>NC_041002.1:37926116-38562741 GCF_004193775.1 Glycine soja
TCACAAAGCGACTCATAACCAAAGGTGTTGGAAAAACTCGCACGTTAACCTTTGGAGGAAGGGACTTTGTGAGGCTGGTGGCGTCCCAGTGGTTGTTGTCTTCAGCTCCAGGTAATTGAAACATATCCTGCTTTCCGATTTTTACTGAACTGTCTCCAAAAATAACATTTATGCTATTCGTAACATGTATGAAGTGGAGAAACGGAGATTGCTAATGAGATAAGCCTCATCCTTAAGCATTGGAGGGAGGCACTATGTAAGGCTGCTGGCATCGTTTTAAATTGCAGTCCGCAACCGCAACTACGGTCCCAACATAACGGTTATTTGACTGTTTGCAACTGCATCAAGACAGCAGTTACAGTCGCATCCGCTGCATTTTCCTGCAATTGCTCACCACAATATAAAGATTGTTTGACTCGCCGCAACCACCATTCACCGCCAGAAATGTCTGCAACCATCTCAGGCAGTGCAGTCTTAAATTCCAGGTAATTTAGAAAATTTCTGCTTTCAGATTTTTACTGAACATCATCGTCTCTTAAAAAGACATTCATGAAATTTATAACATGTATGAAGTGTTGAAATGGAGATGGCTAATAATGAGATAGACGACCTCATCCAGAGTTGGAAGGATGCACTTCATAAGGCTGCTGGCATCTCAGGGGTTGCAGTCTTAAATCACCGGTAATTTCACACTTGCTGCTTTAATTTCTCAAATTTTTATTGAACATTTTCTGTAAAAATAACATTTATGAACTTCTTAACATGTATCAAAGAGGAGAAATGGACACTTCTAATGAGATAAACCAATTCGTGAAGCGTTGGACGGAGGCCCTTCGTGAGGCTGCTAGCATCTCAGGGGTTGTAGTCCAAAATTTCAAGTAATGAAACACTTCATGCTTTCTCACATTTTTCTATCAAATTCTCAGCATTTCTTAATACTGATAAACTTTTATGTATCACCGCATCATAATTGCACAATTCTTAAATTTTTTATTAACCAAATAAATCAACCGTAAATTGATTTTTCTTGTTACTTCTGTTATTCAGAGTTCGCGTTTAAAGCAATTTATAGAAAGGGAAATATTTAAAAGATGAATCAGAGAGGAAATATACTACATGGTAGAATAAGAATAATTATGGTAATTGAGTGTTTATTAAACATATAAACTTGAATTTCAAATTACATAATATTTACAATTAATTAATAACAATGGTTTGATAAAATAATAATTTTTCTTTACTTATCTGTATTTTTAGGAGATTAATCAAATGTTGGTTAAAGTAGTACGAGAACAATAGCTAGTTTGTTTCGTGTTCATCAAATCAATTTTGCTTCTAAATAACAAAAAGTAAGAATAAAAAAAAAAACATGTTTGATAAATGTAATTTCTGAAATTAATCTTTGTTTTAGTTTCGATTACTGGTATTCTTCTTTGTGTCGCTCCATCTTCTTCCTTAACTGTCTTTTTCCCCATTATAAATATTAGTTATTGAGAATTTTCTTCAAAATTATTTTTCAAAATAAAAAAAAAAACTCAATCAAGCTAGTACACTCTAAGAATCATAATATGGAGTTACACACATCTCTGCAATTATAAATTTTTACTCAAATTTGTCTCATTTTGGTGTATAAATGTGTGAACCTTTTCATTGTTTCTTTTATTGTAGGAATGAAAGTGAGGCTATCAAACATATTGTTGAAAATGTTACCCATTTGTTAGACAAGACAGAGTTGTTTGTTGCCAATAATCCAGTGGGAGTAGAACATCGAGTGCAAGAAATGATTCAGTTGCTAGACCAAAAACAATCAAATGATGTTTTACTACTAGGGATGTGGGGGATGGGAGGCATTGGTAAAACAACAATTGCAAAAGCCATTTACAATAGGATTGGCCGCAATTTTGATGGAAGGAGTTTCCTTGCACATATTAGGGAAGATTGGGGGCAAGACTCTGGTCAAGTGTATTTACAAGAACAACTTCTTTTTGATATTGACAAAGAAACAAATGCAAAGATACGTAACGTTGAATCAGGAAAAATTATATTAAAGGAAAGACTTCGTCATAAGAGGGTATTGCTTATACTTGATGATGTGAATGAACTAGACCAAATGAATATTTTGTGCGGAAGCCATGAATGGTTTGGTCCAGGGAGTAGAATAATCATCACAACCAGAGATATTAGTATACTTAGAAGGGGAGGAGTTGACAAAGTGTACAAAATGAAAGGAATGAATGAAGTTGAATCAATTGAGCTTTTTTGTTGGCATGCATTCAAGCAAGCCAGTCCTAGAGAAGATTTTATCGACCTTTCTAGAAATGTAGTTGTATATTCTGGGGGATTGCCACTAGCTCTTGAAGTCCTTGGGTCCTATTTGTTTGATATGAAAGTAACAGAATGGGAAAGTGTATTAGAGAAACTCAAGAGAATTCCTAATGATCAAGTACAAAAAAAGTTAAAAATAAGCTATTATGGTTTAAGTGATGATACAGAGAGGGAAATATTCCTTGATATAGCTTGTTTCTTTATTGGAATGGATCGATTTGATGTTATACGCATATTAAATGGTTGTGGACTTTTCGCAGAAATTGGAATATTTGTCCTTGTAGAGAGAAGCCTCGTATCTGTTGATGATAAGAACAAGCTTGGAATGCATGATTTATTACGAGACATGGGAAGAGAAATTATTCGTGAAAAGTCGCCAAAGGAGCTTGAGGAGCGTAGCAGGTTATGGTTTCGTGACGATGTGCTTGATGTATTATCAAAAGAAACTGTAAGTCCTTCATTTATTGTTTTTGCATTTAAAATATCTCAAGCCAAAGTAAACAACATACACCATTATGAGTTAGTTATTAACATTCATTTGTATGATTGGTAGTCACAACAATTTTGAAAATTAGTTTGGATGTGATTTTTTTTGCTCCTTGATTAGTTCCTATAACTACTGGTGGGTGTTTCAAGGAGAGCTTTGACAACTATATATCTGCAACTTGTGTATATTTTACCCTTTAATTTGTTTCTCCTACCATAGGGAACAAAAGCTATTGAGGGACTAGCTTTGAAGTTACCAAAAGCTAATACAGAAAAAGTTCGCACCAAAGCTTTTAAGAAGATGAAGAAACTCAGGCTGCTTCAACTTGCTGGTGTTGAACTTGTTGGAGATTTTGAATACATTTCCAAAGATCTTAGATGGCTTTGTTGGCATGGATTTCCTTTGACATGCATACCAAGAAACTTTTATCAAGGAAGTCTAGTTTCCATTCAGTTAGAAAACAGTAACATTACAATTTTGTGGAAAGAGGCACAGGTATTAATTTTGTTTTCTGCATTTCATGAGTTGTTATCTTCTTTTTTATTGATGCAATTTAAATTGCCTCCTATATTAATACTATTTGATCATATGGTACTGTTAGAGATTCCATCAATGTTTTGAGTCTTTTTATATTGCATGTTCTTTCAGTAAAAGTTTAAGTTGAAAGAATTGAAATCAAACTTTTATATAATAATACTTCTAATATAAGCTCCAATCTCCCTTTTTATATGGTAAACAGGTAAACATAAAAGAGGAAATAAGGAATCTATATAAAAATATTATAAATATCAAGATGCAGAGATATATCTTTTCATATCCCAAAATATCTACAATATTTATAACAACCCCTCAAGTTTGTGAATGGATATCAATCATTCCCAACTTGTCAATCAGTTCCTGAAATCTTGTTGTAAGGAGTCCTATGGGGAACACAACTACCAATTGGAGCCCGATAGGAATATGTGCTGTGACTATAATATCCAATTTCTCTTTGATGAACTTCCTATCTATTCCTTTTGCTTTATTTTGTCTTGTTGGACTGTATAACTGGCAATACTGCTAGTAACTGAATTGTTATCATAAAGCAACCTTCTAGGTCCTTATTATTTTACTTTGAGGTCATTAAGAATAATCTTCATCCATAACCCCTTGCAAATATCATGGCTCAAAATTCTGCTCTTGCACAAGATTAAGCAACTACATTTTGCTTTTGCTCCTTCATGTTACTAGATTAATTTCTTCTTAGAAACATGTACCATCTAGAGCTGGACCTTCTATCTTCCATGAATTCAACATAGTCAGCATCTTTATATATCTTTGTGGACAATCTACCCTCTTTCTTGAACAACAATCCTTTCCTAGACTTGCATTCAAATATTGGAAGACTCTATTAACTACCTGCAGGTGCCTTTCATGGGAATCATGCATAAATTGGCTGCCACAATAACAACATAAGTGTTGTTTGGTATAATATGTGACAAATAAATAAGCTTCCCATCCAATCATTATGCAGCAATATTTAAAAAAGCATAAAACGTGTTTTTGATTCTTATTAAATGTAACACCTCCATTTAATCACACCAGAATGAGAGAGATCCAATGATGTGCAAATATGAGACTATATAGTTGAAGATGCATGACATAAAAAAATTAATTAGTACTACCTATACCAATAAGACACTTATACTTTTGGGTAGTTTATCACTTAAGAACTTCATAGTTAAACATGTTTGCCTTGGAGCAATTATGAGATGTGTGACCTTCTATGAAGATTTTCTAAAAGCGTGTGAATTAAGACAAAGGACACTGAATAGTCTTGTGTTATTTTGTGGGGACTGTCATTGATTCTAAAAGTATCAAGACACAGATTGTTGAGGTATCAGAAAAGGCTACCTGTGGAGGGTATTGATTGGTGAAGAGTTTTAATCAACAAGGAAATGGAGTGAAGTGTCGTAAAGTGTGAGCCATTGAGACGTTAATAATCAAGAGCTTTACAAACGACATTAGACCAGACCTTTCTTCCAGTACGATGCGGCTCGAGGATAAACCAGGTGGAAGCTGGTGGACATGTAACACCACAATCGAATCACGCTAGAATGAGAGGGATCTAAAGTTGTGCATGTATGAATTTATACAATTGAGGATGACTTAAAGGATCTAATTGGTACTACCTATCCCAACATATGCATCTACTTTTCGGAAGCTTATCACTTAAAAACTTCATAGTTATGTGTGTTTGGTTTGAAGCAATTATGAAATGAGTAATCTTCTAGGAAGTTTTCCAGAAAACATGTGAGTGAGGACAAAACACGTAGATATGATTTGTGTTGATTTATGGGGATAGTCATTGATCTTGAAAGTGACAGCAGTTGAGTCAAGTATCACCATGTGAAGTGTCATAGAACGTGAGTAGTTGAGACATCAATAATAAAGCGCGTTACAATTGGTAAAAAAATCATTTGTTATTAGCTTTTTTCAAATCAACTAATGACAAATGAAAAAAATTATAAGGGAACAAACACAAAATTTAATAATTTATAAGGGTCATAAAAAGTGTGAAAGATCAAAAATAAAATTATTGTTTTATTAGAGAACCAATGTAAAAAATAAATTATCAAGAAACAAACATAAAATTTACTAATTTATCAAAAATTTAAAATATATTTTAACCTAAAAAAATCATTATACATTAGCACATCATAAAAAAACTCAATTTTCTTCATAATAATTGTATCAATAGAACTTTGATACAACCACAAAAAAAACTTTATCCGGCCCCTATGTATCCGTGAAACCTTGATAAATTAAAAAAAAAAATCATTAAACTGATCATTGGAAATCAAAATTCAGTTTCTTAGAGATTGTCTAATCAAATAATATGGTTATTATGAATTTACATGATTGCTCTTTCTGAACTCCAAAGTTCATAGAGCTTATGACCACCTACCTCTTGTGCAAATACTTAATATAATAAAATCAAAGAAAGGGTTAGGTAAGAGTTCAAAAGCTTACTGATTAAAGAAGTCATAAAATGCTCATAACCAACTTTCAATAATTTGAGTGATATATATACATAAATGTAACATTGGGTGGAAGACTTCAAAAGCAGCAATAAAGCTAAACTAATATATATTGGCACTAAAAATTTGACTATATGAGTATAAATATTTCACTTCCTACATGTAATGTTCATGACACATTGTATTTGCTTCCCTATATTTTTTTAGTTTTATCTCTAATTTTTCTCTATGGTATTTGTTTATTGCAGTTGATGGAGAAGCTGAAAATTCTTATTCTTAGCCATTCTCATTACTTAACACACACTCCAGACTTTTCGAATTTGCCTAATCTTGAAAAACTAGAACTCATAGATTGTCCAAGGTTGTGTGAGGTTTCCGATACCATTGTACATCTCAATAAAGTTCTTCTAATAAGTTTTCAAGATTGTATCAGACTTCGAAAACTTCCAAGAAGTATCTATAAGTTGAAATCTCTTAAAACACTCATTCTTTCTGGATGTTTAAAGATTGACAAGTTGGAAGAAGATTTGGAACAAATGGAATCTTTAACAACCCTTGTGGCTGATAAGACTGCAATAACAAGAGTGCCAGTTTCAATTGTTAGATCAAAAAGCATTGGATATATTTCTCTGTGTGGCTATGAAGGATTGTCACATGATGTGTTTCCTTCCATCATTTGGTCTTGGATGTCACCAATGAACAGTCTCTCTTCTCGCAATCAAACATTTACGGGCATATCATCTCTTGTTTCACTAGATGTGCCAAATACAAGTTCCAATCATTTATCATATATTTCCAAAGACCTTCCAAAGCTTCAAAGTCTTTGGGTAGAGTGTGGCTCAGAACTTCAACTTTCTCGAGATGTAACAAGTATTTTGGATGCTTTATATGCCACACATTCTGAAAAATTGGAATCAACTACATCACAAATGTATAATATGAAATGCAACAATGTAGTTTCCAATTCAGGATCAAATTCCTTGAGATCACTTTTATTTCAAATAGGAATGAGTTGTGAAATCACCCATATTCTGAGACAAAGAATTTTACAGGTATCACTCTATCACCTTCTCTCGTAAGTTTATCTAATTGTAATATTTTAATAAATGTGTGTACGTACATATAGTATTATATTTCTTATAAATTCAAGTTTGAATATTACCTTATCTTTTTGGTAGTTGAATTATTTTTAATATATTAATCATATGTAAAAGTCTATATTGTTATGTGTCGTTAGTATAAAAATTAAAAAATATAAAGATGAGAACTTAAACATACTAATTTAAGTAATTCGAGCATATGCACTAAAGTTAGCTTATCTATAAATTAAAAATTATCTTTTAGAGAAGCTATGAGATAACTTTTATAAATTAACTTATAAAGCTAATTTTAATTTAGTTTATGAAGAAGTTCATCTAATTTGTTTTTTTCTTATTTTCTTTTCTTAGAACTTTTTGTAGAGAAATTTATTAAACAGGCCTTTAGCTCAAATTACATGTATAATTGTGTTTTTAAGACTTATTTTTATTTTGAAGTATACATTAAAAAATAGTTTAAATATATTTTTTATCTTAAATAAATACTCAATTTTTTTATTTGTTTCCTAATAAACTTTTGTTTTGCGTAAACTTCCTAATAAAACAATAATTTTATTTTTTATCCTTGATGTTTTGTTTTAATTCCTGATAAATTAGAGAATTTTATTTTACTCCTAACTAATTACAAAAAAAATTTATCAGCTAGTAAACACAAAATTTAATAATTTATAAAGGATTAATAAACAAGCTTCAAGAACCAAAAATAAAATTATTATTTTATTAGGAAATTAACACAAAAATAAAAATCTATTAGAAAAAAAATAAAATTTAAATATTTATTAAAGATAAAAATATATTTAAACCTTTAAAATATTCTTACTAAAAAGAACACTTGGCTAGTAATACTCGAGTAACAAAGAAAGTTATGATATGGGTATTTAGTAATTATAACTATGTTGTAAACATTACTTAAATTTTTTAATAATTTATATACAGGACTTTAATTTTTTTTGTCAAAATAATAACATTTATTTTGTAAAACATATTCATATGTATAACATATTATATGCTTGTTGAATATAGGATATACATTTTTTAAAAAAATATGTATAAACAATGATAATATACTCCAATTGAAAATACTTGTAATAAATATATTAACTCCTTAAGAAATACGTATTAGTCCATCTGTCATCGCAATAAGAAGAAGAAATCCATAAATATGGATTTTACATTAGTTAAGTGTAATCCTTGTAACATCATTTATGTATACTTTATTTTATCATTAATTGTTACCATCTTCAAAGTGCATATTTTAATGTGAGATACAAATTATTATTCTCATGATATACATTTCAAAATAAAAATCAAAATTATTCTCTCACTTTTTTTTTTCGGTTGGCATGCAACTTTTGACAGTTTGGACCAACAATCTTTGTTTAAATAATCCAAGCAAATATTCTTATGTATAACCTTATAAAATTTCAACAATTTACCTTTTTTCCTACAAGTTATCATCATTTAAAATAGATTTTTGGTAATAAAAAGATATTCCTATTTTTTATTTACGAAAAAATGAGTTATTATCTTGTTATATCTTAAATTGTTGAATTAATTATAAGGTGGTATTAATGCATTGATCGATAAACTTTTGAGCATATATATTTTCATTTTTACAGAATATGACTACTAGTGATCATCAAGCTTGTTTGCTCCCCGATGATAGTTATCCAGATTGGTTAGCCTTCAAGAGTGAAGGTTCTTCTGTGACTTTTGAAATCCCTCAAGTGAATGGGCATTATTTGAAGACAATGATGTGCCATATCCATTATTGTTCCCCAGACAACATAACATCAGATGGCCTCAAAAATTTGTTAGTGATAAATCACACAAAGGCCACCATTCAACTTTATAAGAGAGATTCATTAGACGCCTTTGAAGATGAGGAGTGGCAAAGGGTACTATCAAAAATAGAGCCCGGAAACAAAGTGCAAATTGTTGTTGTTTTCTGGAGCATATTAAAGGTTAACAAGACAACAATTTATCTCATATATAAGCCAATGGATAAAAAATAGAAGACTTCCATGCACCAAATAAGAATTTATAATTATTTAATGGTGATGAAAATGTACGTGTTGTCCGGACGATCTATCTCTCCTCAACTGGAATCCATATATGAAAATAGATTTCAATTTGTACTGAAAATAGATGTTTGTTTCTAGTGCTACAAGTGGAGTAGATTTGTCGACGTTCAAAGTATTAAGTGTTTTGTTGTTGCTGGGAATAATGTTTATGCTAGATTTACCTACAGCACACGTGATGCCATAGGGATGAACATCGTTTCCAAAGTGATTCAGACACTACTAGAAAAAGTAAACTTAACATCGTCACTTTAACATTGATTTTGAGAAAAACCGATGTTAAGGTTAACGCGGTGGCATAATTATAATTAATATGTAGTGGTTAACATCGGTTTTCTCAAAAACCGATATTAATTAATTGACGTTAATATCGGTTTTTGAAAAACCGATGTTAACATTAAATTGGTAACATCGGTTTTTTGATAACCAATGTTAACGTCAATTAATTAACATCGATTTTTGAGAAAACGATCTTAACATAAGATAGGTTAATATCGGTTTCTTCCAGAAAATCGATGTTAAGGCTAACATCATTTAGTTAACATCAATTTTGTATTGATGACCGATGTTGGACTTACATTTTAAAATATTAGAACGCGACCCCTATTTTGCTCGCGCCTATTCTTCTCCATCGCGACTATTTGTCTCTGCACAACCTAATCGAGATCGTCACACTGCAACCTAATCGTGACTGTTCTTCTCCATCGAAGGTACGTTTCGCGACTCTTTGTTCTTCTCTATCAAAGGGTTGTTGGGTTTGTTTCCAATCTGCTCGCCACTATGGTAAAGTTTGTCTCCCTCATCCATTTTGTAACATAATTTTGGTTGCTTTTCCATTTTATTTTCGTTTTGTTTCTGAACAATTTTGCCTTGTGATAATGCTACATGTTGCATTTGGTTGAATGTCATTGTTATCCTCTTGTGTATGATACTGCTTTTGTTTGTGGTTTTCTTTAACCTTTTTTTGGTACAAAATAATAAGCATACGTATATTTGATAATGGTAAAAATAAAAAAGAGTGGATTTTGGGAGTTTGTATGTGCAGTGTCGGTGTTAGGTACTGTGTATTACAGAGTTGTTTGAGAATCAAATTTGTTGGTTCTATTAGTTCATGATTTTTCTAAAGGTAATTCTGAAAAAAGAAAAAAAAATCTTAGCTTACAAGCATAAAACTGTACCATATTAAATTTGTAATGGCTTAAAGAAACAAAGCATGCTGCCAACCCTTCATGTAAGTGGTTTCTCTTCTTGTATGCTTTATGCGATTCTTGAATCTCAATGACATGACATATCCATGAATTTAAGTTCTTCAAAACCACAAAATCAATTGGTGTGGAAGCACTCTGTTTTTGAACTATTAATTGAATCTGTAAGAGATACATTTACTATAGGGGTGGTCCCCTATAACTGTTTTCTGACTTCGATCTTATGCTTGGATTCTCATGGCATGAATTCTTCATTGTATTTATGAGTTTTTATATTCTAACAAGGTTGTGTGTGGGCTCTATTTTATTCCAATAATTGACGTGCATTTGACTTGATGTTTCTTCTTGTTGAATTTGGTATAGTGTAACATGGTTTTAACCTTGGTTTGTGCATATGCTTAAGTCTCAGTCTCAGATAAAGCTCTGAACATCATTTTCTTTGGTAGCACTGAGTAGTTTCCTATAGCAGGAAAAGAATTATATGGACCTGTGAGTTACAAGCTAGGTTTTAATCAGAGGATATATATGGTTTTTATTGTTGAAGTTGGCCATGAAGAAAAATAATTATAGCAATTTGAACCTTAATAAAGAGTGAAAGAACCATGTCAAAAGTCCACACAATCTTAATCAATCACTACCAATTTTCCCTTTTTGCCTAGTCTTGAACCTGGTGATCACTTAGTTTTTGCCTTGCTAATTGTTGCAATCCCTCTTGCATGAGGGGTGTGACACCAGCCTAGAAAGAGAGTATTACATTAGAGTTTTGTCTTCAAACCTTCAAGATAAAAGTTGAAAAGAAAAGAAACAATGGAAAACATGTTCCTATAGTGTTTCTCTAACCAGTTTTAAAATATTAACTTATTATCATATTATCTTATCCAACAGAAAAATGCCAATAATCATTTCTTTATTATAAAAAAATATTGGGTGAGTTTGTTTAAACTTAAAAAAAGCAACTTTAAGTTTTTTTTCATATAAGCATTTTTTAAGAAGCAAACAAGATTTGCTTCTTAAAATAAGTAGAAGCAATTTCGACAAAACACACTAAAAAAAGAGAAAAGTACTTATTTTATTAAAATAAGCATTTATTTCAAAAAATAAGTTTAAACAAACTGACCTATTAACTCGTCTAGGTTGCATATATAGAGGCAACAAATGAATTTACAATAATATATTTTATTGAAAATAAGGAAACACACATATGCACCACATTCTAGTGGTGTGGTACAAGTTTTTAATTTCTTAGATCAGTTGCATCTACAGTCCCAACTTGCAACTTAATCCCAGTTACTAGAAGTAGTATAGAAACAGCCCAACCCATGATCCACTTTGGAATGACTGGAACTAATACAAATCTATGATGCAAAAAATATTAAAATCACTATGCTACTCATAAATAACATCAAAAAGTAAGTGCTAAGGTGAAATATAAACATAAGGATAATACCCCTGCTAAATATCAATGTGAAAATGTTTTTGATTGTAATGGTAGTGAAATCAGCATTTTGAGCTCCTGCAATTTGTAACATTTGAGAAGAATTAAATAAATTGGAAAAGGGGGGAAATAACAACTATGCATCATTGCATTTTAAAAAAAAAGTATCAAACCTCCTGCAATTTCTTCAATTGTCTAGAGCTGGTCTTCATTTGCTTATGTTTGTTCACTTGTTCCTTTTCACTGTCATAATTTTTTGTAACTAATTCCACTGAGCTAGCATTCCAATCAAACTAGATTTTCTCAACCTTTTCCTACAATAAGAAAAATATAATCCACAAATAAAAGTACACATTTGATGAGAAATAGATGAAGTGTAACATTCCTAACAAGGAAAGAAATAGACAAGGATAAGATAACCTAATAGAAATTTAACTGTTTAACCAATAAAAGTAAAGAAAATCTGCCAGAGTAGGTAATTGATTTCAAAATCATTTTAATCATACACAGGTTGCATGAATGAAGTCCAAAAGCAGTGTGAATTCAGGTGAATCAGTATTCCTGGGATGCCTTCCCTGTTATCTTGTCTATTTGACGTGCAAGAGACAATCATTTTAGGACCTTTGGCACGTAAGAGTTCTATAAAGGAAACCACTGAAAGTTATCCTGTATGACCATGACAATATACAAAAATTTAAATTAATTAATTAATTTGGTCTAGATGAAGCAGCATGAATTACTGATTTTCTTCATAAACATATGTTGACTAATTTTCATTAACTAGTTTGAATAAGAGATAGGGGTGGGAATAGGCTAGGCCGGCCTACATGGACCTACGACCTGACCTACATAAAGCTTGACCTAGCCTGGCCTATTTAATTAAAAGGCTAGGCTCAGGCTTTTTTAAAAGCCTATTAAATTAAATAGACCAGGCTTAGGCTTATTAAAAGCCTCATAAGCCTGATAGGCCAGTATATATATATATATATATACTTATATTATTTTTTGGGTACAATTAATATTATTTTTTTGAAAACTAGAAGATTCCATTCCTATAATTAATTAAAATTTTAATTACAAGGTGTGAGTCAGGTGTTCCTTTATATTTCTCATTATTTTTATTAGTTTTCTTATTTGTTAACAGTTCCTTTTTCTATTCCTATTAGGTTTCCTTTTCCTTTTATTATGTTCCTGTATTCTAGAGCAAATATAAAAATCATATCTTATCATATCCTATTACGTTTCTATACAAAAATCATATCATATCATATCCTAGTACGTTCCTATACAAAAATCATATCCTTTTTCTATCAGGTTCCCTTTTTTTTTAACTTTCCTATTACGTTCCTAACCAAACAAAAATTATATCCTATCATATCCTATACGTTCCTATACAAAAATCATACCCTATCATATCCTATTAAGTTCTTATACAAAAATCATATCCTTTTTCTATCAGGTTTCCTTTTTTTTTTTTAATTTTCTTATTACGTTCCTAACCAAACAAAAATAATATCCTTTTCACTTCAAGCTTTTTGATAGAGGTAATTAATATTATGTGTTTAGCCTATTATAGAAGGTGTGTTATTTATTTATTTTTGGTAAAAACAACTAGGAATGTTAAAGATTTAATGTGAAGAAGACTTTTAAATAGGTTTTTAAATAGGCTACCAGGCCAGGCTAGGCTTTTAAAAAGGCCAGCCCGAGCCAAAATAAAAGTCTTTGATATGCTATAGGCCAGGCTCAGGCCTAAAAAATTAATCATAGGCTAGGCTCAGGCCTTTTAAAGCCTGGCCTAGCCTGGCCTATTCCCACCCCTAATAAGAGATAATTAAAATCATAGCTACAAAGTTCAACTTTAATATCTCCAATATAGATGCTTAAATTTAAAACAATCCAAAACACACCTTGGAAAATGACTTGCACAATGAAGCAAACTTTGATGTATCTCTTGATGATATTTAAGCAATACTTCAACCTTCAGCAGAAGCTCTGGTTGTTCTTCCACTTCTATGGACATAAACCTAAAAGTAAGAAGCAAGTTCCAGATGTCATATATAGATTATAGAAATATATGAATCAAAGAAACAAGGCATTGCATACCTACGCTCAATGTGGAAGCTGATAGTGGACAACAGTTCTTACACTAGGAATATCAAGACCCCTTGCAACAACATATGTAGCAACAAGTATGCCATTTTAATTTTCATGAAAGCGATCCATGGCCTACATCAAACAAGGGGCAAAATGATGAGAGAAATAAAATGCAACATTTAATTAAATTAATAGATTACCTAGTGATAAGATAATTAATTAATCACAATTTCAAGGATCTATGTAACACCCCATATTTTGTAAAATAAATTAAAAAGGATTTTTTATTTATTTAAAAATAAATAGTTTTTAGAAAAATAATGAGGTTTTTATAATTAAATAAATAAGGAGAAATAACTTTATTAATTAAAATAATGGTTTGAAGGAAAATAAAAAGTATTTTATTTATCCATTTGATATGAAATAAAATAGAGTTCTTGATTATAAAATAATAAAAATAAAGAAAAATAGAGTAAATAATAAGTTGGGAGTACCCTAGCTATAAATGGAGACATGTTATGTCAATTTTTAGACTGACAATACGTCTCTATGCTTCCTCTTTCTCTCAATTTCATTTTCCCTTCTTCATCTCCCAAAATCTTCTCTTTTACCCGCATACACCCAAACCTGTCTCAGTACAATAACGATCCTAGACTCGTTAACCGTTGGATCGTCGTGAAATTTGAGCATTGGGTTCGGAACTTATTTACGAACATTTGTACCTTCAGAATTTGCAAAATATTTTTTGAGGTGAGAGAAATGCCCTTCACATTGTAGCTTTCTTTTAACCCGCATACACCCAAACTTGTTCCAATAAAACTACGATTCTAGACTCGTTAACCGTTGAATCATCGTAAAATTTAAACACCTGATTTTCAATTCACCTTAGTAGACTTCAACTATTCATATTTGCGAAATAAAGTCCACAGAGAGAGAAACGTCCCTCGCCCGGAGACAGTAAAATGGAGGCTTCAATCCCTTCTCTTTCATTTTAACGCTTGGAAACCCTAAAAGAGCAACCAGAGAAAAAGCTTAAGGAATCTTAAACAACTACTAGAGATGTCGCTATCACTATCGAAATACACACGTGAGCCCACTTAGAGGTAAGGGATGAGTTTATCGCAATTGGGATTGGAATGAACATGAGATATGTGTATTGAGTTGTGAGCTATGAACTGTGCAATAATTGTAAGACCCTTTAAGGGCGACGAGTTTTTGCGCGACGAGTATTGTGATGGGATCCACTATGGGAACCCGACGAGTTGAATCACTTTGAGGCGCGACAAGTTAAAATGATTTTGAAAACAATTGAGTAGTTCTATGTATTGCATAGTTCATAGGTAAAGTGTATATGATTCATGAGGTTTGATAGCATTTTAAATTGGAATTATACCATTGTGATTGAGATCGAGTGTATGTGATAAATTGAGTATATATTGACTTGTAATATATATGTGCATTAAGATGTTGTGTGCACTGAGTTGTGAGCTATGAATCATACAATCATACGACTATAAGACCCTTTAAGGGCGACGAGTTAATGTGCGACGAGTATTAAGATGGGAACCACTATGAGGACCCGACGATTTTAATCACAAATGCGACAAGATAAAATTATTTTGAGAATAATTGAGGAGTCATGTGTTTTGTACAATTCATATATAGTGTCTGTGTGCTAAAATGTTTTCTGGGTTTGTCCTGAATCAGGAGGGAGAGGCCTTGACAGACTCTTCGGAGTCTAGGCCTTGGAGGTAAATACACCTAATTTGAATGCTCCTTTAAATCTGTGTCGATCCCACATGGTTGGAGTATTCTCGCAAAATAGCGTGACCCTGACTGGTCTCCCTATGATTTTACGTAGTGAGAGTGACCTGACTTACTAGTGTGTGGTTTGTCTTGTCATGTACTCCTAGGCGCTCGATGAGGATTTTCACTGACATGGTATCACATTGCATATAGGATTGAGTCTTAGTGTATTTGTTGCATAACGCTTGTGTATTGATCGATATTGATTGATTTAGTGATATTGTGTTTTGATCTTTGAGTATGTGAATGATGTGAAAATGAATGAGATGTGTTGTGTTGTGATATGATGTTATGCGACAAAGTGGAGGAATGGCGTGAACTATGTTTAAGTAAGTTGTATTTCATTTATATGATATGTATATCTACATGTTGTCTTGTTTCTCTCTATTAGTTAAGAATGTGATAACTCACTCCTCGTGAGCTATGACTAGGTGAATTGCTTTAAGGAACCTTGTGCTGAAAGATGTCGGGACACAATGCTCTGATAGAATGTGACATTGAGGCATGAGTTTTATTTAATTACATGATTTTTTGAGCCAAAAATGTTTTCTGACAAGTTTTATTTGGTAATGATGAATTGAATGTGAGCCTTTTATCCTTTTGAAATGCTTTTATTTAAATGTGTTTTAAAAACTTTTAATTAATTATTATTTCTTATTCCTTTTATTATTAGTACATATATGTGAGAGATAAAAGGTGTCACAATTTGAGTTCCATGCCCCCATGAAAGGAGAGACAAAGTAGATACACACAATGCTCATGGATGGACAATATACTTTTAAAATTTAGTAACTAGGTTCACCTTATTTATTTATAGAAATAAAGTTACTAAGAAAAAAAGTCGAGGAGCATTATTTGAGTATAGAAATTCTCAAAACAAGAGTTTGGACTCGGGATTTTTCAAGTTTGTTTTGTTACCTTCTTTTAATTCTTAAATTATTATTCACTATTCTAATTACCGCAATGATTCCTTTTAGATAAAATGAAAATCCAAAGCTCTAAAGTCAAGTATATTTTTATTATGTGAGCAATTCATCATGTTTTCAAAGGTTCGTGGCTTTTTATTATTACATTTTAGAATCTTTAACAAAACCCAATAATAGAGAACGATGGATTGTTTAATAAAAGAATACCAATATGATTTAACATAGTAATAAGGAAGAAATTGTTAAGCTGGTGAAGTAACCAGAGCAATGCACTAAACAAGAATATACTTATGTTTGGCATATCAGTAGAAGACACAGGATTTCTCGTTCCCGGCATGCTCTTGCGCACTCATTGTAGGCAAAACTGTAACAATCAATAACAAAAAAACAAATAAACAAAATCTCAAAATCAAATTTCTAAAACAAAAACAGATGCAAAACCGAAGAAGTAAAGAAGAAAGCACATACTGAGATGATTAGCGCAGATCTTGAGCATCTTGGATTGCCTCATGAGATGGCTAACATTGCCAGAAGCCTTATGCTTCAGGAACTTCACGGTGCCGGTGCCTTGCTCCTTCCACTGGTTCTCATCCTTGTCAAACCGGTAAAGCTTCAATTTGTTGTGATCAACGAGAAAACAAGCATCAACCGCACCAATCAATGGAAAAATAGTGAAATCGGGAAGAAAAAAGGAGAAAAATGAGAGAAGGAAAGAGCATTACAAATCCAGAATTGCATCTTCGTCTTCCTCGCCGGTGGTGACAACAACCTCCTCGAGCTTGACGATTGGAGCGATGTGAGCTTCGGTGTCCTCGTCATCGCCAACAACGGTGCTTCCTCCTCTTCTCTGTTGCGGCTTCGAACCCTAGAGGGGAGTGCGAGAGACAATATTAAAATTTTAAATAAGCAAATATTAAATAAACATATAAGACGGAGAAATCAAATAAAGTAAAAACCTTGTAAGACGATTTTTACAAAATTATCTTAGAATAACCGTCTTCTAAGATGGTTTTTGTAAAACCGTCATAGAGTGATTTTATTTATTTAAAAACATGTCACCACCTGATATACTAAGGCGGTTCTTGAGGAAAAATCCGTCTTCGTTTTGGTATCGTAAAAAATGTTTTTTTTAGTAGTGGTGATTGATAGAATATAAAAAAATTTGGGATCTTAAGACTTGCTCTATGACTCCTATGATAATGTACACACATCAGACAACTGGCAAAGATTTAAGATAACTTTTAATAATAGAAAACAAAAACAAATGGGCAAGAATAAATGCTCATAAAGCAAAACATTTGATTTAAATTTTGTAACGTTAAGTATATCAATAGTAATTAGGTACTTCCTCCCTCTTTTACTTATTAAGACATCTCAGACAAGATCACACGTAGAAATAAAAAGAATTAATGCAGTTAATTTTATTTATTTTTTTAAAAATGCTACTAATGTATGAATTTTATCTTTATCAATAATCATTAATTTGCTATGAGTAATGTGAAAATATTAAAGTAACTATTATGCATCACTATCAATAAAAGTACAAATACTTAGACTATTTAATAAGAGCAACCAGTGAAAAAAAAATTAAATACTGTACAGGAATTATAAAATGACTTATAAAAAGAAACATCAATTCTTTTTCAATAATACCTTATAATAAGGACAAAGGGAGTAATTAATATGCCAATAGTAATAGAAATAATTGACACTTATGTGCAGAATTTTTTTGAACAACTTTAAGTTATTGGAGATGTCATTTAAAAAAAAAGTGACTACTTCCTCAAAATTAATGACAAAGTGTTAATCCATCAGTGTTCATGGTTGATTGTATCTTAGTAGCAGTACGTGAAGAGTGTGGAATGAATATGGATTGAATCTTAGTACCAGTGAAAACTATGATCGGAGAAGATATATAGTTCGTGTTTTATATTGTTACTATTGCAAAGAAGAACTACATATAGAGACGTTAGTTAGTGTCTTTAAAACATGCTTGAAAATCTTAAATTAATACAGAGCAAAGCATCAAATAGCCCGCATAAACTATTCTAATAAGTACTTTTGCTTTAAGAACTTTTGTGTACATGCACTTTTACTTTAGACTGGCTAGGCGGTGGTGATGCTGATGTTATTATTATTTTAGAAAATGCCATCCCGCGTCAAAAAGCATCTTCTGAGTCAATGGCGTGTGGGCTCATAGGCTTAGAACCCCCCAAGTGTAAGAAGTTTCACAAACATTCGTAGCTTTTTTCTCCTCCCATTAACATTTTTCCTTCATTCAATTCAATTCTGAAACCATTTGGGGATTTCTTTTTTCTGATGGAGAGCCTAACCGATAGAACAGAATTGCATCACAGTGGGGAAATGAGAGACGGACAAAGCAGCATCATCACCCAACTAGCCCTGACGCCGGAAACCGCGAGCGTTCTCAAGGAATCAATCGCAATGGCCCGCGAGAAGAAACACCTTCATACCACTCCGCTCCATGTGGTGGCCAAGCTTCTCGATTCCCCATCGGGATTCCTGCACCAAGCCTGCATGAAATCGCAACCGACATCTTACCCACTTCAGTACCAGGGGCTGGAGCTATGCTTAAATGTGGCCATGAACCGATTGCCTATGAGCATTTCTTCCATGGAGCCACTAATCTCCAATTCCTTGAAGGCTGCCTTCAAGCGAATCCGTGCCCAGCAGCATGGCAGGCAGCCTCCATCCACGGACAAAGTCGAACTCGAACAGTTAATCTTATCCATTTTGGACGACCCCAGCGTGAGCAAGGTCATGAAGGCAGCCGGTTACTCAAGCCCCGACATTAGCGCCACCTTCCAGCGGGGGCGCAAGTATGAAGTGTTTATTAGTTTCAGAGGGGAAGACACGCGTTCTTCTTTCACTTCTCATCTCTATGCCGCTCTTCAGAATGCCGGAATCATTGTTTTCAAGGATGACGAGTCACTTCCAAGGGGACATCACATTTCAGACTCACTGCTTCTCGCTATCGAACAGTCTCAGATTTCTGTTGTTGTTTTCTCAAGAAATTATGCAGATTCCCGATGGTGTTTAAAAGAGTTGGAGAGAATAATGGAGTGCCACAGAACCATAGGGCATGTGGTAGTGCCTGTGTTCTATGATGTTGATCCCTCTGAAGTACGTCATCAAACTAGCCACTTTGGAAATGCATTTCAAAACCTTTTAAACAGAATGTCCATAGACTTAAATTCCAGGTAATTTAACACTTGCTTCCTTCTGAGACTTTTACTTAATATTTTCTATAAAAATAACATTTATCAAATTCATAACATTTATCAAGTGGAGAAATGGAGATGATGCTTAATAATGAGACAAACCTCCACGGAAAGAGTTGGAGGGAGGCACTTCGTGAGGCTGCTAGCATCTCAGGGGTTGTAGTCCTCGATTCCAGGTAATTTAAACACTTCCTGTTCTTCAGACTTCAAATTTTTATGTACCGTAGTTTCAGAATTGCATAGTTGTAAATATGCTATTAACCAATTAAATTGACACTTTAAACATGTTAACGTATAGCAGATAACAAATATAAGGATTATTGAGAAGTTGTGTTTAAATTCTTTTATAGAAAGGAAAAATATTTAAAAGACGAAACAGAGGAAATATGTGGCAGAGTTTAAGAATTGCGGCAATCAAGTGTTTACCAAAAAAAAAAATGGTAAAAATCAATATGTTTATAAAAAAATCAAAACTTAAATTTTAAATGAACTGATATTTATAATTAATTATAAATTAACAATGATGATCTTATAAATAATAAATCTTATTTACTGTATTTTTCGGAAATCAAACAAATGTTGGTTAAAGTAGCAGAGCAATCAAAGCTCCTTTATTTTTTTTTTGAAAGGAAAAAATGTTTGATAAAAGTAATTTCAGAAAACTATTTTTTTATAATAAAGCCTCTCTGTTTTAGCTTTAAAAGCTATTTTATTTTTTCACCTTTACTCATGTTCTTCTTTGTGCTACATCATCTTCGGATCCTCCACTTGCTCTCTTCCGTCCCATTCTAACAAACTAGTTTTTGAGAATTGTTCTACAAATTACTTTTCAAAAACCAAAAAATAAGAACACAACCTAACATAGTCCAAGAATCATAATAGATGTATCTTTTTGTTATATATATTTTCTTATAAATGGTAGTTTGTACCATACATTAAACTATAAATTTTTTTACTCTAATGTCCCACTAATTTTGATGCATATATGCGTGTACCTTTCCTTTGTTTTTTCTGTAGGAATGAAAGTGAGGCTATTAAAAATATTGTTGAAAATGTTACACGTTTGTTAGACAAGACAGAGTTATTCATTGCTGATAATCCAGTGGGAGTAGAATCTCGAGTACAAGATATGATTCAACTGCTAGACCAAAAACTTTCAAACGATGTTGAACTATTAGGGATATGGGGAATGGGAGGCATTGGTAAAACAACCATTGCAAAAGCCATTTTCAATAAGATTGGCCGCAACTTTGAGGGAAGGAGCTTCCTTGCACAGATTAGGGAAGCTTGGGAGCAAGATGCTGGCCAAGTCCATTTACAAGAACAACTCCTATTTGATATTGACAAAGAATCGAAAACAAAGATACCTAACATTGAATTAGGAAAAAACATATTGAAGGAAAGACTTCGCCATAAGAAGGTACTTCTTATACTTGATGATGTCAATAAATTGCACCAGTTGAATGCTTTGTGTGGAAATCGTGAATGGTTTGGTTCAGGGAGTAGAATAATCATCACAACCAGAGATATGCATATACTTAGAGGGAGAAGAGTTGACAAAGTGTACACTATGAAAGAAATGAATGAAGATGAATCTATTGAGCTTTTTAGCTGGCATGCATTCAAGCAACCAAGTCCTAGAGAAGATTTTACCGAACTTTCTAGAAATGTAATTGCTTATTCTGGGGGATTGCCACTAGCTCTTGAAGTCCTTGGTTCCTATTTGTTTGACATGGAGGTAACAGAGTGGAAGTGTGTTTTGGAGAAACTTAAGAAAATTCCTAATGATGAAGTACAGGAGAAGTTAAAAATAAGCTTTGATGGTTTAAATGATGATACTGAGCGGGAAATATTTCTCGATATAGCTTGTTTCTTTATTGGGATGGACCGAAATGATGTTATCCATATACTAAATGGAAGTGAACTTTATGCTGAAAATGGAATACGTGTCCTTGTAGAGCGAAGTCTTGTTACTGTTGATAAAAAGAACAAGCTTGGAATGCATGATTTGCTACGAGACATGGGAAGAGAAATCATCCGTGTGAAATCACCAAAGGAACCTGAGGAGCGTAGCAGGTTATGGTTTCATGAGGATGTGCTTGATGTATTATTAAAAGAAAGTGTAAGACCTACAATTATTTATTTTGGATGTGCTATACTAAATGCCATACTTTCATTTTACATTTTTGTCAATTTGATTTCACAGGGAACAAAAGCTGTTGAGGGATTGACTTTGATGCTTCCACGGAGTAATACAAAATGTTTGAGTACTACATCTTTCAAGAAGATGAAGAAACTCAGGTTACTTCAATTTGCTGGTGTTGAACTTGCTGGAGATTTTAAGAATCTTTCAAGAGATTTGAGATGGCTATATTGGGATGGATTTCCTTTCAAATGCATACCAGCAGACCTTTATCAAGGAAGTTTAGTTTCCATTGAGTTAGAAAATAGCAATATCAGCCATATGTGGAAAGAGGCCCTGGTATTAATTTTTTGTTTAATTTTTGGCATTTCTTGAATTATCTTTTCTTTCCTTATCTATGGATGCAATCTAGGTTAAGCATCTCAAATATTAATACTAATTTGCTCTTCTAATTTTTAAAATTAAGAATCACCAACTTTTTCCCAAAAGTTTAGTATTTAGGAGATGATTTCAAATATAATTTACTGTCAATGTTAATTTTATTTGTACTATCTTTAAATGGTGTGTGAGCCCATTATTTTAAAACATAAATCTCCCACACAGTGATTGTAATGGTTAAACTTTAGTGATGTAAAAAAGTTTTATGCTAACCTGAAATTTTATATATTTAATAAGCACTAACGTGAAAATTCTCTTTTAGTTCCAAAGATAAAACATATAGTCACCTACATCTTGTGCAAAAACTTTGAAATGAAAAGAAGGGAGATGTAAAGATTGCTATTTTGAATACTTCATTAAAACGGCTCTAATTTCAAATATCAAAACCTATCTAATATTTGCTAATTGTTATCCTTAAATTTTAAAATCTCAATAGTATGCCAACAAATTGCTTTTAATAATTTCTGTTACATATTATATACAGAATGTAGTCCTGGTAGAAAAAATTGAAAGCAAAAGTAAAACTAAACCCATTGACATTCAAATAATGACTCTACATAAATGAAAATATTTTTCGTTCTAGTTGCAAGGTTATTGTTGATACACTGTAATTGCTTCCATCTATATTTGCAAGCTTCTCATTTATATTTTTTCTGTAACATTTCTTTTCTTCCAGTTGATGGAAAAGCTGAAAATTCTGAATCTCAGTCATTCTCATTATTTGACACAGACCCCAGACTTTTCAAACTTACCATATCTTGAAAAGCTAATACTCATAGATTGTCCAAGACTATTTGAGGTTTCTCATACCATTGGACATCTCAGGGATATCGTGCTGATAAATTTGGAAGACTGTGTTAGCCTTCGTAACCTTCCAAGAAGCATTTATAATTTGAAATCTCTGAAAACTCTTATTCTTTCTGGATGTTTAATGATTGACAAGTTGGAAGAAGACTTGGAACAGATGAAATCTTTGACAACACTGATTGCGGATAGGACAGCAATAACAAGAGTGCCTTTTTCAGTAGTACGGTCAAATAGCATTGGATATATTTCTCTATGTGGCTATGAAGGATTCTCACGTGATGTATTTCCTTCTATCATTTGGTCTTGGATGTCACCAACAAATAATCCTTTATGCCTAGTCGAGTCTTACGCGGGTATGTCATCTCTTGTTTCTTTTAATGTGCCAAATAGTAGTAGTTCCCACGATCTTCTAACTATTTCCAAAGAACTGCCAAAGCTTAGAAGTCTTTGGGTGGAATGCAACTCCAAACTTCAACTATCTCAAGATACAAGAATAATTTTGGATGCTTTACATGCTGACACAAATTTTGAGGAAAAAGAATCAAGTACCACAACTACATCACAAGGCCCAAACACAAAAACTTCTGCATTAATTGAATGTAGCAATCAAGAGCACATTTCTGGATCAAAAAGTTCTTTGAAATCTCTTCTAATTCAAATGGGAACGAATTGCCAAGGCTCCAATATTCTAAAAGAAAACATTTTACAGGTCTCTATCTCTACTATCATCTCACTCTTGCCTGTGCATCTATTTGTGATTTTAATATATGATATAAATTTAAATATATTTTTTGTCTCTATTAATTTTTTATTAACCTTTTGTCCCTAATAAATTTTTTATTTTGTTTATGATACCTAAATTTGTTCAAATAACGCTTTAGGGACCGAAAGCAAAATAAAAATTTCATTAGAGTAGAAAGTTATTAAAAAATATTAGGTAACAAAAATAAAATATGAAAATTTATTAAAAATCAAAAATATATTTAAGTTAATGAAATATGAATGTTATTTTCTTAAAAAAAAAATCAGTAATAATTATAATTATGGCCTTATAGTCTTTGTAGTTGAGTCTTTTTTAATATTTGAATTTGTTAAAAATTACATATGGACAAATGATATTATGAGAGTAATATATATATATATATATAAAAGTAAGGATAATCTCCATCTCATAAGTTAATTTTGTGGGTTGAATTAAATTAAGTCCATACTCTAATCTAACATTCTCATAAATATGCTAAAAGAAAAATGATGTTGTAAACCAATTGAGCATGCTACTAATGGATATCTTCACTTTAGGAAACTAGTATCTGTACATAACCTGTCCCCCAAGAAAAAGAAATCCAGTTATGGAATTTCACTTCAGATAAATGTAGTAGTACGAGTGATGTCATATATATATATATAGTTTCATATAAGAAAAAAACTATTTCAAAATGCACAATTGAGTGGTATTTCAAAATGCCTAAGCTTATTTTTTAAAACAATTTAACTGTTATCTATCAGTTATCATTACTTCAAAATAGTTTTTTTGGTAATCAAAAGATCTTTTATTTTATTGATAATGTTAGAAAAATAGAGACAAGACTAGAGAAAATAGAAGAGATTCTATTGTATTTGGCACTTAAAATACACGAGTTGGTAGACGATAACCATTCCAAAACTCTTCAATTAACACAAATGAACATAATGTCAATTACCCTCTAATTATACATAGTGGTTACATATATATAAGAATAGTGTTCCCAATGCATATTAATTTACACCTCTTAATCTTCTAAAACTAACTCTGTAACTCATAATTCTTTATTTTCTATTTTTTTCACTAAACAAATTATTATTATAACTCATAACCCTTTATATATTTTCTAATCATTATTTCTAACAGATATGAATTTAAGTAATTATCTTGTAATTAAAATTATACCCTTAATTGGTCACTTAATTCTAAGGTTGTATTCATTAATATATTGTTCTACAAACATTTGAGGATACTTTCAATTTATTTTTTTCCAGAATATGACTACAAGTGGGTGTGACAGTGGTTTGTACCCAGGTGACAATTATCCTGATTGGTTAACCTTCAATTGTGATGGTTCTTCTGTAATTTTTGATGTCCCTCAAGTGAATGGGTATAACTTGAAGACAATGATGTTCATTATCCACTCTTTTACCCCTGACAACATAACATCAGATGGCCTTAAAAATGTGTTGGTGATAAATCACACAAAGTTCACCATTCAGCTTTATAAGAGAGGCACATTAGTATCCTTCGAAGATGAAGAATGGCAGAGAGCAGTATCAAATATAGAACCTGGTAACAAAGTGGAGGTTGCTGTTGTTTTTGAGAATGGGTTCACTGTGAAGAAGACAACAGTTTATCTCATTTATGATGAACCAAATCCAAATGACAAGAAATTAGAGTATTGCCATGCATCTGATAAGAATGTTGTTGTTTCCGGTCGCGATGAAAATGTATCTGTTGTTGGGTGGATTTCTCCTCAAGTGGAATCCACCAATGACTTTAAACAAAAACAGAAAAGAAGAAAATTTGAATGAGGATAAAAGATGGTGATGAAAGGATAGTTGGGTAAACATAGATTCTTTGGAGTCTGCAAACCTTAGATTGGTGCTTCTGGCTGTGGTGGATTGACCAAGGAAAGTTTCAGACAGAGGATTAAAGGTTTGAAGTGTAGATTGGTGGTTATCAATGCTCTTGTTGCTGAAGCGTAGGGTGCTTGGGAAACATGTACTCTTGGGTTGGGATCTTGGTTTCAAATGAGTCCAACTTGTGCTAGCGCATTAAAAAGGAAGCACATACATTTTGGATACCAGTGATCATAACAAAGGTATGATAACAATTACATGACACCAGTGAATTTCTGCTTTAAACAAGAAAATGCTGAAATGCAGGGGACATTACTTTTTCTTTTGCATTGAATGGCTGATAGACCAAATTACTAACTAATTTTTCACGTAACTACTGTCTTGAAGTTAATGCAATTAGATTGAAGTTTGGGTTTTTGCTATGTTTGATAAATGTTCTTTAGAATCTTGAAACAATGTTGAGTAACAATGGTAGTGGGTAGCTGGTTTTTTTCTGTCCCTTTTCTTGTCTTTGCTAAAAGACGGTTTCGAAGTTTTGTTTTAACAGTAAAACTGGAATATTAGAGAGAAGAAATGGCAACAACCTTAGAAGCCATTGAATTTTTAAGCCAAGACAAAAATAAGGAACACAACAAAACAAATTTACAAAAAAAAAAAAGGAATCAAATCTTGAGTTTGTATTGAAGTTTACATGACCAAGACATTTATTTTTGAGCTTGAACAAAATTTACATGAAACTACTATACTACATTTGGGATTTAAACTGAAATGGCTTCAATTCAACTCATCATTGAAAACATAGCTGGATCATTTAAGCGTTATTTCAGCTTCAGGACTAATACAGGAAACCATTGATGATTTATCGCCTTATGGTATTGTTATAGCACAGCCATTTACTCATTATAAACAATGTTAAGACTTAGTTGTTAGTCCTTACTCGTTACTACCATTGAAAAAGAACATCTCTATTAATCTCAGGAGCAAGTTCTTCCTAGCGTAATCGCTTCTCTTATTCACCATCCATTTGAATTTTGATTTGATTGCTACTGATTGAAGTTAAATTTAATTACTTTGGTCTTTATAGTTATAACAATTAATTGCAGCCAACTGAAACAAAGACATGTGGGTCTTCTCTTTTGCCCTGTGTTTCTTCTCTTCCTCCATTAGGCTGAATCTCATTTCCCTTGTTACAAGTAATTCATTTTCTTTCACTTCATCTTTCCCCCTTTTCGACTCTTTTGTCAATGCTTTAATATGATTGTTTTTTAAAACACCAAAATTATTTCTTGTTTGAAAGAATCTTAAATCAAATTTCATGTATAATGGTAAACTAATGGGAGGAATATCGGGTAATGAGCGAAAGATTAAGACCTAAACTTGAAAGACTGTTATAGAATTATTTTTTTTAAGACTTAAATATGTTTTTAATCTCTAACATATATTTAAATTTTGTGTTTATTTCTCAATAAAAAAAACATATTTGCTTCTTGATATTTGAATAGTTTTTTTAAGATTCCTACCATCAGTTAAATGATGATGTGATCAATAAATATTTTGAAAGACAATTTGTGATGATTTAAAAACTCCTAATAGTCATGTAAAGAATTAACTTACAACATCTAATAGTTTAAAAACCGCTACAATCAATTAAAGCAATAAAAAACACACATGTAAAAAAGGTCACCTTCCCTTGTTAACATGGCGAGTTTTTATCCTGTCATTTTCTTTCCTCGAGATTCATATAAACAAAAAAAAACGTCTCTCTCTTTTCTCTCTCTGGAACCAGCCTCATCTACAAAGGCTTCTCCCTTACCACCATCTCTAGTGTCGAGCAGAATCGTCTCGTTGTCTCTATCCAAGTTCAGTTTCCAACGTTGAGTAGAGTCACCCCATCGACACCACCCAAGCTTAGCCTAATGCGAAGATCGTGATTTTTCGCCTCGAAACCCAAATCTAGGACATTTGCCACCAAAGATTGCACCATCACATCTTGATCAATGTCACCGCCGGTAACCCCCTTGTCACCTTGCGTCCCTCATGAAGGTAGATCCTTCCTTGGATGCAGTGGATTTGGTTTTGGACATCTTTAAGGAATTTGAACAACGGGTCGTTGATGAAAAAATTAGAGATGCTAGTGGGGGTGGGAGAAGAACGTGTCGACGATGCTGAGGCATTGTTAGCCATGCATGTTGTAACATCCCATTTTTCGTAAACTAATTTAAAAGAATTTTTTTGGTAAATAAATAGATTTTTAGAAAAATGATGAGGTTTTTATAATTAAATAAATAAGGAGAAATAGTTTTATTAATTAAAATAATGGTTTGAGAAAAAATAAAAAGGGTATTTTATTTATTCATTTGATAGGAAATAAAATAGAGTTTGTTTTTATAAAATAATAAAAATAAATAAATAGAGTAAATAATAGGTTGTGAGTACCCTATATATAAATAACGAAATGTTAGGTCAGACTGACGATAGCTTCCCTCTCTTTTCCCGTAGACCACCAAATTTGTCTCAGAAAAATAACGATCTCGGACTTATTCACCGTTGGATCGTTGTAAAATTCAGGCACCCTGTTTGCAACTCAATTTCGAGCCTTTTCACCGTTGGGAATTTCAAAATCATGTCGGATCTGAGAGAAATACACTTCACATCATAGCCTTTTCTTTTCCTGCAAAAACTCAAAACTGTCTCGGTAAAACTACGATCCCGGATTCGTTAACCGTTGGATTGTCATAAAATATTTATATGAGGTTCACGATTCATTTCCTCACATTTTCACCGTTGGGATTTTGAAAATAATGTCTGTGGATGGAGAAAGATGCATCGCACGTAGGACCATGGAATGGATGCTTTAATCTCTTCTCTTTCTCTTTAACATTTGGGAACCTTAACAGAACAACTGGATGAGGAGCTCTAGAGAGCACCAGAAATGTCACAATTGATAACAGAGAACGCAGGAGCAACTACATCGAGGTAAGGATGAGTTATTCACAATTGGGGATTAGTGAGAACATGTGTATGGATCTTTAGAGTATCAATTGGAATGAGTTTTAGGATGTTTTCGCAATTTTTTATTCTATCCTTATAATTATAAGTGTGAATTATATACGTTAGATGAACCAATTGATGTCCCAATGAGAAATTGCTATGAAATTGATGTGTTCTTGTGTTAAGTGTGAATCCTATAAATTGAACCTTTGTCTAATTAGCGTGAATTGATGAAATTAAGTAAGTAAAGATTTAACGTAAGAGAGAGTGAGATATTGATTTTGTATTTTCTCCTTTTCATGTTTTTTAGGTTTTTTTATAGTTTAAAATTAATATTATATTTGAAATTGACCAAAGATTTCTAGTAGATTGTGTGTTGTATTCTTAGATAATATATATGAATTCATGTATACTTATATATACGGGAAATTGTTCATATAATTATTTAGAATTGGTACATTGAAAGCTTACTTTGAAATTCATGACCCAATATGATGTATGTTGCTGGTTTTATATATATAAATTTAGCTATATATTTATTTATATTAATATTTTATGTAAATAATATTGTAGTGTGATTCCAAAAATTATTCAAGTGTTGGAGTTTGAGAATATTATGGTTAGATTTGAGGTACATGTGTATTGAGTTGTGAGCTGTGAATTATACAATAATCCGACCAGTGTTGATATTGAGAAAAGTGTTGATACGCAGTATTAAAAAAAAATGTAGGTTTCTTATTTAGGAACCAATGTTAAATTGTAGCGCAATGTGTTAAACGTGTTTGAAACACGAGTGTGAGGTCGTGGGTATTGTATAATTCATGAGCAGTGTTTATAAATGGAATATGTGATGAATTGTGGAATAACATGTTGCTTTGAGATTATAATATTGTTATTGAGATTGAGTATAAGTGCAAAGTTGAACATGTGTAAATTTGTGAGATACGTGTAAACATGTGATGGTGGATTGTGACACTATGAGATGTGAAATTGTGAATGAGTTTTGGTTGTGAATAAATGTGTGGTTAAAACTTGATGTAACATTACTTGTGTTGTAAGTTGTGAATTGTACAATAACCCGACCAATGTTATCTTGAGAAAAGTGTTGATGCGCAGTGTTAAAGCGAAAATGTAGGTTTCCTATGTAGGAACCAGTATTAAATTGTAGCGCAATTGTGTTAAACGTGTTTAAAACACGATTGTGAGATCGTGACTATTGTATAATTCATGAGCAGCGTCTGCATGCAAAAAATTATTTTAAGGGTTGGACCTGAATCAGGAGGGAAAGGTCCTGACGGACTCTTCGGAGTGTAGGTCTTAGGGGTCACCCGGTTTGAGTGCTCCTTTAAGCTTGTGCCGATCCCACATGGTTGAAGCATTCTCGCAAAACAACGTGACCCCGACTGGTCTCCCTATGATTTTACTTAGTGAGAGTGACCTGACATACTCATTGTGTGGTGTGTCTTGTTATGTACTCCTAAGAGCCCTAGGGTGATTTTTCACTGACATGGTACCACATTGCATATAGGCTTGAGTCTTAGCATAACTGTTGCATGCGCTTGCTAATTGTTTATTATGAAATTGATGTATTATTATGTCTTGATCGGAGTGTGTGATTCTTGTGTAATGTGATTGATGATTGAAAAGTGAATTTTGAATGACAAAGTGGTGGAATTACGTGAGTTATGTTTAAGTAAGTTTTATTTTGTTTATATGATATGTATATCTAGTTGTCTTGCTTCTCTATTAGTTAGGAATGTGATAACTCACTCCCGGTGTGCTATTTGTGTTTGGATCCTGTGATGATCCTGAACTTTGCGTTCGGGGGAGCAGATGACTAGGTGAATTGCTTTAAGGAACCTTGTGCTGAAGGACGTTGGGACACAATGCTCTGGTAGGATGTGACATTGGGGTATAAGTTTTTATATTAATTGCATGTTGTTAGTCTATTTTATTTTACCTTACTAATTTAACAAAATATTTTTTGTAAATTTTGACAGTCTTATTTTGAGTCGAATATGTTTTAATAAGTTTTAATTGATAATAGTGAAGTGAATGTGAACCTTTTACCCACGTGAATTTATTTACCGATATTTTTATATATTTTATTTATTTATATATATGTCGGGGTAGAAGGTGTCACACATGTCATTTTCGAAGGCATCAAGGCCATCACCAAATTCATCAGCTCTTCATTGGTTCTATGTTTCGATTTGAGTTTGCTTTTGACTCGATTTGATTCACATTTAATTAGGATTTATTTTCCTATTTGTAGAAGTAAAATTAAACCTTTATTTTTAAATAATGTATTTTTTTTTGTTATTTTGTGCTTTTGTGAATTGTTTTACAATCGAAGTATCATTGCATCTTCTTTGGTTTTGTGGCCGTGGAAATATTCAAATTGGTTGTTCAACATTTTACATTTCCTCTAAGTGTATTTCTCTTATGTCCACTATGGAGTTTCCCTTGAGTGATAGATTGATCGCTTTTAATTGAAATGCAAACAACGCAGGAGTAAAATCCTTATCTACATAGGCATCATCTTTGGTAGCACAAATGTTTTTTATGATTCAATTACCCATTTATGAATGGAGGGATATGGATTAGGCTAAGGAAGGAGTCATTGTCATAATTTTTTTTTATTCTAGCGGTTTTTGACTATTAGAAATTGTAATTTTAATTCCAAATTGAATATTGACGATTGAATCGTCACAAGGACATTAAACTAACTTTTCTCATACCAAAGAACGAATATAAAGGAAAAATTTATTATAAAGTAAAGCAAAATTTAAATATATAGTAGAAATCAAAAATATATTTAAACTTTTTTTAAACTCCAAAATGGATTATTGTTTGAGCTTCATTGTCAAGATCTAGGATTAGTAAAGTTAGAAGAAATTTCCAATTGTCCAAAATGAACACTTAAAATTTCAATTCTTAGAATTGTGTTTAAACAATCTAGGATTAATTCTACATCTTTTTATATAACGGTTTTGCTATTTCCTTCTATCCAAAGATCAAATGAGACTGATACTGATGACATTCTCTATTGCAATGGGATGGAAGTTCTTGTTGTCATTAATGAAATGGTTTTCAACTTCATTTCATTGCATTGTTAACATTAAATAAGTTCCACTACTAAAAAAAACCATTTTTAACGACGTTCAATCTACTATGGTTCTATTGAACTGATGTAGATTGGTTAGCGGTGGTAGTCTTGTAATTATTGCGAAGATGACGACGATGTTTACGGCAGACCGTCTTTATAGGTAAATATGGAATGACAATTTGGTAAATTGGTTGTTATATTCAAAGGCAGTTCATCCAGAGGACTGTCGTTGAATGCGCATTTCATACAGTCACGTGCACGAGTCTACATCGGTTATTAGCCAAAACCGATGTAGAATGGTTTAGCATCTACTACGGTGCCCTAAGGCACGATGTAGAAAAACCGCCATTCTATATCGGTTATTAACCAAAACCGATGTAGAATGGTTTAGCATCTACTACGGTGCATTAAGACACGATTTTTGGCTGATAACCGATGTAGAATGATTTTAGAAAAACTGTCATTTTACATCGGTTATCAAAACAACCGATGTAGAATGGTTTAAGATACTACTACGGTTTGACAGAACGCGATGTAGAAAGTGTAACATTACATTTTTCGTAAGCTAATTTAAAAAGAATTGTTATTTATAAATAAATAGAATTTTAGAAAAATGATGAGATTTTATAAATAAATAAGGAGATATGATTATTAATTAAAATAATGATTTGAGAGAAAATAAAAAAGGTATTTTATTTATTTGTTTGATAGAGAATAAAATAGAGTTTTATTTTATAAAATAATGAATAAATAAATAGAGTAAACCTAGCTATATATAGCGTTAGTTCAGTTTTCACACCGACGATGCCTCTTCTTTCCCTCATTTTCGTTTTTCTCTCTTCTCCTCCCAAAACCCTCTCTTTTTCCCGTAGGCCACTAAACCTGTCTCAGAAAAATGACGATCTCAGACTCATTCATCGTTGGATCGTCGTGAAATTTGATTACCAGGTTCGCAACCCATTTTCGAGAATTTTCACTGTTGGGAATTTCGATATCATGTTTGAGCTGAGAGAAATATCATTCACATCGTAGCCTTTTCCTTTCACCGGTTTCGTTAGCCGTTGGATTGTCTTAAATTTTGGATATGTTGTTTGAAATTTAATTATGCACATGTTCACCGTTGGGATTTGCAAGATAATGTTTGTGGATGGAGAAAAAGGAATCGCATGAAGATAGTACAAATGGAGCCTTCAATCCCTTCTCATCCTCTCAAACGTTTGAGAACCTTATCAGAGCAACCAAGAAGAATCTTAGGAACTTGTTAGAGATGTCTCTATCGTTGTCAGAAGACACGTGAGTCCGCTTAGAGGTAAGAGACGAGTTATTCACAATTGGGAATTAGTGAGAACATGTGTATGGATCCTTAGTGTATCAATTGGAATGAGTTTTGGGGTGTTTCTGCAATTTTTATTTTATCCTTATAATTATAATTGTTAATTATATATGAATTGTATATGTTTGATGAACTAGTTGATGTCCCAATGAGAAATTGTTGTGAAATTAATGTGTTCTTGTTTTGAGTGTGAACCCTTAAAAAGAAATTGAACTCTTTTTATTAACGTGAATTATATTCTAAATAGTATTATTTTTAATGACTTATTTTATATGAATTATTATCTTATTCTATATTTTTCCACGACGATGATCAACATGTTGTGTGTATATATTTATTGTAATACTAAAATAATAAATTAAATAAAGTTGTAAGGTTAATGCCTAGTGGTAATTTCTTTTGATGTAACATTAAATTAATTGTTATAAAAACTCTTTTGATTAAAAATAATGTAGCTTGATTTACTATATATATATATATATATATATATATATATATATATATATATATATATATATATATATATATATATGTTTTGTGTCATGCAAACATGATTATTGTGTGATGTGTATATGAGTTATGAGATGTTAAATTGTGGAAATGATATTTGGTTGTGAATAAGTGGATGTGTTTAACACTTGATGTACAATAATGGTATTGTGAGTTGTGAATTATACAATAACCCGACCAGTGTTTATGCGCAATGTTAAAGAGAAAATATAGGTTCCTAGTTAGGAACCAGTGTTAAATTGTAGTGCAATGTGTTAAACGTGTTTGAAACATGAGTGTGAGGTCGTGGTATTGTGTAATTCATGAGCAGTGTTTATAAATGGAATATGTGATGAATTATGGAATAACATGTTGCTTTGAGATTATAATACTGTTATTGAGATTGAGTATAAGTGTAAAGTTAAACATGCGTTAATTTGTGTGATATGTGTAAACATGTGATAGTGGATTGTGACACTATGAGACGTGAATTTGTGAAAGAGTTTTGGTTGTGGATAAGTGTGTAGTTAACACTTGATGTTACATTACTTGTGTTGTAGGCTATGAATTGTACAATAACCCGACCAGTGTTATCTTGAGAAAAGCGTTGATGCGTAGTGTTAAAGAGAAAATGTAGGTTCCTAATTAGGAACCAGTGTTAAAGAGAAAGTGTAGGTTTCCTATTTAGGAACTAGTGTTAAATCATAGCACAATTGTGTTGAACGTGTTTAAAACACGAGTGTGAGGTCGTGGGTATTGTATAATTTATGAGCAGTGTCTGCATGCAAAATTTTTTTAGGGGTTGGACCTGAATCAGGAGGGAGAGACCCTGATGGACTCTTCAGAGTGTAGGCCTTGGGGGTCACCGGGTTTGAGTGCTCCTTTAAGCCTATGCTGATCCCATATGGGTGGAACATTCTCGCAAAACATCGTGATCCTGAATGGTCTCCCTATGATCTTACTTAATGAGAGTGACCTGACAAATTCATTGTGTGGTGTGTCTTGTTATGTACTCTTAAGCGTCTCAGGGTGGTTTTTCACTGACATGGTACCACATTACATATAGGATTGCGTCTTAGCATAACTGTTGCATACGCTTGCTAGTTGTTTATTATGAAATTGATGTGTTATTATGTCTTAAGCAGAGTGTGTGATTCATGTGTAATGTGATTGATGATTGAAAAGTGTGATTGACGATTGAAAGGTGAATTTTGAATGACAAAGTGGAGGAATTATGTGAGTTATATTTGAGTAAGTTTTATTTTGTTTATATGATATGTATATCTAGTTATCTTGCTTCTCTATTAGTTAGGAATGTGATAATTCACTCTCTGTGTGTTGTTTGTGTTTGGATCTTGTGATGATCTTGAACTTTGTGTTCGGGAAAGCCGATGGCTAGGTGAAGTGCTTTAAGGAACCTTGTACTGAAGGACATCGGGATACAATGCTCTGATAGGATGTGACATTAGGGTATAAGTTGCTATATTAATTGTATGAGGTCTTAGACAACCTTGTTTTGAGCCGAAATAATTTTTTAATTATTTGAACAAGTTTTATTATGGTATTAGAAAAGTGAATGTGAGCCTTTTACCCTTTTGAAAGGCTTGTATTTAAATGTATTTTAAAAACTTTTAATTAAATTTGATCTCTTATTTCTTTTATTTATTTATATATATATATATATATGTCGGGGTAGAGGGTGTCACAGAAATGATGGTATTCTACATCGGTTATATGCACAACCGATGTAGAATGTTCACTATTCTACATCGGTTGTGTACTAACAACCGATGTAGAATATTCACAATTCTACGACGGGTTTTACAAGACACCCGTCTTCGAACGTGAGAGATTCTACATCGGTCAGATAACCGTCGTTGTAGAGCGCGTGACTTTCAACATCGCCTGCTACGATGACGCGGCATAACCGATATAAAATGGGTAAAAGAACCGATGTATAAAGACTATTTTCTAGTAGTGTTCATGCAAGCGTAGATATATTTATGGAAATTATTAATGAATAAAAATTTAAATCTTATAAAGATTAAAATTGAACAAACATGAACTGACAGGAACTAAAAAAATATCTTACCGAGATCAAAATTAAAAAAAATATTTAAAAACATTAAAATTAGAAAAATAAATTTATAAGAAAAAAAATATTAACTTACATGCATAAAAAAATAGTATAAATTAAATATAAATCCTCACTCATAATATGGTCGTGCATCAACGTATATATCCAACATCTAGTTAATTCATAAAAGGATCACGTTTTTGCTAATCACTAAGAGGTTAGAACAATTACTTTTCAAAATTGTTGTTTCTATTTATTGCGAACCATTTGAATTTAGATTACAATTCAAGTTGGCCCAAGCAAATAGAACCGAAGGCACATGGTTCTTCTCATCTTCTATTTTGCTTTGAATTTCTTCTCTTGTTCCTATAGGCTGAAGCTCATTTAGTTTCCTTTGATATGGTAATTCATTTTCTTTTACACTGAACTTCTCATGGGAAAATTGCGCAATCCAAGTGTATCAGGTGGAGAGGGGATCTTATCTAGTCGTATCCAAGTGACCTCGGGAGATACTATTCACACTGCGTAAATTACTTTTCTCACTACCCACGTGGGTAGTTTTTATTAAGTTCCAAAAGTACCCTTCCCATGAAAACAAGATTCAGTTGTTCACTAGTAAAATGGGGACCGCATTTTTTATGTACAAAGTCGAGGTGAAAAAGAATTAAACAATAAAAACAAGATTTCATTCCATAATAAATCATGTTGTTGTTTACTTTTCTTTACCCCTATTTACTAAAACAGAAGTATACTTCCATTGAAAAAGATGATCAAATTTACTAAAACGGAAAGAATGCTTCCATTGAGAAGGATACACAAATTTAATTTCAAAACCGAAATGATACCACGTATTTACTCTTTCTAATATCAATAGGTCAGCAAAATGAAAAATGCAAAATGCTTGAATCTCAACAGGCACGGGTCAGTGTGGCGTGATGCACGAGTGGCATGAAGTGGGCAATGCATGGGTGGCGAGATATACGTTTAGACAGGGTGAGGTGGTCAACGCGGTGTGGGGTAATGCAGATCTCAACAAGGCGTGGTGGTTTGGTAACACAAACATGATTCTGAGGCGTGGCACACAATAGTGATAGAGGAGGGATGGTGCACGATGGTGGGATGAAAGTTAAGGGTGAGATTCTGAAGGAAAGGGAAATAGGGTGCGAGAAAGGGAAGGAGGTTCATCATTTCACAAAATTTTGTAGTGAAAATACCAATTTTGATAGTGAGAATAGAATCTTTTAGTGACCTTTCATCTCGAGTCTTGAGTTATCAAGTCACTTTTTTTTTTTTTTAAATAGTGGCATAAAGGTTTGAATTTATTATTTCATGTATGCTAATCTAACCCCCACCACTTGCTCGACCAATTGTGGATCCACAATGTGGCCACCCCCACAAAGTATTTTTTTTTACTTAATATTTCAAAGTAATTATTTTTTTCTCCCATAAAAATAAGTATTATTCCTATAAAATAATTATTTTAAAAATAAATGTAAAAAATTATAAAAGCTTAAAAAAAATTAGTAATAACTTTACATAAAGAAAAGTAAATTGACACTAATTTTACTCTAGAAAATAAATTGGTTTTAATTTTCCCACTTTACCAATTTTAATTTTAACCGTTTTGAATTTCTCTAATCTTTTTAATACCTAATATGAAAATGGACAGAAGAAAATTTTAATTTGTAAAACTTTAGATATTTTGATATTTTGTTTGTCATAAAATCATGTCTTTTGTAAAATCTTATAATGTTTTCATGTGTAAAATTATTATAAATTATTTTTTGACTTCACTAAAAAATATTTTTAAATCCACCGGTGTCCAACCCTAGTGGATACGAGTTATCAGGTCACTTGGTAACACAGTTGGGCAACTCCCCGTTCAACACCAGAGTTGCATTATAAAAAATTGATTTTTGTACAAAACAGCAAAAAAAATTAGTAGAATGTGAAAAAAAAACTACAAACTACCACAAGAAAATCAAGTGTAAAATTAGTTTATTAGATTTTTAAATTCTAGCACGTAATTTAAAGTAAGTAAAGTTCTTATGAATTTAATTGGTCATCAGTTTAAGTGATCATCATCATCATCCAATAGAAACAAAATTTTAAATGATAAAACCAATTATTACAAAATATAATTGCATATATTTTTCATATCAATATTTAAATGATATTAATATATTATGTATTTAAATATACTCCATATTTAAACATATTTACAAAATAAATAATGTATCGAAAAACACATTCTTAAGACTTTAACTCGGTGCAATTCATGCTATAAAGCCTTTTTACGAAATAACAATGTTCAAGCTCATCAATCCCTAACATAGGTTGTGTTCATGCTACAAGACAAATGGGTAATGAGCTTTCAATTACAATAATAATGTAAGATCCTTCAAAACTTTAGATTGTTGGTTTGACGATGGAAGGTTTGAGGAGTTTGTGAAGTTGTCTAGGGAGGGGTTGAATGTAGAAGGATGGGGCATATGTCTTAAAGGAAAAGTTAAAATTGTTGAAGTCAAATTCACAAGAGTGGAATTCATCTCAATTTGGAAACATTCATAGAAGGCATGAGTCCTTAGTAAGGCAAAAGTCAACAGGAATTGATTGCTTTTTCCGGGGAAGAAATGTCTCTAAGAATAGAGTTACAAGAGAAACTATGGGTTGTAATAAAGACCAATGAGTCCTTAGTAAGGCAAAAGTCAAGAGCAACGTGACTTTTGGAGAGAGATAGTAATACTAAATATTTTCCATAGGGTCATGAATTATGTAATGTTGTGTTTTCTTAATTATTTGTTCAAGTGATTTAATTATATTACAAGAGAAATTAAATTTACATTAAGTGTTTGAATGAATTAATTTATTTATGAGTTAGTAATGTTGAATATGTGTTTTATGTGTATTAGTGAGTTTTTGGAGTATTTAGGCCTAAAGTGATGGGCTTTAGAATTATGAGAGAGGAGCAGGTGTGTTTAGTGGAATCAAGGTGTAAATAGAGAGAAGTAGAAGAGTAAAAAAAACCTCCCAAAAACCCCTCGATCTCATAAACTTATAACAAAAGAGAATCTTTCATTTCCCCTCACTTCATCTTCTCCAAAAAAACCACCACTGAAGAAACTTTAAGCTTTGGTGTTATGCAAAAAGGGAGTTCCTTTCTTCTCCCTTTAGTATTGTTGGTTGTCTCTAGGTGAGGCAATCCCCCCCCCCTTTTCTCTCCTTGAGTTCATTTTTGTTTTCCCATGGACACTCTTCAAAACTTTATAAAAGTGTTCATTTTCAAGGTTTTAATGTGCTTTCTATTGGTTTTGGGGTTTTGGGTGGTATGGATGATGTAGAACTACTATAGGAGTGAAGAAAAGCGTTCATCTTGGACCCAAAGTCTTCTCTTTTACTCCTTCTCTTCATCTTAAAGCCAACTCATTGTGTTTGATAGGTAAGAGAAGCTTAAACCATCTCTAATCTTATGTTTTATGTGTGTTGAATCGTTGCTTTTGGTTTCCTAAATGTGTCTTAGTTTGATGTTCATGTTTGAAAATGATAAATTTGAGTTGAAATTCTATTTAGGAGCCATTAAAGGAGATTTGACAGAAATCACACAGGCTAGTTTGCAAACCTGTTGCGCTTAAGCGTCACCCAAGGTGCGCTTAAGTGAGGCAGGGGAGCTAACTTCTGGAAGTCCACGCTTACGCATCACCTAGGGTGTGCTTAAGCGAGACAGGATAGTTAGCTACTGTAAGTCCACACTTAAGCACCACCGAATATGCGCTTAAGCAAGACAAGGGAGATAGCTATTATAAGTTTGCGCTTAAGCTACACTCAAGTTGCACTTAAGCAAGAGTCATCAGAAAGGAAGATAATGCCCAAGCTTAAGCACAAGGTAATCATACTTAAGCGAGGCTATCTGTCAAGTTTTCTTTTCTGCATATCATTTGAATTTCAATCTTAAATGCTTCTTAAGGTGTGTGTGATCCTTAAATGGGATGAATGGAGTGACATATCTTGTTATTCTCATGTAATTCACATTTATATGATTGGTGTTTGATTATGGGAACTTGTGGTGTGAAAAGTCTCATGATGTTTAAATGAACTATGGGAGAGTTCATGTTTGGTGAGAAGGACATGAATGGTGAATCGGTGATGAATTGAACAAGATGTGAATAATGAATTGATGATATGTTGAATGTGATATATGATCATAACATGCATGCATTTTATGAATGACATTGCATGTGAGTAGGCATTTAACTTGAGGGTGCTAAGAAGGCTCTCAACCTAGTGTTGGAGGTTGTCGGTGGTGGCTAACAAGAATGGACCTATAGAATGGATAGGTGGGCGAATCCCTAAATAGATTAGGTCCTTGGAAGCCTTAGCAAGGTAAGCCACTACCCACCATTCATCCATTTTTGATAAAACCATAATTCCTCTATAGGGTTAATTTGAGTCTCCATGAATGGTTAGATCATAGAGTATAACTATGTTAAGGGATGCATTTGAGTTAGTCGCTTAAAGGTGAAATCTTCCAAGAGTAAAGAGTTAGTATGACATAACATGATAAATAGACATATGCATTGATATTTGTGACTTGAGAATAATGCGTTACTTGATGAGTTGTATAATTACATTGTTATTGGATATGTGAAGAATTTTCCATATATCTTGTGAAATTGTGAGATATTGTTTTCAATTATATGATTTTTTTTCTTTTAAAAATGAGTTTACCATTGCATTTTTTGTTGAACTGTAATGATCATGTCATTTGACAGGGAACGAATTATGTGTTGCTTCTGAGGAGCATGTCACTTAGGGTTGATATGGACTTGGTGGTAGGCTTAGGGGCAAGATCTGACTCTTAATCATTTATCTATTCTTTGTCCTAGTGGGGATCAACTTAGGATTTACATATGTATTTTTTTTTCTATGTTGTATTTATTTCCTTAATAGGACTCTTCAGATTTATTTGAAGTTTTGTTTGTGATGGTTTAATGATGTAGTGTCTTGGGGCACACATACCTTTATGTTTTATGTCTCGAGAACCTTTTATCAATGATGTTTATATGATATGCTCGTATTCATGAAAAATTTATGTGTATTTTCATTAATTAAATGATTTAAAGAGTTTATAAGGAGTAAAAGTGAATCTTTTTGCATTAAAGTTTTTGTGCTTCATGTAATGGCATCCGGGTTTGTTACAAATTGGAGGAGAAAAAAGAACTTGTTGAGGGGACTGAGAATGAATGGTGAGTGGGTGGAGGAGCCAAAGGAAGTGAAGGAAAAGGTACACAATTTCTTTAGTGAAAGATTTAAGGAGCAGAGGTGGACAAGACCAAAGTTGATGAGGAGGATTTTAATAAGATATCCTAAGATGATAACCTTGCATTAGTGGCACCCTTTGGTTAAGAGGAGATAAAGGAATTCGTTTAGGAGGAACTTGAAAAGCCCCAAACTTGATGGGTATAATTTCAAATTTATTAAGAAATTTTGGGACCTTTTGAAGGTTGATGTAAAAATGACCTTGGATGAGTTTCACATACATAGTATTATCCTAGGAGGATCCAACTCATCCTTTATTTGTCTTGTCCCTAAGGTAGAGGATCCTATTCATTTGGGGAAGTATAGACCAATTTCCTTGGTAGGTTCTATGTACAAAATCTTAGCTAAGATCTTGGCTAGAATCCTACCAAAGGTGATTGATGAAAGACAAAGTGCGCTCTTGAGTGGTAGGTCCTTGCTTCATAGTGCTCTTGTATCTAATGAAGCGGTTGACAAAGCAAAAAAGAAAAAGAAGCTGCTTTCTTTTCAAGGTGGATTTTCTATTATCATGTTAAGAAGATTGGACTTTTGTTTGAATGTGTGAGATGGATCAACGAGTGCTTGTCCACTAGCTATGCCTCAATTCTTGTAAATGGGAGCCCAACATAGGAATTTAAATGGGAGAAAGGCCTTAGGAAAGGAGATCCCCTAACCCATTTCCTCTTTACTATTGTGGTAGAGGTTTGAGTGATCTTATGAGAGAAGCGATAAGTAAAATCTTATTCAAAGGGTTCCTTATGCGAAAGAAAAAGGTAGATGTTAATCTTTTACAATATCATCCTTGGGGAGGCATCTTTGAGTAATGTGAAGGTTATCAAGTGCTTGATAAGGAGTTTTGAATTGGTTTCTGAGATTAAGGTAAATTTCCACAAGAGTAACTTTGGGGCGGTGAGGGTGGATGTGAAAGATGTGGAACGGTTTGCGGATCTCTTGAATTGTAGGACTTTGAACCTACCTTTTGTCTATTTGGGAATACCGATTGGTGCCAATCCAACACGTGAACAAACTTGGAGGAGTGTCATTGACAAATTCCAAATGAAGTTGGCTTCTTGGAAACACAAAGCATTATCCTTGGCCAGAAGGGCATGTCTCATAAACTTGGTCTTAACTTCCCTACCCCTTTTTTCATGTCTTTTTTTTATAAAAAAAATTGTCCAAAGGGTGTCATAAAGAAAATTGAGAGGATCCAACAAAAATTTTTGTGGGGTGGGTGTGAGGGTGACAACAAAATTTGTTAGGTGAGTTGGGAGAGGATTTGTTGTCCTAAAAGTCATGGAGGACTTGGAGTGAAAAACCTTGTTATTTGTAATGATGCTCTCTTATCAAAGTGGAGATGAAACTTTTTCCATTCTAACACTAGCCTATGGATCATGGCTTTGGTGTCTAGATATGGTGGTTGGAGGAACCTAGTTAGGGAAGAAGTGAAGGGTAAGGAATCTATTTGGTAGAGGGATCCATGAAATGTATGTGGGGGGGGGGGGGGGGGGGAGTGGTGTTGGTTGGTATGATAGCCTAGTGAAAGCTAGGTGAGGGGGGCTAAACATCTTTTTGGTTTGATAAGTGGTGTGGGATGAATAGTTTGGTGGCTTTTTTTCCTAAGAATGTTCCAAAATTTGGAACAAAAAGAAGGTTTGATTTGCAATTGAGGGAATTTGGTTGGTGAGACTTGATATGGACGTATGGATGGTTTGGATGTGAAATACTAGATAAAAATTTGTTCCTTGAAAAGATGAATGGTGTCACTTTATCAAAAAGTGAGATAGATACATGGTTATGGAGAGGAAGCACTACCAGAGTATTTACAATGCATCTATATATAAGGAACTTTTATGCTCTGTGAAAGGAAGCTCAAAGGTGGACTTATATTCATAAATCTAGAAGTTTTCTATCCTGCCCAAGGCTAAAATATTGTTGTGGAGATTATGTCTCAATAGACTACCTATGCTTGATAACTTGAGGATAAGAAATTGCATAGAAGAGTTAGAATTGAACATGTGCCCATTGTGTGGTGTTGCTACAGAAGCTGTGACATACCTCTTTTTTTCTTGCTCGAAAATGGAATCAATTTGGAAGCAATGGATGTCATGGCTAGGAATCTACGCTATGTTGTCTGAGGACATACACATGCACATCAAATAATTTTCGGGAAAAACTCTATAAAGAAAAAAAATGCATAGATATCTCATGGGGGGCTATTATTGGGTGTATTTGGAACCAACACAGTGAGTGTGTTTTCAGAGGAAGGGTACTCCACAAAAAGAAAGTATTGCAGTAAAGCATCTTTATAGTGTGGAGTTGGTTCAAGGCTCACAAAGGTAATTCTATTTTCTCTTTCAGTTAGTAGATGATCAATCTTGAACGGAGTTTTCGTGATGCTTTACAATGGTTTGTTGAAATTGGAATAAGTTGGGGAGGGAGGAATGAATACATTGTGAGTGTGTTGGAGGCGTCTTTTCTTATTAACATACTTCACGTGTAGTGAAGTGGTGTTGGGGGTAGGGAACCAGGGACACATAATTGTATAGTAAAATAGTAAGGTGAGCTCTTTTATTTTGGTCTACTGATTTTGCTTGTGTTTGATGCAGGTTATAGTTATTTATGATAACAACTACATAAATGATATATAAAAGATGAGTTTAAAAAAAACAGGATATAAAATAATAGCTATTAATAGAAGACACAGAAAATAATAAGGAATTCAATGAGATGGGAATGTTAGGACTTAACATGCATTATTTGCCTAAAATGTATTATTTTATATTTTTATCTACTAATTAGGCGAATTTTTCCTACCCACATCTATTAGAATACTTGTCCCTGATGTCTCATGATGACAAGTCTATTTTACCTATCTATCTCCCAAATGTCTTTGCAAAGACTCAATAGATAAAATGCATGAAGTCCTAATTCTAGCTAGATGCTTGCTTTGATGCATGGACATAATGCAATCACTCTATGTCTAACAATGATTTTATTAAGATACCCCTTCCTTTTAGTTCTATTAGAAATTACCCTTTGTCAAGCGACTAATCTCTAGAACTGATGCATATAAGACCTTCCATGTATTTGTGGAAGCAAAGCTTCATGATGAACCAACAATGATTCAAAGGTGTTTTGATGATAACAATGATGACAACAAAAGATGATCAAAGAACATCCATCTCAAGAGAATCAAGAACAAGTCAAGAGTTCAAGAATCAAGAAGAATTCAAGACTCAAGAAGAAAGCCTACAATCAAGAATCAAGATTCAAGATTTAAGATCTCAAGAATCAAGATCAAGATTCAAGACTCAAGATTCAAGAATAAAGAAAAGACTCAATCAAGATAAGTATTAAAAAGTTTTTTTCAAAACTTTGAGTAGCACATGAGTTTTTGACAAAACCTTTACCAAAGAGTTTTTACTCTCTGGTAATCGATTACCATAATGTTGTAATCGATTACCAGTAGCAAAATAAGTTTGAAAATGTTTTCAAATTGAATTTACAACGTTCCAAATATTTTCAAAAGGCTGTAATCGATTACAATGTTTTGGTAATCGATTACCAGTGTCCTTGAACGTTGAAATTCAAATTTAAATATGAAGAGTCACATTGTTTCACTCAAAAGCTTTGTGTAATCGATTACACATATTTGGTAATCGATTACCAGTGTTTGTTTCTGAAAAATCTAAAGATGTAACTCTTCAAAAAGGTTTTGAATTTTTCAAATGGGTTTTAAGTTTTTCTAAAAGTTCTAATTCTTCTGAATGGTCTTATTGACCAGACATGAAGAGTCTATAAAAGCAAGGCTTTGTTTTGCATTTTGAATCAATCATTTTTCAATCTTTCTAACAATCTCTTATAATCCTATACAAGCCTTGAATCTCTTGAAATCTCTTTGAACTTCTTCTTCTTCTTCTTTGTACCAAAAGCTTTCTGAAGTTTTCTGGTTTTCCAAACCTTGAAAACTTGTGCTATTCATCCTTTTCATCCTCTTCTCCCTTTGTCAAAAAGAATTCGCCAAGGACTAACCGCCTGAATTCTTTTTGTGTCTCTCTTCTCTCTTTTCCAAAAGAAGGAAGGACTAACCGTCTGAATTCTTTTGTGTCTCCCTTCTCCCTTGTCAAAGAATTCAAAACGACGCAGTCTGAGAATTCGTTTGATTCTTCCCATTCCCTAATACAAAAGCGTTCAAAGGTTTAACCGCCTGAGAATTCTTTTGTATCCCCATTCACAAAAGTATCAAAGGTGTAACAGCCTGAGATCTTTGTCTTAACACATTGGAGGGTACATCCTTTGTGGTACAAGTAGAGGGTACATCTACTTGGGTTTGACTGAGAACAAGAGAGGGTACATCTCTTGTGGATCAGTTCTAGTGGAGGGTACATCCACTAGGTTCAAAGAGAACAAGGGAGGGTACATCCCTTGTGGATCTTTGCTTGTAAAAGGATTTTTACAAGGTTGAAAGAAATCTCAAGGACCGCAGGTCGCTTGGAGACTGGAGGTAGGCACGGGTTTGTGCTGAACCAGTATAAAAATCTTTGTGTGTTTGTTTCCTTCTTCCCTACTCTTTTACTTTCCGCTATGCATTTAATTTCCGCTTTTACTTTCTGTTAAGATTCTCTTCTACTCCTCTTCTCTTAACAATTTAGTAAAAGCCTTAAAAGAGTAAAATTTTAATTGGTAAAGTTTTAGGAATAATTAATTCAACCCCCCCCCCTTCTTAATTATTCTGAGGCCACTCGATCCAACAGTATTCCTATTAAGGATTACCCTCTGTCGAGCACCTAACTCCTAAAGATGATGCAAGGATAAATGATACATGAAATTAAAATAAGAAAGGATAATATGAAAGAAAATACCTGTTTACATTGATAGATATGAAACATACAATATATCTTTTGGTTTTTTAGACTTGGCAGATCCTAACTAAGAGTTTAGCCTCTCATAACCATAAAGGGTCTTACACTTGAAAAGAGGTATAGAAATTGATGAAGGAGAATGGATGGAAAAAAGGAATAGAAAATAATGGAAGAGAAGAAAGAATTCCCTAGGAAGAGTTCTTAGACTTTGGGTGTGTTTTAAAGTGCTCTGAGACTCAGTGTATTTTTTCTTTTTGGCTTGACTCTCTTTTTATAGTTGCTAGAGTGGACTTGGGCTTGCGCGGTAAGCCTGCGCTGCTCATTTAACATGGGTGCCTGTTTTCGCGCTTAGCGTCAGTGCGCGCTTAACGTGTCTCTTCTCCCTTAGCGAGAGTGCCTGTATTCGCACTGGACGCATGCTGCGCACTGAGCGCGTTTTGAGTTGGGCCTTTTTCATATTTTTGTTATCTTTTGCATCTTTTTATCTTTTAATTCCTCATTTTTATATCTGTAAATCATGAATAAAAAAAACTCATTTCTTAATAATTAAACATAAATAGCTGTTCAATAAATATTTTTAAAGTTATTTTCATTATATTTTAAATTTTTAACTCATATTTAACAGTTATATATATAACAAAATAATAATAATGTAAGATCTTCATTTACATGTTTGAATTTGGGGAGAGAGTTTTCTAGAAAAACCACCTCCATTGGGGTTTCGCCCTAAACCTTGGCAACCTCTGCCGCTATTTGTCCTGGATCATTCCTCTGTCTAACTTTAGAATCTCCAGGGCCCATTGCCCCACCAGAACGTTCCGTTATCACACGTAAATCCTTTCCCATAGCTTTATCCAATTCGTGTGACATTCCTCGGAGCCAACTCCCTAAACCTTGTGTTAAAGGAGATGCAATCTCAATATAAATTTTAGAGGTGGAGCACCAATAGGTACTGCAAAGTTGCAGAAACAACCTTCATCGACGATTGATTTTGACTAAAGGTTCAAAACCTATTCTCTTGAACATAGGGAAAAGTTATTGAAGCTCTGAAAATTGATTCCCTTTAGGAGAGGATACTACGAATTCATCTTTGTTTTTGTGGAAGACTTGAGAAGTGTTTGGGTGGTGGCATCCTAGAATCTTCAACTAGGATTGCTACACCTTTACTAGTGGAGTCAAGATTTTAATCCGCACACCAAAAAGGAAAACACATCCCCAAGTCTAGATTATAAACTTTGATCTCCCCTAACGATACTGGAGATCGATGATTTTATTTGAAATGCCAGTGCTGTAGGAACCTCTATAGCGCTTGGAAGGGCTACTAAAAGTAGAGCATTTGGGCATTTCACTCATTTTCTAGTTGATATAGATCAATCCATGAAGCTTCCCTCTAAAATTATAGTGAAGTGGGAAACATTTGCTTTCTTTCTAGACATTTAATATGAGATGCCTCCGTCCCCCCACCCCTTTTGCTCTTTTTGTAAAACTGTTGGGCGAGGTTTGGAGGAGCGTAAGAAGGAAAATCTCCATCAAGAACATAATTAAGTCAATCAATGGGAATCAACCTTCATATTGTTTCATCCCTATGCTATTGATTAAGATTTCTTAACATCGCTTCATCCTTGAGCTATTAAGAAAAAAACTTGTTGATTCTCCAAACTCTCTATCCTTGCCCTTACAAAGCCTAGCTATTTTTAGATTTCTCTTCTTTAATCTTTTAATTTTGTTAAATATTGTTGAATTTTCAATCAATAATTTAAAATAAAGTAGTAGATACTAATAATAAAAAAATGGTATTTTCATGCCAATGATTAAGTACACTTTATTTTAACACGCGACTAAAATGTATTTGTTGCAGTAATGATACCCACTCAATTCACATACATTAAATAAATTACCTTTTCTCTTTTTGTCTCAAATTTGTAATGTGGTGTTATTACATTATTGATTGTGTTTAACAATGATATATTGAGCCTGTATGTAACACCCTAAAGGTATTACTTCTACTATGCCCAGACTTCTAGGGCATGGAAACTATATATGAATAGAAATTGTGAATATAAAAACACCAAAGGTTTCTATACGGAAACTAAAAGCAAAAGCATAAATTATAACTAATGAAAATCCTTGGACATAAAACATAAAACATAAACTCCCATGCATTGGGACAACTAAGCCATATTCTTTTGCAAACAGTTCCACACTCTTGGTTCCCACCTAAGAGAGAGTAAACTTACTTAACCTGAAAAATATACAACTGAAAGAAATGAGACATGTTGTTTCAGTGAATGCTCTAAACACTTTAGGCTAACTCAACTACCCTGGTAATCATTTTTTTAGCCTCCTTAGCTTCAACTCTCGTTGAACCACTAGGAATTATATTTACTTATAAACTAGACCATACAAATCAGTACTCATTCTCACAACTATTATCTAAACTGACAAATGTTGTTATTTTACTAGATCATTTCTTATTCCTTTTTATTTTACTAAGCCACTCATCATTCTTAACTTTAGCTCTTAGAGTTGACCTCCTTGGTGAAGCCAGGGACCTCTAGTGCACTAATACACCTAAATTTTAACCTTTCACCTTGACCTCTCAGTTAGGGTCTTAAGTTACCATCGCTTTGGATGAAGATGTGTTTATCCTATCTGATACTTTTCTTTCTCATTTGCTCAACTAGGGCTTTCTTAACCTTTCTCAGGGACATAACCCCTCACTTCTCATGCATGCATTACGTAGGTAATTATGATCAGTCATTCATCTAATGTTTCTACTTTCTGTGTGGTTTTGATTATTTTTCACTTAACTCCCGTCTTTTGCTTGGCTGAGCTCTATCATCAAGAGGTGTCTCTCTTGAAACAACCTTTTATTAAAGCATCAATCTAAGTGGCTGCACCATCTTTTATTATCAAAGCGGTACCCTACAATGCTCTTCCCTTATGAAGAAGATATTCTTCCCTTACCGTAGAATGCTTGTGTCATATGCTTATTAAAAATTGACAAAATAAATATACATTTTCAATGTTTTCATTTTTAAAATAAAGAAGAATGGAAAACTAAACCAACCATATTTAAAACTTAAAATATGAAAAAACATTCTTTTTAACCAAACGAACTCATAACTACTTGTCCTATTTCTTTCGGTAATATTTATCCTCTCACAAACTCTTCTTTTTGTATTATTTTATAAATGCTTAAACATATTTTAGTTTCTCAAATTTGAGGTAAGTTTATTTTTAGTCTCTCAACTTTAAAATTGATCTTAGTTTAGTTCCTATAATTTGAAAAAAAAAGAGCTTGTTTTAGTCTCTTTACCCAATCATTATTAGAAACTTTTGCTTACACGACTAATAAATTATAAGTTACATGATAAACCATTTTAATTTTATATTCTTATTATTAAACATCCTGCCACACAACATTTGAGCAGAAGACGTTTGAGGAGAGGGACTAAAGAATTTTTTTTCAAATTACATATATAAACTAAAAACATCTTTACACCAATTTTTATAAGTTTACAATCAAGTGCATTAAGATAAATCACATCAAACAATATAAGATTATTACTTTATATAGAACATGATTTTTGGTCCAAGCATGTTAATCCAACACCACAACTAAAATCCAAAGAAGCTAATCAACGGCAAAAATAGCATGCTACCGTCCCACCGAGCAAGAGACATTATTAGCTTATAATTTCTCCACACTTGTGAATTGTGATTCACTCTTACTTCTCAATTTCAGTTCCATTTCTCTTGTGGACCCTCACTATGAACCCTCCGGCCATATGAGCCGTTAGAAGAGGAACAAAACGAGGGTGCTCATCAGAAACAGGCGAAATCACAAAGCGGTTGAGAATAGAAGCCACCACATACTTCATCTGAATAAAAGCCATTTCCCTCCCAAGACACACTCTTGGCCCAGCCTGAAACACCGGAAACATATAAGGATTCACACACTTTAAAATCCCATTATCAACATTCTCCTCATGAAACCAACGTTGTGGCTTAAACTCGCAACAATTCTCCCCCCACAGAGCCTCCATTCTCCCCATTCCATAGGGAAAATAGGTTACCCTATCCCCTTTCTCCACGTGGGTCCCATCGGGTAACACGTCAGCACCACCAGCATGCTTCGAGTCCCATGCCACTGGTGGGTACAATCTCATGGACTCACACAAACATGCCTTCAACAACTTCATTTCCTTCAAACACTCATAATCCAAACCCAAACCCTGATTTTGGTTATTTTCATCATAAACCTCTTTCACTAACGATGCTTCTTGCTCCCTATGTCTTGATAACAACCAAAACAGCCACGTCATCGCGGCCGAAGTGGTGTCCCTCCCCGCCATTATCATGCTTATAACCATATCCCTCACCACAATTTCCTCGTGACACGCCTCCAACAAACGATCAAGCAAATCCGTGCCGTTTTTTCTATTGAACCTAATTTCCTCCTTCTTCAATTTTATAATATTCATCACGGACTCGTGCACTAGCTTCACTGCTTCCTTCAATGCTTTCTCTGATCCAACGTTGAGCATTCTCTTCATCTTCCACACCAGAAACACCGGGGCAGAGCCGCGGGCGGCGCTGACCTCCGACGCGGTATCGAACGCCGTCAAAAGAGGCGGCAGCGGCTTCGAGAGGTCCAAACAGCACGGGTCGTAGCCCAGCGACACCTTGCACACAGTATCGAACGTCAGCCTACTCAACACGTCTTGCAGATCGATCACGTGATTCTCACGAGCGGCGTGCTCAAGTAATGGAACAAGCCTTTGTTGAACCTCCTCTTGAAGTGTCTTCACGATGAAGTCCTTGAGGGAGCGCGTGCTGAACGCGTGGCTCGCTAACTTGCGCTGGGCGTGCCACAGCTCGCCGTCCACGTTGAATATGCCGCACCCGAGAAAGTCGCCGAGGATTTCGGTGAAGGGTTTGCCTTTGGGGAAGTTTCCGAAGTTGGTCTTTAGAATGTACTCCACGTTGCGGGGGTTCGCCGTCACCACCGTGCGTCGTGCGCCGAGGCGGCGCACGACTATGGTCTGTGTCGGGGAATTGGCTAACTGTTCGGTGTACCAATCGAGGAGACGGTGGCGGTTTTGGTAGAAGGAGACGAGGCATCCAATGATCGGGTGTGAGAGAGGTGCATGGTTGTTATTATGACTACGTTGCTGTTGTTTTGTGGTTTTGAAGAAAAAGAGAAACCCTAAGAAGGGCACTAGAAGAGTGAAGAAGAAAACTGACATAGCTAGTTGAGAGTATTTTTCTTTTACTAACTGATGATTCTGAGGGTTGAGATGCAAGTTGAATGTTTAGGGGTGTATGTATAAATATAGTTGAATGCACAAAATCTGGACCACTAAAAATGTTGTTTTCATATAATTTAACCTTTTATACTTCCATTCGATGTAGCTGCTGGACGGTGCGGTTATATTTTGAAATGTAGGTGATCCCAAACCAACCATAGTGGAGTGTGTGTATGTTAGAGTTTCCGAATAAAGAAAGGCGCTGCAAAAGATAAGTGAATGATTGTCAGAAAAAGACAAGGACAGCTTAAGGCTCGAGCACATGATTCATAGGTCAAAAACTCAAAATTAAGAATAACAGTAAGATATTAATTGTATAGAGATGAATTTTTTATATATATTTATTAACTTGATACTAAAATACTTTTTTTTTATCTCTAATTATAAGATTTTAAAAAAAATTTATTTATCTCATTTTATATATAAGACCATTTTTTAATTTGTACATACATTAATTTTTTTTATATATTCTGACTTAATTATTCTTAATTCGAATATTAATAAAAAATAATTAAGTGAATAGAGAGATAAAAAAATTATAATTTTAGAATAATAGTATAATTAATTTATAAATTTAATTGATTAACTAAATTAATTATTTAAAAAAAAAAACCTAAATTAGTTCAAAGAGTTTTATAAAAATATGTAATATTAATACTCGTGCGCATATTAATTGATAACGAGGCCGGCTTGCAAGCCTACTAAAGTTTAAGTTTTAGAGTCATCAATAAAAAGTATATTATTAGTTTTTATAAATAAAGAAGAACATCGATTTGGACAAAAAAGGCCTAACATATATATAGTTATTCATCTAAAAAACTTGTTAAAATTTCTTTTACATTTGACTCGCCATTAAACAGGTTTTGATTGAGAATGTGTCAATATTACATTTTTTATATTGTAATAGTGTATTGTTATTTATTTGATGAGAAAATATATTAATAATTTCATACCTCATTTCTATACATTAAAATAGATATAATCTTGTCAATGTGGATTGATACAATTAGTTAAACAATCCCTACAAACTCCCATGCACTTTCCTTTGGATGAGTTCAAAAATCTTTAACACTATCTTTTTCACTTTGTTGACAATTTTTTTTTAGTGAGATTCCCTTGTGCCTAAAGCCTAGATAAGTAAATATATTTGGGTGGCATTGTTTCCTATTTGAACTTGTGCAATAATCATTTGAGTAGCATTGGTGTGCCAATTGACTGGTAGTATTGGAAGTGTCTAAAAGCTTTTTTGACAAAATCAAAATTGACGTAATACATTTCTATAAAATTTAACACAAATAATTAAGGTAATGTATAATTATGATTCAAATATTAGATTGGTAAAAGTTACATTGTATATACAATTATTGATGATATTATAATTGGTCCCCCAAACTCTCTATGTGTGTGCCCATCAATAATATAAAGTTAATAATTAAAAACATTAATCTAATTATTATATATAATTAAGATAAGTATGTCTAATTAATTAGTACTTTTTTTACTATTTAATTTGTTGAAGGGTTTAGATTATGTTTTTTTTGTGAAAAAAATTATTTGATTTGTTTTAAAACCACTATGGTGAAATTAGTGGTAGATGTCTGGATAGTTTGGACAGACTCCTAAATGCAAACTTGATCATTATTATTATTGCATCAAAACAAAAAGCGTTATAATTTGTATCGATAAGATTTAAAGAGTTTTATTAAATATTTATAAAAAAATAGATACAAGAATATTGAATTTTTAATATTTTATTATGTTTAGTAGTATATTTTGTAATTGGAAAAATATATTTTTTTCATCCTTATACTATCTGTCAAAAGTAGTCAAAGACCCTATATTTTCATATTGATGGATTTAATCCTCAAACTCTTTTTTAAGAAAAAGATGTATATTTAGTTTCTCCTCTCTAAGAATTTATCATATTTTTTTTTAAAATTATAAAAGTCTAAATTTACATATTTTTAAATTAAATTTGAGTACCAAAATTCACCAATATAAAATAACATAGCTTTTAACCATATTTGACAAAAATATTGAAACTAAAATCACAATTTTTCTTTTTAACTTTTAAGAAGTTGTTACACTATTTGTTTTTATTCTAAAAGTTTTGGTAGATGAACTTGGGATATCTTTTGTTTAGAGTTAAGAATTAATCTATCAAGATATTAAGAATTATTTAAAAAATATCTCTTAATCATATCTTTAAAGGATAAAATGATATGTTAACTGTGGCACATTATATTAGTGTTATTATTTTGACAGCCACTGTATTAGTGTTATTATCGTAAAAGTATGTAAATAAACATGAGCAGAAAAACAAATAAAAATAAACACGTGGCCAATTAATAGATCTATCTTTTTTATGCACGTGTGGCATACCGACCACTTTTCCGATTTGTTTTCTTGTCTTATTTCTTACGGATATGTATGGTATGTCCATACTTGTTAGTTACGAGGTGATTCTACTTGATCAGTGCAGCTTTCTAGTCCTTTTGACTTTTAGACACCACTAAAGCTAGGAACTTCATTTTCGCCAAAGAAAACCATGAACTCCTTTTTCCTTGAGGAAATCCAGAAACAATAAGAGAGGCTTGGACGGTCCTCAAGTAATTATATAACATACGTGTATTTATTTTTCTTTTATTTCCTATTTACTTATGTTTTTCCCAATTCATCACTTATCAGTTATCACGCTTATTACTTTTTCTCTTTTCTTCTACCCCAAATTCACCTCAAAATATATTCAACATTCATATTTTTTACACCAAACGTTTATATTTTGTCGTCCCCCGATCTACAAATATGTCTACTTTTAACGAGTACATATTGTTTTATGTCCCTGGATATTTTAAAAAATAAAAAAATAATGATGTGTGTAATTATTTATTACATAAAATCTCTATTTAATGAGATGAAAGATACTATACTGATAAGATGGAATTTTATTTCCAACAAAATGAGTAATGTATATAATTAACGGGAAAAAGTAAGAGTGTACCTAGTAGGATCAGTATATTTTTTTTATCAGTAGAATTGGTATATATAGTGACCAGGGTTTACATTTTTTTAGAAAGTTCTAGGCTTAAACCTTAATTTTACCTTACTATTGTGCAAAATAAATAAATTAATAAGAGTGTATTTACAATTAATTTGCATTGAAATATGTTATAATCTTGATTAAGTCTAATTAATGATGGATACAGTATTATTTGTTTACTTTGCATATTTACATATTTTATTGGAATTCCAAAACAATTCTTGACTCAAGCTCATTATAGACAAACAGTAAAATAGATAGTAAAGACAAGGAACAAAACAAGAAGGTCTAAAATGCACTACTCCCATGCAGTCCGCAAGCAGGAGGGTCTAAAGTTGCAATGGGCAAGATATCCAAACATGGAGCGATTCTTCATGGTTAGCTCCATATTTAGCCAGCCAATAAGCGTCAAAGTTTCCTAGCTTAAGAACATGACAGAATCTTACATCCCATTTTCTGTTGATAAGATCCGGGATCAACATGACAAGAGAGTAATAAGGATGAAGCATATATTAATTTCCTTCTGGATGAGATCCAAAGCTATTTGAGGGTCTGATTCACATATAACAGATATGAAACCATCCTCCCATGCTTTGAACAGACCATTGTAATTGGAAAAAGTCTTAGCTTTGAGGCTAGTTGAAATACCACATGATCCTGCAAAACAGGAGATGAAATTCCCCAGATGATTTCGAAGAATGTTGGTTAATTTGAAAATCGGGATAATACTGGATAAATTTGAAGTCGTGTATAACACTTTCAGATTGAATCAAATTTTGGGGTTCAACCAAAATTGTTCAATCGGATAAAATCAGAAGATTATAATTCAAGAGTTTTGTTTTGGTCTTGTATGTTTTGTCACACGTTATGCTTTCTGAACCAGAATGATTATTTATGATCAAAGAACAGGTGGTTTTTTTTTTTGCGGTTGATGAAAGTTTTTTTCTTTATAAAAACTTCCGTTGATGGAAGTTTTAGTAACTTCCATGTAACTTCCAACCGTTGATGGAAGTTTCAGTAACTTCCAAAATTTGCCTAAACCAAACATCTCATTATTACATTAAAACAAACGTGCACTTTTATTTTAACATAATAAAGAGATCAATTACACTAAAATGTCCAACAAACCTCCCCCATTTTAGTGTAATTACCGATCAAATCACCAAAGTCATAACATACCACAAACTACTGCATAGATGAAATATCGTGACGATTGAATTTTATCTTAGCAAATTACACGTTTCAAATATTCGAATATTAGGGTGTCACTAAGGATTGAACCCTTTCTATTCATAATGAATACATGAAGATAATCTGCACAATAGTTTATAACATTACTCTTGCTCGACACTAGTTTACTAGCCTGTGTCCCTATCCTTCATAAGCATATCAAAGCCAAGTCCCAGCTTCTTGAAGCGGCTAAACTTCATGCTTATATAGGTAGTCACTTTCTTTCTTGCACCTGCAAATGCAATTTTTCAAAAGAACCATTGAGAAGTTATACTTCAACCTCCTTAACTTACAGAACCGAACACATTCCTTTTGGGATACTTTCGATGATGTGTTCCAATCTCTACATGTTAAGCTTTCCACATTGAATTCGGCACCTAATGTCATATTAGATGGGAATTGGGTATCTTAACATAAGAGATTTCAGATGGACTTTAATCCTAATCCCACAGCCGACCTTTTCACGAGATCTCTACTTAACCCTTTGGTTAAATGATCGGCCAAATTATGCTGAGTTCTCACAAACTCCACTGATATTACACCATGCATGATTAACTCCCGAACCATGTTGTGTCTAACACCCAAGTGTCCAGACTTCCCATTATACACTTGACTATATGCCTTAGCCAAAGTAGCCTGACTATCGCACCTGATAGACATGGGAGGTATAGGTTTGGACCACAATGGAATCTCATAGATCAGATTTCTTAGCCACTCAGCTTCTTTACCAGCTGCTGCTAAAGCTACAAATTCATATTCCATTGTTGAATTTGTAATGCAGGTCTGTTTCTTGGATGCCCAAGAGATAGCACCTCCTCCAAGGAGGAATACCCAACCACTAGTGGATGAATAATCTTCCATATTGGTTATCCAACTTGCATAAGAGTAACCTTCAATAACCGAAGGAAATCCAGTATATGTCAAACCATAGTCAATGGTTCCCTTTAAGTACTTGAATACTCTATTCATAGCTTGCCAATGATGAGAACTGGGATTACTTGTAAATCTACTAAGTTTAGCAACAACATAAGCTATATCAGGCCTAGTACTAATCATTGCATACATGAGTGATCCTATCGTCCTTGAGTATTCAAGTTAAGACACTGCTACACCTTTATTAGGTAATAGCTTCAGGTTAGGATCAATGGGAGTGCTTACCGGAGAACAATCTTTAAACTTAAATTTCTCCAATATCTTCTCAATATAATGTGATTGAGAGATGGAAATGCCATTGTTTCCACATTTGATCTTTATTCCTAAGATCACATCCGCCTCCCCCATATCTTTCATATCAAACTTAGAAGACAAAAATGCCTTAGTTTCATCAGCTTGATCTTGGTCGGTACCAAAGATCAACATGTCATCTACATACAGACAAATGATAACTCCTTTGCCATGAGTATCAAACTTGCTGTATAGACATTTATCTGCTTGGTTTAGAACAAAACCACTAGACAACACATCCTCATCAAATTTTTTATGCCATTGTTTAGGCGCTTGTTTCAAGCCATAAAGAGATTTCATCAGTTTACACACCTTATTTTCATTTCCTGGCATAACAAACCCTTCAGGTTGTTTCATGTATATCTCTTCATCCAATTCACCATTTAAGAATGTAGTTTTCACATCCATTTGGTGAATCACCAGATTGTGGATAGCAGCAAGTGCTAACAACAGTCTAATAGTGGATATCCTAGCAACAGGAGCATATGTATCGAAAAAATCAATACCCTCCTTTTGCCTAAAGCCTTGGATAACCAATCTGGCTTTGTACTTGTCAACAGTACCATCCACTTTCATCTTTCTCCTAAAGATCATCTTACATCCTAATGGCTTACATCCAGGAGGTAAGTCAACCAATTTCCAGGTATTATTTTGCATGATGGAATCCATCTCACTTTGGATTGCTTCTTTCCAGAATACAACATCCCTTGAAGCCATTGCTTCACTAAAAGTCTTTGGGTCTTACTCAACATTAAGGCAATATTGATATTGAAATTCAATATCATTCCTTGACCCTTCAACCAAATAGAGTTGAAAGTCATCACCAAATGACTTAGCCTTTCTTACTCTCGTACTCTTTCTAGTTTCAGTACTAGTTGAAGGTATATCCTCAATATTAACTGAGACTTTCGACATGGAATTCATGTCCTTTGGCCTAGGTATAGATGTAAACCTTTGTTCATCAAAGATAGCATCCCGTGACTCTATAACCGAGTTCACAGCAACAGAATCATTAGATTCTAGCACATAGAATCTATATGCTTTAGAATGTTCAGCATATCCAATAAATATGCAATCTATACCTCTTTCACCTATGGTTTTCCTTTTAGGTTCTGTAAGCCTGACTACAGCCCTACATCCCCAAATTTTGAGATAACTCAAATTTGGTGTCTTTTTGTGCCAAAGTTCATATGGGGTAACCTTATTCCTTTTGTTAGGAATTCGGTTCAACAAGTAACAGGCTATTAACATAGCCTCACCCCAAAATCCTTCACTTAAACCCGAATAGGATAACATGGAATTCACCATTTCTTTCAAGGTTCTATTCTTCCTTTCGACTACACCATTCTATTGTGGTGTATAGGGAGCTGTAGTTTGATGTATTATTCCAGTAGATTGAAAATAAACCGGATCATAAAACTCACCTCCCCTATCTGTACGAAGAGTTTTGATTAGCCCATTTTGATGAAGTTCTACCTATTTCTTATAAATTTTAAATTTATCAAGAGCTTCATCTTTTGTGTTTAATAAATATACATAACAATACCTTGATGCATCATCAATAAAAGTAACAAGATATTTTTTATGACCTAATGATGGAGTAGCATGAAAATCACACAAATCACTATGAATAAGGTCTAAGACTTTAGTCTCACTTTTAACATCCTTAAAAGGTTTCCTAGTGATCTTGGTCAACATGCAAGTTTTGCATTTTTCAATGTTCATATCAAAAGGAGGAATCATACTTGTTTTTGACATATCTTTTAATCTTTTGTAATGAACATGTCCTAATCTAGCATGCCAAATTTCTGATTTTGTCATATTAGTTATAGAACTACACGAGGCCATACAAACAGATTCATGAACAAAAAGAACATCAATGTTTAATTTAAACATTCCATTACAACGATAACCAAATCCAACAAACGAACCATGTCTTGACAAGATGTACTTGTCACTTTCAAGTACTTGCTTGAAACCATAATTATTTAAAACTATACCAGACAATAAGTTCTTACGAATACCAGGTACAAATAAGACATTATCCAAATACAAACTTTTTCCGGAAGTAAAAACTAAATTCACACAACCTAATCCTAGGATTGGTTCAGTTGCAACATTGCCCATCTTCACAATAGAGCCATCATCGATTGGTCTAAATTCCTTGAACCAACGACGATCTTTGCACACATGGCTTGTTGCTCCCGAATCAAACCACCAAGCAACGTCATCATCCTGCACATAGTATGCATCAGATATTAGTGATACATAATTTGAATTCGTATTCGAATTAAAATTATTCACTACAATCTGACCTTGTTGCTTTTCAGGATCATTAGACCCACTTGGACCAGCCTTGTTCTTTCCTTTGAACACCCGGCAATCCCTCTTTAAATGATCAGGTTTCCCACACTTCCAACATGACAATTTGTCTGTTTGTTTGGACCTTTGTTCTTATTTCCTTGAAATTTTCGTTTGTTACCTTTAGCATTGTAATTTTGCTTAACTGTTCCACTTTCCTCTACCATATTAACGAAAGAGGAACCTGCTACGTTTTTATCATTGACTTTGTCAATTTCCTGAGCCCTCAGCGACTCCTCAATCATGAAATGACTACCGAGTTGAACTAGAGTCAACTCTTCCTTCTTATGTTTCAAGGTATGCTTGAAGTCTTTCCAAGAAGAAGGCAGTTTATCAATTATAGATGAAACTGCAATGGATTCATCCATTTTCAAATCATGTTGAGTAAACTGACCCAAAATCTGCAGCAGTTCATTATATTGTCCCATAACAGGCCTCGAATCAATTATTTTGTAATTAAAGAAATTACTAACTAAGAATTTGTTACTTGAGGCATCTTCTGCCATATACTTGGATTCAAGAGAGTCCCATAATTCCTTAGCAGACTCAACATTTTGATAAATATCAAAGAAAGAGTCAGACATACCATTCAGAATGTGTCCACGACAAATGTAATCGTCGTTCTCCCATTTTGAACGCTTCCTTGTTTGATCCAGAGTTTCGTCTTCCATATACACCGGCATCGGTGTACTCAGCACATACACCACATTCAATGTTGTCAAGAGAAAATGCATCTTCTTCTGCCATCTTCTGAAATCCTGCCCTTCAAACTTGTCCAACTTCGCAAACTTGCTTGTCATCTTCGAACTATCGTTCGTCATCTCGAAAAATTTGATTCAATCTGAAAGTGTTATACACGACTTCAGATTTATCTAGTATTATCTCGATTTTCAAATTAACCAACAAAAGTTTGAATCAAATTTTGGGGTTCAACCAAAATTGTTCAATCGGATAAAATCAGAAGATTATAATTCAAGAGTTTTGTTTTGGTCTTGTATGTTTTGTCACACGATATGCTTTCTGATCCAGAATGATTATTTATGATCAAAGAATAGGTGGTTTTTTTTGGCGGTTGATGGAAGTTTTTTTCTTTTTAAAAACTGCCGTTGATGGAAGTTTTAGTAACTTCCATATAACTTCCAACCATTGATGGAAGTTTTAGTAACTTCCATGTAACTTCCAAAATTTGCCTAAACCGAACATCTCGTTATTACATTAAAACAAGCGTGCACTCTTATTTTAATATAATAAAGAGATCAATTACACTAAAATGTCCAACAAAGAATTCCACCAAAACTAGCTTTTCCTGGGTTGCCAAATGAATTCCCATCTGGGTTTCACAAAAGGAAAGTTATAGGAGGCTCCCGATTTATGTAGCACCCAGGAATGCGAGTTTTTTCTGACTTTGACAATGAGTAACAATGTCTGCATGGATAATATGAATCTTGTTGCGAATATTTCAATGGCTCCAAATGAAATCCTAGAAAACAGAAGCATTGCGCGCCTTCCATAGAATCCAACAAGTCGCTGCAAAGAGGGTTCTACTATCTTTGTTGATGTTTGTGATCACCCAATTAGATTGGTAGAATTGGTCATTCTCGTCCGGTCCAGCTTCAATGTGTGCCAAAAAAATATTGAGAACATGCAGTCACGAAGTAAATGCATGATAGACTCCACTCCAGTGCCGCACCTGCAAAAAGAATCCAAAGACATGTGTCTAAAGACATGAAAAGCATTAGTAGGAAGGCTCTCATGAAGAATGAGGCATAGAAAGTGTTTAATGTTTTCTGGTACGTGTAATTTCCAGACCCAGGGCCGGTTTTGGAACAGAGTGATAGGTAGTGGACTCTCGGTAGTGAGCCATTGGAAGGAGGATTTGAAAGAATAAACCCCAGACTAAGAATGTCCTCAAATAACAGTATCCTCTAAACTATCATTAAGAATATGACTTTGAAGCTCTCGTTTTACTTCCTCAAGTATCAGAGTTGCTACTAGACTGAATGCCAAACTTCATTATGATAGAGGTCAGAAATACGTAATGTCCTGAATATTGACATAAGGGACCAACCTGCATAAGAAATCCTCTTTCGACCATTTATCATACTATAGCGAGATATCTCCTCTACCAATTATTACTTGAAAACCAAGCTTGAGGTGGCTGGTTGATTTAACAATGAGGTGCAAGTGTATGATGTCCCCTATAAGATAGAAGCGTGAAGGATGGAGGTACCATTCAGGTACTTGGTTGCAAGCAATTGAACCCATAACTTCTCTTTCTCATACATAATATCCCAAGTATGTTTGCTAAGAGAGATATGTTAATTCTGCGAGCAGGTCTAATACCAAGACCTCCACGGGCTCTAGGAAGGGAGATGGTGTTCCAATTCACCCAATTTGAGTGGTCATTCCCCTATATGAACCACCTAATAGAAGAATAAATTTGTTCACAAACACCATCAGGAATCCACAGATTCTGCATTGTGTAAATGGGCATAAATGTGAGAATCGATTGAGCCAGAGCACTACTAGAAAGAATGGATTTAACATCGCTACGTTAACATCTGTTTTTGAAAAAATCGATATTAACAAAAGTACGATAGCATATTCGTAAATAAGAGAGTTTGTTAACATTGATTTTCAAAAAATCAATGTTAACACGACTTCGTTAGCATCGATTTTTCAAAAACTGATGCTAATGAAGTCATGTTAACATCGGGTTTTTAAAATCCAACGTTAACATGACTTATATTAGCATCGATTTTCTAGAAAATCGATGTTGTGATTTACTTTAAATATCAGATGTTTCATTTTTGTTATCAGATTTTTATTATCGCGCTTATTACATTTGAAAAAGAACCCAACATCGTCGTTGTCGCCATAGCCCTAGCCGCCGTGGTCACTGTCACCGTTGTGGTCATTGTCACTATCATTGTTTTTGTTGACTACAAGATTCCATTGAAGAGTAGTCATCACAGGGCAGCTTTGTCTCTCATGGACGCTAGGATGTATTGATTGCTACCATTGTGCGACTAGAGCACTCTAGCCGTGTTCGTGCTACTAGAGTTGGAGTCACGATAAAACAATACTTTGGAATGGCTTCAAGAAGCTGTTGCACATCTATGCCCATGACTCCCAAAGACCTTGAGTAGTTGACACAAAAAATCAGGGACCAACTGCAAGAGTCGATCACTAAAAAAGTGACTCGACAACTAATGTTATCCTTTAATCAGATGCAGTTCCCAATGTAGTTATAGATACAATCACAGGGACTTGTACTGTCTCCTGAGCCTTAGGTTAGTCCTTCGACTACTCATGTCAACACAAGGGGAGGCTAAGTCCATCCCTCGAGGCAGGACCCAAACACGGGTGAATCAGAGAAATGTGGGTTGTCTGTTGATGACAATCCTCCCCACCTGGTTGCCCTTGAAAGAGTTTATGAGGGGTCGACAATCATCCACAACGTCCTTTTGGGAAATGATCAAGTGAAGGACGGTGTTGAGGAAGTTCAAGATGCTGATGCTCGTGTCCCTGTACCCACTCAAGAGGTTTAGTTAGTGGAGTAGACCCTTAACACCTTCCTTGCTTGGGCGACACATCTTGTACAACCTTTTTCAAAACAAGTATTTCCTTTTTTTGTGTTTGTTATTATTAAAAAAGCATTTGTTAAAAAAAGTGTTGACTATCATTGACTTATGTTTATTAACTGTGTAGGATAAACAGGGAGCTGAGGGATCGACAAAACTTGTTGATAGGTTGGAACTTGATGACAATCCCCTATACCAGATGACATTGACGATCCCGCAACTTTTTCTCAAGCCTTTGCAATTGTCGTGGGATGCAACTATGTTTCCACTACAAAAAAAGAGTCTATTTCTGATGGCCATAATCCATCGGAAAACTCAAAAATCCATCATCGATAAATCAAAATTTCCGACGAATTTTGGTCGTAGGAAATTAAAACCGACGGATTTTTTGTGATTGTCGGAAATTTCAGACGGAAATACCATTAGATGATTCCATCAGAAATTTTTGACAGTTAATTCCTTTAGAAATTTCCAATAGATTCGTCTGTCAGAAATTTTCCACGGATACGTCTTTGACAGATTTTTCGGTGGAAAATTTGCGATAGACATATCTGTAAGAAAATTCATCGAAAATATTTAAGTTTTATGAATAATTGTTTATTTCATTTTTTTCATTTTTATTAACTAACATTGATAATTTAGGAATTATTTTTTGTATTTATATTATTTAACGTCAAAATTTTAATTAAAAAATGCTCAAATTCATAAATCCAAAACAAATAGTAAAATAGATCATTAAGTTAAATTGTTAATAAATCTAAAAGTAAATCACAATGTAATATGTCAATAGTAATTTTGTGTTGCTAAGTCAGTAATCGAAATATTCATTGGGAGAGTGCCTCTGGTGGTCATAGTCTTGTTGTTGGTCATCTGGTTACTCATTGTCTTGTTGTTGCTATTGGTCCTGATGCTACTAGTGAGGTTGTTGATGTTGATAAATAATGTTCCACGCTTCAGGAGGTAGGAATTGAAGGGCAACTGACTAAAATACACGCATCTCCTCCTTTGATTGATGAAGCTCCTCCCTCAGTTGGTTAATCTCTGTGGCGTCTTGAGCACGATTGGAAGATCCTTGTGTATGTCACATGAAGTTCTCATCTCCACATTTATAAGTATGAGCTAGATCTCCAGTACCATAAAGGTATCCCTTATGCTTTGGTCCTGCAACTGCAATCCAACACCGACTCCTAAGTCTTTGTTCTTCAATAGGGTCTAAAGGAGTAAGTTGTGATTCACCAACACTTGATGCAACATCAGACCTAGTTAGAGATAGTCTAGCCTCAAATTCTTCATGTCATTCATAAACAATTATTATTTAATAAATATATTAAACATTTTAAAGAATAAAAAACATGGAAGATAATGGTTTCACATGTGTCTGCGTAGATCTATCATCGACATATTGACCAATATCCTTTCATAAATGAGGTTGCTGAAAGACCTCATCTACGTATACAAATCGACCAAGCTTCTTTGACTATTAACAAACATTATAAAATAAACATTAAGGGGTAAATTAAACAAGCACAAAAAATATGTATTATAATTTTATTGTACATACCAAGCGAATGGTGCGATCCTGTTAGCTAAAAGAATCACCTATGTGCATACACCTACCCTTTTCACATGCTCGATTTTGTTTTTTTTTTTTTGCATGTGCACACTTGGAACGATACCCAGGTGCATTCCAATGTGATAACAGATTGTTCCAGATACAATCTTTAATCCAATATGGCCTTTTATTTTCATTTCGAACATCCCTAAACATCTCAAAAAGTCTATGAAAGACTTTCGAGTTAAAATCTTTCTCAATTTCATTCTCTTCCTCTAGTCTCCAGACTAATTTTCTCTAAAGAATGACAAAGTTATGAAATGTTACACAATTAACAAAATACCAATTTTACAATTTCAGATCAAATAAAACAAAATCAGTATTACTATCCATTTCAACCATTGAACTAATTCATTAAGAGAATGATAAGTTATCTTAAAATGCTAGAAAAAAAGTTCCTGATGATCTTTTGGAATTACTCCCCATGTAGGCCATGGGTGACCAAATTGTTGCCTAATGGACAATGTGACATCCTTTGCCACAACCTTAGATGGATGAAACATAAATAGAAAAAGTAATTCGTGATAAAGTAAAAGATCAAATGATGTATCATTTATAATGAACACTAATGTAAATTTCGTAATACTTACGCTCCATTGATAAGTGTAATCATAGGACAATCATTAGGGGGGGGGGGTCTTTCATGGCCAAATTTTTAACTTCTTCATCAATAGGCATGTTGGCTACAATCGGGGATGGGGATGGTATGGATGTAGTTACTGGGGACAATCCACATGCATCAAGATGAGATGAAAATGGTCTAACTTCAGTTGGAGGTGGAGATGGTGTAGGTGCAACATCAGAATCCCTGATTGGAATAGATATAGTAGACAAGGATGGGGTAGATGATGACAGACTATCTTGAGGTGGTAGTAGTCTAACCACATATCATTTTTCCTTCCCACTTGTCCCTTTCCCACTAGTCATGTGACAGGGGTCGGGGAGGGTCAGCACCACCTGATAACATATCTATATATAGAAAATAATATTACAAATAATTAATCAAATAGATTATTTGGATGAATAAAAATTAGATAACTAACAAACTTCCATTTCAGAGAAAAAATAAAATACACTAACAAAGTGTTCAAGTATTACAACAAAACAAAGATGTCACTAATAACAAACATTATAGCCGACTAAGAAACATCAATGTCTAATCCTCTTCAAAATTGTAAACTTCAAAGTCATCTTCTAATTCCCCTTTATTGTCTTGTTCAATATTGTTTGATTCTCCATTCAAATTATTTGATTCTTCTTCGTTTGGTAACGAATTAGTAGAGTCTACTTCTTCAACACCACCTCTTAAATCTTGGAATCCATAAATACTTTCAAGTTGGAAGAATAACCATATGACATTTTTAGTTCTTCTATCCATTGACAGACTTACTTTGTTTGTCTGCAGTTAAAGTGTAATTTTCTTTTGGCTTTAACAACTTCCCATTATCCCCCGACTTCAACTCCAAGTCTTTCCGCCTACAATATAAAGTTAAGTCCATCCTAGCCTTCTCATTGTCTTTTGTCTTACCACTGACATTCATCATAGTGTTGAATATGTTGTCAAATAAAATTTTCTCTATGTGCATAACATCAAGATTGTGTCGCAACAAATTATCTTTCGAATACAGAAGATCCCAAAAGATACTTCTTTTTGTCCAATGATGCCACTCCCCATATCCATGTACTGTTGGCGGTGGCAGACCAGTCTCTGTGACTTTTGGCAAATCCCTAACCCTACTCCAAACTTGTGTAGCTGTCAACATACGCAGTGGCTCATCCCTTTCTACTTCCCTTTTTTTGAAGGCATTTTTGTTCCTCCTAAATGCATGATCACTAGGTAAAAACCTATAATGACAGTCAAACCAAGAAGTTTTTGCCTCATTTGCTATCTGGAAGGACTTTGTGTCCTCCATGCAATATGGACATGCTAGTCTACCATGTGTCCCCCAACCAGACAACATGCCATAAATAGGAAAATCATTAATAGTCCACATCAAAGCTACCCTCATCATGGAATTTTGCTTTCTTGAAACATTGTAAGTGAGAACACCACTCCACAACTTCTTCAGATCGTCAATCAAAAGTCGTAAATAAACATAAATATCAATCGTTGGATTGAATGGGCCTGTTATGACACAACTAAAAAACATATAAGGTTTAGTCATACACATTTATGGAGGAAGATTGTACGGGATAACAGTGATTGGCCAACAAGAATAAGGTAAAGAGGATGCTTGAATATATGGGTTAAATTCATCTGTGCATAAATCGAGTTGCACATTCCACCGATCAATAACAAAATTTGCATGTACCCGATCAAAGTGCTTCCAGGCTTCACCATCAGAGGGATGGCGTAACATGCCTGAAGATCTTATATTCTCATAGTGCCATGTCATTTGGCTTGTAATTTGCATTAATGCAAAATTCTCTGCAACCTTGGTATTATAGGCAAATAAAACATTGCCTTTACTGTAACTGGTTTTTTATTGCTTGCTCCAATAGTCTTCGCACAATACCTGGGCTTGTTACAAAATTTGCATTAAGTTAGCCCTCCATCATTGTTATAATACAACATTCAACCATTCACACAACAGTCAATCCTCTTAGTCTCCAATCCCAACTTCGATACTAACCTCTTCGCATCATAAATTTTTTTTGGCAAATGATCTTTTATAAATGTTACATCCAAAAGCATTTTTGAAATAAACTCTAAGCACTGGTTGGAAACATTCCAATTGGACTTGCAAGCTAAAAGCCTCATGAATATTGATAATTTTGAGTCTGATGCCCCTTCATACAATGGCTCATTTGCCTTCACCAATAAATTGTAAAATCTGAGTATCTTCATTTGAAGGTTCTTAATTATTAGTTGAGTTTGGAGCTTCAAATGTCTCAAGTTTCCTAAGAACATCACACACCATCTCTTTCATTAAGATAAATTGTTCACCTTGAGCCACATATTATGCACTACTTGAAGCATCCATGTAACTATTGTCATCATTTAAATCAACATGCGGCATCTCTTTGCCATGATTAGTCCAAATCCAATAATTAGGCTTGAGTCCATTTTGTAAAGGTAAACCTTCACAACTCTATCCTCCAAAATCCTAGTACAATTGCATTTAACACAAGGACATCTGATCCCCCATCATTGTGATAACAGTCTTGCTTATTAGCTTTGCAAACAAATTCTTCAACCCCTTCAACAAAAGACTCTTTCAAGCAGCTTCTACCACTATAACATCTATAGTACATCCAACGATGATTTGAAAGAATATAGTTCATGTTCTATATATTTAAGAAAAAAAATACAAACATTCATGAATCATATATATAATCTTAGAGAGATCTCTATTGTCAGTGGCAACAATTCTAATCATGTTTTAGGTGAAAAAAATCACATAAATATAGTGTTTGTCTTTCTAAATGAACAAAGCATGGAATATAAATAGCATAACCACAACCACAAATATACTTAACACATTTAGAATACAAAATTTTGAATAGCTAGAATAAAAAAAATCAAAACTAACCTGAACAATTGAACATACGTGTGAGTAAGGGAACGATTACGTAACACAATATCACCTATGAACCCGAGAGTAAGAGAGAAAGAAAAAAGTTTAAGAATGGTTAGAAATTTTTGTATCTAAAAATGCTTATCATGGGAAATTGCATTAAATGTATAGCAACAATTCTGATCATGTTTTAGGTGGCGTGTTATGCCAATTTTTAGGGGAATAATTTAATTACAAGGTTCTACATGCTTAATAATTTTTATGCATTAACAGGAATCTGAGAAGCTGAGGCACCGGAAGCCTTCAAAGGGCATGCAATTTGTGATGGTGGATCCAAGCCATCCACACTACTACATGAAAATGTTCTAGGCTATCCCTTCCTTGCTTATATTCATTAATGGCCTAGGAAAACCTTTTACTGTGCGCTTTCTAATGTATAATTTAAAATAAACAATATTATTATTAATATGTATCTGTTAAAAAAATATACTTTTAAAAAAAACTATAAACACTTAATTTTGTCCAGATTAATAAATAAAAATAAATTTTGAAAAGAATGATATATATATATATATATATATATATATATATATATAATTAAAAGAAAAAATTAAATTAAGCTTACAGAATTTAAAATTTAGCATTTTTCTAAACTTATTTTTTTGCCATTTAATTTTCTACAAATTATACAATAAATTAATTTTATTTCATATTATTGGCATGTGATAATCATTGTTTTGGTGTTCAAAAAATTATAACAATGTATTGTAATAGCTTTCTGCATTTCTCCTTATCATATGCAATTATATGTTGTTTTTTTGTTTAGTACATTTTGTATTGCTCCAATGTTATTTTAAAATTCATGTAATTTGAGTATTTAATAATTTTAAAATTTTACTATAGTTGATCTCAATACATAACATAAATAACATTTAAGAAAAATGATATAACGTTTAAGAAATAAAAATATTTATATTGTTATAAAATCTAGAGTACGTAAGGATTATTTTTTCTTATCAATTTAAGATAATAAAAAAAATAAAAGTCTAGTGTTAGTTAGAGACATTGCAGGAAGTAACATTGGGAGTGCAGGAAGAAAATGTCAAGCGTGCATGTGTTAGAGTCTAAAAGTAAGCGACCAAGACAGGCACCATAAGTTTATCAAGACAAAATCGAAAGGTATGTTTTCCTGTCCTATCTCTCTCACTCTCTCTCACTCATTGTGTTTATGAATTGTGTGGAAGACACCAACACTTCATACACGTAACATGGTGAACAGTTGGGGGCTAAGAAACCATGCATATATCCGATAGACAGCCACACTATATATGAAAATAGTCAGAACAGGGAAGAAGTTAAAGAATGAAAGAGACCACAAACTTTTCTTTGATCTTGTTTTCTAGTGAGGGCAAGACCTCATCAAAGCATTAAATTTCAAGTGTCTGGATCTTAACCCTGTAGTCTATTGGTTAGGACTTAGTACTTAACCTTAATAAAAAATGGGGGAACATCAATTGTCATCAAGTGAATAATCACCGGACTAAATAGCCTTTTGTTGTGAGATTAACAATTTGGTCTAGACAGAATTTTGAGCTAATTTCGGAACAATATTTTAGGACCTATTTTGTTGGATCATTTTCAACTTTAGTAGTTCTAGTCTAGTACTCCAAAATAACTTGTTTTGAGCTTTGAGTTTATCAACTCATTTTGCAATTTTTAATAGGACAACTTAGAGATTGTTTTGTTAGGATTGTCTTTAACTGAATATAAATTTTCAATTTCATCCCTAAAGTATTCCAAATATTAGAAATTATAATAAGTAGTACTCTTCTAAGTACTAAAATCAAGTTAGTCCCTGAAGGTTAGTAAAATCTAATTACTTATAAAATTTTATTCTTTTAGAGACTACATAACAGAGTATAGACAATACTTTAGAGATTAAACTGATGGTATATTTGAGTTTTTAATAACTACAAGTCTCAAATTCTTGCATCCCGATCGATGCATGATCAATTGGTGTAGTTTTCTCCACCCAGAGGCCAGTGAAAATCAGGTTATATTTAAACTGAAAACAAAGATAGATGCTCTCAAGGAAGAACTTGAAAAGCAAAGGATTACGATGATAAGTTGTGAGAGAAAAAAACTTTTATTGATCGAATAGATTAATGTGGAGCTTGAAGCTTCAAAGATGGCTAAATCTTAATTTACCTCATCATTTTTAGACACAATGAAGAGATACTTAATTTATTGACCATACATACTAGCATAGATGCACTATAGTTGCAGACCGACCAAGCAAGACCTCATAACTTTGCCCAGTCCGCAAATTCTGCTAAGCAAAATTGAATACAATATTGTTCACATCTCTTTGTTGTTAGTATATCGAATTATAGACTATACAACCAACCATTATTGACCCCAAATGTTTTTATTCTGCTGAATTGCATATATATCTTAATTTTTTTTTTATTATATATTGTTATTATCAAGTAGTACTACTATTTTGTTCCCCACTCCGTGTCTTGAGCACTGTTATTTTATCTCATATCAAAGCAAGAATATCAAGATCGAGAAGGCAATTAATATTGCACGTCTAGGAATATATGATAAAACTTTGAAGCTCCTTTCAATTAAGATATAAAAAAAAGTCCAAAAGCAAAAGACCATATGCTACAAATTAAATACACTAAGGCGTACATAACTGATTTGTTAAACTAAATTAAACAAATTTAAAACCTTACTGTTGAAAAAAGCAAAATGAGTATTGTACCAGCAATTAAATTCTGAAACAAATTGCAAGATTAATAATGAAAACAAAAAATAAATTTCTAGGGCGCACTTCACGATGCTAGCTTAAAATTGTAAACCAAAATGAGTATTGCAACATCTAATGGAATTCAACTTAGAATGGAATGCAAAGATACGACGAAGGAAGGAAGAAACGGAAGTATTGAGAAAATGATGAGAGATTAAATCTACGGAAGACAATGAAACGAAATAGAGAGGAGGAATTGAAGTGAAACCTGAATGGAGGATGGAGGTTAGGTGGAGATGGAATTTGATTTTGGAGCTTATTCCAATGAAACCCTTATCTTCTTCGTCTCCACCGAAGAAGTAAAGTTTAATAGAAATATAGTTCCTATAAATCATTAATCATTTTATAAATTTCAACTTTTCATTCTTTCTTCCTTCCTTTTCACCTTAGAAATAGAAACAATTGGAGAACAAACACTACTACAAAAAGCATAATCTACATTGGTTATTTTAAACATACTACATCGGTTAAGTGACGTCGTTGTAGTCCATGTCGTAAAAAACTAATGCTTCTATGACGACGATTAAGTACTACCGTCTTAGAATGCACTGTGCATTCTAAGAGGGTTATCTATACAACCGTCTTAGAATGTCGTACATTTTAAGATGGTTCCCGTAAGAGGACTATCTTAGTATGTGCAGTACATTAATTAAAAGTTCCTGCTTACTAATAACTAATTTACAAAGACTGACATGATACAAAAATTGATAATTAATTAATAGAATAGAATTATCTAATTAATTAATTACCTGCACTTGCAAATATCTTCCTAGAATAGAAAAAAACACCATTGATACCAGTAAGTTGTTGGAGCACAAGTAGTCCAATACCTACCTGCATGGCACATGCACTCAGTTACTAGAAGTCACAACCATTTAGATCTATTTGGTTTAGCTTATCCCAAAGAACTTTTAAGAGGAAAACAAAGCAACAGCTGAATTACTACAATAACTACCTCTCTCAATATGCTAAACAACTAACATTCATACAGACATAACATGCTCCAGCATAACATAGTTGTCTGGGTAGAACTATTGTGCGGTGTCGTTGCGCATAGAAAAAAAGGTAGCCCTCTCGTCCAACAGCAGCGTGACGGTGGATGCGAAGGCTTTTGAAAATCATCAATGGGACCCTCGTTAGGGTTGGGTTCTTTTAATTTTGGGTATAATTTTAATTTCTGATGAAAACATATTCCGTTGGAAAAATCCATCGGCAATATTTAAATTTAAGACAGAATTAAATCAGTGGGTAAAAATCTGTCACTAATTTATACTTTTCGATGGAAAATTTATTCGTGGTTAAATTCCATCGAAAATTCAAGCATTTTTCCACGGAATACCTTCCGCCGGTAAATTCCATCGATAATTAAGATATTTCCGATAGAAAATATTCCGTTGGTAATAACGATTTTTCTTGTAGTGTTGGGGTGTATAATAATAACTTCCCCTTGTACATAAAGCATGAAGATCTTTTTGAAATAGTACACGGTAGTCAATGTCTCAGCATTTTTGTTATACAAATGTGGATTTTGTAACTAACTTTACATTATTTTCCATTACCTAACTGATTATTTTAAATTGATGCATAATTTACTTTGGTTTCTCAATAATAGGCATATGACTAAGATAAGTATGCAAGCAGGGAGTGTCTCTGTGTATGGATTCATCGAGCCACAGTTCATACAGAGATCTGGGCAATCATAATTTGAATAAGAGGATTATATTAAGAAATGAATGCAAAATTCACAGAGAGATGTCTACCTTGGAGCCTACTTGAATGAGTAAGTAAAACTGAATAAATTAATTTAAATAATATATGCACTATAATAACTTAATGCTCTCCAATGCAATGCACATTGGCAATTGGTCGTTATATGTCCTAAGGACAATGTTGTTGTCTGGTTCTATTCGTTGCATAATAAGTCCGACAACTATTTGAAAGAAATTATTAACAGGTCTATTGTATTTTGTAAGACATTTACTTTATCATAAAATATTTGACATCAATATTTTAAAATTGTACAATATGCATACATGTTTCTCTTAACTAGTGCTTTGAAGGGATTCAACGATATTCAAGGAAGTAAATCCAAGGCTACTACTAAATGGATTGCAGTTAAAGTAAGTCATTTAAACAATGATTGATGTCTTAAAAATTACATTTTATTATTGTGCACACTAATTTTAGGTTAACTTTGAATCTCTTATTGAATTTAGTATAATAAACAAAGAGGAAGCACTGAGTGCAACTATTATGTGATGCATTGGATGTCAAGAATAGTCTAAGGAGGTTTCAAGGATAATTGGAAAATGGTAATTGTTTACTTCAAAACTAATTTCATTTGTTATACTTGTTATTATTTATATTGATTAAGTTATATTTTATTATATCATGCATTATTTTACTGATCCAAGACCATTGGAACCAAAGAGATTAAAGGCAATTCGCATTTAGTGGGCAAGATTTTATGTCAGTTAAAAATGAAACACTAGGTGTTTAAGGAATTTTACAATTGTATATAGTTATGTTTAATTTGATTTGATTATAGTAGATGATCTTATGTATTGATGACATTATTGTTTTCTTTAACTATTTCTTATAATTGATAGTAATTATTCAATAATATAAAAAAATTGTACTATGAGACTGCCTAGATTGGAATGTTTTTAAATTTGCAGGTTTGTATAATATTAAAAAACAAACAAGATATTAAAAAATTGCAAAAAATATCATCAGCTTTTCTAAAAAACCGATGCTTTGGTACAAAAGACAACATTGATTTTTTAAAAATTGATGTTGTAGTTCATAAATGAACATCGGTTTTTAGAAAAATTGATGTTGTGGTGCACTCACAACATCATATTTTAGAAAAACCGATGTTGTTTTTTTTTTTTTGCATATTTTACATTTTTTGGTTTATTGCATATTATACGACATCGGTTTTTCAAAAGCAATCGATGTTGTGTATTGTATGTTAACATTGGTTTTCAAAAAATCGATGTTAACCTTGAGTTCGTAAATGTTGGTGGTTTCAACATCGGTTAAAAATCGATGTTGATAGTGAAAAAAAAAAAACCAATTTTAAAAGCCTATTTTTTAGTAGTGAAGTCACCCTCCAAGCTTTATTCATCATATTAATCTTCCAACCTATCTGCCTTGAATTTATTTTGTCAAGAATATAGTTGAAATCACTATTATTGGCTCTTCCCAAGAGCATGGGAAATCCAAGGTATTTGCCAAACTAACGTGTATGTTGAAAATAAATAATAGAGGCAAATTTATCCACTTTTACCATGGAAATATTCTTGGAAGTCATGAATCTAGACTTTTGGAGATTAACCTTCAAGCCTAAAGTATTACAAAAATATCTAACACCTCTCTGACAAGTTTGACTTGAGAAGATTTAGCCTCAATAAACAAAAAAAAAAAATCATTAGCAAAGAAAAGATGGGAAATAAGGGGATCATTATTCAAAACCTTTATTGGAGACTAGTGATGATCATGCATTTTCTGTTGAATGAGAAAAGACAACTCCATGCACAAAGCAAATAGATAGGGGGACATAGGATCACTTTGGTGCAAGCCTCTTTTTGAGGCAAAGACATCAAGTTTCTCACCATTCAACTTTAGAACCAATCTTGTATCTCTAGTGCATTTCATAATAAGTCTCATTGTTGTGTTAGGGAAGCCAAACTCTTTCAAGGTCATCCTGTAACACCCCTTTTTTCATAAAAAATAATTTTAAAAGGATTTTATTTTAAAATAAATAGTTTTAGAAAATAAAGAAATATTTATTTGGTTTTTATTTAATTAAAAAGAGTGTTTTAGAAAGAAAAAAGGGGGGATGTTTATTTAATTATTTAGTTATCATAGTAAAATAGAGTGATTTTTATAAAATAATAAAATAAAGGAAAAATAGAGCAAATAATAGACTCAGAGTACTTAGGGATATAAATAATTCTTTTAGCCATCAGAATAGTTTTTAAAAAACTTTTCTACGCTTCTTTCTTTTCCTTTCTTTTTCTCTAATGCTCAAGAACTCTAACAAAGCAACCGGAGGAGGAGCTCTAGAAAGCACCAAAAACGCCACTGTTGCTAACAAAGAACGCTTGAACGACTACCTTGAGGTAAGGGATGAGTTACTCACGCTTGGATATTAGAATGAACATGTGTAGGGATCCCTAGAGGATCAATTTTGGGTTATTTATGTTTTATAAAATTCAAATATGTTCTCATGCTTTTAATCACAAATTGATTGTGTTTGATGGACCAATTGATGTGCCGATGCGAAATTATTGTGAAATTGATGTGTTCTATTCCCTTGTTTCGTGCTTTAAAAATTTATCTATGATTATAATGTGTCTTTCTCTTGTTTCTCGTACCTATAAAGTGTACGTTTGATTGATTTACTATCATGAATTGAGTACGCTTTCTGTATATTTGTGTCATGAGATATCTATTTGATTTTAATATGTTATTGTTCAATTAATTGTTGACAGCCTCTGTATTTTGCTTATTGATGATGATCAGAAATATTTTTATATAATACTTCATGATACCATGTGAACATGCAGGGTTGCTCTTGAATCAATTGGATAATCATAAAATTATATAAAGAGTAGGACAAGATTTACTAGATTAACGTGAGAATTAGATTGTTGGAAACATTCTTTGTCATGTTTTGGTGTCATAAGCTTATTACGTGTTGATAATTATAACACAAATATATATGTATATGAATTGTTAAAATAAATAAGGAATTAATATATCAAATAATAAAATTAAATTAAGGGAAATTAATATATTAAGATTCAACGATAAATACTTTTAATGCATTTTTAGTTTAATTATTTATTAATTGAAAATAATATAGTTCGATTTAATATATACATGTTTTGTGCCATGTAAATATTAATATTGTGTGATGTGTATATGATTCATGAGGTGTGATAACATGTTGCTTTGAAATTATGACATTCTGATTGAGATTGAGTGTATGTGACAAATTGAGTATGTGTTGAATTGTAAGATACATGTGTATTGAGGTATTATATGCATTGAGTTGTGAGCTATGAATCGTACTATCACACAACTGTAAGGCCCTTTAAGAGCGACGAGTTAATGCATGATGAGTTTTATGATGGGCTCCACGGAGGGAACCCGACAAGTCTAATCACTTTGAGGCACGACGAGTTAAAATGATTTTGAAAACAATTGAGTAGTTGTGTGTATTGCATAGTTCATAGGTAAAATCTATGTGTTAAAATGTTTTTTTGGGTTAGATCTGAATCAGGAGGAAAAGGCCTCAACAGACTTCTCAGAGTCTAGGCCTTGGAGGTAAATATATCTCGGTTTGAGTGTTCCTTTAAGCATGTGTCGATCTCACATGGTTGGAGCATTCTCGCAAAACAGTGTGACCATGACTTATCTCTCTATGATTTCACTTAGTGAGAGTGATCTAACTTACCCATTGTGTGGTATGTCTTGTCATGTACTCCTAAGCACTCGACCCGACGAGGTTTTTCACTGAAAATTGTACTACATTGCATGTAGGCTTAAGTCTAGTATATCAGTTGCATAACACTCGTGTTTGATTTTCATTGAGTTGCAAATTAAGACTTGGTGTTGGTTTTGAAGTGTATGGGCTTGAATGAGTGTGAACGTTTGTGTATATTTTTGTGAAGTGATGATGATGTATATGTAAGTTTGGCCCTATATTGTTTTTATGTCTCATATGCTCTTAGTGCTTTATTTATTTAAGAATGTGATAACTCACTCCCAATATGTGTTTGTATTTGGGCTGAATGCCATACTGTTTGAGGTGAGCCACCTCACGGTGATTATCATGTTGGAGATGGAGAGGCGTAGCCTTTCTTATGGGAATGCTCTGATAAGATGTGACATCGGGGCATGAGTTTTGTTTGATTACGCATGATATTCTGAATATGATAGTTGATCTTATTTTATTTCACTATTTAATCTTTTTTTTTCTTGTAAACATGGACGACATTGTTTTAAGCCGGAGACATTTTTAATTTCTTTTTATTTAAGATTTGATTTGGTAATATGAAATAAATGTGGACCTTTTACCCACATAATTTAGTTTTTGTTATTTGAGAATAATTCACTTATTGATTTTTTTGTATTTTTTAAATTATATATATATATATACATACATGTTGGGTAGAGGATGTCACACATCCTAAGAAAATTCCTATCAACCTGATCATGAGCTTTTTTGAAATCAATATTGAATATCGCATATCCTTTCTTCCCCTTCTTCTTATGCATATGGTGCACAATCTCGAGTGATTATTGCATTATTTGATGTTTCTCTTGGGGATGAAGCAAGCTACTTTGAAAAGGACCAATAAAAGTGTTTAAGTGAGGTCTAATCTTGTTGACAAGCACCTTAGATATAGCTTTAAAAAAATACGTTACAAACATTTATTGGTATGAAGTCCCTAAAGGATTAGGGATCATCCACCTTAGGAATAGGGACAATAAGAGTCTCTGCAAGGCAAGGGTCAAAGGAGCCAGAAGCAAAGGAAAAAGCAACCATATTATAAATTTCATTCACAACAACATCCCAGTAAGTCTTAAAAAAGATAGGTTGGAACTCATCTACACTAAGGGCTTTGTAGGAATCCATAAAAAAAAAGTGACATTTTGAACATCATCCATGGAAATATGAGATAGTTATAAATCATACAGATTTTGGTCTACTTGAGGAATGGAAATCAATTGTAGACTACCAGGTTTGCATTGATTTGAGGATTGAAAAAGATTTTTAAAGAAAGATAGCACTTCTCTCTTCAAAACCTCATCATCAGCGCACCAAATGCCATCAATATAAGACCAAAAATAGAAAAATTTCAAAAGTATTCCATGGATAACTTGGATAAAAGTAGACAGAAGCTGCACCAAAGGCTATGGTGAAGTAGTTTGATTTGCAATTGGGGTTTCTGGAACCATATATACCATCATCCTTGATGTAGCTCCATGTGAAGCTTGTAGGCCTTGGATCTTATTCATCAATGGAGTCCTTTTCTTCTTGAAGATCAATGGCAGCGAAATGGAGATGGAAGAAAGATGATTGGAGATGCCACTTCAAGGAGAAGATGAGTAAAGAAGAAGTTTGCCACCATAGAAAACTATGGATAAGAGCTTGAAGGTAGGAGAAGATGAGTGAATGGAGAGGGAGAAAAGGAGCACGAAATTTTGTGCCTCAAATGAGGTCTGAACTTTGAAGTATAATTCTCAAATGATCAAAGTTGAAAAAAATGCACACACATGGCCTCTATTTATAGCCTAAGTGTCACACAAAATTGGAGGGAAATTTGAATTTCTATTCAAATTTCACTTGAATTTGAAATTGAATTTGTGGAACCAAATTTTGGAGCCAAAATTTCACTAATTATGATTAGTGAATTTTAGCTATGGTTCAATCCACTAATCCAAGATCAAGTCCAAGATTCTCCACTACGTGTGCTTAGGTGTCATGAGCCATGTAAAGCATGAAGGACATGCACAAAGTGTGACTATATGATGTGGCAATGGGGTGTAGCAAGCAAATGCTCACCTCCCCCTCTAAAATTTAATTGGATTGGGATTCTACCAATTCAATTAAATTTATTTCCCAACATACACATGACATATTCACTTAATGCATGTGAAATTACAAAACTACCCCTAATACAAAAACTAGTCTAGGTGCCCTAAAATACATGGGCTGAAAAATCCTACATTTCTAGGATACCCTACCTACATTATGGAGCCCTGAATATAAGGCCCAAAAATAATGAAACCTTAATTTAATATGTACAAAGATAGGTGGGCTCATACTTAGCCCATGAGCCCGAAATCTACCCTAAGGCTCATGAGAACCCTAGGGCCTTTTCTTGCATCTCTGGCTCAATCTTCTTGGAGTCTTTTATCCAATGCCCTTGGGGGGGGGGGGAGGGGTAGGATTGCATCATTCCCTCCCCCTTGAAAAGGATTTGACCTCAAATCCAAAGGTTCTTAAAACTTTGGGCTTCTTCCATCAACACCTGTAAAAAGAATAAAAACATATATATTAGAGGTGTTTGGTTTGTTGGAGTAAGGTAAGGTCTGAAAACCAATTTCCTGGGCATCTTCCCATGAGGGAACATGGTTCCTCACCAACTCAATGAGTGGTGCTACAAGTATAAAAAAATATGGGACAAACCTTTTGTAAAAGTTTGTTAAGTCATGAAAGCCCCAAATTTTCCTTATACTTGGTGGAGTGGACCACTCAGGAATGACCTTTATTCTCTTAGGGTTCGTGGGAACCCCTTGATCACCATTTAAAAAATTAAGAAAAGTAATGCAATATAACGTACCTTTTTTTTATATTCTCATGTTGATTACTCCTACCAAAAATTATGACAAACCTAAGGTGTCCCATATGAGCACCTAGGTTTGTATTGAAACAAAAAATAAGAACAAACCTACCGAATGAGTCCCTATGTACACAAATCATGAAAATGTTGAGTTCATGAGTGATTTTACAAAAAATGGTTGCACCACTCAACACATTCATCATACCACCTATTTTAGGGATTTGATGCCTAATAATACCTATTTTGGGCACCAACAAAGCACAAAGATTTAAGCTCTTACGAACCAAACACTCATCCAACAACTCCTTTACTTGAGGAATAACCTCAAGCCTAAAAGGGGTGGCAGTGCTAACAAGTGTCTTTTGACAAAGGAGAAAATATGGAGGTTGTCTAAGAGGGGAAGTTTCTTTAATGTTTGTCTTTATTGCAAAATGACTTTCCTTCTTAGCTAACCTCTTGGAGGAGACATTTACCTCTTTATACTCCTCCATTAATGGTTGTCCTTTTTCTTCGGGGTAGAGTTCTTTGCTAGATTCTTCCCCTTTTGCTTCTTCACTTTCACTAGAGGAAGGTGAAGTAGTAGCCTCATATTGGCTACTATAAATGTCTTGGCCCCTCATAATCATGGTTTTCTTGGTGAGGCATTGAGAAGTAATGTGTCCTCTTCCAAGACATTTAAAGCACTTTATAGAGCTAGTCTTTTCTTGCATACTAGCCTTAGGGGGTTACTTTTCTATTGTCTTCCCCTTATCGTCTTTGGGCTTAGAAGGTGTTGCCCCTAAGATGCCTAGACCTTGGTCTTTCTTTGGATAAGAGTGAGAGCCATAAGATTTTGAAGTAGACTTTCTTTTAAGTTGTTGCTCTACCCTTATTTCCCAATCTAAGTAAGCCTCTACATTGTCCTTCCCATGGAAGTATAGGAGGTTAATGTTAGCCTCTGGAGGCTTTCTTTCCTTTTCTCTCCTATGGGAGTAAGGTCTAAGATGTGACCTATGCCTTCCTTCATAATAGTCACAAAGTTCTTCACTTAGGCTCTTACAAGAGTCATGACTACTATAGGTGGCATGTTTTTCTTTCCTTAACTCTTTTAGTATTTTCCTTCTTTCTTCTTCCCTTATTTGTTCCCTCTTATCTTGATTTATTTCTACCCTATCTTTTCCTTTTTCTTTTCTTTCTAGTTTTTCTTTCCATAACTTAAGGGAACTCAACTTATCTAAGATTCTAAATAGAGGGTCCATATAACTAGTACCCTCACCATTAACACTAGATGAATGATGACTCATGTTTGTTCCTAAGTTTTTATTCAAATTTCACTTGAATTTGAAATTGAATTTGTGGAACCAAATTTTGGAGCCAAAATTTCACTAATTATGATTAGTGAATTTTAGCTATGGTTCAACCCACTAATCCAAGATCAAGTCCAAGATTCTCCACTAAGTGTGCTTAGGTGTCATGAGGCATGTAAAGCATGAAGGACATGCACAAAGTGTGATTATATGATGTGATAATGGGGCGTAGCAAGCAAATGCTCACCTCCCCCTCTAAAATTTAATTGGATTGGACTTCTCCCAATTCAATTGAATTTATTTCCCAACATACACATCAAATATTCACTTAATGCATGTGAAATTACAAAACTACCCCCAATACAAAAACTAGTCTAGGTGTCCTAAAATACATAGGCTGAAAAATCCTACATTTCTAGGGTACCCTACCTACATTATGGAGCCCTGAATATAAGGCCCAAAAATAATGAAACCTTAATCTAATATGTACAAAGATAAGTGGGCTCATACTTGACCTATGGGCCCAAAATCTACCCCAAGGCTCATGAGAATCCTAGAGCTTTCTCTTGCAGCTCTGACTCAATCTTCTTGTAGTCTTCTATCAAATGCCCTTAGGGGGGGGGGGGGTAGGATTGCATTACCTGTTACGAATTTAATTTTTTTTATTTAACTAAAGTCTTAAATAATTGTATGACTTTAAAGGCGTAACCAATTTTATTTTTTTATTTTTTTGGTATTATGACTTCAAAGTAGTAATACCTTTTTTTTTTAAAAAAAAAAGTTATAAATATTTTTGTAAAACCTTTCTTTATAAAAGTTCTAAATTTTTTTATGCTTATTTTAATTTTTTTTCTAATTTTATTTATTTAATTATTAAATAAATAATTTTAATTTTACATGTTAATAGTTTTATTTAATATGTTGTCTATTTTTTATGATTTTATTTAATATGTTATATTTTTTTTAATGTTTTATTATTTAAAATATATTATATGTTTTTAATATTGTTTTATTTAAAATTTAGATAATCTATTAATAAAAATAGATACTAAAATTAAAAATAACATAATACATTAATATAAAATAAACCATTCAAATTAAAGAGAAACATAAAAAGTAGAAACTATATTAGTCATCTACTTGTTTGTATGGACAGTTAGTACAATTATGTCCTTCACTTCTACATAATGAACATTTTTTAGGCCTATTTAGAATTGGTTCGTCTATCTCATTATGTATACGAGTAGTGGCTGACCTTCCTGATATTTGTCGTTGTTTTGAAGGATAAGGTATAAAATGTGGACCTAAATATTGAGGTCATTTGTCTTCACTTCTAAGGGAATGAAAGTAATGCTAATAAACTTTGAAAATATTGTCCAACTTGCACACAGGGTCAACAAAGTCATCATAATTTAAATTGCAAAAAGCACACGCCACAATCACATGTGAGCAAGGAAGTTGAAGTGCTTGAAATTGTCCACAATCACACGACCATTCATTCAATTTGACAGTGCATGCATTGCTCGTCGATCAAGTCACATATTTGCAATTTCTTGAACCGCAAACTCCCATGTTTCTCGAGTATACATGTGAACATAATGCGAGGTAGCAATGTGTTGATTTTCTTGCATCATGAAATATACGTCTTTAGAGTACCTATGTCTTTCCTTTATCATATTCATGTTTTTCATGCCATTAGTAACAAATGAATAATTTATTTATTAAATGTTTCATTGACCAAGGCGGTAGGCTCCTTTCAAAACAGAATTCATACATTCAGCAAGGTTGGTAGTCATATGGTCATACCATTTTCCTTTGTCGTAGGCTTAGGTCCATTTACTCTTGGGAATTTGATCCAACTAATTTGCTGCTTGTGGAAACTCTACTCGCATTGTAAGCAACTTTGCCTTAAATAATGGTTTCCTCATCTCATATCCTATGCCAAAAGATAAAATAATGAGTAATAAATATATTGAAGATATAATAAAGCAAGAATTTGATGCATGAAATGGTTAGAAGCATACCCATATTAATGACTTGTTTTCTTAAGTCAACATTTTTAAACTGTTTGTTGAAATTGGATGCAATGTGGCGAATGCAATACATAGACGAAACATCCTGTCCATTCCACCCAACTCGTTTTGATTGTAAAGCTGCTAGCAAACTAGTTCCCCTGTCTGATATAATACACAAATCTGGTTGTGGTGTAACATATCTCCGCAAATAATGCAAGAACCACATCCGGTCTCGCTCTCAACAATTGCAAAAGCAAGTTGAAAATTGTTTCTACAATCATCTTGTTCGATGATAATCAGCAAAGTACCATGATATTTTCCAGTTAAAAATGCCCTATTTACATGCACAATTGACTTGCAATATTTAAAGCCTTCAATGCATGGGTTGAATACCCAAAATACACGATTAAGAATCACCCTAGGAGACTCATCTTCACCATCCTCCATTGAAGATGAAGTTTTGTATTTTAGTATTGTACCTGGTACAAAGTGTTGAGCAGTTGTCAACCATATAGGCAAGTAACTGTATGATTGTTCCCAATTTCCAAATGCCATTTCAAGGGCTTTTTGTTTATCCATCCATGCTTTTTTGTATGAAACAGTATAACCAAACCGTTGTAGCATGTATGCAATCAAGGTTTTGATTTTGATACTAGGATTTGTTTTCACTAAATGAACAATATTATGAGCAATTACAAATAAGTCTAACCTGACATGATCTTGTAATATGAAAGAATTTGTGCAAGTGTGAATATCGTTTAATTTCTTCAACTCCCACCCCTTGTGTATTTTGGTGAACGATACTCTCGCCCTCCAATAATATCCATCACCATATTGACTACACATGACAACATACTTGTGACTCTTGTTCTCGACCACATCAAAATTAAATGAATGCATAAAATGAAATTGTTTAATGGCATTTTAGCAACTTTAAGTTGATGCTAATTCATATCATGATGCTCATCAGCGCCTGTTTGATGCTAGGTACATTAGGTGCAAGAGTTCATTTTATGTATCTCTTTTTATTATCAAATTTGACTGAGGAAGTTCATTACAATTGGGGTGCAACAGTATTTTTCTGAGCTCTAGATCGAGCTGTGAAGCTTGATCAAATGGAAATCGGTGGATGTTTGTTGTTGCTACAGTCATGGACATGGGAACGCATTAAATGTATTGCCCCTAAGATAGATCACCTATCCATGGAAGAAGTATAAGAAGGACTTAGATTTCCTCTTGCACGAAGGTGGTCTCATCCGACGACCCAAACAAACATTCCCACCAATTCAGTTAGATTGATACGCGTCATATTTGATAGACTACATATGAATGAGGTTCATTTCTTAATTTTGATCTGTCAAGTTTTCTATTTCCTATTTGAACTTAAATATGTGACAATAATAATGTATGTGTTGGAGTTCTTGTGGGCAAAAGTCTCTCTCATATGTTTTGCAATTATGGAATGACATTCAACAGACAGGGTCATGAGACAATTTGGACTGTGACAAATTATTCCACATGACTCACCAAACCTAGATCAACTCCATGACATAGATATAAGAGGGAGAACAAATATTTTTTGGCCTCACCATCATTGCCACTAGATTGCCAAATGGAATAATTGGAATGCTTATATTGCTCACGGTGAAATGGACCAAGGTCTTTTGCTTGAAAATTCACAATACATGCAATGATATATACGTCAAACTAGATGATATATTCGCGTGAGGGGACACTGTCTACTGAGGTTGTAAGTTTAATTTACAATTTTAAAAAATTATTGATATTATTATTTATTATTATTTATAACTTTGTAAATCTTAATTCATAGTATTATCCTGGCCATCACCAACATCAATGATATGTTGAACCCAGTGTACCTTCAGTGCATGTTTCTGGATATATGCCCCAATATCATCCATCACAAGCATAATATCAATTAGCGGCCTTCTCTGGATACGCATCTCAAGGATGTCAACAAAGTTTTCAACCATTAGAGTTCTCATCATATATGCCTCAATACTCATTTCAAGTTCCTTCTACCTCAAAAGTTTTTTATGGACCCTCACAAAGGTTTGGCACCACTTTCAACACTCCACCATCTGCATATAATGTACCACCATTGAGCTCTTATTATCGTCCATCATTATCTACTCAAATGCGTCACATGGGTTATGAAGATGAGGAGGAAGATGATAATAACAACAATACCAACCATAACAATGATGATGATGACAAAGGTGGTGATCATGTTCCTCAACAACAACACAAAATCACACGTGATCATCCTACACTACTACAAAATGTAGATTTAACATCACTAAGTTAACATCGACTTTTGATAAAACTGATGTTAACAAAAATGCGGTGGCATAATGGTAAATAACGTGACTTTCTTAACATCGGTTTTTCAAATAACTGATGTTAACACAGTAGGTTAACAGTCTGGAAGCATCTATTGTGGAAAGGTACATTGCAGAAGAAGTCATTGAAAAAAGGGTTATTTGTTCATCCAACTACGATCCATCTAAATAATAACTCTGTGTGATACTCACAAAGTTATTCGATGCATGAAAATCTCACTTTTTCATTAAAGGTGTGGCCCTATCCCATTTAGGAAGACAATTTTTTATGGAAACTTCATACGTCAAGGTTAAGTCTATTTTGTTAAATTTGACGAAATTTCGGAAACATTTCGCATTGATCTCAAAGTACACGACATGAAAGCGGTGACATTAATTCCCCGACAATCAAGTATGCACTCAGAGAACAATTAAAAATGCATTATATAGAAATTTCATCAAATTCAACAAAATAATCTTAACCTTAATGCCTGAATCTACCATAATAATATGAGTCTCCCCAAACTGTCCAAACTAACAATTCAAGATTTAACACAATGATTAATGCAAACTGTCCACAAGAATCATTGTATTTAATCTCAAATGGGAATCTAAGGTTCACTCATGATGAACATAATTTGTATAGCATATATCAATTCTCATTAATGGTAGTGAACAAGTAATAAAAACATTGGTAACAAACAACAACATCAAAAGTTTACAAAAAAAATTTGTACCTGTGATGATGAGCAACACAGTCCAAAAACATAGCAACAATCCAATAAAGAACTCAATCACCACCTACATCAATCATCATTCCCAAAAACATTAGATATAAAACTTCCTCACCTACATCAATCATCAACCATATTGCTAACATGTGACATACAAAAGTTAATTGACAAACTTACCAACAATTCAAGCAACAAACTAGTGTGAAGCTGGGTTGGAGTAGGAGCAAGGAAGTTAAGGCTCAACATAAAACCAACCAAGTCAAGACACCCCAAATATGCTAGAAATAGTGAAATCAACAACTTTGATTAGAAACTCAAAATTAACAATTAAAAGAACTAACAAATAGATAGTAATATCTAACGGTTTCAACCATCCAAGGATTATTATTACATTAAATTTAATTGATATGCATGTGAAACACAACACAAAAATGAAATGAAAGTATCAGTCTTTATGTTTCAAAATGACTTGTAATTAAATTGAAAATATATATATTGAATTTGTGGGAGAGAATTTGAGTTTGATTATTATAAAATATACTTTTGAAAAGAGAAGATGAACTTTAAGTATAATTAAGTCAAACTAATAATTAATTTTATAATCAATCTAAATAATCAAAGTTTGTAAAAATATTTTAAGGTGGTTAAATAAAACACAACACAACACAAAAGTCGGTAAATTCCATCAAATAATAAAGAGTCATAACACAACAAGTTCATGGTCAATTCCCACTCCCATCACAATCAGTTTCACATTTTCACTCCATGCTTCCCCCGCACTGCAATTCCTATGAATTAAGGCAACTCTTTTTTTCTACTTTGACCACAATAATATGAAAAAAGGGTTGGGCTTTCTATCTTCTTAATTCACATTCTCATGAGCTTTATAGTGGGGATCTAATAAGCATCACTTTCATGCACTACATGCCCAAGGCTATGGCTTTCTAGGTCTTCAAGGAAGAAGTTTCCACTGAATTTGACACTGGATCATTCTTTTAGGCCTAATTGATGGACAACCATCACCAGCTATCAATCCTATCATTGGAACAAAGACTGATGAATTTCTAGCCACTGCTTGTTACCATCATGCCACTCAACTCAGGCCAGAATTGATTGAGGGGACAATAAAGACTTGAGAAAAATCAAATCATTCGAAAAAGTTCACATTTATCTCTACTTAAAATGATGTGAGTGCAGATTTCAAGTACTAGTGGTAAATCAAAATTACAATAATGACTTTGATGTGAAATTTTAGTTATTATTAATAGATAGAATAACTCAAAAGCATAATCCACGTTCAAATTACTGAAGAAAAAGTGGTTTCTAAGAGCAACTTGAGAAAGATTGAAGCAAATTTAATTCAATAATGTTTTTCATGACTCCTAAGAAGATTAATCAAATGCTAAATAGCTAATGTGTAAAACCTCTATCATATATTTTTATACAACTACCCTTGAAATATTGTTGGTTCCTTTGTTGACGTGAGAGTGTGTGTGACCCACGAGTGCCAAACTGCACTTTTATTTTTCACCTGGAAATTGGACCATACACTAAAGCGCACACATGTTGACGATTCAGAGTTCACATATATGACCCTTTCGTTGCATGCCATGCATTTTACACATGTTTCTGAATTACAGAGAATTGCTATTGCACGGCTCTCCTTAAGAATGCCCTTGTCCTTATACTTGATGAGGTGATTTTTCTTTTTTAACTCTATGCATTTCTATATACTCTCTCTATGCTTCATTTCATCATAACAAAGGTTGGATTCACTGAGAAGCATAAACATAGAACATCATGCAGCAATTGGAACCTTTCTTGTTGCTGATATCTACTTGACCCATTGTTCCAAATTGCATACCACATCACGCGATACAGTTGCAACATTTTAGATGCATGAAGACAAAGGAAACACATGATACAGAAGAACCATGAAGACAGAGGAAACACAAAAATAGCAAAACAGCCCAACAACAAAAAGTGAGAATGAAGAGGAACCATGAAGACATGAAACTTACCTTGACACCAACAGCGACAGTGGCAGCGAGACTGACCGCAAGTGGTAGTGAGAACGAAGAGTCGCGACATGGAGAGTTTGTGACAGAGAGGAACACATACATGGAGGCGCGACACTCGAATGCTATGAATCGTGAATGGAGGAGTTGTGATGAAGAGGATGACATGGGCGACAACCAGAGCTGCGGCAGAGACGAAGATACGCAACAAACGTGAGTGAATTAGGGTGTGGAGCCAATAATATTTTTAAAAATCAAGTTCATTAACATCGGTTTTCTAAAAAAAAACAATGTTAATAAAGTGATGTTAACTTATCATTTACTAATATCGGTTTGTCCAAAAAACCGATATTAAGGTAGTGATATGAACATTAACATCAGTTTTTTTAAAAAAACCGATCTTAACTTATCATTTTTTAACATCGAATTTTCCAAAAACCGATGTTATCAAAGTGATATTAACATCGGTTTTTTAAAAACCAATGTTAACCTACTGTGTTAACATCAGTTATTTGAAAAACCGATGTTAAGAAAGTCACATTATTTACCATTATGCCACCGTGTTTTTTGATAAAACCGATGTTAACTTAGCGATGTTAAATCTACATTTTGTAGTAGTCAATAAAACATTTAAAAAATATATAACATATTAAATAAAATCATAAAAAAATATACACCATATTAAATAAAACTAATAACAAGTAAAATTAAAATTATTTATTTAATAATTAATTAAATAAAATTTTTTACAATTTTAAAAAATTAGAAAACAAAAAGAAAATAAAATAACTGTAAGAAAAATTAAAACTTTTATATAAAAAAAGGTTTTACAAAAATATTTATACTTTTTTTAAAATAAGAAGGGCATTATGACATTGAAATCGTAATACAAAAAAGAAAAGCTTTGTGACTTTAAAATCGTAAAAGAAAAAAAAATATACTGAAGTTGTAAAATTATTTACGACATCAATTAAAAAAAATTAAGTTGTAACAAGTGTTACAACTTCTAACTCAAAAATTGTAACACATGTTACGACTTACCCCCTTTTGGTACTTAATTTGAAACCCACCCCTAAATGAAAAATACAAAAAAAAAAATACTCATTTCTGGTCAAAAAGCCCTACAAACCAATATATCAGAAGTAAAAATGGTTAACTTGAAAGTTAGCAATTTTAATTAAATTCCAAAACACTTCTTGGTAAACACATTTGAGGTAGAATTTGAAATATTATTTTTCATTGTTACATATTAATTAGTTACTTGAAACCGTAATTCAGCAAAAAAAAAAAAAAAAATTCTTCAAAGCCTAACATGATGTATCTCATTGCATTGGAACATAAAGTTGACCATATAAGAAAATAGATCGTCAAAGATAAACGCCTACATATTTTAGAAATTATCCTTAACTTTTATTAATAACCATAGCAAATAATAAAGTAATAAAAATTGTGTACGTTAAAACTTAAATGAAAAGAATCCTATCATCTGGAATAAAAAAATATAAAACTTTTTTCCCTGCTTCATGAAATGGCCTTTCAATCCCATAATATGTTTTCTCATTTCTGTATTTTCCATCGTATCCATATAAGAAAAATATTCTACCACGGTTCTTACTCACACATGATATTATTTTATCATATATTTGTTGGATCAAGTGGCCTCGGAATAATTAAGAAGGGGGGGTTGAATTAATTATTAGTGAACCTTTACTAATTAAAAAATTTATCCTTCTTAATATTACTAGATTTAATTAGGCTTCTACTACAAAGTTAAGAAAAGAAAAAGGTACTTAACCAAAAGTAAAAGCGATAATTAAAGTGCACAGCGGAAATTAAAGAGTGTAGGGAAGAAGAAGACAAACACAAGAATTTATACTGGTTCGGCAACAACCCGTGCCTACATCCAGTCCCCAAGCGACCTGCGGTCCTTGAGATTTCTTTTCAACCTTGTAAAATCCTTTACAAGCAAAGATCCACAAGGGATGTACCCTCCCTTGTTCTCTTTGAACAACTAAGTGGATGTACCCTCCACTTGAACTGATCCATAAGAGATGTACCCTCTCTTGTTCTCAGTTACAACAACCCAAGTAGATGTACCCTCTACTTCTACCACAAAGGATGTACCCTCCAATGTGTTAAGACAAAGTTCTCCGGCGGTTAGTCCTTTGCATCTTTGTGAAGGGGAAACAAAAGATATCTCAGGTGGTTAGTCCTTTGAAATCTTTTGTTTAAGGGAAAAGGAAGAATCAAAAGAATTCAGACGATTAGTCCTTCGTTCTTTTGGAAAAGGGAGAAGAGAGACACAAAAAGAATTCAGGCGATTAGTCCTTGTTGAATTCTTTTTGGCAAAGAGAGAAGAGAATGAAAAAAATGAATAGCACAAGTTTTTGAACAAAGAACTTTTCTTGGAAGAGAAAGTGTTGAACAAAAACTTTTAGAAAGATGAAGAGAAGATGAATCAGAAAAAATCTGTTGAAAGAGATGAAAGAAAATATTGAAAGATTGATTGAAAGAGATGATTGAGATCAATAATCAATGTTTCATGCCAAGGTCACATATTTATAATTTCTTGATGACTCAAGTCAAAACTTGTAACTCTTGGCAATTCCTTTAAAACTAATTATTTAAAAAGTTATGACTTTTGAAAGAATCTTCAGAAACAAGTCACTTGAAGAATTATGACTTTTGGAAATTAATTTTTCGAAAACAGCCACTGGTAATCGATTACCATTAAGGTGTAATCGATTACACATCAGCAGATGTGACTCTTCATTTTGAATTTTGAAAATCTTAACGTTTTAAAACACTGGTAATCGATTACATGATTATGGTAATCGATTACAGATTTGTAAATCAGTTTGAAAAACAGCTGGCTACTGGTAATCGATTACTACCTTCTGGTAATCGATTACCAGAGAGTAAAACTCTTTGGTAAAAGATTTTGTGAAAACTTCTTGTGCTACTCAATGTTTTGAAAAACTTTTTAATACTTATCTTGACTGAGTCTTCTTCTTGATTCTTGAATCTTGAGTCTTGAATCTTGATCTTGATTATTCTTGAATCTTTGCTTGAAACTTTGCTTAACTCTTGATTCTTTGGCATCATCAAAATAACCTTGGAAGGCATTGCTTCCACAATATTTTCCATTATATAATATGTATAATTATCTCATTTTTTCTTACCGCAAAATCATCTCATTTTTAACTGTATTTTTTTAAAGAATGTATAACTAGAGATGATAAAATGGGGTTGGATTCTACATGTATTTGCAAAAGTATCAACAAATGAGGAGGGTAACATCTGCTTATTGAGACTAGGGATGGGGACAAATATTTACTCATTTTTTTTTTTTGCAAGGTGTGTGGGTAGGAATACTATAGTACCCGTCTTGTCCCACACATTTCATATAATTATATACTAATGCCATTAAAATATGTTACCTAAGTAAATAATTTATATTATACATATATTCTTCTGTAAAAAATAATTATATTTTCCTAATTATATGAGCAATTGTAAAAATCTAATAAAGAGTAGTGAACCCTAACGTAACATACGTTATATTAAATTTGTTTCATATTCTATTGAAGAATATTGAACTATTATTTACTTTCATGTATAAATTTATGATTTTATTGATAAAGTTCTTTTAAGATTGACTTTCAATTGTGAACTTTTATTTTGTGTTGTTTGATGCTTCACATTAGTAGTGTAGATTTGCACTTATTTAATGACTTATCTTTGTAATATTTGATGATTATATCTGTAATATTTTTTATTTGTGAATTAAGTTTGGATTAATCAATATTATGTTTGCTTGTTTTTAATATTACGTGTAGATATTTTTAATGTTATGTTTGAATTATTTAAGAGTAAATTTTAAATTTATTTGTTGTGAGACTTTTTAATTAATATATTTTTATTGATTTATTAGTTTTATACATAAATAAAGAATGGATCACGAATGAGAGTATGGTATATAGATATTCAACGGAAACAAAAATGAGGATAAAAGTTATTACTCACACATATAGATATGTGTCGCAACCTACCCTTCGGCGAGAGGGCGACGCGTGACTCGCGGGATGCGTGTTCCACGAAAGGAATACGCGCGGAGTCGCCATCAACGTTTATTTGAGGAAAACGTCGGAAAAACCGGAAAAGACGCGATCTACGAACTTTTAAGTGAAAGGTTCGGGAGTTGTATTTACGCACGGGGAAGGTATTAGCACCCCACACGTCCGTCACAAGGGACGACAGCCTTTAATCGAATGTGCAAACATGACTTTGATTTTTATGTTCCCTTTTATGTCCTTATATCCTTTATACCCTTTTTATATTTTTCTCTTTTTGTGGTCGACAAGGGTGTTTCCCTTTGCTCCTACGTATTCCTCAATTTGCGATGAGAAAATCAGACCTACGTAGTTCTTTCCTATCAAGTGATTCTCTTTTTACTTAAGAGGTGATCATTTTAAGGCGTTGGACCTTAAAAATGACCCATTTTACTTAGTAAGAAATTGAAATGACAAACTTCAAAAACCTATTTTTGTGGACGAGCTTGACTAGGCGAGTTGATTTTAGCCTTAGTTTCACCTTAGTTATTAGTCAATTCAATTAAGAATGAGAAATCCCAAAGAGAAAATGTCCGATTGATTTTCCGCTTTATTTTACTAAAAGGTATATTTTTTTTGTTATTATATTATTATTTTATCTCTTTTTGATTTCCAACGTGGTTACGGCACGACCGAACGGTCGGAATTCATTTTAACCGAAGTTAACGGATAATACAATTCAAACGTTCGGCGGAAATTTATTTTATTTTTAGGTTAAGCGAGAAATGACTTAAATAAAATGGCTTAAGCACGTCAAAAGGGGGTATAAAAAGTAAATGAAATAAAAATAAAAATGCACGAAACACAATGTGGACCACCACGGGTACATAGAATGAATCGAAAAGCTTGATTCGAGGTACTTACCTGTTGAAGATCGAAGAACGATGAAGAACGAATGAAGAACGTCGAAGAACGGTCGAAACCTTTGCGAAATTCTTCACGGAAAACGTTACGGAAACGTTTCGGAAGCGCCTCGACTTAGATTTTCTTCACGGAAACAATTTTTCTAAGCAAATTCGAAAGAGAGAGAAGTGCCTAAGGGGCTGAACCCTTTTCCTTCTCACTTCCTCCCCTATTTATAGCAAAATAGGGGAGATGGTTGCCGCCCAGCTCGCCCAGGCGAGCCAGGTTGCTTCCTCCAGAAGCAACAACCTTCTGGAGGAATCTTCTGGAGGGCCCAAGTGGGCCTGGTTGCTATTTGCACCCCCATTTTTACTAAGCACACCCCCTGCCTTTTTTTGGTGATTCTTTTTTCGTAAAGTTACGGAAACTTACGAATTTCGTAACGATACTTTTTTTCTTTCTGTAATGTTACGGAACCTTGCGGATTACATAATCATCCCCTTTTTGACTTACGGAATGTTACGGAACCCCACTATTTATGCAACGATGCTTCCATTTGATTTCCGGTGTGTCACGGAACCTTACGGATTGTGCATCAATATTTTCTTTTGTTTTACGGCATGTCCCAGAATTTCACAAATTGCCTAATGATGGGTGCCAAGCACCTTACAAGGGCCAAACAAAGGTCGCATGTCATCAAGCAAAGGTCCCCGAACGAAATTAGGGTATGACAATATGGACACATATATTTTTCTTAAATACGAATATAAGGACGAATACCGTAGGAAACCACACCTAGACCCTGTCCATTGTCCTATAACAACACAAAGTTCATGTATATTTTAGATCAAAATCATGCAAGAAATGACGTCGTACTAAGTGACAATACTCCATCACGATTTTGTGAACGGTAGTCATGTCTTTAATTAATCGTTGGACATTAAATGAAAAGGAAAGAATTGAACATGAGTGGTAACTGGTAATTGTCAAATACTGATATGATGATGACTTTTTGAAGCATAACTAATATCTAATCTAATGTTTAATTTAAAGACAATTTACCCAATAAGAACCTACGTTAATGTAAGTTATCCACTAAGATTGAGACAATTGCATTGGCCGATTATACACCAGGAAGAAGAACCCTCCATTGGAGAGCTTAAGGTTTTGATTCTCCTTGCTCAAGGGACCTTGTAGTTGTGCTTCCTTTGAGTTTGGGGTTGATTTCAGTGGTAAGAGAAACTTTCATTTCCCTTCTCATCCTCCATTTTTCGTTTTCCTCCATAAGCACTTTTAGAAGATTCATAAAAGTGTTTATTGTTAAGGTTTTGATGTGTTTTCTGTTGGGTTTTAGGATTTGGGATGGCGCGGATGGTTTAAAGTAGTTGTGTAAGTGGGAGAAAGCTTTCATCTTGGACCCAAAGTCTCTTCCTTTCTTCCTTCCTTCTTCTCAAATCTAGTTCATTGAGTTTGGATAGGTATGAGAAGCTTTACTTTGATTGAATGCTTTGTTTGAGTGGTTGATGCTTTAAATGTTGTTTTTGAGTGTAGAATGATTTGTATGTATAGTATATGATGTGTAATTTGAATTGGGTTTGTTTTAGAAGCCATTTGAGGTCTTACTCAAGAAAGTTGAAGTTCTGTAGATGTTTATGCTTAAGCCAAAAGTGATTTTCACTTAAGCAAAAATGTTTATAAATAAAATGTGGTTTTTGGATTTCAAACTTAAGCATAGGTGAGTCTAGGCTTAAGAGTGACTATACTTAAGCATAAATGAATCTAGGCTTAAGCGTGATTAAGCTCAAGCGTATGTAGATATAGGTTTAAGTGTGATTAATCTGAAGCATAATTTCACATAGGCTTAAGCATGAGTGTCTGTTAAGTTTTTTTTGGGTGCATTTCAATTGAAATTCAATTTTAAATGCTTCTTGAGGTGTATGTGAACCTTAAATGGAATGAATGAAGTTGATATATCTTACTATTCTCATGTAATTCACATTCATATGTTGAGATTGATGTTTGATTATGAGAACTTGTGGTGTGAAAAGTCTCATGATGTTTGTATGAACTATGTGAGAGTTTATGATTGGTGAGAATGATATGAATGATGAATGAAACAAGATATGAATCATGAATGGATGATAAGTTGAATGAAATATACATGATGAATTGAATCTATATGAATATTGTTTGATAAGTTGAATGCATTGATGTTGATAAGATGATGATATTGGATGATAATCTTGCCTTCTAACCATCACTAGTGTTGGAAGGGTTAGCTATATCCTTTGGGGAATTTTTTTTGTTGTTATTGGAAAATGATATACTTGGGTGGATGAGTTTTATGCCAAAACTCCTTCTCACTAAAGTTATGCCAAACCACTATGTTTTAACTCCAAATGATGTGTCAGAGTATTGAGAACTATTTCCCAAGAGGATTAATGATCCTTTTAGTGTCTATGGGATATATTGTTGTTGATGGTAAAACTTGGATCCTTGAGACAGACCATGAGTGAGATGGTGGGTATTGATGTGTCGTACCTCAAACTCAAAGAATCTAAGTTTAGTTGTTGTTTGTAAGTAGGCATGTAAGTTAAGGGTGCTAAGAAGACTTTCAACCTGCACTACTACAAAAATGTGATTCAACATCGTTGAATCTAAGTCGGTTATAAAAAAACCGATGTAATAAAGCTTGCGGTGGCATTTTCGAAATTAATATCAACCTTTTATAAATCTTAACGACGGTACTTATAAAACCGCCTTTGTTACAAATGTTACGAAGAAATCGCCTTTGTTTGTAAGCCTATTACTACGGTTTTTTTAAAAAAAACCGCCTTTGTCTCATTTATAATTATTTTATTTCATGCTTTTTAGAACTCATACTGCCTTTCCATCTCCCCTCTCCCTTCACGCTGCTGTCGTGACCTCCGCTTCACCCTGCCGTGACCTCCGCAAGCTCGTCATTGAAAGGGGAAGGAAGGAAGGCAAGGAAGGAGAGTGGATCTCCAGAAGGATCCTTCTACCTCTTGCAACGCCAGTATTATTTTTTTAGCCGTTCATATGTTATAGTTCTGTGTAGGTTAACAATGATCTAAGCTTCCACTCTCTTCTTCAGCGATTCCATTTCCATGGCTTCCTCCCTCGACGACAACTTCAACCTTCTTTCTCCTCAACAGGTTCTCTCTCTCCCTCTTTCGAATTTCAATGAACGCTTCTGGATTTTGATTTTGATTTTGATTCGGTGACTCTCTCAGCAACTGCTGCTTCTTCTGCATTCTAAGTTTATCCCTCTTAAGTTATTGAGACCATTGATCCAACAAGTACTATAGACCAATGCTTCACACCTTCTCAATGCTTATGGATTAAATCTTGTCTTTTAAAACACTCAAGACAAACTATTAGTAGCATAAGTCTAGAGGATTTAAATTTTACTTCATAAAAGTTTGGTGTCATTAAAACACTTTGATTCAAAGATGGTTAAGCTTCAACAACTCTCACATTGCATGAATAATGTTTCATCTATTTTAATTTGACTAATGTTTTAGCTTTAAGAAAAATATTTTTTTTATATTAACTTATGTTTTTCATTTTTCCAAAAAATATTAAAATATCTATTTCAATTTTACCAACTAATAATTATTGTTGTCTTGAAATCCTTATTTTTCTTAATCTATGTGAAAAAATCTTAAACATCATTCATTTTGGAACGAAGGGAGTAATAAATGCTCTTCCATTAACGATATAGTACTAACTTTGTCCCTAAATATAAGACTCTTTTAACTAATTCACTCCCTTTAAGAAAGTTGGTTAATTTAGTTAGTATCATTAAATTTGTTAGAATATTATATTACTTTTTCAAAATTACCCTTAAAATTATTGGGACATATTATCTCTCTTTCCAATTAATTACTTTTCTACCTAATTAATTAATTTGTGTTAGTCTTCTCCTCCAATCCTTATAAAAAAGAAAATGCATTGACTGTAAAGTAATTAAGAATATTTTAATAAAAAATAATTATACAAAAGACAACTTGAAAAAAATCTTATAAAATGAGACAAACAAATCTAAAAAAAATTCTTTTATTTAAGAAAAGGACTTATCACACAAAGAGACACTTTTCACAATTTCACTTATTTATTATGTTAATTTTTATTAAATTAATATTAATAATTTAATATATTGTGTTATGATATATTTTTAATTTTATATTAGTTATTGGACCAATCCAACCCAAATTGGTCCGTACAACTAAACGGGTTAGGCTAAAAAGCTCATTTATATTTAACCCAATTTTTTAAGAGTAGTGCCTAACCTAATTTACACTTTATTGGGTTGATCATCGAGTAGACCCATTTTGTAAGCTATAGTAATGATAAACTCGTGTTTTAGAAAATGGAAAACTTGACCCAACTCGTTTTGTTTCGTTCTTAGTTAAATAAAATAATTTTTTAATATGTTGCTTGGATGGGAGGGGCGACCTGAATCCTTCAATCAAATAATTGCAGAAAACGTGGACATGCATACATCAACACAAGTTATATTTCATGAAATCCATGCATGGAAATATTAAACAAAATCATTTGACTTTCGACTATATTGATCGAAATACATAAGATAATAAGCATAATCAATTTTAACATTCATAGAAACGTATGAGAGAAATCAAACACAATTTTTACCATTCTTTGCAAAGTGATTTTTTAATTTTTATGATTTTAAATATTATTGTAGCAGTTAAAAATCACCTTTTTGTTAATTAAGCGAATAGGAAACACATTTAGGCCTTTAAGACTATGTTGCAGTGATTTTTAATCATTATTGTATTAAAGTTAATTGTGCTAATTCTAAACTGACAGAAGAACAAGTTGAATACAATTTAAAAAGATAAATGACCAAATAAAATTTTTTAATAATTAAATAATTAAATTGAATAAAAAAATATAATTTAGTCTAATAAATTTATGGCTTTGAAAGGATTGGACCATCCATGGAGATGCTCTTCACAAGTCTATGCTACACGTGATCATCTGCGTTGGGTGTATAACCTATCCATTCTATTTGTCACTCATTGAGTGTCCTTCATTGAAGTCAATGAGTTATAATATTGATTTGGTAGTTGAAAGAAAAAAAAAAGAGATAATAATTTTGAATTCTTTTCCTTAATAAAAATAAATTAATTAATAATTCATATTTATTGATAAATAAAAAAAACCAGTGTCCTTTCATTTACGTTGAATTTCTTGCCCATTTGTAACATTGGCCACGGTCAAAAGTCAACACTCAAGAATCATGCACAAGCTCAAAATTGGAATTCACTTAATCTCCGAAATTTTTTATTCACCCCTCAAAAACGTGTGTTGCTTTCCACGGTTATTGCAGCACGTTGATTAGTTTTTAACTGGTCATTACTTTTTCCTTTTTCTTTTATGAAAATATATTTTTCCCAGTAAAGATTCTATTCTTCGGGAATTTCAATTTAGTAAATGGACCTGTTTAATTTAGTAAACTGACTACTATTCAACTGAGTTGAAAATCCTATTCTTCAGGAATTTCAATTACCATCACATTTTGCCCCATAATTTATCTCCATATACCATTGTCCAAGAGACAATGTTTTATACAATTTCCTCTATTTTATTGCAAGGGACACAAAATTACATTATTTGTTCTTGTGACAACAAAGTATATTGAACTTCTCAAAATATAATTTGACATCCAATTACCTTTCTTTAATTTATTCTATAACTAAATTGATGAGATTGTCGCCAATGATACTAAATTCACTCTATTATACTGTCGTTAAAACGTCTTATTCATAGAACAAATAATTTGTCTTCATGCTTAAAAAATGATAGAGAAATACTCTTATTCCTGCAGTAAATTGAAAAGAAATTGTCTTAGTCCCACAAAAAAATGCTACACAACCAAAAGTTATTAATATAAAAGGTTAAACACTTGAGTTTCTTAATTAAGATTTAGTGGGATTTGATCTCCAACTTGGATATGAAGTTGAAGCTAGAGGTATCATTTTATTTGAAAATGGACTGACCCAATGTGAGAGAATTAATTGGGTGTCAAATAAAAAACCCCAGATACCTCTACCTCTTGTTACACAAAATAGAAAAAAAGAATGCTACACAACACACACAACCTCAAATATTATTCATAGAATTAGATTGTCTTCGTCCCTCAAAAGGAGTTATGGAATCCTTTTTTTTTTTTTACAGTATATATATTCGAATTTCGAACAATAATTTGTGTGAACAATAGGTACATTGTTAAAAAAAATTTAAAATTACGAGCCAAATATACAAGTGTGCCGCTAGAAAAATAAAGCCATTTCTCAACACCTATTACTAGTTTCATTAAATTAAAAGGGTGTAGTAGCAAAATCACAAGAGAATATAAGGCAATGAATGTGCAACGAGAACAGTATCACTAGAAACACTCATGGGACAAGAGAATCAAACACTATAGATCTCATTCTATTCTATATTATTTCTCTCGTGCTTCTCTTTTGAGCAAAATGATGATATCAAGGTTAAGGTTTTGTGATTGCATGTACATTTAAATAAGGTTCCTATTGCCCTGCCATTACATAAGTGCGTACGATCCGTTTTCTCACATCTTAGGTAAGAGAGTCTCAACTTTCATGGTTCTATGTCTTTTGCATGCATATTATTCATAGGTTTTTTTTTTTTTTTTTTTTCCATCATCCAAGAGTTTGGTTAGGTTTCATTGAATTTGCTAAAATAATGACTTTCTGTCTTGCAAATGGCCATGTCACTTTATTTAAATGTAACGTGGTTTAATTCTTAGTATTATATGGTTGTCATTTATTTCTATTTCTAAGTATGAAGAGAAACATGATCACCCTCAGCTTAATCTGAGATCTTTTCTTTCTTTTTATATGTATAATGGTGGCAATGAGGTTACAAGATAAGATCTCATGCAAACCACTCAAATCTTCCACCACTAGATCGACCCTCATGGGTTTCTACCTTTTCACCCCCGAGGGAAAATTGTCAATTTTCTTTTTCGTGAAGATTTTTGTACTCTTTTCAAGCATTTTGTCTCTTTTGTATATTGCTTTTGGTATAATGAGAAAGTGAATTTTAGATTATACAATATGTTCTGTTTCTGTTAGGTGTAGCTATCATGCGGTTGGTTTGTATTTTGGGTGCTTGTGATATCATTACACGCATTCTGCCACCAGAAATTTTCTATTCCAACACTAATTGAAGTTTTGAAATTAAGGGGCCATTGTCATAAAACCTTATATGTTCTTGTGATTGCAAAAGTATGCTAAAATGTCATTCAGAACTTTAACTCCATTACTGGTTTTGTGTCTCTGAATAGTGTTGTGTTTTCCTTTTAATAATATCAAATTGGTAGAGCTTCTAAGGCTTCTCTATTTCATCCCTGCAGACTGCAGTTCTACATTAATTCTTTGTGATTATAACTATCACTTTGTACCACTAATAATCCCAAATCACAATGTTGCCATCAAATGTGTTTGCGAAGGATTGTGATTGGAGCTTCATGAGCTAACATATTCATTGCTTTGCTGAATCTCTCTTTGCTATTCCTACTTCATAAACACCCTCAAATCAAGTATTTATAATATGAAATTCATGATAGCAATCTGTTTAATTTTCGTGTACCTTTTGCCGATTATTTTGTTTACTCATTTCCAGCACCCTGCAAACAGACATTTGTAGTAGATATCAAAGAGAACAAGAAGCAGCAAATAGGAAATCTGCTGTGAAACCATGGGAGATGTCAAAAAATCACATGATGAGGCAGAAGATAGTTTATACACAGAAGATGGGACAGTTGATATTTACAAAAAGCCTGCCATCAAGAAAAAAACTGGAAATTGGAAAGCATGCCGCTTCATACTTGGTATTGAATTTTTTTTCTTCTTTCATTTCGATACCATTTTTTATGTATAAAAAAAACTTCGTACCCCATTGCCCAGAGGCTCTTCGCTATGCGAAGGTATGGGGGAGGGATATTGTACGCAGCCTTACCCTTGCATATGCAAAGAGGCTGTTTCCGGATTCGAACCCATGACCAACAAGTCACCAATGCACAACTTTACCGTTGCACCAGGGCTCGCCCTCTACCATTTTTTATGCATATTTCAGTATTAAAATCGCACTAAGGTGCTAAAAACATTATGTCAGGAAATGAATGCTGTGAAAGATTGGCATATTATGGCATGAGTACAAACCTAGTGAACTATCTGCAGACCCGTTTCCATCAAGGAAATGCAACTGCTGCAACTAATGTCTCAACCTGGTCAGGGACATGCTACATCACCCCATTACTTGGAGCCTTTTTAGCTGATTCATACATGGGAAGATACTGGACAATTGCTAGTTTCTCAACTATCTATGTCATAGTAAGTTCATTTGAAGAGGAATCTTTCTTGTTTGTTGAAGTCTATGTTATGATAAATGAATTTAATCTACACACTTCAGTGTCAGTTTATATTTTAATGTCTATGAGGTTCCTAGTCAACAAGGATCAATATTTTGATTGGACAATAAAGCCTATTGTTTATTGTTAATCTTGTCTGTCTTTACTTAATATATTAATCTCTTTCAAGCATAATCTAAAAAAGTTGCAGTTTTTTTTTTATTATTATTATTATTATAAGTTGTCAAGCCAATCATACTTCTTTTTGAGCTAGAGAACAATCTGGCCCGTTTCATTCTATTTTGAGAACAACCATGGATTTAATCTAAAGATATAGTTTCATCCATAATCTTCATTTTATGTTTTCATTATTTATTGCATTTGAAGTATTTAAGAATTTCAATTTATGTTATAGTTGTACTGTGTTTCAGAACATTATTTTGAGGGGAAAAAATATATATAAAAACTAATATGAGGGTAAGCCCTTTTAACGGTGTTTGTTTGTTTACTTTGCAGGGAATGTCACTTTTAACCTTTTCTGCTATTGCCCCTGGATTAAAGCCTTCATGTGGTGCTAATGGTTGCTATCCGACATCAGGACAAACTACAGCTTGCTTTATAGCACTCTACTTGATTGCTCTTGGAACTGGTGGTATCAAACCATGTGTCTCATCTTTTGGTGCTGACCAATTTGATGAAAATGATGACTTTGAGAGGAAAAAGAAGAGCTCTTTTTTCAATTGGTTTTATTTCTCAATTAATATCGGTTCGCTCATTGCTTCCTCAGTGTTAGTTTGGATACAGATGAATGTGGGTTGGGGTTGGGGATTTGGAGTACCTACTGTAGCAATGGTCATTGCAATTACATTTTTCTTTATTGGAAGTAAATGGTACAGACTTCAACTGCCCGGTGGTAGTCCCCTTACAAGGATTTGTCAGGTTATAGTGGCAGCATCCAGGAAAGCTAGGCTACAAGTGCCAGATAATAAGTCTCTTCTTTATGAGACTGCAGATGTAGAGTCTAATATCAAAGGGAGCCGCAAACTTGGACACACAAATGAGTTAAAGTGAGTTATCTAAACTATGTTTGCATTTATTGTTTATAAGAAAAATGATATTCAGACACTAATTGGGTGTATACACCTAGTCAGAGATAGGAAGACAAGAGGGAAAAAGTAAAAGATACGAGAACTTGAGAAGTAATGTAACATGACAAAAAAGAGATAAAGAGGACATGAACTAGAAAAAGGTGGAGGCACTGTAAAAGTGTTTGATTATCATTGTTAAGTTTAAAAACATCAAAGGTGTAAATGATATGTCCATATTCTGATTCAGTGCATATTTCTAGAATATCTAAAATATAATACATTGGATAATTTCTTAGGAGTGGTTTTCATGTTCATTATATTTCATGATTTTTTCCTCAATTGATTAAGATCAAAAGTCTATAAAAGTATTAATAGGACTTTAGTCCTATGAATTTTGTATCAACCAATATATACAGTAGAAGATCATCCATGTCTTTTTACCTTTTACTGAGAGCAAGCCTTTCCTCAACAATGAAGTTACTAGTGATTTGGAGGTCATGGATTCAAATGTTGGAAAGAGTCTATTCCTTCGCGGGATTAAGGCTACATTTGCACATGCATAACAAATCATAAGAGTGTTGAAACATCAATTGTTAATTTTATCGTTAACGACTGATATTACTTTACTCTTACTCATTTTAGACGAACCAAATCCTTTTCTTTTATTCTTCAAGGCTTAAATTTTGGTTTATATTTTCATGTTTTATTTTAATTAGACTAACTTGTAGATTCTAGGTGTTTGGACAAGGCAGCAATAGAGACAGAATCTGACCACACTAATTGGCCAAATTCATGGAGGCTGTGCACAGTGACACAAGTTGAGGAGCTCAAATCCATAATTCATTTGCTCCCAGTTTGGGCAACCATGATTGCCTTTGCAACCGTGTACAGTCAAATGAGCACCATGTTTGTGTTACAAGGCAACAAAATGGACCAACACATTGGTCAACACTTCACAATTCCCTCAGCATCCCTCTCCCTCTTTGACACCCTTAGTGTCATCTTCTGGGCCCCAGTGTATGATCGCATGATTGTCCCATTTGCAAGAAAGTTCACTGGCCATGAACAAGGATTCACACAGCTTCAACGCATAGGCATCGGCCTTGTCATCTCCATCATCTCCATGATTGTTGCTGGCATTTTAGAGGTTGTTCGCCTTGATATTATCAGAAAAAACAACTACTATGATCTTGAAACCGTTCCCTTGTCAATCTTCTGGCAAGTGCCTCAGTACTTCCTTATAGGAGCTGCAGAGGTTTTCACAAACATTGGTCAAATGGAGTTCTTTTATGGAGAGGCTCCTGATGCTATGAGAAGCTTGTGTTCGGCTTTGCAACTCACTACAAATGCATTGGGAAATTATGTGAGTACTTTGCTTGTTTTAATTGTGACAAAAGTCACCACAAGCCATGGAAGAATTGGTTGGATCGCAGACAATCTAAACAAGGGTCATCTTGATTACTTCTACTGGCTTTTGACAGTTCTTAGCTTGCTTAACTTCCTTGTGTATCTGTGGATTGCAAAGAGGTATAAATACAAAAAGGTTACAACAAATACTCATTGAGATCTTGGGGTGACCCTTCACAACTTTATTTGTTACACTATCGTATAATTTGCTATATTGGTCTTCCGGTCCAAATTTTACATTGACATTAGATTTAGCATCTTTCTTATAGATAATTGTATTTGCATAGATGCTATTTGGAGTGTGATGAAATAAAGATTGTACTATTTGAGGTTCCTTGCAATGATCTACACTTCTATGTTCTGCTTGGGGTTATTGTTGGTTTTGTGGAGGAAATTATAAAAAACAGAGGAGAGAAGAAAGACAATACGTATGCGGAGGAAATAGAATTATTCTATTCTAATTCAAATTGTTCTCAGCAGCGATATAATAAATAGCAAAAGATAAACTAATTAGATAACAAGATATTAGCAAAACAAAATATTAAAACTAACTTGCTCTTTAAAGATAGGAATCACTTATTGACTAGGCTAATCCATTAAAACTTCCTTACTCCAAAAATATAGGAAACCAACTTATTTACTAAATCCTATTTTATAAACTAAAAAAATAAAATATTATGCAGTTACAAAAGTATATCTTCAACACTCCTCCTTGCTTTTGGAACTGCAAACTCCAATTCTTTGAGTTCAAGTTTGTTGATAGGTAGTGACTTTGTAAACATGTCAGCCAGTTGATCTTTAGACTTGTAGTAAATTAAGTTCACTTCTCCACTTTGTTGCATCTTTATCAAATAATAAACCTTGATGTTGAAATGTTTAATCTTTCCATGACACGAGATTGTTTGCAATAGCAATGGCTACTTGATTGTCAACAAAAATTCCAGTTTTGTTCTTTTGAGAAAATAGAATGTTTGGCCTTGTTGTAGTGAGATACATTAGACATCCAATCCTTCTCCTATAATATCCTTCATCAATGTTATCAACACCTTCTTTCTTGTTGAACTTCACCTTTTGATTCATTGGTGTGCTAGCAGATTTGTAGTCCTCCATTTGAAACTTCTTCAAATTTTCTTTTGCATATTTCCTTTTTTTCATGTTTAGCATTCTTTCAAGATGGCAATGACCAAGTCTCTTGTGCCAAAGTTTCGTGGATGTGACTTGAGTGAAATAGGTTGTATGCTCCTCCTCTGCTGGATCAAATGAAAAGCTTTTACCTTTCATTTTAACCCTTAGAACTTCCCGGCCAAAATTGTCATAGATAAAGCAATGTTGATGTTCAAAGGACACTTTAAATCCCTTTTTAATCAACTGACCTACACTTAGCAAGTTTTGATCAATGTTAGGTACATAAAGAATATCTGATATTAATTTGATACCTGAACATGTTGAAATTGCAACAGTTCCTTTTCCTTTTATTGGAATATAGCCACCATTCCCAATTCTGACATTTGAGTCATTAGTTGGCTTCAAATCCTTGAATAAAGTCTTATCATATGTCATGTGGTTCATACAACCACTATCAATCAACCAACTTTTACTTGATTCACTACTCAAGAAGCATGTGGCCACAAACAGTTGGTCCTCCTCGTCTTGATTAGCAATCTGAGCTCCCTCATCATGGTGATTTTTGTTGGGGCAGATCACCGTTTCATGTCCTATTTGGTTGCACTTGTTACATTTTGCATCTGGTCTCCTCCAACATCTGAAAGGTGCATGACCTTTTTTGCCACAATGCTGACAAGGTGGATAATTTTTCTTTTTATCCTTACCTTGGTTGTTTGCACTGTTTTCGCTGCTTGCTGGTTGATTCTTCTGGAAAAAATCCTTTTTGCTTTCATCAAGTTCATGATGTTTGGCGGGCAAAGCACCTTCGACAACACGATCTTGCCTCATCAACCTTCGCTGCTCTTGAGCTTGCAGGGCATGTAGCACTTCTGCCAATGTGATTTTCGATAGATCCTTTGTGTTCTCCAATGAAACTATAGATGCTTCATACATCGCCGGCACCGTTACCAAAATTTTCTCTACAATTCTCGAATCAGCAAAATCACTTCCCAACAACTTTATCTTGTTGGCAATACCCAACAATTTGTTTGAGTATTCTTTGATTGTCTCTGACTCTTGCATCCTTTGAAGCTCAAATTCTCTCCTTAAATTCAGCACTTGCATGCTTCGTATTCTATCATCTCCAGCATATTCCTCTTTCAGATAATCCCAAATTGCTTTGGGTGATTTAAGAGTCATGATTCTGATGAATATCATTTGTGAAACACCAGTGAACAAACATGACCTCGCCTTTGCCTTCTTCATCTTTCTTTCCATGTGATTTTTAATTTGGGCCATGGTGGGATTTTCAGGCAGCGGATATATTTCATAATCCTCTTCCACAGCATCCCATAAATCCAAATACTCCATGTAGGATTGCATTTTCACTTCCCAAAGATCATAATTCTCTCCATCAAAGATTGGAAGAGTTATGTGGGAAAAACTTGCTTCACCTTCCATGGTATAGGTCCCGTAAGAATAAGGCTCTGATACCAATTGTTGGTTTTGTGGAGGAAATTATAAAAAACAAAGGAGAGAAGAAAAACAATACATATGCGGAGGAAATAGAATTATTCTATTCTAATTCAAATTGTTCTCAGCAGCGATACAATAAATAGCAAAAGATAAACTAATTAGATAACAAGATATTAGCAAAACAGAATATTAAAACTAACTTGCTCCTTAAAGATAGGAACCACTTATTGACTAGGCTAATCCATTAAAACTGCCTTACTCCTAAAATATAGGAAACCAACTTATTTACTAAATCCTATTTTAGAAAATAAAAAATAAAATATTATGCAGTTACAAAAGTATATCTTCAACAGTTATGATTGGAAGTGTTTTGTAACATTGGGTTGACTAACCTAAAATATTAGAATTTTTTTTCTAAATTAGTTTCATTAAGCTCCTGATTATTTGACCTAAATTAGCAAATTTTATGGCCAGAATGCTATGGCACTTCTTCTCAGTAATACTCATTTCTACTAATTTATAAAACCATCCATCCGAGGGTGTTAAGCAATGTCATGATAAAAGGCTGCATACAACTTCTTTTACTGTCATCACCTTTTAAGAGACACATTTGCTTCTTGTTATCATCCTCACTTATGATTCAATCCCATTATTGCTTCACTGACCTGGTGCCACTGCATTTTTATATGAGTACCACCAGAAGAAAAACTCCTAAATTCAACACACTCAACACTGCCAAGTGCCAAGAGCTAGAAAAAATAGTGAAGATGACCATAGTTCAAGTTATCCGGTATCCAACAACCACTTCCACGATGCCTAGTGTTATCATCTCTGTCAAAATATTCACAATCATAGTTCTCAAATAACTTCCAAGTACTGTTGTTGTGAGAGACAAAGAAGAACAAAGACTCCTCATTGCATCAGGAGTTTGCTAATAGAAAAACTACAATTTCCCAACAAATGTGAACGCCTAAACACAACCTATGATGAAGTACTGAGGCACTTGCGAAAAAAATGACATTGGTATGTGATTGAGATTGTATTAGTTGTGATTCTTGACTTCCCTTAGTCTTAGAGCATCTTTAGTGCCAAATCTTAAGCAAGGATCTTGAGCTCAAGATCTGGTCTTCATTTGATATCCCAATAAAGGATTTGGACAGATCTCCGGCATAGAGAATGAATTATTGTACAAGAACCCTGAAGATCTGCACATTGTTAAAAAAAAATTATTTTTACTCCCTCCCTGAGAGTGAAACGCGGGACCAACAAAAGGAGAACAGACAAAAAAACAAACAAACAAACACAAGGAGATGAAGAGGAAGAAAGCAAAATAAACAGACAAAAACAAAAAACAAAGACATGACATACCGGTGGGGGGGGGGGGTTGGTCACAATGGAGTTCCAGAAGGGAAAAGGGGGGTCACGGTGGAGGGAAAGGGGTGGGTCGTGGCAGAGGGGAATGTGGAAGGGGGAAGGAGGTCATGGTGGATGAAGAAGAAGAAGAAGAAAGAAGAAGCAATGTATGAGATGAGGAGAGAGGGAGGAGGAAAAAAAAATGAAAAGCCAACGAGTGAAAGGAACGGGAGAGGAGAAAAAAAAAGCCAACAATCAAGAGGTAGGCAACGTGTGAAATGAGGAGGTAGTGTGTGTGAGGCAGGCAATGTGTGTACATAGTGACTGTTACTGTGTACATAGTGATCATTTTCACTTAAAAAATGCATGTACAATAACGGGTAAAATGCACAGTAACACTATTGTCGATGGTGCAAAAAAAAATTTGGTGTTACAGACATAAACATCCTATAAATTGGTTCAATACACACAACATTTGTACATACAATTTTCATTTTCATTTTTCATTTGTCAATCTCTATTCTCCAATCTCAATCTAAGTTAAATTTTATCTGTGTGAAATGGATCCAAATCAATTTGATTGACAAACTTATATAAATTCTTTACAAATTTACCGTATTCTTTCTTCGACCCAAAATTCACAAAATTGTCCTCCTCCCCCCCCCCCCCCCCCCGTCACTCCTTTTTTTACCACCACCACCACAAAATAATTTTATTTCAAACACTCAAACCCTTTCCACTGTAAATTCTCAAAGTTCTGAAACATTTCCTTTAATCCCACCAAACAATCCTACCATGATTTCAAATAATGAAGTTGGTTCACAATTTCCAATATTTTCTACCCAAATTGGGCTAGAAGGGTCTTGTACAAAAAGGAGGCCTCGAGTCGCCTTTGCAATAGAAGAAGACACACACCTCATTAGTTCATGGCTCAACATCTCAACCAATCCAATTGTTGGTGTTGGTCAAGGAAAAGAAGCATTTTGGTTGAGAGACACAAAAAATTACAACAAATTTTGAGGTGAACTCCTCGAAGGAGCAGTGAATCAACTGAAATCACAATGACAAAAAATTAATCTAGGTGTGCAAAAATTCAAGGATCACTACAAGCAAATGATATTGTCGCAACGTGCCCTTCGCGGGCGAGCGAGGGCGAGGCTCACGGATGCACTTTCCAAAGGAGGAAAGGTGCGCGTAGTCGCCACCAACGTTTATTTGTGGAAAACGTCGGGAAAACCGAAGGAAACCGGTCAAAATGAGAATTCTAAGTTCGGGAGTTGTATTTACGCTTGAGGAAGGTATTAGCACCTCTTACGTTTGTCTCGAAAGACAACAGCCTTATTTCTAGAATTGTGGAATTGTGTTACCTTAACTTTTATTTCTTTTTATTTTTTGAGGTCGATAAAAGCGGGGCTTTTGCTCCTACGTACCCTCCTTTGGAGAGGAAATCAGACCTACGTAGTTCTTCCTTAAGCGTGAATCGAGTGATTCTTTTTACTTGAAAAGTGATCATTTTAAGGCATTGGACCTTAAAAATGATCCATTTTACTTGGTAAGAAAACAGAAATGATAAATTTTCAAAACCCTATTTTTGTGGACGAGCTTGACTAGGCGAGTTGATTTTAGCCTTAGTTTCACTTTAGTTATTTAGTCAATTCAATTAAGAATGAGAACTCCCAAAGAGAAAACGTCCGATTGATTTTCCGCTTTACTTTACTAAAGAAATATTTTTTTTTGGTTATTATATTATTATTTTACCTCTTTTTTTGATTTCCAACGTGGTTACGGCACAACCGAACGGTCATAATTCATTTTAACAAAAATTACCGGATGATACAATTCAAATGATCGGTGGAAATTTATTTTATTTTTACATTAAGCAAGGAATGACTTAAATAAATTGCTTAAGCACGTCAAAAGGCGGTGTAAAAAGTAAATGAAAACGTTACGGAAGCGTTTCGGAAGCGCCTCGGCTTAGATTTTCTTCACGGAAACAATTTTTCCAAGCAAATTCGAAAGAGAGAGAAGTGCCTAAGGGGCTGAACCCTTTTCTTCTTCACTTCCTCCCCTATTTATAGCAAAATAGGGGAGATTCTTGCCGCCCAGCTCGCCCAGGCGAGCTCAGCTCGCCCAGGCGAGCCAGGTTGCTTCCTCCAGAAGCAACAACCTTCTGGAGGAAGCTTCTGGAAGGCCCAAGTGGGCCTGATTGCTATTTACACCCCTTTTTTTACTAAATGCACCCCCCTTTCTATTTTTTTGTAATTCTTTTTCCGTAACGTTACGAAACTTTACGAATTTCGTAACGATACTTATTTTCCTTCTGCAAGGTTACGAATACTTACGAATTATGTATTTACTCCTTTTTTACCTTTCGAAGAAGTCACGGAAACTTACGGATTGCGCAAAAACACCTCTTTTCGACTTCCGCCACATTACAGAATTTCACGGAACACGCAAGCTTGCTTCCTTTCGATTTCTGAGACGTCTCGGGACTTCATTTATTGCATGTCATCAAGTAATAATCCTCGGACGAAATTAGGGTATGACAGTTGCCCCTCTTTACTTACCTCTCATCGGAGATAAGAGGAAAGCAAAGATAGGACACTGATTTCGTCCGTCCTGCCCTTTTCGCAATGACGACTCTCATCTCTACTTCTTCTTTTTTTTTTTCTTCTGCACAAAACAAAATACAAACAACAACCAGAACAACAAATATAATACAGATATACACATACTTGGCGAAGGAACCGATCTGGAAAACAACAGAATAACGTGCTTCCTAGTCACCAGAAGCTTCGCACTTGATAAGGGAGAACACATGAACAGCGCTAGGCAATGACATTCATGGTGCTCCGAACAAAGGTGGAGTATGGAGGATTGCCTTGAGGGTCCGCACTTAGGCAATCATGAAACTGAGCTCCAAACTCGAAAGTGGAGGACACATGAACAGCCCTAAACAAGAACATTCACGTGGCTCTAGAAAAGGACGAGAATGGAGGATTGCCTTGAGGTTCCTCTCTTAGGCAATCATGGAATACAACTCCAATACTCGAAAATGGAGAACACATGAATAGCCCTAAGCAATAACATTCATGTGGCTCCGGAAAAGGACGAGAATGGAGGATTGCCTTGAGGTTCCTCTCTTAGGCAATCATGGAATACAGCTCCAGACTCGAAAAATGGAGGACACGTGAATGACAACGCAATTCACTCACGCGGCTCCGGAAAAGGATGAGAATGGAGGATTGCCTTGAGGGTCCTCTCTTAGACAATCATGGAAAACAACTCCAGACTCAAAAGTGGAGAACACATGAACAGCCCTAAGCAATAACATTCATGTGGCTCCGGAAAAGGACGAGAATGGAGGATTGCCTTGAGGTTCCTCTCTTAGGCAATCATGGAATACAGCTCCAGACTCGAAAATGGAGGACACGTGAATGACAACGCAATTCACTCACGCGGCTCCGGAAAAGGATGAGAATGGAGGATTGCCTTGAGGGTCCTCTCTTAGACAATCATGGAACACAGCTCCAGACTCAAAAGTGGAGAACACATGAACAGTCCTAAGCAATAACATTCATGTGGCTCCGGAAAAGTACGAGAATGGAGGATTGCCTTGAGGGTCCTCTCTTAGGCAATCATGGAATACAGCTCCAATACTCGAAAATGGAGGACACGTGAATGACAATGCAATTCACTCACGCGGCTCCGGAAAAGGATGAGAATGGAAGATTGCCTTGAGGGTCCTCTCTTAGACAATCATGGAACACAGCTCCAGACTCAAAAGTGGAGAACACATGAACAGCCCTAAGCAATAACATTCATGTGGCTCCGAAAAAGGACGAGAATGGAGGATTGCCTTGAGGTTCCTCTCTTAGGCAATCATGGAATACAGCTCCAGACTCGAAAAATGGAGGACACGTGAATGACAACGCAATTCACTCACGCGGCTCCGGAAAAGGATGAGAATGGAGGATTGCCTTGAGGGTCCTCTCTTAGACAATCATGGAACACAGCTCCAGACTCAAAAGTGGAGAACACATGAACAGCCCTAAGCAATAACATTCATGTGGCTCCGGAAAAGGACGAGAATGGAGGATTGCCTGGAGGTTCCTCTCTTAGGCAATCATGGAATACAGCTCCAGACTCGAAAATGGAGGACACATGAATGACAACGCAATTCACTCACGCGGCTCCGGAAAAGGATGTTGGCGGGACCGAACGGTCCACCGGGTCTTTCCACTTAAAAGGATAACATGCTTTTTGCAAAGAAAAATAAATCATTCGCGAGAGCACCACGTCTTAGAGAAACAATATACTTGCGCCAAGGGTAATCTTCCTTGTAACCGAGAATGAAGGGTAGGATGTCAACTTCTAGCTTTCAAACAAACACGCAGGGGAAACATGGGGCTAATCTGAAAATAAATCACTCATGGTGTATAAAACTCACAAGGCAAGTGTTTTATCCTATTCCCAAACCAATAACTGCACCATGACTTTATTTTGCACGCGACTTCCTATCGAATCATAGATCAAACGTATGATCACGGACCAATAGGATTTTCTCGAGGTCAGCGTTTTTGGAGAGGAAGCTGAGTGCTTCGGTCTTTTCCTCTTTGTTCATGTGGGGTGGGATATTGCCAGTCAAGAATGATTCTGAGTGGCAATCTGGCTTTGGGGACTTTCTATCCTCTTTCTTTCATTGATCGAGAATTGCTTCTTTTCCTTTTTCGCTTCCTTTCGATCTTTGATCGGGAATCCTTCCTTTCCTTTCTTTTGTTCTTTTCTTTATTTTCATCTTTTTCTTTTCTTTCTTTCCATTTCTTCCTTCTCTTTCTTTTCACTTTTCCTTCCCCATCCCCTTCTTTGGGAAATCGGGTTTCAGCATTCTATTCGCTCTCCCTTGAAGAGATTTCGCTGTCCTCTGCTTCGGGGGAAAGGAGGAGGATTCTTTTGATAGGCCAAGGTTCAAAGAGGTCTAAGGTTGTGTCTCAATGGGCTCTTTTATCGTGGGAAACCAATCTTGATATTTGGGGCAAAACAAATTTGGGTATCAAGGGGTCGCTCTCGGCCCGAACTTCCGTATTATTCCGTAAGGCACGCGTGACAACGATGATTCGAAAACAACGTGCAAAATTAGTCATGGCTACAGCCAGGTGGGCACTCAAGCATCCTGTTTATGGCCTTGTGATACTATGGTTGGGAATTTACACAGACAAACCCAACGTTTCCAAATTATGTTCTTTCCTCAACTCAATGAATTCACCCACCCTCATCTCGGTTCATTCCAGAAAATAAACTCTTAGCATTGGTCCCTTGTTTCTAGAAGATGTGTTTGCTCTTTACGAATGATTTATACTTCTTAACTAAATCATGTCGATCTTTGTGATCTTTCTTTCTTTTTCCTTTTTTTTGTTTTATTTTTAAACATGTTCACTAAAACTATACACTTGTGGTTCTTTATGAGGAAAACTTTTCTTTGTACATCTATACGACAAACTGTTTCTGTACACACATCAGAACTCTTCTTTTTACGTCACACGGTCTATTTACAATCCCTATTTACATTCAAAGATTTTTATTTCTCACAACACACTTATACACAAAAGTACACTCGTTGCTCACACGCACAAGAATTCCTTTCCACGCATCATTTACACACAGGAATCCTTCTGTACACATTTTCTTTCTACATACATGTATAGATAAAAAACCTTTTCCCTTTTTATGAACATGACTTTTATTCACAACGTTGTTTTTTTTTCTTTTTATTAGGGTTTTGGTTCATTTTATTTTTTTAGAACGACGTTCCTAAATGAAAAAATCTACGTGATTCCGGAATTTTAACAAACATTATTGACAACAACGAAACAAGTACTAACGTAATAGTTTAAATGATATGTATGTGCAAAACAAAAGTCAACACAAGAAACAAACGTTAGTCCCATAGTCAAACAAAAACAAGATGATATATACCAAGAAAAAATGGAAACAAAAAGAAATATGGATCTAAGAATCTCCCAATCACGCGGCCCCGCTCCCTCCTAAGAAATCAAGTAAATCTGTCATCTCTTCGTCCTTGCGGGCCTCATCCGCCTCATGGAGCCTCTGCTGGTGCCCCTGCTGGTGCCTCTGCTGCCTGGGCCTCAGGCCAATCCCCTGGCCACGCGACCTCTGCCCTAAACTGGTCCGGGGTAGGGCACGGAAAAGAAGTAAAGCCCTGACTCTGCAGGCTGAGACTCATCTGATACAGACAATCATGAGTCTGTACATGTGCCCGGTGGTTGGCCGCCTGCTGGCGAACCAAATGCCGCAAATACTGCTCTGTATCAAACAATCCGGCTGGGCCAGCCTGATGAAGTGGCGGCGCGTCCGCGGCCTGTGGTACATCACCCTGGACCTGTCTCTGTGTGCAGTACTTCTCGATAAAAGCTCGGGTGATGGGTGGCCGAATTACCTTGCTAGGTGTGACGGGGACGCCGAACGACTGGCAGAGTCCCGTGATCAAGGCGGGAAATCCCAGGGCCCTGTTGGACTTATCTGGGTCCAGAGGATGCCTGGTAGGCGCCATTCCTGCAAAAATATAGATGGCATTAGCGATTAACTGAGCCACATGGATGCTCATCCGCGTCAGGACGGCGTACACCAGCTGACACTTCGGCAGGGGAAGGTCGGAATTATGATCGGTGGGCAGGATGTTGCTGAGCAGCAAAGTCATCCATATCTGAGTCAGGGTGGTCATGTTGGTGCGCATGATCCGCACCCGCCTCCCAGCAGCAGTCCGGGCAAAATCTTGCCCCGGTATACATAGTAACTGGGCGATGGCCTCCTCGTCGAACCCATCAGACCGGTTCCTCCTCTAGCCATACTCGCACTCCTGACCCTCTTCCAGCACTAAAGGGTATCCCAGGAGCTGGCTGATAGCATCCGCATTAAACGGGATCCACTGACCCCTTACTCAGGACCTCATGTCACGCACGCCCTCCTCTGTTGGCCAAGCATTGGCATAAAATTCGAGGACTATTTCTGGATCGAACTTGGCCATGGGGGTAACTAGTGATGTCCACCGCCGGCGACCTATTTCCTCCTGGAAATTAGTATACTCGTTGTCCCTGAGCTGGACGCGTCGCTCTCGGAGAAATGACCATCCCTTGATGGCCTCGAAGCGCTGCTGGTGTATAGCGCTCCTAAAGCGGTGACTGTCATACTCAGGAGCGGAACTAGTTCCTTCGGCCGCCTTATCCTTCCTGGATCTCTTCGAGGCAAGCTTCCTCGGGGCCATTTCCTGCGAGAACAAACATTTAAAAGTTAGTCTTACAAGATAACACTTATCTTAACGCAAAAAGGTCATGCTAATCCTTCTGATGGAGAACGAACTCATGTAATCCATTTATTCACACATGTACATGTAGAAAATATATCCTATTATCAACATACAAAGATATTCAAAACATTCTATCCACCACACATATACATTTTTTGGAAAGAATACTCACATACATGCTCAAGGTATTGTATCAAAATTACACATGTTCATATCCTAACCATTTGCTATTTACAAACTAACCACACCCATTTGAAGTATTTTATTAACATACAAATCTTTGGTTGTTCCATTCCTATTTATACATATATGCACATCGGAGAGCCAATCTCACGTCATGCACACACTTGCATTTGAAAGAAACTTTCATGCCATCTATCTACTCTTGAGGGGCAATTCCACATCATATATTCATTTGGGAAGCATTCTTGTGCCATCTTGGCATGGGTACATTTTTTGAAAAGCCTCTTATGCTACTTATCCACCAATATACATATTTTGAAATACATTATTTACTATCATTCACTTTGCAAGGTATTTTTATGCCATATATTCACACACTTTGCAACACATTTTTATGCCATACATATTTACACATATATCTACACACCATTGAAAAGCATCTCCCACGTCACTTAGGTGTAAAAATACCAATCATGGGGCAGCCTACACTCTTACCAACAAGTCCCTATTTTCATGCTTTTTTTTTTTACATTCAAAACCAAAATTTAAAACCCTAGGCATAAGTCATGCTTCCTTACATTGAAATTTAAAAGCTTAGGTTCCTAGGCCTAGAATTGCATTCGGACTCTCATTTTAAATCCTTCATGCTGTCCCTATATATATAAAACAGTCCCATCACCCCAATTTTGCAAAATCATATTCATTCCTCATTGGGGCATTTAACCGAGCACTTGGTGGGCGCATGTTTGAACACAAATTGTATGAGAATGGGAGCAATGTGGCATGCCCCATTGCTTCAGAATATAACCTAGGCCTAAGGCCTTTTCATTCAAATCCTCAATTCAAGAAAACAAGCACCAAAACAAAACAAAAAATGCCTCACAATCATAAGCATGTTCTCACAATTTAAGGCACCAAAAGATGAAGAAAACACATCAATGGGAAGCAAAAAATCTCAAGGATGGAACACTTACTTGTTGGAGTGAATTGAAACACCAAAAACGAAAGCAAAATGCGATCAAAAGGCTTAGGGGAGCAAGAGGCCGCAAGCCTTCGTGTTCTCTCTTTTCTTGAATGAGGGGGGGAGTTTTTGGATGCCCAAAATGTTCCCCTCCCTCGTTTTTATAATTTGGGTGCAGGGGTTGCTCGCCCAGGCGAGCTAACCTGCCATTTTTTTTTTTGAGGGGAACATTAACCATGTCCCCTCCTCCCTTATGGGCCAGCGTTTACCTAACTTGAACCTACTTAAGTTAGAATTAGGCATCGATTACTTATTTAAAACAAACAAATAGTAAAAGAACTGCAAACACCAAGGATACAGGGCTGCCTTGCAGCGACGTTCTCTGCTCGTTTAGCGCCGGGAAAAGGGCAACAATTGGTCGGTCGTGACCCCATCCCCACTTACATCCGTTCCTATGTACCTGCAAATAGGAAACAAAAACGCGCGGCCAATCGTGTCCGGTCATCGTCTTACCTTGGTTGATTTCTGCCATTGATTTGTCTTGACATTGGACCATGGCCTGAGACGATTCTACTCTTTGCTATCACAAGATATGCATGTGCATGTATGAATGTATGAATGTTTCTGATGCGATCATTTTATTTTAGTGGAGGCTGGTTAGGTCCAATTTTAAAATAAACGTTTGGGGGCACCCCCATACACTGAGCGAAGAGGGCTCATGCTTATGACAAAACTAAAACACAAAGTTTGAAACATCAAAGGGGGGACTAAAACCCCGCCCATCTTTTCTTTTCAAAGAAACGAGACAAATAAAGTGAATGGGAATCCCTAGAGGAAACCAAGAGGAACAAGAAAAACTTAAAAATAAAAATGTGCAACGGTCCTCAGATTGCCCCAGACTTCAAGCATAATATCGTTTAACTACATCGGAGTTCACGGGCGAAGGCAATTCCTCGTCATCCATGTGGGTGAGTATCAGAGCACCCCCAGAAAAGGCTCTTTTCACCACGAAAGGTCCTTCATAATTCGGGGCCCATTTGCCTCGGTTATCTTTAACAGCGTGGGACATCTTCTTCAACACGAGGTCCCCCTCGTTGAACTTGCGCGGGCGTACCTTCTTGTCGAATGCGTTCTTTATCCTTCGTTGATACAAACGCCCATGGCTCATGGCGACCAAACGCTTACCTTCAATAAGGTTAAGTTGGTCGTAGCGTGCTTGAGCCCACTCTGACTCTTCTAGGCCTGACTCCGCCATTATCCTCTGAGAAGGAACCTCTACCTCAAATGGGAGTACTGCCTCCATCCCATAAACCAAAGAATACGGTGTTGCCCCAGTAGAAGTTCACACCGAGGTTCTGTATCCGTGTAGGGTGAAAGGCAACATCTCTTGCCAATCCTTGTATGACACCGTCATCTTTTGAACAATCTTCTTAATATTCTTATTCGCAGCCTCTACAGCCCCATTCATCTTTGGCCGATAAGGGGTAGAGTTATGATGCTGGATCTTGAAGTCTTCGCACATCTCCTGCATCATCTTATTGTTCAGATTGGTGCCATTGTCAGTAATGATCTTCCTGGGGAGTCCGTATCGACAAATCAACTCCTTCTTTATGAATCTAACTACCACATTCCTTGTGACGTTAGTATAGGAGGCTGCTTCGACCCATTTGGTGAAGTAATCTATCGCCACAAGAATGAATCGGTGACCATTTGACGCTTTGGGTTCTATGGCCCCAATGACATCTATTCCCCACATAGAAAAAGGCCAAGGGGCGAACATAACATTCAGAGGATGTGGCGGAACATTGACGTTGTCCGCGTATGCCTGACATTTATGACACTTCCTTACATGAGCGCAGTAATCACTTTCCATGGTGAGCCAATAATAACCGGCCCTAAGGATTTTTCTGGCCATAGCATGCCCATTGGCATGTGTCCCAAAGGAACCCTCGTGGATCTCCTCAATCATGAAGTTCGCCTCCTTGGCATCTACGCATCGTAGGAGGGTCATGTCGTGGTTTCGTTTGTACAGGATGGTACCACTTACAAAGAAACCAGTAGCCAATCTCCTCAACGTCCTTTTGTCATTGTCAGAAATCCCTGGTGGGTATTCCTTGTTCTCGACATACTGCTTGATGTCGAAATACCACGGTTTCCCATCCCGCTCTTCCTCTATTGGATAACAATATGCCGGCTTGCCTTGAGATTTGAATTCGATGTATGGCAGATCCCCGTGTGGGGCAAGCTGAAACATGGATGCCAGGGTGGCTAGCGCGTCAGCCATCTGATTCTCTTCCCGAGGTATGTGGTGGAAGGAAATGTCGTCAAAGTACTTGGCTAACCTCAAGATGTGAGTTTGATAGGGTATCAACTTCGAATCCCTAGTTTCCCATTCTCCGTTCAACTGGCGTATGACCAAAGCTGAGTCTCCATACACCTTGAGTAGTTTTACATCAAAATCAATGGTCGCCTGAACCCCGAGGGGGCATGCCTCGCACTCGGCCATATTGTTGGTACAATCAAAACCTAGCCTAGCCGTGAAAGGAACACACTGATCATCCGGGGATACAAGGACTGCCCCTACTCCGTGGCCCAAAGCATTTGATGCCCCATCGAAGCAAACAATCCATTTGTCTAGGTCCTCATGCGTCCGCTTCTCTTCAAACAGGGCCATGATATCTTCATCTGGGAACTCGGGGTGCATCGGCCAATAATCCTGGAGGGGTTGCTGGGCCAAATAATCCGCTAAGGCACTTCCCTTTACCGCCTTTTGGGTGACGTAAACGATATCGAATTCAGGCAATAGTACCTGCCACCTGGCGATTCGTCCTGTGAGGGCTGGTTTTTCAAAGATGTATTTTACGGGATCCATTTTGGAAATAAGCCACGTGGTATGGCTGAGCATGTATTGCCTAAGCCGATGTGATGCCCATACCAGAGCACAACACGTCCTTTCCAACATTGAGTAGTTCATCTCACATGCGGTAAACTTCTTGCTCAGATAGTAGATGGCTTGCTCCTTCTTCCCAGAATCATCATGTTGACCCAACACGCACCCCATAGACTCGTCCAACACGGTCATGTACAGGAAAAAGGGTCTTCCCGTTACAGGTGGCATGAGTACCAGGGGATTCGCGAGACTCTGTTTGATCTACTCGAAAGCCTCTTGGCAGTCACTGTTCCATAGGACCGCTTGGTTCTTACATAACAGCTTAAACATGGGCTCACAAGTAGGGGTGAGCTGCGAGATAAATCTTGCGATATAATTCAACCTGCCTAAAAATCCCCGAACCTGCTTCTCCGTGCGTGGTTCCGGCATTTCAAGGATAGCCTTCACTTTCTCGGGATCTATCTCTATCCCTTTCTGACTTACGATAAATCCTAGTAGCTTGCCTGACTTCACCCCAAAGGTGCACTTGGTTGGGTTTAGTTTTAATTGGTATTTCCGCAACCTTCCAAATAGCTTACGCAGATTGACAAGGTGTTCGTCCTCAGTCCGAGACTTAGCAATCATGTCATCCACGTAGACCTCTATTTCCTTATGCATCATGTCATGGAACAACGCCACCATGGCACGCTGATAGGTTGCCCCAGCATTTTTCAGTCCGAAGGCCATCACTTTATAGCAGAATGTTCCCCATAGGGTGACGAAAGTGGTCTTCTCTACATCTTCGGGTGCCATCTTTATTTGATTATATCCCGAGAACCCATCCATAAACGAGAAAAAGGCGAACTTGGCTGTATTATCTACCAATATGTCAATGTGTGGCAGGGGAAAGTTGTCTTTAGGACTGGCTCGGTTCTAGTCCCGGTAGTCTACACACATTCGAACCTTGCCGTCCTTTTTCGGGACTGGGACAATGTTGGCCACCCACTCTGGGTACTGTGCCACAGCTAAGAAACCCGCGTCAAACTGCTTCCTTACTTCTTCTTTAATTTTTAAGGACATCTCGGGTCTCATTCTTCGTAGCTTTTGCTTAACCGGAGAAGACCCAGGATTCAAAGGCAACTTATGCTGCACAATGTCGGAATCCAGACCGGGCATGTCTTGATATGACCACGCAAAGACATCTTGATACTCTTCAAGAAGGGTTATCAAGCCTTGGCGGATAAGCGCGGTCATGCCGGTTCCTACCTTTACTTCCTTCTTTTCCTCCGTGGTCCCCAAGTTTACCAATTCGGTTTCTTCTTGGTGGGGCTTCATTTCACGTTCTTCCTGAGCGACCAACCTCTCCAATTCCGGCGACAGGACGTCCTCTTCCTCTTCCTCATTTATCGTTTGGCTTATGTCTCGATCGAAATCGATTGTCAAACCCTCGTTGTCAGGATCCTCAAAGAAACAATCCTCATATCTATACCAAACAAGACAAAAGAAACAAAAACATGCAAAATGATATGAGAAAGGGTGGTACTACAAGAACAGATGAAACAAGATCTCTTTGTTTATTTAATAAGGTAGGTTTCACAAAACGAAAGAGAAAGGAAATCTATAGGCTCTAATTACATTGAGTCAGCGGTATAGACTTCTGACTGGCTTATCACGCGCCAGTTCCCCACTTGGGAATCGGGGTGGCATGGTTGCACAAAACTTGGTGAGTTTTGAGGGAACTCCTCTTCTATTGCGGCCACCTCCTCCTCAGACACCATTCCAGCGCTGGTGAAACACTGGCTAATACGGCCGGGCCATACCCTATCTGCCCGAAATCTTGAGGGCACGTTCCTCCTTCCCGGCATCCCGGGCTCGTACCCTAATCCATACTTGTATGAATTTCCCTTGATATCGACCACGTCGGGATCCCCAAGGCAGTCTTTGCCTAGACCCATTCCGGGCTCAAATCCGTTCCTGAGCATAACACGTGCCATCATTATGGCCGCGTTGGAGAGAGAAGGTAGCGACGAAATTTGTTCCACAGAGGCGCAGCTCACAACCTCAAAGGATTGGAAAGCCGTTTCCAATGATTCTTCCGCCGCTTCTACGTACGGTGCGGAGGAAGGGCAGCTCACTAACATATCCTCTTCACCCGACACTATCACTAAAAGTCCACCCACTGCAAACTTCAATTTCTGGTGAAGCGTTGATGGGACTACTCCCAGGGCATGAATCCAAGGTCTTCCCAAGAGGCAGCTATAGGCAGGATTTATATCCATCACTTGAAACACCACATTGCAAGTGTGGGGGCCTATCTGAATGGGAATGTCGATTTCCCCCATTACTTCCCGCCGAGTGCCATCAAAGGCTCGCACCACCATCGAGCTCGGCTTTAAATGTGACGCACTAAAAGGAAGCTTTTCCAAAGTGGACCTCGGCATCACATTTAAACTCGATCCATTGTCGATAAGTACCTTTGCGACAACGTGGTCCATACATCTCACTGACACATGTAGAGCCTTGTTGTGTCCTCTCCCCTCAATGGGAATTTCTTCTTCCGCAAACGCGATGTAGTTGTTGGTGGTTATATGATTAACGATGCCTTCGAAACCCTCTACTGAGATATCATGTGCCACATGGGCATCGTTAAGGACCTTCATCAACAGCGCACGATGAGGCTTAGAGTTTATGAGTAGTTCAAGCAAGGAGATCCTTCCTGGAGTTTTATTTAGTTGCTCGACTACCTTAAACTCGCTTTGTTGGATGAGGCGGAGGAACTCATGGGCCTCTTCCAAAGTCACTATTTTTCCTTGGAGTCCCTCTTTCTTTTCGGCTCCCATTGCTACGGGAGGATCTACTTCTTTCGAGGGGGTGGCTATGTCTGTGGGCTCTTGGACCATGGGCGCCTTCCCTTTAGAGGGCAATTCCGCCGGGTGAGGGGAAGCGAACACTCGACCACTGTGGGTCACACCACTGAGGCCGGTGATGTTGGTTACCTTAGCTGATAGGGAGCCAACTTCGGTTACAACTTTTTCGCTGGACGTGGGAGGGGTATACTTCCACGGAACGACCTTATTACTTTGATATGCAAATGGCGTTGGCTTGGGTGCCGCCCGCGGGTATATGGGTGTGGAGCCGGTCCCTTTCCTAGTAAAACATATCACTAGGGCCTTGGGGGTTAAAGGAACCCTCTTCTCTTCCGATTGCATGCAGATTTGTGGTTCCTCCTTCCCTCCTGTGAACACTTCAAGCTGCCCGCAATCCATGAGCCGCTGAAGCAATTCTTCCACCATGGGACAGGTTTCCATGTCATGCGACTCCCTGAGGTGAAACAAACACTCATCCCTTTCATTCCCACCTTGGGGGACCATGCACGCCGCTTGCAGTGATTGATAGATGAAGCGTCTAGAAGTAGCCACGTCTCCTAACCTCTTTGTCCGTGATGGCCCATCCTCTTTGACGGCGTTCACGCTAGCCCCTCCATGACTAGCTAGCGGATTGGTTTTGACATTCGGGCCTTCCTCTTGAAACGCTAGCCAGCCGGCACTAAGCAGGTGCTGCACCTTATATTTGAACGGGATGCAGGAGTCAATATTGTGTCCGGGAACTCCACTATGATAGACACACTTGGCACCCGGATCATACCACTTGGGGTAGGGTGGCTGGAGAACTTTACCGGGTATGGCCACCACCAAGTGATTCTCCAATGGTGAATGCCATAACTCGGAGTATGCCATGGGAATAGGAGGGAAGTTGTCTTTCGAGTGCTGTGCATACTTATAGGTCGCGCCGGGGGCTGCATTATTAACTGGCCGGGGTGCGACTGGAGCTGTGCGTTGGGCCGACGCTCTTTCTGCCGCGGGTGGCCCTTTTACTTGAGTCGGGAGGGAATTCCCGGCTCGGATCAAAAAATTTGGGGGATTGGGCTGGTACGAGCTTTGGATATTTTGGGGTGCTTTCATCCATGTTGGGGCGGTGGTGACCGCGTGGGCGTCTCCTTCCTTTTTCCTTACGCCCACTGCTGGGGCTCTTCTGTTGTTGTTGGGGGCCATATTGGCAGCATATTCAAACTTGCCTTTTCGTAGCCCGGTTTCAATCCTTTCTCCGGCGAAGACGAGGTCCGCGAAGTTAGCTGGCATGTAGTCTATCAGCTTTTCATAGTAGAACGTGGGTAACGTATCTACCATAATTGTGATCATCTCCCTTTCCGTCATGGGCGGCACGACTTGGGCTGCGAGATCTCTCCATCTCTGGGCATACTCCTTAATGGACTCATGCTCTCGTTTAGTCATACCCTGAAGCTGGTTTCGATCGGGAGCCATGTCCGTATTGTACTGGTACTGCCTAATGAAGGAAGTTGCCAAGTCCTTCCATGATCAGATCTGGGAAGCTTCCAGATTGGTATACCATGCTACAGTTGCCCCGGCCAAGCTGTCTTGAAAGAAATGGACCAACAACTTTTCGTCCGCAGAATACGCCCCCATCTTCCGGCAATACATCCGGAGATGCCCTTTTGGACATGTTGTCCCTTTGTATTTATCAAAGTCTGGTACCTTGAATTTGGGAGGGGTGACGATGTTGGGTACAAGACATAAATCTGCCAAATCCGAGAATGGGTAATTGCCGAGGCCCTCGATTGCCCTCAACCTTTCTTCAAGCGCCTTAATCTTTCCCTTACCTTCCGCAAAGGGAACAGATTCTTTCACGGGCGTGGGTGAGGCCGGGATATGGCGGACTATGTTCAGCTGGGGTAGTTCATGTGGGGATGGATCTTTGAGGTGGAGGAGGGGGCCAAGATGGGTATCTCCTTCCCCATCGTCTTGCCCGGGATAGTCTTCATAAGGTGGGAGTTGCCCCTCAAAAGTAGGGGCTTGGCTTAAATCTTCTGGGGTGGCACGAGGGGTGAAGTCCAGAGGCAGGCCATAAGGATAAGCTTTCGGACTATACCTTCGACCGAACACAGCCGTGCTTCTGTCTAGGCCCGGATTCAAGGCGGGTTGCAGCACCGGCTCCGCTTCCCTAACTGTACTGGAGGCGGTTGCGGTGGCTTTATCCTCTATGGTTTTCTGGAGTTTTAACATGACCTCCGAGATGGAAGCCATTTGATCTTTCAAGGCCGATAGATCGGCCTTCATCTGTTCCTGCACGCCCTCTTCATTATCCATTTTTCTGGATCGAGTGTTATAGGGGTGCCTTGGTGTTTTCTTAGTTATGATGAAATTCCTAAAGAAATAAACAACAGTGAGTATGCCACCAAAACATGAGTATGCAAATGGATGATCGGAGCACTTGGATCCACCCCAAGATTTTTAGATAACGTAATGAGTCCAGAACTTTCTCATTTTATAAAAAGAACAAAGCTTTCATCTAGCCAAGATTATACAAGGGTGTTACAAAAGAAACTAACGATTCCTAATTATATGAGCCATCAAATCTATCATGTGCTGACAGTAATTGATTAGCCCATGAATCTCCTCGGGGGCAGTACACACTTCGGCCATGGCTTTTGCTTTGGCTAATAGACGCGGGAGGTCTTGACTCCCATTCAAGGTGAAGGCGAACCTATCCATCCACATAGTCGCTTCTTGATGCAGCGCATCAATCACCCTCCCTCTTGCCTCCTTTTCGGCATACACTTGTGCATAGTCCTCCACTAAATTTTGTTCATGGGCCGTGGACTGGTTCAATTCTTCCTTGTATTGCCCTATGATGGCTAGCATGCTTTGCTCGGTGGCTTCCAAGTGTTGAGCCAAATTCCTTTTGGACCTTGCACAAGCAACTAACTCTTCTTCTAAGATCATGCCATGTACCCGTGACCGATCTCTCTCTTCTCTTCGGAGCTTGAGCTCATTGTTGCTACCCCATAATGCTCCTCGGAATTTCTTCTGGCCATATTCCTCCTTGCAGGCCCTTTTGGTTTCTTGTTCAAGGGCTTTTGCAATGGCTGCGTTTTCCTCTTGTAACTCGGTGCACTCCTTCCGGATGTGTGTAGCAGCTGACTTGAATTTTTCCTTGGCGAGTCTCGCTTTCCCTAGCTCCAACTTTAGAGCTCGGACTTCTTCATCTTCCTCCGGAGCTTCGAAGTTCTCCTCATCGATAACTTTCAATTTGGAGAGCCAATCTAAGCCCCGCGTGTGAATTCTTAGCCATCCATGATAACCTCCGATGACGCCGTTTCGGATGCCTCTAAGCTCCTTGTCTTTCCTCAACGGACTCCTCCACGCCTTGTGGATTCTTTGTATAACCTTGAGACTTTGGGCGCCTAAATCTCTCACAAGGAAAGGCGTGAGACTTTCTTCGGTTGGCGCTCCCCTCATGGGATAACCTAGCTGTCTTATGGCGAGTGCGGGATTATAATTAATACAACCCCTAGTCCCTACCAGTGGAACATTAGGATAGTCCCCACACGAGAAAAGAACTCCTTCCTTGCCTTCCTTCCAACGCGGAAACCAATGGATCGTGTTGCCCCCTATCACAGCCAAATGTTGGTCCCAAATGACTCTTCCTTTTTCAGCGCATGAGCGATAGCTTTGAAGCGGACACGGGTGTCTCATGTCTTGTCGGAATAGGTGTGAAGTCAACCATACACAGAGAGCGGGTAAACAACAAACAATTCGTGCACTGTTTTTCTCGCACCTTCGGTCAAAGGTGTTGAACAAATCTGCCAAGATAGCCACCACTGGACTTTCCTTGCTATGGTGATATGCGAGGAAAGCATCAATGGCGGCTAAGTCTACCAAGCCGTCAACGTTCGGAAAGAGGACAACCCCAAAAATCAACAAAGCTAAAATATCTGCAAACGGGCCCCACTTCTCTTGGCTCGCCATATCCCTTGCTTTGCCTTCCAAGTGTTTCCGAGGCAGGCCCACTACGCCGTTCCGAGTTTGCTTCGTGCGATCCAACTCCTTTGCTGAATCCCCAACCATAGCCGCAATCTTGCTTAAGGAAGGAAGAAAACCGGAGAAGAGATACGGTTTCCTCCCCCCTAGAGGGCATCCTAATATTTCCTCAAACTCTTCAATAGTTGGGACCATTTGGAAGTCCCCAAACGTGAAACACCTCAACGGCTGGTCGTAGTATTGGGCGAGGGATATGACAGCTTCCGTAAATACCTCCACTACGGTCAAATCTAGAATCTTCCCATAAACTTTGCGGAAGGCTTGCCTTTGGAGGGGTCCCATCAATCGTCCCAATTCCTTGAGGCTAGTGACGTCTAGACCTTTAACCTTGACTTGATAAAACCTTTTGCCGTTTTGATTTGTCCCCATCATTTTACCTAAAAAAGGGGTGGATCAAGACTCCGACATGAATGATGCAATGCGTATGCGTGAAACGGAAAGAAAACAACACAAAAGGGGTAATTCACACATACGAGACCGCAGAGATCCAATTTTAATGCTACGTTTTGGGCATGACTGTGCCTTAACGTAGCATTAAAAAGGTTACATATTACTCCAAACATCACTAGCAAAACTATAAACTAGTGCTATTCACCAAAAATGCATGAGAACAAATGGCACGGAGCGTGTTTGCTCTTTGCCCCTATTTGGGAACCTAAGTCAATATCTAGGGGTCTTTAATAACTATTTCCCCAACCATTCATAACTCACACGGCTGTTTTCTAGAGGTATCATCACTCAAGATAATAATATTGTGGCGGTATGGAATACCAGCGACAACACATTATAAAGAGAGAAAGCTCTAGACGAGGTTTCACTATTATCAAGCAAGTCGGAGACCTAGCATGATGATAGATTCACCTCCACTCCTTAAATTCCCATGAACCCGGGTGTAGGGCCCCTTTTTTCTCAAACCCGTGGGTGCTTAGAATGCAGTGTAAAGAATGTGAAATAGACAACAATTTATTTACATTTTACACAGTTCAACAAATGCACACACGAAGCTTTACAAATCCACAATTCCTTAAAAGTAGGCCCAACTCACAAAAAGTCCCCAGTGGAGTCGCCAACTGTCGCAACGTGCCCTTCGCGGGCGAGCGAGGGCGAGGCTCACGGATGCGCTTTCCAAAGGAGGAAAGGTGCGCGGAGTCGCCACCAACGTTTATTTGTGGAAAACGTCGGGAAAACCGAAGGAAACCGGTCAAAATGAGAATTCTAAGTTCGGGAGTTGTATTTACGCTTGAGGAAGGTATTAGCACCTCTTACGTTTGTCACGAAAGACAACAACCTTATTTCTAGAATTGTGGAATTGTGTTACCTTAACTTTTATTTCTTTTTATTTTTTGAGGTCGACAAAAGCGGAGCTTTTGCTCCTACATACCCTCCTTTGGAGAGGAAATCAGACCTACGTAGTTATTCCTTAAGCGTGAATCGAGTGATTCTTTTTACTTGAGAAGTGATCATTTTAAGGCATTGGACCTTAAAAATGATCCATTTTACTTGGTAAGAAAACTGAAATGATAAATTTTCAAAACCCTATTTTTGTGGAGGAGCTTGACTAGGCGAGTTGATTTTAGCCTTAGTTTCACTTTAGTTATTTAGTCAATTCAATTAAGAATGAGAACTCCCAAAGAGAAAACGTCCGATTGATTTTCCGCTTTACTTTACTAAAGAAATATTTTTTTTTGGTTATTATATTATTATTTTACCTCTTTTTTTTATTTCCAACGTGGTTACGGCACGACCGAACGGTCGAAATTCATTTTAACAAAAATTACCGGATGATACAATTCAAACGATCGGTGGAAATTTATTTTATTTTTACATTAAGCAAGGAATGACTTAAATAAATGGCTTAAGCACGTCAAAAGGCGGTATAAAAAGTAAATGAAAACGAGAATGAAAATACATGAAACGCAATGTGGACCACCACGCGTTCATAGAATGAATTGAAAATCTTGGTTTGAGGTACTTACCCGTTGAAGATCGAAGAACAATGAAGAACGAATGAAGAACGCCGAAGAACGGTTGAAACCTTTAGCGAAATTCTTCACGGAAACGTTACGGAAGCGTTTCGGAAGCGCCTCGGCTTAGATTTTCTTCACGGAAATAATTTTTCCAAGCAAATTCGAAAGAGAGAGAAGTGCCTAAGGGGCTGAACCCTTTTCTTCTTCACTTCCTCCCCTATTTATAGCAAAATAGGGGAGATGCTTGCCGCCTAGCTCGCCCAGGCGAGCCAGGTTGCTTCCTCCAGAAGCAACAACCTTCTGGAGGAAGCTTCTGGAAGGCCCAAGTGGGCCTGATTGCTATTTACACCCCCCTTTTTACTAAATGCACCCCCCCTTTCTATTTTTTTGTAATTCTTTTTCCGTAACGTTACAAAACTTTACGAATTTCGTAACGATACTTATTTTCCTTCCGCAAGGTTACGAATACTTACGAATTATGTATTTACTCCTGTTTTACCTTTCGAAGAAGTCACGGAAACTTACGGATTGCGCAAAAACACCTCTTTTCGACTTCCGCCACATTACAGAATTTCACGGAACACGCAAGCCTGCTTCCTTTTGATTTCTGAGACGTCTCGGGACTTCATTTATTGCATGTCATCAAGTAATAATCCCTGGACGAAATTAGGGTATGACAGATATCATTGAAAAAAAGTGGTTGCACAAATAATGATATCATGCTTCATGCATATGCCATTTGGAAGGAAGACGAAGGAAGTGATTTTGTTTTGAAACATGCTTGGTGACTTTTGAAAGATCAATCGAGATGGTTAGAACAATTTACTGAAAACTACTCTAAAAGGACGAAGATTTTTTCATTTGGGGAATATTCATTGTCATCTAATCTAAAAACACGGATCAAAGATTCTAAAGCCGAAGCATCATCTCCAATTGTTCGTCCAGTGGAGCAAAAGGCAATCAAAAGGAAGAGCAAGGGGAAAGGAGTAGGAACATCTACCAATCTTGTGAACTTGACTGGTGTGGAGGAAGCAATGATGGAAAGAAATGTTCTCAACGCCAAACTAGCAGCCTTAAGGGAGAAAGAATTGGAAAAGGAGTATTACGACATTCTAATGAAGGACACATGTACAATGTCCAAAACTCAACTCGAAGACCATCATGCCTTTTGTAAAATAATTAGGCGTAAACTAGGATTCTAGTATTAATTTGTTAGGTAGTTTTAATTTGTTGTAATCGTATTTTAATTTGTATTTTTAGAAATTCTGTTTGACTTGTCTTTTTATTTTAAATTTGTAACTATATTTTAATTTGTTCAATGTTTTATATTTGTGAAACTTAACCGTTATAAAAACTAGTAGATATAAAACTAGCGGTTATTAAACTAACCATTATGAAACTAGCTGTTATGAAATTAGCCGTTATAAAACTAGCCATTGCAAAACTAGCCATTGCATAATTTGATATTTAATTATTCAATTTTGATTCCTTGTTGTACACCTCTTCAAACAATATTCTTCTTTCACTTGTTTATGCAATCAATCATTCATACACTGGATTGAACTAATGACTTCAACAGAGTTTGGAAACAAATTATTTATGAAAAACTTAACGATGATAGTGATGAACAAATCATGAGCTAATTATGTGCGATGCAACAACAAGGAGGCAACAACAGTCAACATAGAAGGCCTAGAAGATTCATTAATTGCAATCGTGAAGATGGACATCTATGATTGATGAATGACTACTTCTCAGAAAATTCAGTATACACAAAGACATAATTTCGACATAGGTTCCAAATGCAGATACAATTGTTTATTCGAATTGTCAACACTCTTAGTAACCACGATGAGTATTTCCAAATGAGATATGATGCTGTTGATAGAATGGGTCTATCACCATTATAGAAGTGAACTATAGCTATTTGTATATTGGCATACAGATCACTTGATGATTGTGTAGATGAGTACTTTATAATTGGCGAATGCAGTGAAACTTAATGCTTACAAAAATATGTAAGGGGTGTCAATGAGATATTTGGACAAGAGTACTTGAGATGACCCAACAACAATGACATCAATTTCCTACTACAAATTGGAGATGCACAGGGGTTTACAGGTATGTCAGGTTCTATTGATTGCATGCATTGGGAGTAGAAAAATTGTCCAGTTGCATAGCAGGGCCTATATCGTAAAGGTGGTCATCACAAACCCATAATAATACTCAAAGTCGTCACTTCACAAGACTTATGGATTTGGCATGCATATTTTGGAGTTGCAAGTTCAAACAACAACATTAATGTGTAAAGACAATCGCCTGTGTTTGATGATATTTTGCAAGGTCAAACTCCTCTAGTACAATTTAGAATTAATGGAACTTCATATAATACAAGGCACTATATTTTAGATGGTATTTATCTTAATTGGGCAACATTTGTAAAGACCATATGAATGCCACAAGGTCCCACAAGAAAATTATTTGCAAAATGTCAAGAAGCAGCAAGAAAGGATGTGGAACGAGCATTTGGTGTGCTCAAATCTTGATTCGCAATTATATATGGTCAATTGCATGCCTGCAACATGGATAAAATGAAGGATACAATGTTGGCATGCATTATATTACATAACAAGATTGTTGAAAATGAACGAGATACACTAAGTGGTAATGTCGATGTTGATTATGATAATGTAGATAATGACATTTCAAGTGTTGAAGTATCTCGTGGTGCTCCTTTGACTTTGATGCATACTTGCAAGCAAGACGCATTATGCATACAAGAGGAATTAATCAATAATTTCAAGCAGACTTGGTTGAGCATATTTGGGAATGTTACAGTCGCAACCATAATGAAATTTGATTTTTCTTTGGAATTAATGTGTTGCACTTTTTATTATCAAAATTATGTATTTTTCATTTTTTTAATATCTAGCCATAAATAAAAATTAAAATTTTGCTCATTTTCCTATTTCTTAATATTTGTAACATTTTTCCTTCCATGTTTTATTAAATTTTATTACTTAATTATATTTAATTTATTAAATACTTAAATATTTAAAAGTGAGGTCCACGTGGGACCTACAAAAAGTTATCTAAGATCCCAAAATGAGATCTACCAATAAAGGAAAAAATAATAGATAACTTGAGATCTTCAATCATACGTGATACTATGGGGTCCACCAAAAAGTGGTCTAAGTTCCCAATTTGGGATCTATCACTAAAGATGCAACCAAAAGGTCACCCAAATTCGAGAATAGGCGGTCTCTAGAAAAAACAAAGATAAAATTATCAAAATTTTGTTTTGTCCTTTTCATTCATTTAGGATTAAAATGCACGGGAAAATCCTAAATTCCTTGGTCAAAGATGATAGTTGTAATTAGCAAAGGAAACTTCTAGGAATTGGTGAAAAGACAGAAAAGCCAATAATTGCTAGTACAACTCAACACTCAACATAATTTCTAAATCTACTAGGCTTGTGAGAAACCCGAAGGGACTTTGAGTTATTAGTTGGGCCTAATGGGCTATCAATACCACCCCATGGAGAAAAGGCTTTGGCCTCAAAGTCAATTGTGACTTGTGAGAGAGGGTGTGTTAGTAGTAGGCACATTCTGATGTAGCCAAGAAAAGGCCAACACATAAGTAGAGGTGACAACCTCTTTACAAGTATTCTAAAACTCATTTTCTGTAGAAATGGTGGCTAGTTAGTATTGTGAAAAACCTTCTTACAAGTCTCATTTATTTTATACAGAGGCGATCCTTGAAGAAGGCAAGGCCCCGAGAGATGTGGTACATTTCTTGTAACTCAGCAATTGTTTAGTATTCTGAAAAAAATTCTTACAAGTCTCATCTATATGATACAAGTTTTATAAGGTCACAAACAGAGCTAGCATGAGGGAAGAAACAACCATATACAGAGCTTCAGGCTCCCCTTGGTAGTGGAAAAAAGCATTTGCATCTCTATTTTCGCATCTAGGATTATTGAGGATCTCGTAGCTTGAAGCTTAGTAAGCCACTTGTACTACCCAGGTGTCTTGAAAGACTGGGTCAATAAATGTACAAGGCTCTATTTACCACTAAAAACATAGAAATGGTGGCAAGTTGTGTATTGTCGCCATTTTCTTATTGTGGAAGCAATGTCTTCCAAGAACATTTTGATGATGCCAAAGAATCAAGAGTTAAGCAAATTCCAAAGATTCAAGAATCAAGTTTCAAGACCAAGATTCAAGAATCAAGAGAAGACTTAATCAAGATAAGTACTAAAAAATCTTTTCAAAACATTGAGTAGCACAAGAAGTTTTCACAAAATAATTACCAAAGAGTTTTACTCTCTAGTAATCGATTACCAGAAGGTAGTAATCCATTACCAGTAGCTAGCATTGTTTTCAAAATTGATTTAAAAAGCTATAATCGATTACCATGAGCATGTAATCGATAACCAGTGTTTTAAAATGTTAGATTTAAAATTTCAAGAGTCACAACTTGTGTTTAAACATTTTCAAATCATTTTAAACTTGTATAATCGATTACCAATGTTTCTAAATGTTTTAATTTTCAAATTTAAACATGAAGAGTCACATTTGTTGATGTGTAATCGATTACACCTTGATGGTAATCGATTACCAGTGACTGATTTCGAAAAATAAATTTCCAAAAGTCACAATTCTTCAAGTGACTTGTTTCTGAAGATTTTTTCAAAAGTCACAACTTTTTAAGTGACTAGTTTTCAAAAGAGTCACAATTTTTAAAAGGTGACTAGTTTTAAAGAAATTACCAAAAGTCACAAACTTTAACTTGACTCATCAAATGATTATAAATCTGTGACCATGGCATGAATTTCATACAACATCTTTCAACATTTTACACAGAACTTTCTAACTCATTTCTCTTATTCTTTCTATGAGTTTTTGTTCAATACTTTCTCTTCCAAGAAAAGTTCATTGTTCAAAAACTTATGCTATTCATCTTCTTCATTCACTTCTCCCTTTGCCAAAAGAATAGAAGGACTAACCGCCTGAATTCTTTTGTGTCTCTCTTCTCCCTTTGCCAAAAGAATAGAAGGACTAACCACCTGAATTCTTTGTGTCTCCCTTCTCTTTTCCAAGAGAATTCAAAGGACTAACCGCCTAAGAATTCCTTTGATTTTTCCCTTCCCCTTAAAGAAAAGATCTCAAAGGACTAACCACTTGAGATATCTTTTGTCTCCCCTTACAAAGATTCAAAGGACTTACCGCCTGAGAATTCTTTGTCCCAACACATTGGAGGGTACATCCTTTGTGGTACAAGTAGAGGGTACATCTACTTGGGGGTTGTTATACTAAGAACAAGAGAGGGTACATCTCTTGTGGATCAGTTCAAGTGGAGGGTACATCCACTTGGTTATTCAAAGAGAACAAGGGAGAGTGCATCCCTTGTAGATCTTTGGCATGTAAAGGATTTTACTAGGTTGAAAGAAATCTCAAGAACCGGTTGGTTGCTTGGGGACTGGACGTAGGCACGAGTTGTGGCCGAACTAGTATAAATCTTGTGTTTGTCTTCTTCTTCCCTACACTCTTTAATTACCGCTTTTAGTTTTGGTTAAGTTTTTGTTTCTGTTCTTTACTTTCTTAAATTTGTAGTAAAAGCCTTATTGAATCTAGTAACATTAAGAAGGATAAATTTTTTAATTAGTCAAGACAAATTAATAATTAATTCAACCCCCCTTCTTAATTATTCTGAGGCCACTTGATCCAACAAGTGGTATAAAAGCAGTTATCTTGTAGAAAGTTTAACAACTTCAAAATTCATGGCCTCCTCAAATTCTCTGTTTCCTGAAGGAAACTCCATCCATAGGCCACCTATCCTTAATGGTGAGGGTTACCACTATTGGAATACCTGAATGCAAATCTTTATTGAAGCCATAGATTTAAACATTTGGGAAGCAATAGAAATAGGACCTTACATACCCACCATAGTAGATGCGAGCACTAGCACAACAACACAAAAACCTAGAGATAAATGGACTGAAGAGGATAGAAAAAAATCCAATATAATCTTAAAGCCAAAAACATCATCACTTCTACCCTAGGAATTGATGAATATTTTAGAGTGTCAAACTGTTCAAATGCAAAGGAGATGTAGGATACTCTCCAACTTACACATGAAGGCACCACTGATGTGAAAAGATCTAGAGTCAATATCCTTACACATGAATATGAATTATTTAGGATAAACCCTAATGAGAACATCCAAAGTATGCAGAAAAGATTCACACACATAGTCAACCATCTTGCCTCCTTAGGAAAAATCTTCCCTAATGAAGATTTAATTAATAAAGTTTTAAGATGTTTAAGTAGGGAATGGCAGCCCAAGGTAACTGCCATTTCGGAAAGTAAAGACCTTTCCTCTATGTCTCTTGCCACTTTGTTTGGAAAATTGCATGAACATGAAATGGAACTTCAACGTCTCAATCAAAATGAAGAGACCGACAAAAGGAAAAGGAGCATAGCACTCAAAGCCTCCTCCTCAATGCAAGAAGAAGAAGAAGAAGAAGAATCTGATGATGAAGAGGACTTCTCACTCTTTGTGAAGAAGTTTCATAAATTCGTCAAAAGTAGAAGAATGAAGAGAAGCCATAACTTCAACAATGGAAAGAGATCCCAAGAAGTTTCTCCTACACTTAAATGCTATAAGTGTAATCAACCCGGTCACATAAAGGCAAATTGCCCCTCAAATGAGTCATGACCCGAGAAGAATGAGAAGAAAAGCTATATAGAAAAAAGATCCAAGAAGGCTTATATTGCTTGGGATGACAATGACTCATCCGATGGTTCGGAGAAGGAGATCAACCTTCTATCTAAGGACTATGAAAACAAAAGTCTGACTTCCATCTTTGAAGATCTAGGCACTTAAATCATGAAAAAGGTAACATCAAAACCATTCTCTTTTAAATATAGCTGGTTGAAATTTTTCTTTCAATTAACTTGTTTATATGATGACTAACAAAATTTTATTTGTTTGTCTTGATTGATTGCTATATGTTTATGTGTTTGATTGAGTTATTTTCTTTCTCGAAGCATGAAGTTTATTATTAAAACAAATAGTTGATAGTACCTACGATTCTTGCATGATTTTTAGTATGATATGTGAATTACTTGCTTAAAAGATATTCATAATGCTTTTTCAAAAATCTATTATGTTATATATTTTTTCATATAAGAGTTTTTAGATATAAAATATTTTGACCCCTTTTCAAATCCTTTCACTCTAAGAATTCATTCAGCACTTAGTTTTTCCTAAAAAGCTCTCTGGTAATCGATTACTACAATACTGTAATTGATTATAGCTAGTCAGGAAGAGTGTAATCGATTACCAAATGTTGTAATCAATTACAACGCGTCCCTGTAGACAAAGGATCAAGCTGAATGTTTTGATGATGCCAAAGGATTACATGAATCATATGCTTCTCAAAGATTTACTCAAGACAAAGTAATTAGAGATATTCAAGATGGATGATCAAGACAGTCTATAGAGTCTTAGAAAGGATATTAAATAGGAAGGGAATTCCAATTGAAGTAGCAAAAGGTTTGGCCAAGAATTTTAAGTTAAAAAGTCTTTTTCAACAAATTTACTCTCTAGTAATCGATTACCATAGGATGTAATCGATTACCAGTGGCCAAAACTGATTTACAACAGCTATTAAAATTTGAATTCAAAATTTGCACTGTGTAATCGATTACACATATATGGTAATCGATTACCAGCAGTTTCTGAACGTTTTAATTCAAATTTTAAAGCGTGTAATCGATTACACACATATTGTAATCGATTACCAGAGGAGTTTTTCAGAAAACATTCTCAACAGTCACATCTTTTTGTGTGGTTCTTGAATGGCTATCATAGGCCTATATATATGTGACTTGAGACACGATTTTGGACAGAGTTTTCCAGAACAAAAAGGTCTTATCCTCTTAAAAAGCAAAATCGTTTTATCCTCTTACAAATTCCTTGGCCAAATTATTTGTGATTCAATAAGGAATTATTTAAGTGCTCAAATTGTTAAATCTATCTCTTTCAAGAGAGATTTCTTCTTCTCTTCTTCTTCATTCTGAAAAGGGATTAAGAGACCGAGGGTCTCTTGTTGTGAAAGAATTCTAAACAGAAAGGAAAGGTTGTCCTTGTGTGTTTAGAACTTGTAAAAGGAATTTACAAGATAGTGGAACTCTCAAGCGGGTTGCTTGGGGACTGGACGTAGGCACAAGGGTGTGGCCGAACCAGTATAAATCTGAGTTTTCATTTTCTCTTCCCTTAAACTCCTTTATTTATTATTGTTTTATATTTATATTCAAATTTTTCTATTTGAATCAATATTTAAGAAATTCATTATTAAGGGAATTTATAACTGGAATAGAAAGATAACTAGAATTTTTAATTGGGGAAATAAGTTGTGATATCTTAATTCAACCCCCCCTTCTTAAGATATCTGAGGCCACTTGTCCAACAAGTGGTATCAAAGCTTCATTCTTGTATAAAGTTTAGAAGCTTCAAGAATTATGGCCTCATCAAACTACTTGTTTCCCGAGGGAAATTCTATAAATAGACCTCCCATCTTTCATGGAGTGGGTTACCACTACTGGAAAACCCGCATGCAAATCTTTATAGAGGCAATAGATTTAAATATTTGGGAAGCCATAGAACAAGGACCTTATGTTCCCTCTATAATAGCCGGAAGTGCAACAATAGAAAAACCTAGAGCAGATTGGACTGAGGAAGAAAGAAGATTAGTACAATATAATTTAAAGGCCAAAAATATTATTACATCTGCCTTAGGAATAGATGAATACTTTAGGGTTTCAAATTGTAAAAGTGCTAAGGATATGTGGGATACACTACAAGTAACACATGAAGGCACAACAGATGTTAAAAGATCTAGGATAAACACTTTAACTCGTGAATATGAACTTTTTAGGATGAATGTAAATGAAAGTATACAAGACATGCAAAAGAGGTTCACACACATAGTTAATCATCTTGCATCTCTAGGAAAAACTTTTCAAAATGAAGATCTAGTTAATAAAGTCTTAAGATGTCTTAATAGAGAATGGCAACCAAAAGTAACAGCCATCACAGAATCTCAAGATTTATCTAGTATGTCTCTTGCTACATTATTTGGAAAATTGCAGGAGCATGAAATGGAATTACTAAGGTTAAATCAGCATGAAGAAACTGATAAGAAGAAGAAAGGTATCGCTCTTAAAGCATCATCTGCAATCCAAGAAGACAGTGATAAAGAAGATTCAATTGACTTGGATAATGATGAAGATATTAGTCTGTTTGTAAAAAGATTCAACAAGTTCCTGAGAGTCAGAGGAAATCAAAAGCGACCCAATTTTAAACCTAAAAGAAAGACAAAAACTTCATCCTCTACTCTAAAATGCTTTGACTATAATCAACCTGGACATCTGAGGGTTGATTGTCCCATCTTCAAGAAAAAGATGGAGAAGTTTGAAAAGAAAAATATTAATGAAAAGAAATTGAAGAAAGCATACATTACATGGGATGAAAACGATATGGAATCTTCTGAAGATTCAGAAAATGAAGAAATAAATCTCTGCCTTATGGCAAAAAGTTATGAAAGTGATGAAGAGGTAACATCTTCAAACAATTTATCTATTTCTTTTGATGAATTGCAAGATGCATTTGCTGAGTTGCATAAAGAGTCAATTAAACTTGCAAAGTTAGTTTCATCTTCAAAGAAAACAATTTCAAATTTAGAAAATGAAATTTCAAAATTAAACAAAGAATTAGATCATCTTAGAAATGAAGTTTCAATGTCTAAACCAAATGAAAAAGTTCACATTTCTACTATTTCTGACAAGAAAATGTCAGATTCTTGCAGTTGTTGTGAAAAGTATGAAAAAGAAATCAAAGAATTGAAAAACTCTCTTGCAAAATTCTGTTATAGTAAAAATAATTTAGATGTCATATTAGGAAAACAAAGACATGTCTCCAATAAGGCTGGATTAGGATATAAATCTGAAAAACAACAAAAATTTCATAAAAACTTCTCTACTTCCACACAAAAATATAATTCTAGTTCTATCACATGTTTTTACTGTGGAAGAAAAGGGCATGGCACATCTACATGCTATTTTAGAAGAAATTGTAACAATATTAAAATGATTTGGGTCCCAAAAGGATCCTTTATTCATACTAACACACAAGGACCCAATAAAGTTTGGGTACCTAAGTTACAACCTTGATTTTGTAGGAACCCTTGAGGAAAAAGTGGTACATAGATAGCGGTTGCTCAAAACATATGATGGGAGACAAATCAAAATTCACACATATCTCTCCCAAAAAAAGCGGACATGTAACTTATGGTGACAACAACAAAGGTAGAATTCTTGGAGTTGGAAAAATAGGTACAAATGCTTCAACTTCCATTGAAAATGTTATACTTGTTGAAGGTCTTAAACACAGTCTGCTTAGTGTGAGTCAATTATGTGATAAAGGCTATCTGGTATCATTTGATTCTCAAAAGTGTGTCATTGAACATAAACATGATACGAATATAAAGCATATAGGGTTTAGAGTCAACAATGTTTACATGATAGACTTAAGTCAAAAACTAGATAGTAATCAATGTTTTCTTAGTAAAGATGATGATCCATGGTTGTGGCATAAACGGATTGCACATATAAACATGGAACACTTAAATAGATTAATATCAAAAGATTTAGTTGTTGGTTTACCAAAACTAAGATTTGAAAAAGATAGGCTATGTGATGCATGTCAAAAGGGAAAACAAACTAGAGTTTCTTTCAAATCTAAAAACATTGTTTCAACTACTCAACCCTTACAATTACTTCATATGGATTTGTTTGGTCCTTCCAGAATCATGAGTTTTGGAGGAAGTTACTATGCTCTTGTTATAGTTGATGACTATTCTAGATACACATGGACTCTTTTTATCACTCATAAGAATGATGCATTTCAAGCTTTTAAAAAACTTGCAAAAATCATTCAAAATAAGAAAAATCTCAAGATTATATCTATTAGGAGTCGTCATGGGGGTGAGTTTGAAAATAAAGAATTTGAATTATTTTGTGATAAGCATGGGATTGAGCATAACTTTTCTGCACCAAGAACCCCTCAACAAAATGGTGTTGTTGAAAGGAAAAATAGATCTTTGGAAGAGATTGCTAGAACTTTATTAAATGATACTTCTCTTCCAAAATATTTTTGGGCTGAAGCCGTTAACACTACATGCTACATTTTAAATAGGGCTTTAATAAGACCCATCTTAAAGAAAACTCCATATGAATTGTTCAATGGCAGAAAACCAAACATCTCACATCTTCATATCTTTGGTTGTAAATGTTTTGTATTGAATAATGGAAAAGATAACTTAGGAAAATTTTGATGCTAAGTCAGATGAAGGTATTTTCCTTGGATATTCTCTGCATAGTAAAGCTTATAGAATATATAATAAAAGAACAATGACAATCGAAGAATCTATACATGTTTCCATTGATGAGTCTAATGTCATTCTTCCAAGGAAGGATTTTTTAGATGATATTTCAGATTCCTTAGAAGATACACATATTCATGGAAATGACTCTAAAGAAAAAGATGAAGGAAGCAATGAAGATTCTCAAGTTAATGGAGATAGAGCAAATAATGAACTTCCTAGAGAATGGAAAGCCTCAAGAGATCATCCCCTCGACAACATTATTGGTGATATATCAAAAGGGGTAACAACTAGACATTCTCTTAAAGATTTATGCAATAATATGGCTTTTGTATCTATGATTGAACCTAAAAATATAAAAGAAGCCATAATAGATGATAACTGGATCATTGCCATGCAAGAAGAACTGAATCAATTTGAAAGAAATAATGTGTGGAAACTAGTAGAAAAACCTGAAAATTATCCTGTCATAGGAACAAAATGGGTTTTTAGAAATAAATTAGATGAACATGGCATAATTATTAGAAATAAGGCTAGGTTAGTAGCAAAAGGGTATAATCAAGAAGAGGGAATAGACTATGAAGAAACATATGCTCCAGTTGCAAGATTAGAAGCCATTAGAATGCTCTTAGCATATGCATCCATAATGAATTTTAAACTCTATCAAATGGATGTTAAAAGTGCTTTTCTAAATTGTTTAATTCAAGAAGAAGTATATGTTGAACAACCCCCAGGCTTTGAAATCCCGGATAAACCAAATCATGTTTATAAATTGCAAAAGGCTCTTTATGGTTTTAAACAAGCCCCTAGGGCTTGGTATGAACGCTTAAGTAATTTTCTTCTAGAAAAAGAATTCTCTACAGGTAAAGTGGATACCACATTGTTCATAAAGAGAAAGCATAATGATATTTTGTTGGTTCAAATATATGTTGATGATATAATTTTTGGATCCACTAATGATTCATTGTGCAAGGAGTTTTCCCTTGATATGAAAAGTGAATTTGAAATGTCAATGATGGGAGAACTAAAGTACTTCCTGGGATTACAAATCAAGCAAACTCAAGAAGGTATATTCATCAATCAAGCCAAGTACTGCAAGGAATTAATCAAAAGATTTGGGATGGAAAGTGCAAAACACATGGCTACACCGATGAGCACTAGCTGTTACTTAGATAAAGATGAATCTGGTCAATCTATAGACATGAAACAATATCGAGGTATGATCGGATCTCTTCTCTATTTATCTGCTAGTAGGCCTGATATTATGTTTAGTGTATGCATGTGTGCTAGGTTTCAATCCAACCCCAAACAATCACATTTGAGTGCAGTTAAGAGAATCATGAGATATCTATTAGGTACAATAAATTTAGGATTATGGTATCCTAAGAACCCAACATGTAACTTAATAGGATATTCTGATTCTGACTTTGGCCGGATCTAAAACTGATAGAAAAAGCACAAGTGGAACTTGTCAATTCATTGGATCCGCTCTTGTCTCATGGCATAGTAAGAAACAAAACAGTGTTGCTTTGTCCACTGCTGAAGCGGAATATATTTCTGTCGGCAGTTGTTGTGCACAAATTTTATGGATGAAGCAACAATTATCTGACTATGGTATCCTTCTTGATCGTATACCTATTAGGTGTGATAATACTAGTGCCATAAATCTATCCAAAAACCTTGTTCAACACTCTAGAACCAAACATATAGAAATTAGGCACCATTTTCTTATAGAGATCATGTCCTAAAGGGAGATTGTATATTAGAGTTTGTTGATACAAAGAATCAGCTTGCTGATATCTTTACAAAACCTCTCCCAAAAGAAATATTCTTTTCAATAAGAAGAGAATTAGGGCTTTTAGACCTTAGTGATTTGAATAGGTAATTTTTTTTATGAATGATTGATTGTGTTTTGATGAAGTATGACGCTTGTTTTGTTTAATTTAGTTTACTTTTCTTGTTATTATAATTAACTCTTAAAATAACATAAGTTTTTAGACTTAAGAAATAAGTTTTCTTTTAGGAAAAGGCTATTTTTTGTTATGGTAATCGATTACATGAATACTGTAATCGATTACACTAGAACAGATGGCCTGTAATCGATTACAGTATTCATGTAATCGATTACCAGTAGGCTGCCTCCTCCTGTAATCGATTACCATTACTTGTAATCGATTACCACGCGTCCTGCTCTATAAATATCACGTTTTCAGAATCTCCTGCGCAGCCCCTTCCTCCTTGCGCCGTACCTCCATTCCCAAACCTCCAAACCTTCCTATCTCACTCATTTCTTCATCAAATCAACTCCCGTAAATTGCAATCTTCTTCTTTTTCATTTTTCTTTTGATTTCACCGATTAAAATCTGCAACAACTCCCTCAAATGGCAGAATCGTCAAAGAAACGAAAGGGTTCTTCCGCCTCCGCTTCGGCTTCAAGAGCTCATCGTTCTGGAGCCACTAGCGCATCCACAGCACCAATTCCACCCTCATTGTCCTTTTCCCCAGTGTTTTCTTCCGACGAACAGCAGAAACGGTACTCCAATCTTTTCTCATCTCGTTCCATTATCGACCCTAAGTTTATTGATATGGAATTCTTTTCTGCCGAAACCTTTGATTGCATTCAAGCCTTTCAGAACTTAGGTCTTCTACCTTTTATGTCATTCCAATTGCCTATTTATCCTGAATTGGTTAAAGCTTTTTATTGTAATCTTGAAATTCAGGACAACACTCTGATTTCTGAAATTTTTGGGATAAAAATGGTCATTGACCAGTCCCTTTTCCATGACTTAACCAAATTACCCAGTGACGGTGTACCATTTGAAGGTACACTAAATGACGACTGGAAATTTGATTTCTCTGCCCATGATGCCCGCCAGTTGGTTTGCACCAACAATGCAGATATGACCGGACGTCTTCTTGTCGGGTCATTGGCTTTTGAAAGCCGCATCCTTCACTATTTAATTGTGCGTATTCTGCTTCCACGGTCTTCCAACCTTGCCCAGGTTTCTGAGGAAGATCTAATTATCATGTGGGCCTTTCATACAGGGCGTCAACTTGACTGGGCACACTTAGTCAGATATCGCATGCATAAGGCATTGCGATTAAATGCTCCACTACCATATCCACAGCTTGTCACTCTCTTTTTCCGCCATTTTCAAATTCCTCTTGATTCTGAACCTTATGTTCCAATCAAGCGATCTTTTTTAATTGGTGCTGTTGTGATTGCTTCTTTTGGTTATCGCAAAGAGCGTGATGGCCCTTGGGTAAAAAAGGGTGTTCCACCTGCTGCTGATGAAGGCCACATACCAGTTGAAGATAATTCCACTCTTCTTCAAAGGCTTATGGACAAGTTTGATGGACTTCAGACTTTTGTTGGTGACAAGTTTGATGCCATGGAATTGCAAGTTGACATGCGGTTCGATGCTATGGAATCAAGGATCACTAGGGTTGAAGAAGATGTCTCCTTCATCCGAACTTGCTTTGATCCACCACCACCGCCTCCTTCATCCTCTTAGATTATATGTTATTATTCTAACTTAGTTTTATTAGTAGTCAAATATTATTAGTACTTTGCTTTATCGCCGTGTATTTGGCTTTTTGTTCTAGTTATCGTAGTCTTGCACTATTATTATAATTCTCGCTTTTGTTTTGGTTAATTATGACGCTGTATGGATTTATTTCGATTTAATGGTTGGCTTTGTTTGGATATTTATTGTGTTAATGTTTGGATATTGATTGTTTTGATCTACTTCTTTTTTATGTTGCCAAAGGGGGAGAGAACTTGGGAGAGCACATATGGGTTAGAAATCAATTAGGCATACATGCCAAAAGATAGGGGGAGTAAGGGTTATGTGAACGTGCTATCATCTTGTATATAGCTTGTCTTGATTTCAGGTATTGTCATCATCAAAAAGGGGGAGATTGTAGACAAAGGATCAAGCTGAATGTTTTGATGATGCCAAAGGATTACATGAATCATATGCTTCTCAAAGATTTACTCAAGACAAAGCAATTAGAGATATTCAAGATGGATGATCAAGACAGTCTATAGAGTCTTAGAAAGGATATTAAATAAGAAGGGAATTCCAATTGAAGTAGCAAAAGGTTTGGCCAAGAATTTTAAGTTAAAAAGTCTTTTTCAACAAATTTACTCTCTGGTAATCGATTACCATAGGATGTAATCGATTACCAGTGGCCAAAACTGATTTACAACAACTATTAAAACTTGAATTCAAAATTTGCACTGTGTAATCGATTACACATATATGGTAATCGATTACTAGCAGTTTCTGAACGTTTTAATTCAAATTTTAAAGCGTGTAATCGATTACACACATATTGTAATCGATTACCAGAGGAGTTTTTCAGAAAACATTCTCAACAGTCACATCTTTTGGTGTGGTTCTTGAATGGCTATCATAGGCCTATATATATGTGACTTGAGACACGGTTTTGGACAGAGTTTTCCAGAACAAAAAGGTCTTATCCTCTTAAAAAGCAAAATCGTTTTATCCTCTTACAAATTCCTTGGCCAAATTATTTGTGATTCAATAAGGAATTATTTAAGTGCTCAAATTGTTAAATCTATCTCTTTCAAGAGAGCTTTCTTCTTCTCTTCTTCTTCATTCTGAAAAGGGATTAAGAGACCGAGGGTCTCTTGTTGTGAAAGAATTCTAAACACAAAGGAAGGGTTGTCCTTGTGTGTTTAGAACTTGTAAAAGGAATTTATAAGATAGTGGAACTCTCAAGCGGGTTGCTTGGGGACTGGACGTAGGCACAAGGGTGTGGCCGAACCAGTATAAATCTGAGTTTGCATTTTCTCTTCCCTTAAACTCCTTTATTTATTATTGTTTTATATTTATATTCAAATTGTTCTATTTGAATCAATATTTAAGAAATTCATTATTAAGGGAATTTATAACTGGAATAGAAAGATAACTAGAATTTTTAATTGGGGAAATAAGTTGTGATATCTTAATTCAACCCCCCCTTCTTAAGATATCTGAGGCCACTTGTCCAACAGTCCCTGCTCCTATAAATTCAGATTTCAAAATCTGAAATCAGAAACCTCTCATTTCTCTCGCGAAACCCTCGTTCCCAAATTTTCTTTCTGGCATAACTTACTCATTTCTTATCCAAATCACTTCCCACAAAGCCCAAAATTCATCTTTTTTCATTCTCTTTCATTTCACCCGATTGAAATTTTGAATAAGTCTCTCAAATGGCGGAACCATCAAAGAAGCGCCAAGGTTCTTCGAGTCGAAGCCAACGACATTTCGAGGCTCAGGATACTCTAATTCCTTCCTCCATTTCCTCATCCTCATTTTTCTCATTAGAAGAACAACATATACGGTACACAAACCTCTTCTCCTCTCGTTCTATCATAGACCCTAAGTTCATAGACATGGATTTCTTTTCTGATGAGAGTTTCAAATGCATTCAAGCATTTCAAAACTCAAATCTCATTCCCTTTATGTCTCTAAAACTGCCTGTGTATTCTGAATTGGTAAAAGCTTTTTATTCTAATCTTGAAATTCAAGAAAGTACCTTGATTTTAGAGGTTTATGGGATAAAGATGGTCATTGACCAATCCCTCTTCTATGATTTGACTCAATTGTCCAGCGAAGGTGTACCATTTGAAGGTACACTAGATGATGATTGGAAATTTGATTTTTCTATGCATGATGCCCGCCGGTTGGTTTGCACCAACCAAGCGGATATGACCGGAAGGCTGCTTGCCGGTTCTTTGGCTTCTGAAAGCCGCATCCTTCACTATCTTATTGTTCGTATCTTACTCCTAAGATCTTCAAACCTTGCACAAGTTTCTGAAGAAGATCTTATAGTTATGTGGGCCTTTCATACCTACCGACAAATTGGTTGGGCACATTTAGTCCAGTAACGCATACATAAGGCATTGCGATTAAATGCTCCTTTACCATATCCACATTTAGTCACTCTTTTCCTTCAACATTTTAACATCCCTCTTGATTCTGAACCATATATTCCAATCAACAGATCTTTCTTGATCGGTGCTGCTGTGGTTGCGTCCTTTGGTTACTGCAAAGAGCGTGATGGCTCTTGGGTAAAAAAGGGTGCTCAACCAAATGATGATAAAGGACAATTACCAGTTGAAGGGGACTCTTCTCTCCTTCAAAGTATTTTGGACAAGTTCGATGGACTTCAAACCTATGTTGGTGAGAGGTTTGATGCTTTGGAACGACAAGTGGACATGCGATTCGATGCAATGGACTCAAGGATCACAAAGGTTGAGGAAGATGTCACCATCATTCGTGACTGCCTTGATTTACCTCTACCACCACCATCAGTTTAGACATTATTATTATTATTAGATTTTGTTTCTAAAGCCTTGTATTTGGCTATATGCTTATGACATTTGAACACTTAGTATTTTTAATATTTGCTTAGTATGACTGAATATTTATGGTTTGTGATATATGACTATGTGGTTTGCATTTCAATTTAGTTTTATTCATGTCTTGCTTCATGTATGATTTAGAATCTTTTATGGTTGTTTTACAAAGTATGCTTTATATATGTTTTAAATTATGTATGTTTTACGCACTTTGGCCTTTTTGATGTTGCCAAAGGGGGAGAGAAAAATGGGTATTTTATGAAATCAAGATTTTATTTTTTTTCAAAATTTTAAAATTAAGCATAAATTCAAAAAGAAAGGGGGAGAAAGGGATGAGTGAACTGTAGAACAAAAATTGTATGTACTCTCTTGATTTCAGGATTGTCATCATCAAAAAGGGGGAGATTGTGGAAGCAATGCCTTCCAAGAATATTTTGATGATACCAAAGAAACTAGAGTTAAGCAAATTCCAAAGATTCAAGAATCAAGTTTCAAGAATCAAGATTCAAGATTCAAGAATCAAGTTTCAAGAATCAAGATTCAAGGATAATCAAGATCAAGATTCAAGACTCAAGATTCAAGAATCAAGAGAAGACTTAATCAAGATAAGTACTAAAAAAGCTTTTCAAAACATTGAGTAGCACAAGAAGTTTTCACAAAATCATTACCATAGAGTTTTACTCACTGGTAATCGATTACCAAAAGGTAGTAATCGATTACCAGTAGCCAACATTGTTTTCAAAACTGATTTACAAAGCTGTAATCGATTACCATGAGCATGTAATTGATTACTAGTGTTTTAAAACGTTAGATTTCAAATTTCAAGAGTCACAACTTGTGTTTAAACATTTCCAAATCATTTTAAACTTGTGTAATCGATTACACAATACTTTTAATCGAATCAATTAAACCTTGATGGTAATCGATTACCAGTGACTGATTTCGAAAAATAAATTTCCAAAAGTCACAATTCTTCAAGTGACTTGTTTCTGAATATTTTTTCAAAAGTTACAACTTTTTAAGTGACTAGTTTTCAAAAGAGTCACAATTTTTAAAAGGTGACTAGTTTTAAAGAAATTGCCAAGAGTCACAAACTTTAACTTGAGTCATCAAATGATTATAAATATGTGACCATGACATGAATTTCATACAACATCTTTCAACGTTTTACACAGAACTTTCTAACTCATTTCTCTTCTTCTTTCAAAGAGTTTTTGTTCAATACTTTCTCTTCCAAGAAAAGTTGATTGTTCAAAAACTTGTGCTATTCATCTTCTTCATTCACTTCTCCCTTTGCCAAAAGAATAGAAGGACTAATCGCCTGAATTCTTTTGTATCTCTCTTCTCCGTTTGCCAAAAGAATGGAAGGACTAACCGCCTGAATTCTTTGTTGTCTCCTTTCTCTCTTCCAAGAGAATTCAAAGGACTAACCGCCTGAGAATTCTTTTGATTCTTCCCTTCCCCTTAAACAAAAGATCTCAAAGGACTAACTGCCTGAGATTACTTTTGTTTCCCCTTACAAAGATTCAAAGGAATAACCGCCTAAGAATTCTTTGTCCCAACACATTGGAGGGTACATTTTTTGTGGTACAAGTAGAGGGTACATCTACTTGGGGCTTGTTATACTGAGAACAAGAGAGGGTACATCTCTTGTGGATTAGTTCAAGTGGAGGGTACATCCACTTGGTTAATCAAAGAGAACATGGAAGGGTACATCCCTTGTGGATATTTGGCTTGTAAATGATTTTAAAAGGTTGAAAGAAATCTCAAGAACCAGTTGGTTGCTTAGGGACTGGACGTAGGCACGAATTGTGGCCGAACCAGTATAAATCTTGTGTTTGTCTTCTTCTTCCCTACACTCTTTAATTTCCACTGTGTACTTTTAATTACCGCTTTTACTTTTGGTTAAGTTTCAGTTTATGTTCTTTACTTTCTTAAATTTGTAGTAAAAGCCTAATTGAATCTAGTAACATTAAGAAGGATAAATTTTTTAATTAGTCAAGACACATTAATAATTAATTCAACCCCCCCTTTTTAATTATTCCGAGGCCACTTGATCCAACACTTATAGCTTCCGTTATGGCATACATTTTACCAACATAGGTTGACTAATTCCTTATTTTATCACAAATTTTCTTGTCGAAAAGGGTAATGGATGGGATGGTTCTATTGCGTAAGCACTACACCTACTGCTATGGCAGAAGCATTGTGTTAGTGTCAAAGGAAAGCTCAATACTTGGTAAGGACAACATAGAAGTAGAGGTGACAACCTCCTTAAAAGTGTAAAAGCACAGGCTGTATCTGAACTCCAAATATATTTTGAAGTATATTTGAGTAGATTTGAGAGGAGATCTCGTGTGAGCATAGTTTTTTATAAAGCGACAATTAAATCTAGTTAACCCAAAAAGTCCATGAAGAGCTGAGACAGAACATGGTTGCGGCCAATCCACAATGGCTTGCACCTTTGTTGTGTCTGGTTACACACCTTGAGCTGAAATTGCATGTCCCAAATAATCTATGGTGTGAACTGCAAAAGTAAATTTAGTTAATTTGGCATAAAAAGCATTGGTAAATAGAAAATTTAAAACCAAACTAAGATGATGTAGGTGCTCAGCTTAGGATGAACTGTAGACTAGAATGTCATAAAAAAGAATAATAATAATAATAATAATAATAATAATAATAATAATAATGAGGGTGTAATAGTTTGGTCAACATAACCAAAAATGTAGAAGGCCCATTGGTGAGCCCAAAAGGCGTAACCAAGAATTCAAAGAACTCATCATTGTAACAACTCGCTACATTCACCAAACATCACACAAAATACTTAAATAATTACAAATATAATAATAATAATAATAATAATAATAATAATAATAATAATAATAATAATAATAATAATAATAATAATAATAATAATAATAATAAATAAATAAATAAATAAATAAATAAAAACCATACATCATTTAGATGACAGAGAGTAATTTAATTTATACATGTGTCTAAGCCTGGGATTTACATGTCTTGATCAAAAAGAATCAAGGAACCAACTACAGAGGAGTTGATAACAAGAGAGTATCCACGCGACACTCTCACTTAGGAAAACTAGGCAGCAAGTGTCGAGGTCACCCTGTCGTGCACAGGCAACTCCCTCTCATGGTGATCAGTCTAAGTCACAAGAGAGTTCCAAACCGAGTGACATGCCCCCATGTACAAGTATTTTCCCTCATGAAACATTACAAGTACTGTCATACCCTAATTTCGTCTGGGGACTATCATTCGTTGATCTTTTTATCCTTGCTAGCTGAATTGAGCTATTCGACACCAGTTATCGCGCAAGACGAAGGATCATTCGATGTTTCGGTCAAGGATGCAGAAAATACCCAAGGGAGGGGCAAAAAGGTCATTTCAAGCATTTTATGGGCCCTGGCTCGCCTGGGCTCCCAAATAGCTTAGGGGTGAAGTAACCAGCTCACCTGGGCGAGCAAGGTTACTTTAGAGTGAAGCATCAGCTTGCCTGATTGAGCTGCAAGTCCACCAAGTCCCTTTTCTTTGCCATAAATAGGCGTGAGGGAGGCTGAGTAAAGGGTTCCAAGGTTCAGCATTGAAGGATATTGAGAGGAGAGGGAAAGAATAAGAAGAAAGAAGAGAAAATGAGGCCGAGGCGCTACCAAATCGCGACTGTAATCAACTCCTACATCATTCTTCGTTCGGTGTTCTTTGTTCATCATCCAGTTAGTTTTTGTTTTAAGGATTTGGATACCATCTATGCGCCCTTAGGGGCTCTCTTTATTGTTTTGTGTATCTTCATCTCCTTCTTCTATCATTGGTAAATCTCTTTTCTTTTGTAAAGTAAATTTTAACCGATCATTAGTTACGTAAGTCATCTTTTTAAGAGGTTGAAAGTTAGTAAACAAAACCAAGATAAAACCAACTCATAAGCTCTTCCTTTTTATCAAATATCACTTGAGATCATTTCAAGGTCCAATGCCTTAACGACTCTCTCTTCTTTTCAAAAATCAAAAGATCATTTCAAGGTCCAACGCCTTAACGATTCTCCCCACTTTTCAAATTTTAAAACATCGTTTCAAGGTCCAACGCCTTAAATGACTTTTGTTCGCAATTAAAATCAATCTTTCAAAAAATATAAAATCAATTTAACACACAAACATTCAGACTTAAAGAACTACGTAGGTCTGAATTCCTCATCGTAATTTTGAAGTCATGTTTTGCACACTTGATTAAAGGCTATCGTCCCTTATGATGGGGGCGTGGGGTGCTAATACCTTCCCCATGCGTAAACAACTCCCGAACCATTTTTTCAAAATTCGTAGATGTTATTTTTGTTTTTTCTAACATTTTCCCTTAAATAAACATTGATGGCGACTCCCACGCATTTTATTCATGAGAAGACGTTCTTAGCGACATCCCATTAGTCGAAAGCTCAGTTTTCTTGAAAACCAACATGCACAGGGATAAACATACATCCCCATAATTGGGTTCCCTGAGCCCAACAATGGTATTAGAAACCATAAATCAATAATAAACTTCCCTCACCTATTGATATCTTTCCATCATCACCTCTCTGCGTCACTCGATCAAATCATAGAGTTCTATATATCAAATCAAAGATGATTTAGTATAGATTTCAAAAACAAAGTTAATATCAACATTTAAGGTCAAATACCCTTGTCAAATTAAAAAGGGGCTAAGGGGTGTTTCAAGGTCTACATCAGAGAGATGTCATTTTGATGTTCCGATCACACTAATGTGACCGAGGTTCAGCGAAGGTCACAAAAACAACATCAATTTCATAAAAGGGTAACTTTTACAATGTCGCATTTTCAAAAGTTTTTCAAAGGAAGTGTAAATAATCCTATTACAGTTTCAAAATTGCAAGAGATACAAAAAAAAAACTCAAACTAACTAGGAGAAAGGCATAGAAGTCAAGGTTAACTCAAAGAAAACACGAAAGAAAGGGTTGGGAGTTCTGTTCTCTCCCAAATCCTTGAGATGGATTCTGAAGATTCCGCTCTGATTAAAGAAGTCTTCTCCATGTGGTGGTCCGCAGGCAAGCAATGGCGGCTTGTGGTGGCTACCGGTGGTCATGGGTGATGGAGGAGGAGGTGTTAGGGTTATTGGGCGAAAGTTTAGAGAGAGAGCTAAAACGGGTAATTTTACGTTGTTGGACGTATTTATAATCTGCAAATCTCGCGACATCTCATGTTGAGTGAGTTACCTTCTCGCGTTGGAATTGCACTTAGCATGATGGTCTCACTAATTTCCCTCTAGGGTTAGGAATTATGCTTAGCGCACTGGTCTTGCTAAGCGAATTTCCCTCTTGGATTGGGAATTGTGCTTAGCGCGCTTGTCTCACTAAACGGATTTCCCTCTCGGTTTGGGAATTGCACTTAGTGCGCTTGTCTCACTAAGTGAGCTATCCAAAAATTTTATTTCAAAAACCCCAAAGATAATATTTTTAAAAGTGAGTCACAAACCCAAATTTCATGTTTGAAGGCAATTCAAAGGTTAATGAGTCCAGAATCACGGTTTTTCCGGAACAAGTTTTAATAAAACTTGAAATCTCACAATTTCAACATAGGTCAATCCAACTCCACATAACCTAACATCCACATCAACTAATCACACATAGCTAATTCACATGACACCTCAGGCCATCGAAATCAATCATATAATCAAATAACATAAGAAATGCATTAAACATTGATTTTCAATTATCGAAATTTCAGGGTGTTACAATCATAGGTGTGGAAAGTCATTTTGTGGGTGTCCTCTATGGTAACTCAAATACGATGGAACCCAAATCCTAGGTCGATCTTAGAGAAAATGTTGGCACCATTGAGTTAATCAATAGTGGGGATAGGATATGAATCCTTAATAGTGACTGTATTTAAGGTCCTATAATTGACCCAAAAATGCTAGGAACCATCGTTCTTTTTGTCCAAAAGAATTGGGGATAAAAAAGGCTATGATCAGGTGTAATGAAACCATCCTAGAGTAGGTCATCAATAAGTTTAGTCATAGTTTCGTCATGGGCATGGGGATAGTGGTATGGGTTTACTTTCACCGAAGAGGTATTAGGGAGCAAGGGTATTTGGTTGTAATGGGGCTGAGGAAGGGGAAGGTTATGGGGTGTTTGGGAAATAGTGGATTAGGATGTAAGTAGGGATTGCAAGTCTGGAGGGAAGGAGACCAAATTGTCCTCGTGGGTCTGTGTAAGTGGGGGAGATAAGGTAAGGAGATGGAAAGATGCTATGGAGTCCGTGTAGGAGGTGACAAAGGTTTTGGTAGGAAACCACAAAGGGTAAAGTTTTGTCACCAGTGAGAGTAATGTTTGAGTTGTTTTGGGTGAATGTCATGCGTGGGATAGAAAAATCAAACATTATAGGTCCAAGGGTTTAGAACCATTGAATGCCCAAAAGTAGGTCAACACCCTGGATAGGGAGCAAGTATATTGGTAAGGTAAAGGAGTGATCTTGGATGACCAAGGGAACTTGTGGGCAAAGGCCAGTGCAAAGAAGATGGTTTCCATCCCCTACTGTAACAAAAAATTGGGAAATAAGAGCAATAAAAAGCTATAGGTGGGAAGCAAGTCGTGGTTGCATAATATTATGGGAGCTTCTGGTGGTGTGGCTTGGCATCCTTAACCTTAACCTCAACTAGGCAAGCAAGGCCCATAGCCTTTTCAACATATTGGGGTCATAATATAGTAAGTTCTCTGCATATGTTAGGTCGGAGGTAAAAAAAATATAACATCTAAGTATGGCCTCAGGGGGTAAATCGTGTACCCAATTACACAACTTTTTGAACTATAACTAGTAATCACTTATAAAACCAATTTGGCGGAGCTTGAAAAGCTTGGTTTGGTGGTCTTTGTAAATAGAAGACCCAAATATGAGTTCCAAGGCTTTTAAGAAAGAACCCAGTCAGTCAATTGGTTGTTTTGGTGCATCCATTTGTACCAAGCCAAAGCGTCCCCTTTCATATAGAAAGCAACCATTGACAAATGTTGTTCCCAAGGGATTCGGTACATAGTGATGGTGGGCATGGCTAGTTTGTGTTAGAAGATGGAGATTACAAGACCTACTGCTATTCTTTGAAGCTGTGTGAAAACATTCTTGTGGCATGTGATCTTTATGGAAAATGGAATAATCAATTGGTCATAAACTAGAACCTAGAATATGACACTAATTGTGTCAAAAAGAGAGAGTGAGGCAGAAGGAATTTCGAATAAGGGTCCCATATGGAGGTTCATTGTGTTGCCTTGAAGGACAAAGAGAGTCCCCATTTGGCTATGGACAACTAGGAAGATTATACCAGTGGCCCATTTAGAGATCAATTATAGAATGCATCTGAGTTCTTCAATCTAAGCCATAGTGCAGAGTCTCCAATGATTCACTTTGCCTTTTGTCTATCTAATGGGTTCACTACAGTGGCCTTGTCAAAGAAATTGAATTTGGGGGATTAATGGAAAAAAAACCCGAAACTAGTTAATGGAAATGTCTCATTTTGCTTTCTTGGGAAAAATTCAATTGCTTGTTATATGAATTAAATTCACATTACCTACTCATACCTTGTTTAATCAAACAATAGTATAGTGAATTCCCAAAATTAGATTAATTCTTAAAGGATAAAATATGCTTTTGATCCCTAATAAATATTCTAATTTTGTGTTTATTCCCTAATAAATTTTTTCTTTGCATTTGCTCCCTGATATTTGAAAAGTTTGGTTTTAGATTTTATCTTCAGTTAAGTGATGACTTGTCCGTTAAATATTTAATAACTCAATTTGTGCGCTAAAAAAGCGTTAGTTTGTTTTTAAAAAATGAATTTCTTTCTCTCTTCTACTAATCCTTTCCTTTTCTCTTCTCTCTCTTTCATCCTCTTCTTTTTAATCATCTTGCCATGGAACCTGAAGAAACCACCACAACATTGCACATTCCTTCATGCATCGTGAACCCAACCAAACTACCACAAGCCACAATCATGAACCCGCCTAAAACTATAGTGACACCAAATCAACAAAAATTAGAGTGCATTCAAGAAAATTCTTGGGTTATTGAATTGGGTATTAGATACAAGTTATTTTTTATTTGGGTTACGCATTGTTGGGTTTATGGTGTGGTGGGGTTTCAGTAGAGGAATAGCATGATAGGGTTGTGGATGATGTTGATTCTGATGGAGACACGGTGGTGTTCACCACTAGAGATTCTATAGTAGCTATCGTCGCCAATGTCAGTGGTGGTAGCGAAGTGGAGGCCTACCTTATGATGGGGATTTTGGCAAGAGTGTCAAATCGTGCAAGTAACAAAGTAATAAGTATCGTCTCCATAGAGACTTGTGCCCTAATTGGGTAATTAATAGTATAATTTCTAGACTACATATATTAAGAAAATTAAAGTAACTAAATTTAAATAACAATTTGCATAATAAATAAATAAATGAAAGAAATTAAGCAAATAATTAAGCAAAGAAATCTTAGTTTGAGAATTCCAGCAAACATTTTTTTTTGCAAAGAAAATTTAGATTAAATCAATGGAAGAAACTGTTAAGGTTTAACTTCAATGGTCTTCTAATCATACAATCACTACACATTCATATTCAATTAAGCTTATATTATCATCAACCCACAATATTGTCTCAACCTTAATTCCTTAAATGAGGAGACTTAAATCCCTTATTTACACTATTAATCCCTTGAATTAGCATAACCAAACAATTTGCATTAAGAAGAAAGGGTTTATTGATGCCAAATCCTTTTTACCCTATCCCTTGGCATACAAATTTTTTGGTGTTCTCTCCAGTTCACAATTCAAAAGAATTTCCTAGTTGCAAATGAATATATAGAATCATGCAAAAGGGTGATCAAGCCAACAACATGCATTAAGCATAGAAGAGAAACAATAATAATGGTTTAATGAATAAAAAAGTAATAATTACATGGAAGAATAACCAATTGCATTAAACCCCAACAAAAGAGAAAAGTTAGCTACTAGACATGGAGGAAAAAACACTTGATGGAGAAAGAACGAAAAACAAATCCCTCCACATCCAAAGTTGCCAAGCACGTTTTAATGTCTCTTCCTCTCTCTCAAACACTCAACATTTGTTAACCCTTAACTAGACTAGAAAAATCCTATTTAAAGCTATGGGCTAAATAGAGTCTAATCCCATAACAAAATAAACTAAAAAGTAAGTGGAATTCATGCAGGGGTCGTTGCACAAGTCAACGGTCTTGCTGTGTGAGTGCACCGTTCTCAGCCACTTCAGATTTCAGCATTGCACAGGTGCATGGAATTTTTTATAACTTCTTGCATAGGTGTGCAAAGCTCTAAAACTTCCAAAATTATTTGTTTTGCCACCGCAAAGCTCCAAACTTCAACCTAAGGGATCGTTGGTGTGTCAAAATCATTCTTGGAACATCTCTATTGTGTGGTCCTTGCTTCCATAAAGCTCCTATAAAACACAAGAAAACAAACCAAAGATCAGGCATAAAAGGTATAAACTAGAAGAAAATCATATAGTTAAACCAAGCTTTTTTTAAAAATATAACTCAATGAACATAAAAAAGGTTCAAAAGCACAAGAGATATCAAATAATTTCCCCAAAATGACACCAAAATATAGGAAAATATGGCAATTATCAACACCTCAAACTTAGAATCTTGTCCTCAAGCAATGAAACAAAACAAACAATAATTAATTTCAAATCCTAATTGACCTTAAAAACACAGACATGTAACGAATTATCAAGTCATCATCATGAACCATGGTCTCAAAACAAATTTTCAACATAATGAATGACAAAGAATACAATGTACAACATATGATCCTTGGTCCTCACAAAGTGTTTCACTCTGTTGTTTTTGATTAATAACAGCAGGCATAAATATTAAAGAATGAAAGCGAGCATAAAGAAAGAAATTGAGACTGCAAAAGCTTGTTTTATTCTGATATGAAGCAACATATTTAAAAACATGGAAAATATAGTAACTGCTAACAAAAAGATAACACCACTAACAGATCATGCCTAGAGAATAGGATCAAAACTGCTTTATCCTATCAGTCAACATGACTTTTATTTTTCCTAAAAAATAGCAAAAGAATCTTATCTACTATAGTTTGTTAGACAGTTTCAATAGTCACATCTTAACACTCCTTCTTGACTTTGGAACTGCAAACTCCAAGCTTTTGTCTCAAGTATTCAAATTTGGCTTCTGAAAGTGCCTTGGTCAGAATGTTAGCACTTTGATTCTCTGTTTTGCAGTACAATAACTTCACTTCTCCTTCCCTTTCAACTTCTCTTAGAAGAAAAAGCTTTATCTTGAAGTGCTTAGTTTTGCCATGAAACACTGGATCATTAGCAATTGAGATTGCAGCCTGGTTGTCCACAAAAATATGTGTGCTTTCTTTTTGTTTCATATGCAAATCTGTCATAATTTTCCTGATCCAAAGAGCTTGATTCACTGCAGCAACAACAGATACATACTCTACTTTTGCAGTTGATTGAGCTACAACTTCTTGCTTTTTAGAACACCAAGAAAAGACTGCAGAACCAAAGGAAAAACAATAACCAGAGGTGCTTCTCATGTCATCAATACAACCTGCCCAGTCACTTTCAGAATATCCATGGAGCTTAAAATTATGAGAATGAGAGTACATTATACCATAGTCTAAAGTGCCTTTAACATATCTAATAACTCATTTGGCAGCTTGAAGATGAACTTCACTAGCACAATGCATGAACCTTGAAAGTATACTTACTGCAAACAAAATGTCAGGTCTGGTTGCAGTAAGATATATTAAGCAACCAATCAAGCTTTTGTAATGCATTTCGTCAACTTTATCAGCTCCATCATCCTTGCTAAATTTCTCCTTTTGGTTCATTGAAGATGTAGTGCTTTTGCAGTCCTCCATATGAAACTTCTTGAGTATTTCCCTTGCGTACTTCTTTTGGTGAATGAGGATTCCATCATGATCTTGTTTCACCTCCATTCCCAAAAAGAAATTCATCAAGCCAAGATCTGTCATTTCAAATGCTTTAAACATTTCAGCTTTAAACTCCTTTATGAGTTTCTCATCACTTCCTGTCACAAGTAAATCATCAACATAGACAACAATAATGATTAAATTTGCATTTACCAATTTCACACATAATGCAGCCTCACTTGGACTTTTGACAAATCCAAGATCTTGAAGATGATCATCTATCCTGCTGTACCAGGCCCTAGGAGCCTGTTTAAGACCATATAATGCCTTTTTGAACTTGTAAGCTTTTTGCTCCTCTCCTTTGATTTGAAACCCCTCAGGTTGCTCTACATAAATCTCATCCTGCAGGTAACCATTTAGAAAGGCAAATTTTACATCTAAATGATAAACTTTCCACCTTTTATGTGCAGTCAAGGCAAGTAGCATTCTAATTGTATCAAGACGTGCAACAGGAGCAAAGGTTTCTAAAAAATCCACTCCAAACACCTGAGCATAGCCTTTCACCACTAACCTGGCCTTGTATTTATTTACAGAACCATCTGGATTAAGTTTGGTTCTATAAACCCTTTTTACCCCTATAGGTTGTTTGTGTTGAGGTCTGTCCACTAGCTCCCACGTGTCATTTTTTTCGATCATTTTCAACTCTTCCTTCATAGCATTTATCCATTTGTCATCCTTTTCAGCTTCTTCAAATTCTGCAGGTTCTAGGACAGCTACATTACTCTTTTGATAAATCTCAGATAAAGATCTTATACCTCTGACAGGAATGCCATCTACATCATCATCAAGGAACTGTGGGATTTCTGGCAACTGCTTCCTTATTGGCTCATCCCAACTCCATTGTTGATCTTCCATAAATTTGACATCTCTACTCACTAGAATTTTCCCATTTTGAGGTTGGAAAATTCTGTAAGCTTTGGAGGTGTTGCTGTATCCAATGAAAACTCCGGGTTTTGCCTTTTTATCAAGTTTGTCCCTTTTAACCTGTGGAACATAAGAGAAACAAACACAACCAAAGATTTTTAGATTTTGTAAATCTGGTTTGTAACCAAACCAGCCTTCAAATGGAGTTTTTTTGTGCAGAACTCTTGTAGGTAGTCTATTCAGCAAACATACTGCAGTGTTTGCAGCCTCCGCCCATAGCTCCTTTGGCAACTCCTTTTCATGCAGCATACACCTTGTCATCTCCATGATACTTCTATTTTTTCTCTCACTCACACCATTTTGTTGTGGGGTGTAAGGTACGGTGAATTGGTGCTCAATGCCAGCTTCTTCACAAAATTTATCAAAAACATCATTTCTGTATTCCTTCCCGTTGTCAGACCTTATTGTTTGCAACCTGCAATCACTTTGATTCTCCACCAATGCTTTAAATTTCCAGAAAATATTAGCAACCTCAGTCTTGGATTTAAAGAAATAAATCCAACAAAATCTAGTATAATCATCAATAAATGTAATATAGTATTTATTACCATTTAAAGATGATACTCTCTGAGGTCCCCCAACATTTGTGTGAACTAATTATAGCTTTTGAGTTGCTCTCCAAGTTGATTGAGGAAATGATTTTCTGATTAGCTTACCATATTGGCAAGCCACGCAATCGGCTAACTTGTCTTCAAGCATTGACACACCTTTCACCAAGGCATGTTTTTGCATGTATAAAAGTCCAGCAAGATGGAAGTGTCCAAGTCTTTTGTGCCATAGTTCAACATTGGTGGTCATGCTTGAAAAAGCTATTTGCTTCTCCTCCATTAGATTTAGAGCATAGCTTTTGTGCCAATTTTTACTTTGGAAACAATGGTTTTGTCAAGTTCTTTAAAGAGGTTCAGGTCATTGGTCATATGATTTGTGCAGCCGCTGTCTATTAACAATGAATCACTGGAACTATTGCTTGTGGCAAAGCATGTTGCGACAAAGAGTTGCTCATCTTCTCGTTCCTCCGCAACCACCATTTCTTCCTCTGATTTGGACTTGCATATTCACTCTACATGTCCCATATTGCCACACTTTCTGCACTTGACATCTGGCCTCCACCAACATTTTCTTTCAGGATGATTTGTCTTTTTGCAATACGAACAAGGAGGAAAGGTCTCACCTTGCTGCTTGTTGGAGCCTTCTGGTTTTTTGTTCCTCCATTTGTTGTTCTTCTTGTCTTTGCCACCTCTTGAATTATGTGCTTTCGTATGAAACGCACCTTGTACCACCTCCTATTGTCTCATCATTCTTCTCTGCTCCTGGGCTTGTAGAGCATTTATGAGTTCTCCTAAGGTGATGGTTGACAGGTCTTTAGACTCCTCCAATGCTGATATCTTCGATTCATACTTCTCGGGTATAGTGACCAGGATTTTTTGCACTATTCTTTCATCAGGAAAGTCCTTCCCAAGAAGCCTCACTCTATTTGCCATGCCTAACAGCCGGTCAGCGTAGCCTTTAATTGTTTTAGTCTCTTTCATGCTTTGCATCTCGAATTCTCTGCCCAAGTTGAGTACTTGCATGCCTTTGGTTCTTTCACAGCCTTGATATTCTAATATGAGATAATCCCAAATCTGTTTGGCAGACTTGAAGTTCATAATTCTTGTAAAAATAATTTTTGACACAACAAAGAAAAGGCAATTTTTAGCCTTAGCCTTTTTGGTCTTCCTTTCTCTGTGATTCTTCATCTGAGCCACCATTGGATCTAAAGGTAGTTTAGGAACATCATAGTTTTCTTCTACTGCCTCCCAAAGATCCAAAGCTTCAAGATGAGCAGTCATCCTTGCAGCCCATAATTCGTACTCCTCACCATCAAAAATTGGTGGTGAACCTACTGTGTATGATGTTTCTCCCTCCATTGCGATTTCTCTCAACTCATAGATCCCTTAAAGATAAGAGCTCTGATACCAATTTGTTGTTTTTGATTAATAACAGCAGGCAGAAATATTAAAGAATGAAAGGGAGCATAAAGAAAGAAATTGAGACTGCAAAAGCTTGTTTTATTCTGATATGAAGCAACGTATTTAAAAACATGGAAAAGATAGTAACTGCTAACAAAAAGATAACACCACTAACAAATCATGCCTAGAGAATAGGATCAAAACTACTTTATCCTATCAGTCAACATGACTTTTATTTTTCCTAAAAAATAGCAAAAGAATCTTATCTACTATAGTTTGTTAGACAGTTTCAACAGTCACATCTTAACACACTCAATCACACGCCAAAAAGGTAAGTGTTTATCTCAAGCAACACACTATAACCACACACATTTTAACTTTTTTTTTCTTTTTTATCTCTTAGCATAACACATTATTAAGCATGCAAGCAAGGATCACTAAGGACTTTCTTGGCTTGTAATGTGGTAGGGCTATAACAAAATATTGGTTTTTCTAGGATTTGGAGCATCTAAAAATTTGAGAGCAAAATGAGAAATAATCCTCAACTCAATCTCTACCAAAATAATGAACAATTTGGACCCCAAGTTCCTTTACATCACAAGACCACGTTATTCATCTTCACCTATGTCCCAACTTATTTACTCCTTTTTTCTTTTTTTTTAAGAGAAACAATATCATCACGGGACAAAGGTGAGCCACACATTTTAATTTTTTTTGAAAATTTTGACTAACTGAAAAACTAAAATTTTGTAGGTGTACCATCAATTTATCACTTTTGGGTGTCTAACAAGACACCCCGAACTTAATGTTAAACCCTATTTCTCAAATTTCTCTCTTATTCCTAGGAAGGGAAAAAAATTCTTTTAAGGATAATGGTTAGAACATCAAGAAAATTTTCATCAGCTCAAAGAAGGTGTAGAAGATTTTTATTCATAAGGGGCAAGTCTTTTGGGCCAGTGGCTTAAAACAACACATGGTCTTGATCATTTCTAGGCTTAGCATGCAAAACAAAGGAATAAAAAATATAAGCAAAATAGAATGTGGCAAAACCAATGGTGCCACTCACAACACATACCATAATTGCTCCTCACCTGGCTAGGTTTGATCATGGAAAACAAAGTCTTCCATACAAACATGCCACACACATTAACTACAATTAGAAGGGCACAAGAAATTGTAGGAGTGCAATCACACATGCATTGGACCATAATTTTTTTTATGCTTTAATGCCAACAAATAAGCAACTAAACAAGATAGCATAAAAAGAAACACCAACCTTGGGAAGACTAGTTATACTAGTCCTCCCCCATCTTCTCATCCTATAGGCCCATGCTCACCCCCTTGGCCAAGAAAGTGTTGGTTCCCAAAAAAAACTAAGTTCTGCAATAAAAACATGGAAAAGAATGAAAGATTTTTCTAATGAAACAATATCAAATTAAAAAACACATGCAAAGAAAGGATAAAACTTTTTTTGTGAAGAAAGCCTTCTGTGTTTTCAATTTATACTTGGCAACTTGTAACTACATGAAAACAAACAAAAACATAAAATAGAACGAGAAGAATTGAAGAAAAGGAAATCCAAATTAAAGACAAAATTAAGAGAGAGAAAAGATAGAAAGCTAGGTTGCCTCCCACTAAGCACTTCTTTAACGTTTCTATCTTGATGAGTGAGTGACTCAAAGGTTGCTAAGATGGCTATTATGATCAACCCTAACCCCTTGGAGGGCTCATAGAGTTGAAGACATTGAAAGACACCTCATGTTAGGACTGGACGATCCAATGATACAACTGGATGATTCATTTTTGCCCATAATTTTGATGACCACAAATGTATAAATTGTTAATGTATTGATGAACTATTTCTAAGTGAACATGACCTACATATAATATGACACTTGGTATTAATTCCTACTATACAACTCTTTAAAGTAGGCATCCAATTGTTAAGTGAAAAATTACTTTATTAATAAGTAATATCCAACATCTAGTGCATTGTTATAAAATTGTCATCCACTCTTTGTGAAAACCAACATCTATACACTGAGTTGCTTCTACTCACGTCCAATGAACATATTCCCTTACACTTTGCTTTTTATATAATGGATAAGTGGCGTCCATGTAAAGTACTAAGTTCAATGTTAGCAACAAAAGGGAAGTGCACAAGCCTTACCATTTGAATATTTCATTTTTGCCTTTCTTATGTTTGAACTATTAACATTTGAATTTAAGATAAGGATAAAAACAAAGGAATGAACAAGGTATATTTTTCGACAAAGAAAAAGATAATAACACTTGTATGTGGATTGCCAACAATTGTCTGTACTTTTCTTTTTCTCTCTCCAACCAAAGCATTCCACGTGGCTCTATGCCAAGATATGAGACAATGGTCATATCAAGAAAGAAGGCACAAACCCACAACGAATATTTCACTGAAGTCTATTAATCAAATATTCATCTACCTAACTACAAACAAAGTCTCTGTGGATACGATACTCGGACTTCCGTTTTAACTTTACTACTTGGGACACATTGGTGTACTTGTCAATCCATCAACAAGTTTTTGGCGCCATTACTGGGGACTTTGTTGTTTGTACTTGGTATTTTGGATATTCTGTTTTTAATTGTTATTTTTCCTTAATTTTTCAAATATAAATGATAAAAAAAGTATCTTTTTCTTGTGAGTGTATGCTTGCAGGGTGGAACCTTTGAAGAACTTGATTCATGGAAGATTTTTAAAGAGGTGGATTGAGCATCTTGAAAGTATACAATTAGGGGTCAGTCACCCACCACCGGTAAATTATGATATTTTTGAAGGAGAACATTTCAATAATAATTGTCATCTCTACTCCATCGAAAATTCTTAGTGGGGACAAGAGTTACACCCTTACAATTTATATGAAGAAAAAAGACTTTTTAATTTGTAGAATGTGTTTATGCAATTCATGGAAGCATCCCAAGCTAGCTTTAAAGTCAATCAAAACTCAATTCAAAATCTGGAGATTCAGGTTGGCAAATGTTACTCCATGGAAAATTGTTGGTAGGAGCAAGAGTTACAACCTTACAATCAATATGAAGAAGAAAGAATTTCTAATCTTGATGATTTGTTGATGCAACTCATGGAAACATCTGAAGCTACTCAACACGTAATTCAAATTCTGTAAACTCAAGTTGGTAAGCTAGCAAAAGAAGTGACTAAATTACCCTTGGTCACAAGGGAAGAAAACTTTGTAGAGGTTGAAGCTTACGAGGAAACTCTTCTAGAAGAACATGATTAAAGAGAAAAAGACGAAGAAAAAGGTGAGGAGATAACACAATAACAATGGGGGAAGTGCTCACTGTTGGATCAAGTGGCCTCGGAATAATTAAGAAGGGGGGGTTGAATTAATTATTAATGTGACTTGACTAATTAAAAAATTATCCTTCTTAATGTTATTAGATTAAACTAGGCTTTTACTACTAAGTTAAGAAAGTAAAGACCAAAAACAGAAACTTAACCAAAAGTAAAAGTGACAATTAAAAGTACACAGTTGAAATTAAAGAGTGTAGGGAAGAAGAAGACAAACACAAGATTTATACTGGTTCAGCCACAAACTGTGCCTACATCTAGTCCCCAAGCAACCTGCGGTTCTTGAGATTTCTTTCAACCTTGTAAAATCCTTTACAAGCCAAAGATCCACAAGGGATGTACCCACCCTTGTTCTCTTTGAACAACCAAGTGGATGTATCCTCCACTTGAACTGATCCACAAGAGATGTACCCTCTCTTGTTCTCAGTATAACAACGCCCAAGTAGATGTACCCTCTATTTGTACTACAAAGGATGTACCCTCCAATGTGTTGGGACAAAGAATTCTTAGGTGGTTATTCCTTTGAATATTTGTAAGGGGAAACAAAAGATATCTCAGATGGTTAGTCCTTTGAAATCTTTTGTTTAAGGGGAAGGGAAAAATCAAAAGAATTCTCAGGCGGTTAGTCCTTTGAATCTTTTGGCAAAGGGAGAAGAGAGACACAAAAGAATTCAGGCGGTTAGTCCTTCTATTCTTTTGGCAAAGGGAGAAGAGAATGAAAAAGAATAGCACAAGTTTTTTATCAAAGAACTTTTCTTGAAAGAGAAAGGATTGAATAAAAACTTTTAGAAAGATGAAGAGAAATGAATCAGAAAGATCTATAAAAAACTTGTTATGAAACTTGTTGAAAGATTGTAAGATGTTGAAAGATTGATTGAAAGATTCATGCCATGGTCACATATTTATAATCTCTTGATGACTCAAGTTAAAGTTTGTGACTCTTGGCAATTTCTTTAAAACTAGTCACCTTTTAAAAATTGTGACTTTTGAAAACTAGTCACCTAAAAAGTTATGACTTTTTGAAAAAATATCTTCCGAAACAAGTCACTTGAAGAATTGTTACTTTTGGAAATTTATTTTTCGAAATTAGTATCTGGTAATCGATTACCATCAAGGTGTAATCGGTTACACATCAATAGATGTGACTCTTCATGTTTAAATTTTGAAAACCAATATGTTTAGAAGCTGTGGTAATTGATTACAAGTATTGTGTAATCGATTACACAAGTTTACAATGATTTAAAAATGTTTTACCAATAGTTGTGACTTCTTGAAATTTGAAATCTAACATTTTAAAACATTGGTAATCGATTGCATGCTTATGGTAATCGATTACAGCTTTGTAAATCAGTTTTGAAAACAATGTTGGCTACTGGTAATCGATTACCAAAGGGTAAAACTCTTCGGTAATGATTTTGTGAAAACTTCTTGTGCTACTCAATGTTTTGAAAAACTTTTTTAGTACTTATCTTGATTGAGTCTTCTCTTGATTCTTGAATCTTGAGTCTTGAATCCTGATCTTCATTATTCTTGATTCTTGAAACTTGATTCTTGAAACTAGATTCCTAAATCTTTGGAATTTGCTTAACTCTTGATTCTTTGGCATCACCAAAATAACCTTGGAAGGCATTGCTTCGACACTCACAAGTAGAAATTAAACAAGAAAGCATTTTCCAACTCAATACTGTTGGATCAAGTGGCCTCGGAATAATTAAGAAGGGGGGGTTGAATTAATTATTAATGTGTCTTGACTAATTAAAAAATTATCCTTCTCAATATTACTAGATTCAATTAGGCTTTACTACTAACTTATGAGAAAGTAAAGAACAAAAACAATAACTTAGACAAAAAGTAAAGTAGAAATAAAAAGTACACAACAGAAATTAAAGAGTGTGGGGAAGAAGAAGACAAACACAAGATTTATACTGGTTTGGCAACAACCCGTGCCTACATCCAGTCCCCAAGCAACCACCGGTTCTTGAGATTTCCAATAACTTTGTAAAATCATTTACAAGCAAATATCCACAAGGGATGTACGCTCCCTTGTTCTCTTTGAACAACCATATGGATGTAGGCTCCACTTGAACTAATCCACAAGAGATGTACCCTCTCTTGTTCTCAGTATAACAATCCAAGTAGATGTATGCTCTACTTGTACCACAAAGGATGTACGCTCTAATGTGTTAAGACAAAGAATTCTTAGGCGCTTAGTCCCTTGAATCTTTGTAAGGGGAAACATAAGATATCTCAGGCGGTTAGTCCTTTGAAATCTTTTGTTTAAGGGAAAGGGAATAATCAAAAGAATTCTCAGGCGGTTAGTCCTTTGAATCTTTTGTCAAGAGGGGGAAGGCAAAATCAAAAGAATTCTCAAGCAGTTAGTCCTTTGAATCTTTTGGCAAGAGGAAGAAGGGATGAAAAGATAGCACACTTTTGTTTTCTGCAGAATTTCCACTTGCAGAAAAACAAAGTTTTGAAACAAAGTTTAGAAAGCTTTTTGGCAAAGAAAAAGCAATGGGCAATGGTTAGAGAAAGATTGTGAAAAATAATTTTTTGGAAGAATATCATATATCTCTCTTTTGAATGTGTGCCAAAGTCATCTTTTTATAAACTTTTCATGTCTGGTCAAAGAAACCATTGGAAAAGTAATGACTTTTGAGAAAACCGTGTTAAGAGTTATAACTCTTAACTTTTTCTTTAAAACTGTTCACTGGTAATCGATTACCACAAAGGTGTAATCGATTACAAAATTCATTTTATGAAAAGTTGTGACTTTTCACAATTGGATTTGAATTCCAACGTTCAGATTCACTTGTAATTGATTACTAGTATAGTGTAATCGATTACACTATTTGAAAATCATTTTGGAACGTTGTAAACCATTTGAAAACATTTTGAAAACCAAATTGGTCACTGGTAATCGATTACTGCCAGCTGGTAATCGATTACTAGAGAGTAATCACTTTGGTAACTTAGAAAATTTGAGAAAATTATTTTGTAAAACAAAACTGTGCTATTTGGTTTTTGAAAAAATCTTTTAATACTTATCCTATATGAAGTCTTGACTTGTTGCTGTTTGATTTCTTCTCTTGAATCTTGAATCTTGGATTGGATTCTTGATGCTTGATTTTGAAGTCTTGAATCAATTACTTGGGCTTTTGGCATCATCAAAATTGCTTGGTTCATCATCATGAAGCTTGCTTCTACAAATACCCCTCCTCATCAACTGATTGGCAAGAAAGAAAGGCATGGAGAATGTGATAAATCTATAAGTGCCATTCTCTCCTTGAACAACAACACTTCTCTTGCAATGGTATGGAAGACATTTCTAGGATACATGAGTTTCATGGAGTCTCCGGCTAAGAAGCAAAAATGCAAGGAAGATGTGTTCCATGTGACATTCGTGCCACCTTGAGGCATCTGACCCGTCAAGGTAGTGATGTTAAAGAAGCGCTTATGGGAGGCAACCCAGGATTTCTTACTTTATCTTTTTTTTTTATTTAATTGCATGTATGTTTTTCTGTTATTTCTTAGGATTGTTGTGTTCAATTTATTTTAATAGTAATGTGTGCTTGCCTTAGCTCTAGGAGGTTAAGAAAACTGTAGAAATGTCTTGCAAGAGTGAAGTGATAATAAGCGACCAAATGACTGTACAAGTTGCCTGGCTAGGAGTCCAGCTTCCTTCTGTAGGGGGGGTGATACCTCTAATAATGGTAATGATGATGTCGTGGAGACTAGAGCTGATGGTGATTACATTGCAGACATCATTGTTGCACAGGAAGCTTGGGATCTAGGGCCACACAGGATTGAGGCTCATTTTGATTAGGATTTTTCTTTATTTATTTTTTTTACTTTCATTTTCATTTATTTTCATTTTAATTTCTTGCATTTAGGACAGTTTAATTTAAGTAGTTTAAATTCAGTCATTTAATAGTTTTAATTTAGTTTGATGCATGATAGAGAAGTATACACTTAGCAACACATTTTGAGAAAACCAATTGCATGAGTGAGGCTAACTGCATACTAATGAGCATTTTTTGTATTGCTGATTCTCGTGTAAGCAGGCGTCAGTGTAAGTGATGGAGTGTGAACTAATATTACAAGAGTGAAAAGGTTAGTATTTCTGACAGAAAAGCATGGAATGATAACCTTCATACTTCAATGAAAATCGGTAAGTTGTGTGAACTTTCAACTATGAGAGAATGACTATTTTTAATTTCCTGATTTTGCATGATTCTTGTATTCCTTAAAATGCATGTTTGATGTAGAGATGATCAAGGCCTTGTTTGTTATTTTATTCAGCTACTTAGCCAAAAAGTCATCCTGTGAATGAATGCATCCTTTGTACCCTTTTTGAGCTAATGTAAAATTTTTGTCATAGGAACCCAAGCCCAAAATGTGATATTTACTAACTACCCTTTCTTAGGTTGTAGGAGAGTACTCATGGATTCAGATAAATTTGTCCCAAATTTGGGGGAATATTTTTGGGTGATTTTCTATTGCAAGAAAATAAATATACAACACAAGTTAAATTGAGTTACAAAATATGGTATTACTCCAGCCCAATATAAATGTTTTTACATTTGCAAAATAAAAGTTATTTTATTTTAATGAATAAAAGCTGGGGTAAACCATCATCAAAGAAAATAAAGGTGCTAAAAAGAGTAACAAAGCAATAAGGTTGGTGTTGTGAAAAATTCCAAGTTATGGTTTGTAAATAATTTAGGGGAATGAAAGCTCTCCTAGATCCTAAGCTTTCAATCCTAGAAAAAAACATGATTTCTTTGTTAGCCCAACCACGTTACAAGCCTAATAAAGTCCTTAGTGATCCACATTCTGCATGTATGATAGCATTGGCTGAGATGATGTGCAAAATTAGGAATTTTACTATTCAGTTGTTATAATTCAAACACTTTTATCGAGATACTTGTGGGATTGAGAGAAACACTAGCCATGTGAGGATTGAAGTTTGGTGATTATTCCTTGTGATTTGTCATTCTTGCCAACCATTTCATTTGAAGTGCATCTTGTTCTACTCCTTTCATGAACTTATGACAACTGTGAACTTTAGAATTGAGCAATGAAGCTTTTTGGAATTTATGCAGTTATCTCATCAATTGTGATTGATAAACTTTGAACTTTTTCCTTTTGCTTGGGGACAAGCAAAGATTTAAATTTGGGGGAGTTTGATAATTGCTAATTATGAGTATATTTTGGGGGTTAAATTATATAGGAATTTATAATTTTTTTCTTCTAATTTTTTTCTTTTTGAACAAATAATTGTTAAATTAATGTCATTTAAGTTTTGTGTAGAGAATATTAAAAGTGATAGATTTATAAATCTTAGTGAGTAAAAAAAGCCCAAAAAAGTAGGAATAATTAAGGAAAGCAAGCTAATTGAGGAAATAATGGCTAATTAAGGAAAAAAAGATTAATTAAGGAAAGAAAGACTAATTAAGGAAAGAAGACTAATTGTGGAAAACAAGGCTAATTAAAGAAAGCAAAATAATTAAGGAAAGGAAGTTAATTAAGGAAAGAAGGACTAATTAAGGAAATCAGACTAATTCAGAAATCCACTAATTTGCACCTATAGAAGAAGAAGAAGAAGAGAGAAGACACATAAAAATTTCTAGAGAATACAATTCCTTATAGAAGACAAAGGCTCGAAGAAGGAGAAGCAAACAATGGGAGTCATTCCTTCCCTCCATTCCCTTTCTTATCTTTTCCCCCTTTACTAAATATTTCCCTCTTGCAATTGTAAAGTCTCAATGACAATGAGAGGCTAAACCCCCTTTGTTTGTTGGGAACTTGGCAGCCAACTACTCTTGATGTAATTTCTCTTCCTATCTATTTATAATATTACATTTGCATTATCCTTTCTTGTGCTTAATATTATTACATGTGGCTTGATCACCCATTTGCATGGTAAGTTTTAGGGGTAGCACTGGGAAATGTTATTTTCTAATAGAACTAAGAAAGGGTATCTAAATAAAGTCGTCACTAGGAATAGGTTGATATTCGTTTAGCCTATTATATATCTCTACTCTTAATGCAATTTACTATTTTAGCTCTACAAAGGGATTTAGGAGAGAAAATAGATAAATTAGGTTCTTTCATGCGAGAGACCACATTTAAATTATATTAGTAGATGCAAGTGTAAATTAGAATAATTATAAATAGAGAAAAATCATTAACATTACATCAAAGACTAACTCTGGTAGGCTAAGTTCCCAACATTCTAATCTTCTGCATTTCGTTCTACAATAATATTGGATTTTCTGTCCTTAATTAATTCATGTTTAATTCTTTTTCTTGTTTGATTTAATTTTCTGTCATTTTAAATTATTGTTTTTCTACAACCTTTCCAAATCTTGTTCTTAATCAAATATTTATCTACCTAAGTACAAACAAAGTCTTTGTGGATACGATACTCAGACTTCCATTTTAACTTTACTACTTGGGACGCATTGGTGTACTTGTCAATCCATCAACAAAGATGCAGGGGCAGTTTGAAATGTCAATGATGGGGGAGTTAAATTACTTTCTTGGTCTCCAAGTGAAGCAAATGGACCATAGAACATTTCTCCATAAAAAAATACTTCAAGGAACTTCTCAAGAAGTTTGAGAAGGACAAAAGTAAGGAAGCTGCAACTCCTATGGCTACTAATTTCTACCTTACTGTAGATGAAAAGGGGAAGTCAATTGATCAAACAAGGTATAGAGGTATCATTGCTTCCCTACTTTGCTTTACTACAAGTAGTCTGGACATCATGTTTAGTGTTTGCATGTGTGCATGCTATCAATCTAGTCCTAAGGGGTCTCACTTCTCTGGTTTAAATAGGATTATGAAATACCTAAAAGGCTTTTAAATGTTGGCATATGGTACCCCAAAGATGTTTAGATCTCTCTGGTAGGATACGCAAACTTTGCCAAATGCAAGCTAGATAGGAAATTCACTAGTGGCACTTGCCATTTGTTAGGTAATGGCCTAGTGTCATGAAATAGTAAGAAGCAAGCATATGTTTCCTTATCTACGACCAAGGCTGAGTACATTGCGGGGTGGTGTTATGCCCAAATCTTGTGGCTTAAACAACAACTTTCTAATTTTGGATTGCATTTAGAACACAATCCTTTAAGATGTGATAACACTAATGCCATTAGTCTCACTAAGAATCCTATCATGCATTCTAGGACAAAACATATAGAGATTAGGCATAATTTCATTAGAGATCATATTCACAAAGGTGATGGTGACATTGAGTTTGTTGATACAAAATCATAACTAACTGACATTTTTAACAAACCTTTAGCAGGAGATAGGTTCTACAATCTTTGTAATGAGCTTGGCATTTTAAGTGAGTCTAATCTCACTTGAGCCAATATGGAGGCCTGCATTCATTTCATGTACATATTCACTTGCATTTTTTTATGTTTGTTTATATGGGAGTCTAGTTTTCTATGATTTATGATTGTTGGACAAGTGACCTCAATAACTTAAGATGAGGGGTGAATTAGGTTTCAAAATTCTCCCACTAGCAAACTTCAACCCCTTTTTGAATGATAGGCTCATAATGCAGAACAAGAAGAAGCAATCAATTTAACAATGTTCTTATAAATGCGCAAGACAATATAAACTGCGGTAAAATAACTGAGATAAGGGAAGAGAGAAATGCTAACTCAATTTAAACTGGTTCAGCTACTTCCCGTGCCTATGTCCAGTCCTTAAGCAACCCACTTGAGACTTTCCACTATCTCTATAAATCCTTTACAGACTTTGAACACACCTTGGGATCCCTCACCCATGTGTTCAAGATTCTCCAAGAGACAACCAGTCTCTTGATTACAATTCTCACAATCCAAGAGACAACCAGTCTCTTGATTACAACTCAGTTTCTGAGATGAACAAAAAGATTTCTCTCCTTTAGAGTAGATGATACAAATTGAAGATGCTAGAGAAATTTCTCTCTTTTAGAGATGATAATACAAATTGAAGTTCCTAGATGAATTCTCAATAGATTTGCAAGTGTTTGCTCAGTAGTTGTTGAGAGAGAATTTGCCAATTAAGTTCTCTTAGAACATCTCTCTCTTGCTTTTCGAAGTCAGACACACATATATATAGGCTCATTGTGCCTTTTCAAAATGGTTTGAAGAGATGTGTCTTTTCAAAAAGCTTTTTTTTCAAGATTTTCTCATTGGTAATCGATTACACAGTTATATTTTCAAGGGTCATGACTTTTCAAAGTGTTTTCTGAAGTTTCATTACTGGTAATCTATTACAAACATTTGGTAATCAATTACAAGATTTAAAATTCAAATTTCAAAATCCTTTCGAAAAGTTTATTTTCAAAAGTGTCTTCTGGTAATCGATTACCAGAGCCATTGATCTCTTGGAAACAATTTTTTTAAGGCAAAAACCAATCAACCAGGGAGATTGTTTGAGGCCTTATCTTTTTCTTGATCTTTGTTTGCTTGACCTTGAATTAATCTTGAAGCAATGCTTAACCTTTGAATGTTTGTTGAAGCAACGTTGTTTGATTCTACTTTGGCATCATCAAAACCCTATATTTATACATTCACATTCTCCCCCTTTTTGATGATGACAATCATTATCAAGTGAATTCTTTTCGACACCATCAAAACCTGCATGATTCACATTCTCCCCCTTTTTGATGATGACAATCATTATCAAGTGAATTCTTTTTGGCATCATCAAAACCTGAAACCTGCATGATTCACATTCTCCATCTTTTTGATGATGACAACCATATGTAGGTTAGGAGTAAAATGAATATCTATGTGGGTTGTTTACTCCCCCTTGATCTTGCAATGATTGCTTATATGAAACTGTTTGAAGATTTCATAGATTTCATATATAAAAAAACTGTCTCAAAAGAATTAGATAATTCACTATCTTATCTTTTTTCTATGGAGATAGAAGGATTTGTACCTATTTTTCAACTCCAAGAATTTTACCTTTGTTGTTGTCTCCATAGGTCACATGTCCACTATTTTTGGGAGAAATATGAATAAAATTTGATGCATCTCCCGTCATGTGTTTGGAGCAACTACTATCAATGTACCAACTTTGCTTTAAGGATTCCTTCATTCATATAATCATATTTTGATTTTGGTACCCAAATTTTCTTGGATCCTTGAATGTTAGCTTTGACTATGGATCCTTTTGAAACCCATACCGTTTTCCAATGCTACTACCATTCTTTCTAATATAACATGTTGATGCACTATGACCTTTTTTACCATAGTAAAAGCATGTTAACAAAGAAGAACTAGTCTTTTGAGTGGAGGCAAAGAAATTTTTATACATCTTTTGTTGATATTCAGGATTATATCCTAATCTAGCCTTATGAAAAACACATCTTTTTTTGCCTAATATAATATCTAAATTATTTTTACCGAGAGTAAATTTAGCAAGAGCAATTTTTAAATCTACAATTTTTTCTTTATATTTATCAAAACATTCACATGAATGAGCTGCTTTATTGTTTTCTTGTATTAAGCATTTTGTAGAAGATTGGTCTTTATCTGTTGATTTTAATGTTTTAACTTCAGATTTAAGATTTTCTAACTCTACATTCAACTTCAAAATTTCTTTTTCTAAACTTGAAATGGTTTTCTTAGAATATGAAACTAATTTGGCAAGTTTGACAGATTATTTATGCAAGTCATTAAATGCATTTTGAAGTTCATCAAAAGAAATAGATAAGTCATAGTTAGAAAATGTTACCTCTTCTTCGCTTTCATAATTTTTGGCCATGAGACTAAGATTTACGACTTCATTTTCTGAACCACTTCATGAATCCATGTCATTATCTTTCCATGTGATGTATGCTTTCTTTTCTTTTCTTTTCTTTCTTCTCTTTTTTAAATGCGTAAGACAAAGTAAACGACAGTAAAATAACTGAGATAAGGGAAGAGAGAAATGCAAACTCAATTTATACTGGTTCAACCACTTCCCGTGCCTACGTCTAGTCCTCAAGCAACCCACTTGAGATTTTCCACTATCTCTGTAAATCTTTTACAGACTTTGAGCACACCTTGGGATCCCTCAACCATGTGTTCAAGATTCTCCAAGAGACAACCAGTCTCTTGATTACAATTCTCACAATCCAAGAGACAACCAATCTCTTGATTACAACTGAGTTTCTAAGATGAACAAAAAGATTTCTCTCCTTTAGAGTAGATGATACAAATTGAAGATGCTAGAGAAATTTCTCTCTTTTAGAGATGATAATACAAATTGAAGTTCCTAGATGAATTCTCAATAGATTTGCAAGTGTTTGCTCAATAGTTGTTGAGAGAGAATTTGACAAGTAAGTTCTCTTAGAACATCTTTCTCTTGCTTTTCGAAGTCAGACACACATATATATATGCCCATTATGCCTTTTCAAAATGGTTTGAAGAGATGTGTCTTTTCAAAAAGCTGTTTTTTTAGATTTTCTCATTGGTAATCGATTACACAGTTATATTTTGAAGGGTCATGACTTTTCAAAGTGTTTTCTGAAGTGTCATTACTGGTAATCGATTACAAACATTTGGTAATCGATTACAAGATTTGAAATTCAAATTTCAAAATCCTTTTAAAAAGCTGATTTTCAAAATTGTCTTCTGGTAATCAATTACATTGCCTGGTTATCGATTACTAGAGCCTTTAATCTCTTGGAAACAATTTGTTTTAAGGAAAAAACCAATTAACCAGTGAGATTGTTTGAGGCCTTATCTTTTTCTTGATCTTTGTTTGCTTGACCTTGAATTAATCTTGAAACAATGCTTAACCTTTGAATGTTTGTTGAAACAACCTTGTTTGATTCTACTTTGGCATCATCAAAACCTTGTATTCATACATTCACAATGATATGTAATGACTCTTTTTTTAACTAAATGATATTTTTTTCTTCTATCTACCTCGTATGTTGTGCTTACATTTGTGTTTTCTTTTATACACATTTTTTTTGGCTTTATGGTGCTAAAAGGGGGGAAAGATATGATTAATTTATGTATATACCTATATGCTATGATTTGAGACAATGCTAGTAATATGTTTGTTAAGCATGATGTAGAATAGGTACAAGGACAAGGAAAACATCAATACACATCTTTTGGTTTGGCATGATCAAACCCAAAAAAGGGGAGATTGTTGAACACAAAGATTGAAGACTGAAGATTAGTCTTAGGTTTTTGTATTATTCATTTTACAATGCCAAACAGGTTTTAAAAGATGTTACATTTGTATTGGATGTTTTTATACTATGCATGATGAGTGATTTAGTCTTAGTTTTCTTATATTCATGCTTAGTAGAAATCACACATGGTAGATTAATGAATTGATCTTAAAGTTTCTTAGAAGCAATGAGTTCAACACAGTGAAATTGATTACAATGTTTAGTAATCAATTACAAAGTGTTAGAACAAGCAATAGAACTTACTTCTACTTGAAATTTGGCAAGTTTCATTGAATTAATTGATTACCAGTTTCAGTAATCAATTGCATAAATCAGTTTCAATGAAAGAAAGACTTTGTGGCTCGAGATAATCGATTACCACATTAAGTAATCGATTAGATTGCATCTAGAAACTTTAGGATCTCATTGTGTGTCAAAATAATCAATTATTCCAAAACTACAAAAGCTTGAGAATCTCTATGTGAAATGAGACAATCGATTACCATTTATCTCATTTCTCGAAATGCAGAACAAAGAGAGATTTGAATGAGTTAATCGATTACGATATTTGATAATCGATTAAATCAGTTTTAGTTGTTAAAATTATAAATTAGTAGATAAACAAGAATCAAGAATGACAACTTCTTGCTTGAATGGAGCAGAAGATGGGTGGGTTGTGTGTACAAAAAGGAGAAAATGAAAACTCTCTCTCTCTTTTATTGGAAAAATACAACTTATGTTTGTGGCACTTGGACAACCTATATTCATTTTTTTTACCAAGGAGAATATTTTTCTTCTTTTTTTTACTAAATCAAGTTGGCAAGCTTTGGGAGAATGAAAAGAATTATCAGGTTGAATTAATATTATATCAGATCATCTAGGAGGATAATTTGGACCAAGAACATAAAAGATATAAGTTTTTCTTTATCTTTTTGGAAGGAAAAATGTATTATATAATATTATCAAGATTAGGGGAGATACAAGAAAATGGTGTGCAATAGGTCACTATACAAATGGACAAAAAATAGAATGCACAAATGATTATGCTACTCCTCTGCAAAGCACCAATGACCAACCCCTAGCTAAATCACAGACATAGAAACAAGTTGATGCACCAAGATGAGAAGAAAGTCCCCAATTTGGTGCCATTCCTGGGAAGCCATTGCCAGGAAAAGGACTTTATCTTTGCAATGATGTTCCCAACCTCCGTCGATCCGCTTGAAAATGCTATTGTTTCTAGCCGTCCAAAGACACCAACAGGTAACGTGCCAAAAAAGGTGTTTTATCTTCCGAGACTTGATACCCCCAGTATAAAAGCCAAGTTGTAAGTAAAGTTTCCTGACATCTTATGGGCACCATGTGTCCACCCTCAATCAACCAAATATTGCCAACCAAATTTGATGAGAGAATGAGCATAAGAGGAACAAATGATTATAATCTTCAATTAGTGAGTGGCAAAAAAAATACAAATACTCTCAATCATGTACTGTTATGCCCCTCCTAATAAACTAAGCACGTGTTGGCAATCTATCTAACATTAGATTTCCAGGACATGCGCATTACCTGAATGTCTCATTGAAGCCCAAGAGTAATTTATCGGAATTCAATCAAGAATTTGTATGTTGAATTTGTTTAACAATGTGAATGTTGGAACCATTTAATAAATTGCAGAAGATCATATTTTTATGCTATGTTTTAGGAAAATAAAAGTCATGCTGACTAATAGGATGAAACTATTTTATTCCTATTTTTTTACGCATGATCTGTTAGTGTTTTTATCTACATTTTAGAATCTTTCTTTTAGTTATAATGTTTTATAAATATGTTTCTTATATCTAAATAAAATAAGCCTTCTATAGCTATAATATCTGAGTTTATTTCTTTTATTGTTACATTTCATTTTCAGCCCTTATAAACAAAAACAACAAATTGGTATCCATAGCTCTTATCTTTGAGGGATTTTTGAGTTGAAAGAAACCATAATGAAGGAAGAAACATCATACGCATTGGGTCCACCACCAGTTTTTTATGGTCAGGAGTACAAGTTATGGGCCGCAAGAATGACCACTCATCTTGAAGTGTTGGATCTTTGGAAGAAAACGATGGCTCAGATGAAGAATCACAAAGAAAGGAAGACAAGAAAGGCTAAGGCTAAAAATTATCTTTTCTCTGATGTGTCAAAAATTCATTTTTACTAGAATTATAAACTTTAAGTCTGCCAAAGAGATTTGGGATTATCTTCAATCAGAATATCAAGGCTGTGAAAGAACAAAAGGCATGCAAGTGCTTAACTTGGCCAAAGAATTCAAGATACAGAGCATGAAGTAGACTAAAACAATTAAAGGCTATGTTGATCGACTGTTAAGCATATCAAATAAAGAGCAACTTCTTGGGAAGGACTTTCCTAATGAAAGAATGGTGTAGAAAATTTTGGTTAATGTACCTGAAAAATATGAATCCAATATATCAATACTGGAGGAGTCAAAAGACTTGTCAGCCATCACCTTGGGAGAATTGATAAATTCTTTGCAGGCACATGAGCAGCGAAGAATGATGAGACAAGAGGAGGTAGTACAAGGTGTTTATCATATGAAAGCACAAAATTTAAGAGGTGGCAAAGACAACAAGAACAACAAATGGATGAACAAAAAACCAAAACCCTCTAACAAGCAGCAATGCGAGACCTTTCCTCCATGTCCGCATTGCAAAAAGACAAACCATCCTCAAGTAAGATGTTGGTGGAGGCCAGATGTTAAGTGCACAAAATGAAGCAATTTAGGACATGAAGAGAGAATTTAAAAGTCTAAACCAGAGGAGACAAAGGTGACTACAGAGGAACAAGAAGATGAGTAGGTCTTTGTTGCAACATGCTTTCCTACAAGCAATAATTCTAGTGATTCATGGTTAATAGACACTGGCTGCACAAACCATATGACCAACAACTAGAAGCTCTTTAAAGACCTTGACAAAACCATCATTTTCAAAGTAAAAATTGGAAATGGTGATTTCATCTCAATCAAGGGGAAATGGACCATTGCTATTGAAAGCTTGGTAGGTTTGAAATATATCTCTGATGTCTTATATGTGCCTGACATTGATCAAAATTTGCTAAGTGTTTCATAGCTTGTAGAAAAAAGGCTACAAAGTCATATTTGAAGAAATTGGTGCTTGATCAAAAATGCAAAAGGAAAAGGCATATTCAGGGTCAAGATGAGAGCTAAAAGCTATGCTCTAAATCTGATAGAGGATGAGCAAATAGCTTTTTCAAGCACAACCGTCAACGCTGAACTATGGCACAAAAAACTCATACATTTCCTCCTTGTTGGACTTTTACACATGCAAAATCATGCCTTGGTGAAAGATGTCTTGATGCTTGAAGACAAGTTGGTTGATTGTGTGGCTTGCCAATATGGTAAACAAGTCAAAAAAACCATTTCCTCTAACAGCTTGGAGAATAACTCAAAAGCTGCAACTAGTACATACAGATGTTAGGGGTCCTCAAAGAGTATCATCTTTAAATGGTAATAAATACTATATTACATTTATTGATGATTATACCAAATTTTGTTGGATTTATTTCCTTAAATCCAAGACCGTGGTTGCTAATATTTTCTGGAAATTTAAAGCATTGGTGGAGAATCAAAGTGGTTGTAAGCTACAAACAATACGGTCTGACAATGGGAAGGAATACACAAATGATGTTTTTGATAAAATTTTTTAAAAAGTTGGCATTGAGCACCAACTCACTGTACCTTACACCCCACAACATAATGATGTAAGTGAAAGAAAAAATAGAAGCATCATGGAGATGACAACATGTATGTTGCATGAAAAAGAATTGTCCAAGAAGTTGTGGGTAGAGGCTTCATGCACTGTTGTATTTTTGTTAAAAAGGCTTCCCACCAGAGTTCAGAACAAAGAAAAAAACCATTTAAAGGTTGGTTTTGCAAACCAGATTTACAAAATCTTAAAATCATTGGTTGTGTTTGTTTCTCTTTTGTTCCATAAGTTAAAAGGGTCAAAGTTGATAAGAATACAGAACCCAAAGTTTTCATTAAATACAACAACACTTCAAAACCTTATAGAATTTAGTAAAGATGATGAAGCTGATAAAGTTGATGAAATGCATTATAGAAGCCTGATTTGTTGGTTAATGTATCTTAATGCAACTAGACTTGACATTTTTTTTTACAGTAAGTATACTTTTAAGGTTTATACATTGTGCTAGTGAAGTACATTTGCAAGCTACCAAACGAGTAGTTAGATATATTAAAAGCACTTTAGACTATGGTGTGATGTACTCTCATTCTCATAATTTTAAGCTTCATGGATACTCTGATAGTGATTAGACAAGTTGTGTTAATGACATGAGAAACACCTCTGGTTATTGTTTTACTTTTGGTTCTGGAGTTTTTTCTTGGTGTTCTTAAAAGCAATAAATTATAGCTCAATCAACCGTAGAAGCAGAGTATGTAGCTATTGTTGCTACAATGAATCAGGCTTTTTGGATCAAGAAAATCATGATAGAATTGCATATGGAACAAGAAGAGAGCATACATGTGTTTGGGGAAAAACTTGACTATAATCTCAATTTTCAATGATCCAATGTTTCATGGCAAAACAAAGCATTTCAGGATAAAAAAAAATTTCTTCTAAGAGAGGTTAAAGGGAAGGAAAAGTAAAGCTATTGTACTACAAAAATAGAGAATCAAAGTGTTGACATTCTAACCAAGGAACTTTCAAAATTCATATTTGAATACTTAACACAAAAGCTTGGAGTTTATAGTTCCAAAGTCGAGGAAGAGTGTTCAATGATGTGATTGTTGGAACTGTTTAACAAACTGCAAAAGATCATATTTTTATGCTATTTTTTAAGAAAATAAAAGTCAACACCTGATAGGATGAAACTATTTTATTCCCATTTTTTAGGCATGATTTGTTAGTGTTTTTATCTATCTATTAGTAACTTTCTTTCACTTATAATGTTTTATAAATACATTGCTTATATCAGAATAAAATAAGCCTTTTGTAGCCTTAATATCTCAACTTGTTCCTTTTATCATTACACTTCATTTTTAGCCTTTATAAGAAAAAGTAATATAATCTACTGAGAAGATATTGGATGAATCCAATGCCTATCCCCACAGGTCTAATACCCCACTCTGCAACTTAGTCCCCCAAAGTTGTTGCTCGAGTTAGCACAATAAAGCCTCTTCCCAAACAATTAAAGGTTTCCTCCAAACCCATAACCACCTCACCTCCTAGTTCCCCCTAATAGCCATCTCAGAAATATAGTTCTCTTTCAATTAAGATATCTAATACAACTTATGGAAGGAAAATTTTAAGCAAGAGTCCCCCACCCACTTATTAGACCAGAAGTGGGTGTGTTATTCATCACCCACGTATAATGTGGTTAAAAAACCAGCTAGTAAGGCACATGGAATGAGAATTGATGCCCACCACATATTTCCACCATAATGATGAACTGGTGATTTGTGAATCATGCTCAATGCAATCATGGATATTTCCAAACCTGAAAGATAGTAATATCTGCCACAGTGCTCCCTGAGTATTCTCCACTGCCATTTCGTTAACAAGTAGATATTGAATAGTTCTACATGTTTTATCCCAATCCACCTTGTGATTTTGCTAAATAGACTCGATCCCAAGAAACCCAGTTAATCTTTTGATTCTTAGCCCACCCGTTCCATAAAAATCATGTTGAATAGCAATAAGGGAGTTGATTACCTTCTTTGGGGCTTTAAGAAAGGAGAAATAGTAAAGTGGAAGGCTATTCAAAATTGAGTTAATAGTAACTATCCAACCACCCATGGATAACTTCCTAACCTTCTAAGTGGCCAGCTTCTTCCTATATGCTTGTATTAGGGGATCCCAAGTACTATATCTCCTTGAGTTATCTCTAATCGGGAGTCCAAGGAACTTAAAGGGAATGAAGGCTCAATTGCAATGCAGAAAGGCTTCCACCGCTAATAAGAAAGTTTGATCAACATTTACTCTATAAATATTACTCTTGTGGAAATAAACACAGGCTAGACATCAATTCAAAGCTCCTAAAAATAGCTTTAAGAGTCCACAGATTAACCACACAAGGTTCCTTCATAGTGATAGAGTCGTTTACGTACTATAATAGGGAGAAGGCCATATCATTCGCCCATTTTAAACTTTTGAAGACATCACATTCCACCGCCATATTAAACAAGCCTATGAGGCCTTCCGCAAAAACTAAAAAGAGAAATGGGGCCAGGGGGTCTTCTTGATTGAGACCCCACTTGTACTCAAACTTTTCAGTTGAAGAACCATTAACCATGATTGAGATGGAATTAGAACACACAGTCTTTTTGATCCACAAACTCCACCTATCGTCAAAACCCAAACACTTCAACATGTAAGCCAAAAACTCCAAGTTAACGAAGTTATACGCTTTCTGAAAGTCAATTCTGAAGATGAAGAACTTGTTGTTTGATCTTGTTGCCTAATCAACTATTTCGTTAATGACTAAGCCGTTGTCAACTAATTGCCTACTAGGTAGGAATGCTAATTGAGAAGGGGAAATAAAGGACTAGAATTCAAATTTCAGACGCATAGCCAAAAGTTTAGAAAATATTTTATGGATGCTACAAATGAGTGATATCGGGCGGTAATTGAACAAAGATTCGGGAATGTTGGATTTGGGGATGAGGGCAAGGAAGGAAAAGGTAACAGATATTGGAAGAGTGGCGTTGTAATAAAATTCCATGATAGCATCACAGGTGTCACCCCAGCTATGTCCCAGCATGCTCTAAAGAACTCGAAGTTAAACCTGTTGGGTCTGGGGTATGTCCCTCCATTGCAACTCCATACATGAGCCTTGATCTCCTCGACTAGGGAAGGAAAAGATAATGAATCCCTCTCTATTGAATGAAGTTTCTTGAATTGAAATCCATCTAGGTTTGGTCTCCTACTCCCTGACTCCTAAAATTGATTATGAAAGTGTTGAGGTGCCACATTTTTTATGCCTACAACATCATCAAGTCACCCTGCATAAAAAAGAATAGTTATAATTTGATTCCTCCTTTTTCTATGACACAGGAAGAAGTGAAAAAAAATAGGAGTTCAAGTCCCTAAGCTTCTCCCAAAGAGCACAAGATTTTTGGGAAATCATCCCCTCTCTCTATCTAAAGAGATTTCATAAATCTTATTGCAACACCTTCCTCTGGTATGATAAATGAACTTCACCCTCAATGATCTTGTCATCAACACTGTCTATTTTAGAGGCTACCAAATTAATCTTTAGGTCTAGCTTACTAAACACCTCCTTAGACCAATGTTTAAGATCAATCTTTAAGACTTTTAGCTTCTTCATCAAACCAAAAAGCTTCCATCTAGCCTCGATAGGCTTTAATTATCTATCTAGGACCACCTTCATAAAGCCCGGGTGTTCTATCCACACATTGAAGAATCGTAAAGGCTTACGCCCATAATTCAGGACATCATTCTTATGTAGAATAAAGCAATGATCAAAAAGATTGTGCCTACCTGTTGGATCGAGTGGCCTCAGAATAATTAAGAAGGGGGGTTGAATTAATTATTCCTAAAAATTTATCAATTAAAAATTACTCTTTTAAGGATTTTACTTATGTTGTTAAGAGAATATGGAGTAGAAGAGAAACTTAACGGAAAGTAAAAGCGGAAATTAAATACACAGCGGAAAGTAAAAGAGTAGGGAAGAAGGAAACAAACACACAAGAGTTTTTATACTGGTTCGGCAACAACCCGTGCCTACCTCCAGTCCCCAAGCGACCTGCGGTCCTTGAGATTTCTTTCAACCTTGTAAAAAACCTTTTACAAGCAAAGATCCACAAGGGATGTACCCTCCCTTGTTCTCTTTGAACCTAGTGGATGTACCCTCCACTAGAACTGATCCACAAGAGATGTACCCTCTCTTGTTCTCAGTCAAACCCAAGTAGATGTACCCTCTACTTGTGCCACAAAGGATGTACCCTCCAATGTGTTAAGACAAAGATCTCAGGCTGTTACACCTTTGATACTTTGTGAATGGGGATACAAAAGAATTCTCAGGCGGTTAAACCTTTGAACGCTTTTGTATTAGGGAATGGGATGAATCAAAAGAATTCTCAGACTGTGTCGTTTTGAATTCTTTGACAAGGGAGAAGGGAGACACAAAAGAATTCAGGCGGTTAGTCCCTTGTTCTTTTGGAAAAGAGAGAAGAGAGACACAAAAAGAATTCAGGCGGTTAGTCCTTGGCGAATTCTTTTTGGCAAAGGGAGAAGAGAATGAAAAGATGAATAGCACAATTTTTCAAGGTTTAGAAAACCAGAAAACTTCAGAAAGCTTTTGGTACAAAGAAGAAGAAGAAGTTCAAAAAGAGTCAAGGCTTGTAAAGGATTGATTGGAAAAGTAAAGTATTCAAGATTGTTGTTAGAAAGATTGATTTAGAACACAAAACAAAGTCTTGCTTTTATAGACTCTTCATGTCTGGTTAAGAAGGCTATTCAGAAGAGTTATAACTTTTTAGAAAAACTTAAAACCCATTTGAAAAAGTCAAAACCTTTTTGAAGAGTTACATCTTTAGATTTTTCAGAAACAAACACTGGTAATCGATTACCAAATAAGTGTAATCGATTACACAAAGCTTTTGAGTGAAATCATGTGACTCTTCACTTTTAAATTTGAATTTCAACGTTCAAGGACACTGGTAATCGATTACCAAAACATTGTAATCGATTACAACCTTTTGAAAATATTTGAAACGTTGTAAATTCAGTTTGAAAAATTTTTCAAACTCATTTTACTACTGGTAATCGATTACAACAATATGGTAATCGATTACCAGAGAGTAAAAACTCTTTGGTAAAGGTTTTGTCAAAAACTCATGTGCTATTCAAAGTTTTGAAAAAACTTTTTAATACTTATCTTGATTGAGTCTTTTCTTCATTCTTGAATCTTGAGTCTTGAATCTTGATCTTGATTCTTGAAATCTTTAGTCTTGATTCTTGAGATCTTGAATCTTGATCTTGATTCTTGAGATCTTGAATCTTTGTTTGTAGGCTTTCTTCTTGAGTCTTGAATTCTTCTTGATTCTTGAACTTGAATCTTGAATCTTGATTCTTGAGATGGATGTTCTTTGATTCACTTGAGCTTTTTGTTCATCACTTTTGTCATCATCTTTTGTTGTCATCATTGTTATCATCAAAACACCTTTGAATCATTGTTGATTCATCATGAAGCTTTGCTTCCACACTACCAACCCATTGCAATGAGATATTCGACCCAAGGAAAAGGTCTTTAAAGATGAGGAAACAGTCTAATCTACTCATTGACAAGCCATCAACACTTATCCATGTGAACTTTTTACCAGAGGTTAGGACATCCAACAGTTCCATATTGTGAATGAAAAAGCTAAACTCCTCAGATTTGATGTTGTTAAAGGAAATCGCTCTCCTTTTCCTTTCACCCTTGTAGGTGACCGAGTTGATGTCACTGGACATACACCACAAACATACCCCAAGCCTTTTCTTTGACATAATAAGGTAACTCCATAACTTCCTCTTACTCGAGATTAAGCAAGGAGAATAGATATGGACAACTAGGCATACCAATCCACTACTCCTCCATTCTAAACATTACTGCAGAAAGACATCCCCTTGGATGGAGAATCACTAGAAAAACCCCCACGAAAGGCTTCAATTGCCACTTGAAATCAAAACCCATTGGCCCCCAAATTTCCCAAACAAAGGATTCCTCCATCCTCTCACAATTCATTTCTTGCATCAAACAAAAGTCTACCTTAGTTTCTTCTATTAAGGATCTAAGATGCCTTCTTTTAGAGTGATCCTTCACCCCTTAGCATTCAACCAGATAATCTTTAATGCAAACCTGAATGTGCTCTACATAATGGCGTCGTTGCCCTATCCCTATTCCTCATCATTCTCTACTCCCCTTAACCTATGGATTTTGCAATACCCTAGATTTTTTTAGTGATGTTTCCTTCTAATCTAGTTTTGTGACGTTGGTTGCATCTAACAATATCCAAATCGGAAACATCTTGAAGAACCATTAGATGAAATGGTGAGAGGGGTCTCTTGACAACTTCACTCACCCTACATGAGGACCCCAAATGCTCACCTAAGAAGAACTTTGAAGTTGTCACACCCAAAGGATGACAGGGAAACTTATACAAAGGCGGAAAATAGAGTTTTCTCAGTTGGAGGGTCCTCCCCCTAGGCACCTCTAGGTTATGATGTTGTTGGGCTAAGTATACATGTGTAGCCTTGACCACTTTGGACCCGCCCACCTAAAAATAGAGCCCACAAAAGAAGAGAGTAGACCACATTGAGGGCATAATGGGCTCTCTATCCAACCTGACTGTCATACCCTAATTTCGTCCGGGGACAATCATTTGCAAACATCTGGATTCTTGCCAGCCGAATTGTGCTGCTTAACACCAATTGTCGTGCAATCTGTAAGGTTTTTTGACATTTCGGAAAAGAATGCGGAAAGTACCCAAAAAGGAGGGCAAAATGGACATTTGGTGACTTTTGCAGCCCCTGGCTTGACCAAGCTAGCCTTTGGCTCGCCTGGGCCACTGGAAAGCTTAGGGCTGAAGTAACCAGCTTGCCTGGGCAAGCTGTTGTGCAACCTCCACCCCTCATTTCCTATAAATAGGCGTGAGGGGGCTAAGGAGAAGGGTCCAGCTTCTTAGATTGAGAGGTTTTCACTGAAATTACTGAGAAGAAGGAGAAAGAAGAAGAAAAAACACTTTCATAATGCTTCCGTAACGTTTCCATGATCGATTCTGTGATCGTTCTTCATCGTTCTTTCTCCGTTCTTCATTTTTCTTCGTTCATCAACCAATTAGTTTTTATTTTTGAAGTTGTGAATTCATTCTATGCACCCATAGGGGTCCACTCTTGCTTTTCGCATCTTCATCTTCATTCTTCTATCGTCAGTGATCTCATTTCCTTGTGTAAAGCGAGTTTCGACCGATTAATTGTGTTGTAATCTCATTTTTATCATTGTAAAGCGAGTTTCCACCGATTAATTGTGTCGTAATCTCACTTAATCATTGTAAAATAAAAATTCAACCAATCGTTTGTGTTGTAACCTCGATTAATCATTGAAAAATAAAGTTTCAACCGGTCATTTACTTTGCAAGTCCTCTTTTAATGAGTTTGAAAGTAACCAAGTGAAACCAAAGCTAAATTCAACACATAATCAAGCTTTTACCCATAAAAATTGCTTGAATCCGTTCAAGGTCCAACGCCTTAACGGTCTCTTTTACTTTTATCGGTTAACATGAACCTTTCAAAAGTCTAAAATCAACCCTATGCGCAATTTTCTTGCTTTCAAAGATCTACGTAGGTCTGAGTTCCTCATTGCAATTGAGTCCAGCTGAGGGACGGAGAGTATGCCGAGTTCTAGGAGGCAATGGACTCAGCTCGCGACACCCATGGCTAAATACGATCCTGAGATAGTCATGGAGTTTTATGCCAATGCATGGCCTACAGAAAAGGGGATCAGAGACAAGCGCTCCTGGGTGAAAGGCCAATGGATTCCCTTTGATGAGGATGTCACTAATCAGTTTTTGGGGCATCCATTGGTCTTGGAGGAGGGCCAACGCTCTGAGTTTAGCCAGAGGAAGAGTCAGGTCACAGGGTTTGACGAGGAGGCCATCAGCCAGTTGTTATGCATTCCAGGGCAGGACTTTGCCCGAAGCATGGCAGGGAGTCAGGTGTGGATTATGCGCACCAGCATGACCACCCTCACGCAGATTTGGATGACATTGGAGCTAAGCAACATTCTCCCCAGTGACCATAATTCGAACCTCCTCCTGCCAAAGTGTCAGCTTGTCTATGCTATCCTGACTCAGATGAGTATCCATGTAGCCCAGCTGATCTCAGACACTATATATCAATTTGCAGGGATCACACCTCCTAGACACCTAGTGGACTCAGAGAAGTCCAATAGGGCCCTAGGGTTTCCTGCTTTGATCACGGGCCTTTGCCAATTCTATTGAGTGTCGGTCACTCCCACCAAGCTCATTCGGCCTCCCAGCAGTAGGGCTTTCATAGAGAAATATTGCACCATAACAGCCAGAGGAGGACCCGCAGCAGTCGGCCACAGGTGCACCGCTGTCGCCTCTATAGGAATCACCATCCTTGGGGTCCATCTCCGCTCACCTGCGGAGGTTAGAGCTCCAGATACACAGGTACATGCAGCATGTGACTAGCCAGTAGGCGGTTAATCACAAGTGTCAGGTGCAGCTAAATGAGACCTTCTACCGATACATTATGCACCAGCAGAGCCAGAACACCAATCCTTTCCCGTGGCCTACCCTAGAGCAATTCGGGGCCACAGTTGCCAGGCCTGGAGATGCGCCCGATTTTGAGACAGGGATAGGGCCCTTGGGAACGACGAGGGAGCTTAGGAGGATAATGATATGGCTAACGTGCTGGATTTCTTCACTTGAGGAGGCAGAGTTGCACGGCCGGGGTCGCCAAAAATTGTGATTTCATCTTTATTCGATGTTATTGCTTTCAAATTTATTTGTTATCTCGTTTTGATAAAACTAGGCTTTGTTGTTATTGTTTTTATTTTTTATTTGTTATCTCATTTTGATAAAACTGGACTTTGTTGTTATTGCTTTCAGTTTTTATTTGTTATCTCATTTTGATAAAAATGGACTTTATGTTATTGCTTTCAGTTGTTTGTTATCTCATTGTGATTAACTTTCCGCTTCTAGCATATTGTCGTATTTGCATCGCGATGGTTTATCTGAAACAAAAGATATAGGGCCTTGTGCATTGTTTTCTTATCATTCACACGCCTTGTGGTTCCTTTGATAAAGTGTAATCTCGGGTAACAATTTTGCCAGAGTACAAACTTTTCTATAAAAACTAAAACAACAAACAACAAAGAAAGAAAACTAAAAAGCCAACAATGGACTTGAAACACAAAAAGGTTTTTGAAAAAAGAAATGTGCACCTGAAGGGTCAACACAATGAAAGATTTTCCCGAAATGCCTAAATGGACTCGGATGTGTGCGTAACTTGATAAAAGAGAAATTTTTGAAACACCGGTTCAATCTGAATGAGGAAACAAACCCTGAGCCTTAGTGTTTACACAACCACAAAGCTTTATGTTTAAGTGTCCACATGGATGTGTGCTATGATCAGTTTTGCATGAATTTCTAATCATCATTATCATATGCGTGTCATGGAAATGATTTGGGGCATTCCCTTATTCCTAAGATACTTGCTAAACAAACATCCCAACATACATCATGTCCGCCATTTGCAGGCCCGTTAAGCCAAAAGTCAACCCTTTTTAGCCAGAACCTTGACCTAGGATTAGGCATGGCAACAGGGTGAAATGGGAACGGGTATTGCATTTCTCACCCTCGCCCCGACTTTGTGACCGATCCCCGACCCCGCCTCTGATCCCCACCGGGATTAAAAAATACGTACCCATCCCCATCCCTGTTGGGGGTTGGGTTTCCCCGCCCCCGCTAGTATTGATTAATTTTTTTAAAAAAAGAGAAAAAATATTGTAACTTATTGAAAAAAAATGGAAAAAATGGGGCTAAAAAGCAGTTATGTAGCAAAGAAACAATAACAAAGCCAAATTCAAAATATGGGATCATTATCATAATGTAAAAAATTACTAAAACAAATCAATCAATTCAATTAAAATCATAAAATTTGGGTATTGCATGAGGAATTAAGGACATGCATATTTATTTTCCCCCAAAATACAGTACTATCTAAATATATGTTTTCCCAAAAGTAGCATGTGATTCTGTTTAGCAAAAAAAGTGATACTAATATACTATGATGGTTGTCCTTCAACATGTTTCATTCTGTTTAGTATATGATTCTGTTCAGCAACTTAAACATGTTTCATTCTTTCAAATTACATAATAAAAAAAGAAACAACTTAAATTGTTCAACAAATAAATGTTAATCATTCCTCCTAATTAGTGACACCAGCACCCATCATTTCACCTGCATAACAGAAATAAAAATTAGAACAAAAGCTTATATTCTATAATAATAAAAATATGAAATTTAGAACATTATTTACCTTCATCATCTGAAACCATTTCATTCATTACAGTAGCACATTCAACAACAACTTTATAGCTCATAGAACCTATAAAAATACATTACAAGTATTAGTTCTTGAATAAACACAAATATCAATTTAACAACAATTATGAATAAAACTTTACCAGTATTTTCAGCACTCCACAACCAACTTCTAGCGCACATTAAAGCCTCTAAAGTAGTCCATTGAAGTCGACTAAGATGTGGGCTTAATATTTGACCACCGGTGCTAAATACGGATTCTAAAGCTACAGTAGATACCGGAATAGCTTATCCTTAGCAATTGCTTGAAGTATTGGATACTTAACACCATTAAACTTCCACCACATCTAAATATCAAAGTCAACAGCTCTTGGTAAAGCCTATTCTTCAAAATAGTGGTCTAACTCTGATTTAACATAAGAACTTCTAGCCCTTTTTTCCTTATAATAAATCTATCATACTCAGATAATACATCACCAACAACTTTACTACTAGTAACATCACCAACATTACTACCAAAAGAGTCTTTGTTCATTTTCATTTGGTAATCAGAAACTAAGTCATAACACAATTTTTGAATGCACCTCACTTAAGTAAAAGAGTCATGTTCATACAATTTTTCATAATAATACTTAAGCAACTCCATCTTGTACCTAGGATCTAAAGCAGTGACAACTCCCATCACATTATGAATCACACCCCAATATTTATCAAATTTGATCATCATATTTTTTGCCATTTATTGAATCATTGGGTTAGGAGAGGTAACCCATTGTTTGATTGCCAACTTAATCTCACATATATTTGGAAAATACAAATTAGCAATTGGATGTTTAGTAGAAGAAAACAATTCAGTGATAGTATTAAACAACTTCAATCTCCCACAAACATCCTTTGCAAATTGCCATTGTAAAGTACTTGGCAAACAAGTATATTGAGACTCTCGTTGGTTTAATCAACAAAATACATCCTCATATCCTATGGCAATTTCAAGCATTTTGTAAGTTGAGTTCCATCTAGTTGGACAGTCTAATGCCAAATTCTTAGTGTAAGGGATTCTTAACTGTTTAGTCGTTTCCTCAAATTTTTCCTTTCTCTTAGGTGTTGTTGTCCAATATGCCACACTATCCCGAATATTTTCTACACCTTCTTTCACCATTTCCAACCCATTTTTTACTATCAAATTAAGGATATGAGCACAACAACGCATGTGAAGTAAAGACCCATCCCTAAGCAAACTACCGAAGTGCAATTTATCCTTAATTTTATCAATCATAACATCATTTGTGGTACAATTATCTAGGGTGATAGTGGATAGTTTTGTGTCAATATTCCAATCTATCAAACAGTTAGTCAATACATTGCAAAGTCTATCACTTGTATGAGGAGCAGGAACATAAATGAACCTAACATAAAAATAGAGATATAATATAAAAACAACCAAAAAAAGAGATATAATATAATCATATTGAATCATTTTATAAAATAAAAGGCCTAATAATATAAAAAGTTCAAATCGTTTTATTACCTCAAAATCTGACTTTGTAAGTTCCAACAACCATCAACGTAATGAGTTGTAATAGCCATATACCCCTCTTCTGACTCATTATAGTTCACATGTCTGATGTAATGGCCACTCTTCCATCAAGACTATTCAACAACTTCAAAGTTGTTGCTCATTCATTCTCATAGATTTTCATTATCTTCTTCTTAATTGTGTTTCTAGTAGGAACCTGAAAAATATCACTATATTTTATTTTATAATATACCAGCTGCAAAAGAGACACTTCATGTCTTTATCTTTATTAAAAATAGTTAAAGAAAATAGTGATAACAGTTTTTCCCGAAAAAATGGTAGTAGTTACATATAACATATGAAAAGTTCATGAAAGAAATAAAAATAGTTATATATATTAAAGGATAATTTAAAAATAAAAAATACATTCATCAAAGGAAATAATTACATTTATTAATAGTTATAAATCAATAAATGTATCTATAATATATTTTTTGCATACTTGAAAAAAGGGGTTTTGCTAGCGAACCTGAAACATAGGTTGGAGAGCAGCAGAGAGTATCTCCTAAAGCCAAGGTGATTCACAATTGATAGTGGATACTCATGCATAATAATTGTTTTTGCTAGCTCTTCCCTTGCACATTCTACATCATAAGTTCCCGCACCCAACTCTTGCTTTCCTTGCACAACCTTAGGTGTAAGAAATGTTTGGCCCTTCATCCCTCTCATAAAAATCTTGAACTGAACACAAATCTCATTATGCTGCCACAAATGCTTGGTTCCATTTTTTTATTTTCCACCAAGAAGTTTCTTACAATACTTGTATTCAGCCTTGTCCAAACCATTGACTTTAATTTTTTTAAAATGCTACCAAATCTTACTTTTCAGCCTACATATTCCTCCTTGCGCCTCCACATTATTAACTTCATCTTCATGAGGTGAAGGAGTATGATCAACATTAATAGGTGAAGGAGAAGGTACAAGATCAACTTGAATAGGTGAAGGAGTTTGATCAATTGGTGAAGGTGAAGGAGACTCATTAATTGGTGAAGGAATAAGGTAAATTCCTTCTGGTGAAAAACGAATATCTTCCATTACTTTCCTGGAAAGGAAAAAAAAACACTAATATCACAAAAAGTTTTTCCCAAACAAGTAGTATGATAAATGCTGAAAGTAGAATGATAAACAAGTAGATTTTTTAATTATAAATTAGACTTAAGCTCCATTTTTTATTTTTTTTAAATTATAATGAAAATCAATCAATGAAAAAATTTGAATTAAGCTCCTTGTTGGATCAAGTGGCCTCGGAATAATTAAGAAGGGGGGTTGAATTAATTATTAACGAACCTTTGCTAATTAAAAATCTATCCTTCTTAATATTACCAAAAGTAAAAGCAATAATTAAAGTGCACAGCGGAAATTAAAAGAGTAGGGAAGAAGAAGGCAAACACAAGAGATTTATACTGGTTCGGCAACAACCCGTGCCTACATCCAGTCCCCAAGCGACTTGCGGTCTTTGAGATTTCTTTTCAACCTTGCAAAAATCCTTTATAAGCAAAGATCCACAAGGGATGTACCCTCCCTTGTTCTCTTTGAACAACCTAGTGGATGTACCATCCACTAGAACTGATCCACAAGAGATGTACCCTCTCTTGTTCTCAGTCACAACAACCCAAGTAGATGTACCCTCTACTTGTACCACAAAGGATGTACCCTCCAGTGTGTTAAGACAAAGTTCTCAGGCGGTTAGTCCTTCGAAACTTTGTGAATGGGGAAACAAAAGAATTCTCAGGCGGTTAGTCCTTTGAAATCTTTTGTTTATGGGAAAGGGAAGAATCAAAAGAATTCTCAGACTGTGTCGTTTTGAATTCTTTGACAAGGGAGAAGGGAGACACAAAAGAATTCAGGCAGTTAGTCCTTCGTTCTTTTGGAAAAGGGAGAAGAGAGACACAAAAAGAATTCAGGCGTAGTCCTTGGTGAATTCTTTTTGGCAAAGGGAGAAGGGAATGAAAAAGATGAATAACACATGTTTTTGAACAAAGAACTTTTCTTGGAAGAGAAAGTTTTGAACAAAAAATTTTAGAAAGATGAAGAGAAGATGAAACCAGAAAGTTCTGAAAGAAATGAAAAAAGATGTTGAAAGATAGATTGAAAGATAGAATGACTGAAAGAGATGATTGATATGAATTATTCAATTATTGTTTCATGCCAAGGTCACATATTTATAGTTTCTTGATGACTCAAGTCAAAACTTGTAACTCTTGGCAATTCATTTAAAACTAATCACTTAAAAAGATATGACTTTTGAAAGAATCTTCAGAAACAAGTCACTTGAAGAAATGTGACTTTTGGAAATGAATTTTTCGAAAACAGTCGCTGGTAATCGATTACAGTGTAATCAATTACACATCAATAGATGTGACTCTTCATTTTGAATTTTGAAAATCTTAACGTTTTAAAACCACTGGTAATCGATTACTATAATTTGGTAATCAATTACCAGAGAGTAAAACTCTTTGGTAATGATTTTGCGAAAACTTCTTGTGCTACTCAATGTTTTGAAAAACTTTTTAATACTTATCTTGATTAAGTCTTCTCTTGATTCTTGAATCTTTGAGTCTTGAATCTTGATCTTGATTATTCTTGATTCTTGAAAACTTGAAACTTGAAACTTCTCTTGAAACTTTCTCTTGATTCTTGAATTGTTCTTGACTCAATCTTGAAATCATTCTCTTGGGCTTTTTGTCATCATCTTGTTATCATCAAAACACCTTGAATTAATCTTGATTCATCATATTGAATCAATCTTGATTCATCATCATGAAGCAATGAAGTTTGCTTCTACACTCCTCTGTTTGTAAAATCAACATGGCAGTAAACTATATGCAGTAAATTAAATTAAATATCAGTATATGTAGTAATATTTCTAGCTAATGTTCCATATCACCGAATTATGGCTCTTGTATCTTGATAATGATGATTAGTTTTATCTAGGTTTATTCTAAGCAAGTATATCTTTGCTAATTTCTGAAAAATTTATCATTGTATAGACAGTTTTATTGGCTATAGTACAAATTTAACAAATACTGAAATTTATCAATCAATACATAATTACTTCTATTGTTTGTGACTACTTGCATAACATTTTTTATTCTTCAGTCTACTTAAAAAAGTTGTGCAAAGGCAAATAATATGAGTGAATGAATGAATGAAAGAACACCACTTTTGTACTTCCTTTTAAGCTAGCAAAATAGAAAAGAAAAACATGCATCATAGAACATAAAATAAGAATTATTTCTTCCGAAAAGAAGTTCCATATAAGAGCCATTAATTTTCAGCATTTTCAAGCCTACAAGGATATGGTCTAACACTAATTGCACAGGGGAGATCAATATGTCTTCCAAACATAAATAAATACCAAGGTTACTTCTATTTTCTCCTTAATGTTTCTCAATATCATTTTTAGTCAAAAAAATTAACATTGCAAAACTCAATTGCTTTACAATCAGATCAAAATTTTCGTTTCTAATACAAAATATCTCATATCAACAAAGGAAATTGCTATGTTTCTGCATTTATTTCATATTTCTGTGATGCGATCACAATAATTCTGAATTATAATTACACAAGTGATAATAAATATGTTGTAATTGCAGCAAGTCAGCAACTGCAAGAACTTAATAGAAAAACTTATCAACATGAGCCAATATTACAACTATATATGGTTGTTTTAGCAATGATCACACAAATATTAGGATAAATATTTTGATTCTTAACCGAGCCGTAAGAAACTCTTTCAAAATTCATGTACAAGTTGATCGAGGCCATACCCGAATCAAATAAATATTAAAATGTAGTAACTAGGAAGCGATCCTAGGTCGTTTCCCAACGAACAATGATAAACCAAATGTTCATAGCAGATAGTAGGAAATAGTAACAAATTGGGGGGGGGGGGGGGGGGGGGCGGGTTGTTTGCTTTTGTAAATTAAACAGCGAGTAAAATTTAGTTAGAAAATATCAGGATTAAAATACGTTGCTTCCCCTTGATTCACAAGCAAGTCTCTTATCCTAGGTTGCGAGAATTTATCCTTATTCAGTTTAACCACTTAAACCAACCCTAAATTAAATTACTAAGCGAAATTCAACATAAGGCATTCATTATGTGATTAAGCATCACATACACCAATTACTCATAAACGATCATTAAGCATAAACGTAAATTAAGCGCAGAGACAATTAATCAAGCACTAAGCATGCATGAATTAATAGCAACAAATTCAGAGTAATTAGTGAAGAGGAAAAAGAATTGAACATAATTTAACAATAATAATAGAACCTCAAAGAGAACTGTGCTTGATCCTCAAGAGAAAACAACGCTGGGGACTTAGCCTTCCATTAATCAGATAGAGAACAAAATTTTATTGATAAAACTAAAAGTCTGAACTGGAATTGTAAAAAAATGAAAAATAGAAGAGAGAGAGAGGAGAGAGACTAAAACTGAAAAACGAAAAATAAAAGAGAGAGAGGAGAGAGAGAACTAAACTAGAACCTTGGTGCGGTTATATAGTTTTCAGCCCCAAAGCTTACAAATCTGTTTAAAATCCAAGCCCATAAGTAAAATCAAATCAAATCTAGATAAGATAAGATCTAGATGAAATAATATCCAGATGAGATCAAATCTAAATAATATCTAGATAAGATAAGATCTAATTTTGTAGAATAAATTAGTCTGCCCTCTTCAAGTCCAAGCCCAATTCTAGATTCAAGCCCAATGCTTCATTAATTCCTGAAATTAGATTAAAAACATCAAATTAGTTGAATGGGCCCAAATAATAAAACTACCTCAGAAATTTAACAATTAAGACTAATCAGTATTTAAAATGGTGCAAAAAGGGTTAAGAAATAGGAGAAAATAATGGCACATCAAAACCCCCCATACTTAGCCTTTTGCACTCCTGGGCAAAATGAAATAAAGAACAAAATCCAAGGATATCAAAGAGAGACAAACAAAAACATTTACATATTTCTCAATGAACGTCAAGGAATGAAAGGAATGGGTAACATCTAACATGAAGAGATCCAAAGAGTCAAGACATTCATGAAAATCATCCAAGCAACCCAATCATGGCAAAATAGTTAATCAGCTCAATAATGAAAAATGATTAAGCCTCACAAGATATACACTCTATCTCTCAAGTGTCTAGGCTTCTGTTTACTCTCGAAGCACCCATGAAAACAAACATCACATAGACTTGGCAAAATTCTAAAATTGACAAACAACTTGACAACACATGCATATGAGGATCAAAAGGTCTTTAAAGGTTGTAATGGGGCCAATGACAAGGTAGGGAAAAAATATGGAATAAGTAGCTAAATCCCAAAGGAATAGAGGAGCAATGGGGAATAAGTGGAAATTAAGCACAAGTTGTAAACTCAAACCCTCTAATATCAACAAAATCAATCAAGGCTCCCAAATCAAGTCCTCATAACAAGACCTCATTTATTCAACTTCACTTTTATTTTTAACAGTACGAATTTGCAGCAATTGAATTTTTTTTTTTTTGAATTTCATTTTTTTTTATTGAACAATACGAAAATGAAGATTAAAGAAAGAACTAGGCAATATATATATATATATATATATATATATATATATATATATATATATATATATATATATATATATATATATACATCAAGTATGGCCAAAATAAAACATTAAACATGGCCAAAAATCATATCTTCCAATGAAACATACCCCCCCCACACTTATTCCCAGCTTATTCCCAAAACAATTCCAAAGCTCCAAAATTCCTTAAGGGTAAGGTGATATCATGGTTTTTCACTTAAGGCTTGTAATGAGCTTCAAAACAAAAAAATGGGAAAATAAGCTCAAAGGGGCTATCAAAGGAATTAATTCAAGGTAAGTCCATTTGGCTAGAAGCTTATAAGAACGAAATTGCCTAAATCATTTCCAAATATGCATGTGAATTAGGAAGCATCAACAAGAATCAAGCCAAGGCTATTGTGCAAGCAATCAATGGGGCAAAACACACCAAAAGATTATGATGATGGATGGCTCAAATTCTCACAAAGGTAAACTTATCACTTTCAAATTGAGCTTTCAAAACTATCATGACATGTAAAGGAAAAACAAGGATTTCAAGTCACAAAATGTCAAGAGACTTTTATTTCCAGAACAATTACCCATTACTTGAACATATCCTATAATTCAAAGACAAACATGCAAATTTAACACAACAAAACTAACAAAATTAAACTGGAACCCAACAAAACTAACAAAATTAAACTAATTTAACAAAACTAACAAAACCAAAACCAAAGAACACACTCCCCCCCCCATACTTAAACAACACATTGTCCTCAATATGGCACAATTAAAAGATTAAAAGCAATTAAACCATCAAATAGAATCGGACAAATGTAATAAAAGTAAAGGAGATAGGAAAGAAAAACTCCCTAAGTCATGGTAGAGGAAGAGTAGGATGGAGTAAGGAAGTCTCTTCCTTACTAAAGAAGGGTTTGTGAGGAATGGCTTAAGTCGGTGTCCATTGACCTTGAAGCTCTTGTTTGTGGAGTCGCTTTTGATCTCAACTATACCATAAGGAAAAACATTAGTAACAACAAAAGGACCAATCCACTTAGGCCTCAACTTACCACTCATGAGTCCAAGCTTAGAATTATACAATAACACTTTTTGCCCAACCATGAAGTCCTTCTTAATTATAATGCTATCATGGAACTTCTTGGTCTTTTCTTTGTAGAACTTGGCATTCTCGTAGGCTTCTAGGCGGATCTCATCTAACTCACTCAGTTGCAACTTTCTTTCCTCACCAACTTGATCCATAGAGAAGTTGCAGGTCTTCACTGCCCAGTATGCTTTGTGCTCAATCTCCACTGGAAGATGACATGCCTTTCCAAAGACAACCCGATAAGGAGACATTCCTATGGGTGCTTTGTAGGCAGTCCTATGTGCCCAAAGAGCATCATCTAGCCTGGTGCTCCAATCTTGCCTGCTTGGTTGCACAATCTTCTCTAAAATTTTCTTGATCTCCCTATTAGAAATTTCTGCCTATCCATTGGTTTGGGGGTGGTATGGTGTGGATACCCTGAGGACAACCCCATACTTTTAAAGCAAGGCATGCATTGATTTGTTGCAAAAATGGGTTCCTTGATCACTAACGATTGCTTTAGGTACTCCAAACCTGCAAAATAGATTAGATTTGAGAAAATCTACAATAACCTTAGCATCATTAGTTCTAGTGGGCTTGGCTTCCACCCATTTTAAACATAATCAACTACAAGGAGAATGTAAACATAACCAAAAGATACAGGAAAAGGGCCCATGAAATCTATACCCTAGACATCAAACACCTCACAGAATAGCATAGGTTGCTGAGGCATTTGTTGTCGCCAAGTAAGTGCACTTCCTGCTCTCTGACACTGCTCACAAGTGCTACAAATCTTCCACGCATCTTTAAAGATGGTGGGCCAGTAAAAGCCACAGTCAAGCACTTTGTCAGTTGTCCTTTGAACACCCAGATGACCTCCCGATGCGGAAGAATGACAGAACTGCAGGACTGAGTCAGTCTCATGATCTAGAATGCATCGTCTAATGACCTGATCATTGCACAATTTCCACAAGTAGGGGTCATCCCAAATAAAATGCTTAGCATCACTTGTAATTTTATCTTTTTGAGCCTTAGATGCTAAGGGAGGAAAAACAGAAGCAACTAAATAATTGACAATGTTAGCAAACCAGGGAGTAGAAAGAGAATCAGAAATATTATACAATATATATAAATGATCATCCGGGAAATCATCCCGAATGGGTGAGTCCTCATCAGACACATGTTCGATCCGACTCAAATGATCAGCAACTAAATTTTTTGCTCTGCTCCTATCACGGATCTCCAAGTCAAACTCTTGGAGCCAGAGCATCCATCGGATCAACCTAGGCTTTAAATCAGCCTTCTGCAACAAGTACTTTAAAGTTGCATGGTCAGTATAAATAATAATGCGAGTACCAAGCAAATAAGAATGAAATTTTTCAAGAGCAAAAACTACGGCTAGTAGCTCTTTCTCAGTAGTAGTATAATTCTCTTGGGCAACATCTAAAGTCCTAGAAGCATAATATATCACCCTAGGCAATTTATCAATTGTCTGAGCAAGGACAGCCCCCAATGCATAATTTGATGGATCACACATAAGCTCAAAAGGGGCTGTCCAGTCGAGTGCCTGGATGATGGGGGTGGTAGTCAGTGCTCTTTTTAGGCAATCAAAAGCCTCTTTGCATTTATCATTAAAGTCAAACTCCACCTCCTTTTGCAACAAGTTGGATAGTGGAAGGGCTACTTTGCTAAAATCTCTTATAAAGCGCCTGTAGAATCCTGCATGACCAAGAAAAGATCGCACCTCTCGCACGCAAGAGGGGTAAGACAATTGTGAAATAATAGAAATTTTTGTAGGATCTACTTCAATGCCCTTATTAGAAATAATGTGGCCTAAAACTATACCTTGCTCAACCATAAAATGACATTTTTCAAAATTTAGAACAAGGTTAGTTTCAGTGCATCTATTCAAAACCTTTTCCAGACTATCCAAACAAACATCAAAAGTGGATCCATATACAGTGAAATCATCCATAAACACCTCTATGCAATTTTCTAAAAAATCACTAAAAATACTAATCATGCACCGCTGGAAGGTACCAAGGGCATTGCATAGGTCGAAAGGCATCCTCCTATAGGCAAAAGTGTCGAAGGGGCAGGTGAATGCGGTCTTTTCCTGATCCTCATGAGCAATAGTGATTTGCATATAACCAGAAAAACCATCAAGGAAACAGTGGTGAGATTTAGCTGCCAGGCGTTCAAGCATCTGGTCAATGAATGGCAGTGGAAAATGGTCCTTTTTGGTAACCTAGTTCAGCCTCCTATAGTCGATGCATACTCTCCAACTGTTCTGCACTCGAGTAGGAATCAGCTCATCCTTCTCATTTTTTATCACGGTGAGGCCGGTTTTCTTCGGGACTACCTGGACAGGACTCACCCATTGGCTGTCGGAGATAGGATAAATGATTCCAGCTTGCAAAAGCTTGGTTACCTCCTTCTTCACTACATCAAGAATCATCGGGTTGAGTCTTCTCTATGACTGTCTTACTGGTTTAGCCCCATCTTCTAAATTTATTCAATGCATACATGTGGATGGGCTAATACCAGGAATGTCCGCCAGGGTCCAGCCTATAGCTTTCTTATGCTTCTTGAGAACTGATAACAACTTCTCCTCTTGCTCATCAGTAAGGGAGGCAAATATAATTACTAGAAAACTGTTGCTATCATCCAAGTAAGCATTTAAATTTGATGGTAGAGGCTTCAATTCTGGTGTGGGCGGCTGGATAGTGGTAGAAAGAGATGGTTTCTCAGCCTGTACCTCATAAAGAAAGTCAGAGGTATGTGTACTTCCTGAAACATGGTTAGTTCTATCTGGCTCTATAAAATCAATCTCAAGAGGTAAAACATCACCAGACATGTAATCAATATCAAATTCAGATTCACTCTCAGCATCAAATTCAGACATATGATCAAGTACAAATTCAGATTCAATGCATGAAGAGTGACAAGCATGCAGATTAGAATGAAGATCAGTCATGTATTCATCAACAATATGGTCAATTATTTCAACACGAAATACAAAAATATCTTCAGATGGGTGTTTCATAACATTAAGAATATTAAAATGAACAGTTATATCACCAAACTCCATAGATAGTGTGCCTGCATATACATCTATCTTAGTTCTAGCAGTTTTCATAAAAGGTCTGCCTAGAATGATGGGAACTGATCCTTGAGAAAATCCCTCCTCCATATTTAAAATATAAAAATCAATAGGGAAAATCAGCTCACCAACTCTAACTAAGACATCCTCTATGAAACCAGCAGGATAGGCAACACTTCTATTAGCTAAATGAATTACCACATCAGTTGACTGCAAAGGACCTAGAGATAGAGAATTAAAAATAGACAGAGGCATAACACTAACAGAAGCTCCTAAATCTAGCATGGCATTGTCAAACTTATTGTTCCCTATAATACAAGGTATGCTGAATGTACCTGGATCTTTAAATTTTTCAGGGATTTGGGGAACAGATTTACCAATCAATGCGGAGACATTTCTTCCCATACTAATTCTTTCATTTCCTTTAAGCTTCCGCTTATTAGTGCACGGCTCCTTCAAGAATTTAGCATATCTTGGAATTTGCTTTATTGCATCCAGCAGAGGTATGTTTACCTCTACTTTCCTAAATGTTTCTGTCGCAACCTACCCTTCGGCAGGAGGGCGACGCGTGACTCGCGGGATGCGTGTTCCATGAAAGGAATACGCGCGGAGTCGCCACCAACGTTTATTTGAGGAAAACGTCGGAAAAACCGGAAAAGACGCGATCTACGAACTTTTAAGTAAAAGGTTCGGGAGTTGTATTTACGCACGGGGAAGGTATTAGCACCCCACACGTCCGTCCCAAGGGACGGCAGCCTTTAATCGAATGTGCAAACATGACTTTGATTTTTATGTTCCCTTTTATGTCCTTATATCCTTTATACCCTTTTTTATATTTTTCCTTTTTTGTGGTCGACAAGGGTGTTTCCCTTTGCTCCTACGTATTCCTCAATTTGCGATGAGGAAATCAGACCTACGTAGTTCTTTCTTATCAAGTGATTCTTTTTTACTTTAAGAGGTGATCATTTTAAGGCGTTGGACCTTGAAAATGATCCATTTTACTTAGTGAGAAATTGAAATGACAAACTTCAAAAACCTATTTTTGTGGACGAGCTTGACTAGGCGAGTTTGATTTTAGCCTTAGTTTCACCTTAGTTATTAGTCAATTCGATTAAGAATGAGAAATCCCAAAGAGAAAACGTCCGATTGATTTTCCGCTTTATTTTACTAAGAAATATTTTTTATTATTATATTATTATTTTACCTCTTTTTGATTTCCAACGTGGTTACGGCACGACCGAACGGTCGGAATTCATTTTAACCGAAGTTAACGGATAATACAATTCAAACGTTCGGTGGAAATTTATTTTATTTTTAGGTTAAGCGAGAAATGACTTAAGCACGTCAAGAGGGGGTATAAAAAGTAAATGAAACGAGAATAAAAATACACGAAACACAATGTGTACCACCACGGGTACATAGAACGAATCGAATAGCTTGGTTCGAGGTACTTACCCGTTGAAGATCGAAGAACGATGAAGAACGAATGAAGAACGTCGAAGAACGGTCAAAACCTTTGCGAAATTCCTCACGGAAAACGTTACGGAAACGTTTCGGAAGCGCCTCGGCTTAGATTTTCTTCACGGAAACAATTTTTCCAAGCAAATTCGAAAGAGAGAGAATTGCCTAAGGGGCTAAACCCTTTTCTTTTTCGCTTCCTCCCCTATTTATAGCAAAATAGGGGAGATGGTTGCCGCCCAGCTCGCCCAGGCGAGCTCAGCTCGCCCAGGCGAGCCAGGTTGCTTCCTCCAGAAGCAACAGCCTTCTGGAGGGCGCAAGTGGGCCTGGTTGCTATTTGCACCCCCATTTTTACTAAGTACACCCCCTTGCCTTTTTTTGGTGATTCTTTTTTCGTAAAGTTACGGAAACTTACGAATTTCGTAACTATACTTGTTTTCTTTCCGTAATGTTACGGAACCTTGCGGATTACATAATCATCCCCTTTTTAACCTACGGAATGTTACCGAACCTCACTAATTATGCAACGATGCTTCCATTTGATTTCCGGGGTGTCACGGAAACTTACGGATTGTGCATCAATATTTTTTTTGTTTTCCGGCATGCCCTGGAATTTCACAAATTGCCTAATGATGGGTGCCAAGCACCTTACAAGGACCAAACAAAGGTCGCATGTCATCAAGCAAAGGTCCCGGGACGAAATTAGGGTATGACAGTTGCCCCTCTTTACTTGTCTTTTATTGGAGATAAAAGGAAAGTAAAGATAAGACACTAATTTCGTTCCTCTCGATTGACGAGAGTCGCGGGTGACCATAAAATTTCCGCATGCAAATGACTTGTTGTTCCCGGGGGAACAAAAGGTGCTGAAGACGATGTCAGTCTCTGCATGCTATCAAGCGTTCTGTCTTACAGATAGCAAAAGAATGTTTATACGGATAACCACTCGGGTATTTCCGCCCGTCAGCCTGACTCAAAAGTCAGTATGACAGATCTTGTGAGTGTAGAAGATGATGTAAATCTCCGCGTGTCATCGGGCCCGCCGCCTCTGGATGACAAAGGGTGCAGAATGACCAAATTTTGTCTCTGCGCGCCATCGGGCACGACTGTATCTGAATGGCAAAGGGGTGCGGAATGACCAAATTTTGTCGCCGCATGTCATCGAGCCCGCCGCCTCTGGATGACAAAGGGTGCAGAATGACCAAATTTTGTCTCTGCGCGCCATCGGACACGACTGTGTCTAAATGGCAAAGGGGTGCGGAATGACCAAATTTTGTCTCCGCATGTTATCAGGCCCGCCGCCTCTGGATGACAAAGGGTGCAGAATGACCAAATTTTGTCTCTGCGCGCCATCGGACACGACTGTGTCTGAATGGCAAAGGGGTGCGGAATGACCAAATTTTGTCTCCGCATGTCATCGGGCCTGCCGCCTCTGGATGACAAAGGGTGCAGAATGACCAAATTTTGTCTCTGCGCGCCATCGGACACGACTGTGTCTGAATGGCAAAGGGGTGCGGAATGACCAAATTTTGTCTCCGCATGTCATCGGGCCTGCCGCCTCTGGATGACAAAGGGTGCAGAATGACCAAGTTTTGTCTCTGCGCGCCATCGGACACGACTGTGTCTGTGTGGCAAAGGGGTGCGGAATGACCAAATTTTGTCTCCGCATGTCATCAGGCCTGCCGCCTCTGGATGACAAAGGGTGCAGAATGACCAAATTTTGTCTCTGCGTGCCATCGGACACGACTGTGTCTGAGTGGCAAAGGGGTGCGGAATGACCAAATTTTGTCTCTGCATGTCATCGGGCCCGCCGCCTCTGGATGACAAAGGGTGCATAATGACCAAATTTTGTCTCTGCGCGCCATCGGACACGACTGTGTCTGAATGGCAAAGGGGTGCGGAATGACCAAATTTTGTCTCCGCGTGTCACGTGACCTCAGGGTCAGTATGACAGATCTTGTGGGGCGGCCGACAAAAGCAAGGCTCTTGCTCCTACGTATCCTCCAATGAGGAACTCAGACCTACGTAGTTCTAGATAACTTGTGAGACTTGAAAAAGTCTCCACCGGAAGATGCTGACATCTCCGGAAAGGGTGCAAATGACCACATTGGCCTTTGCTCATCAATCACACTTGGGGTCACTGAATGACGAGGTGCGGATAACCGTAAGGTGTCTCCGCGGGCTACCAGCTCTTGAGTCATGGTAACAAAATGCGGTGCGGTCGACAAAAGCGAGGCTCTTGCTCCTACGTATCCTCCAATGAGGAACTCAGACCTACGTAGTTCTGGATAACTTGTGAGACTTGAAAAAGTCTCGGTGTTTTCTCCACTAAAATGCAAACATGCTTTAGCAAAGAGACAAATATTCCAACTGATTAGAGCAGCATATGCTTTTTTGAGTGAAAAACAATGCGTCCACCGGGGAAGGAGAGTATGTTGATGAAATCCCCCATAACCATAAATGAGATTTTGGATGTTTAGCATTTCATTTCTAAATGACCATTTAGAGGAAACACTGGGTTCGACAAAATAGAAGAAATCCACTCAAAGTGTATCAATCTTGCACATGTAAGTGTTTTATCCTAATTCCGAACCATAGATATGTCATGACTTGATTTTGCAAATTATTTCCTATCAAATCAAAAATTACATGCGTGATCATGGATCAATAGGACTTCCCTTGGGAATGGGTTCTTTTGATGTTTTTTTTTTCGGCTTTTGTGTGTTTTTGGCTTTTGATTTTTTGGTGGCTTTTTCCTTTTCTGTTTTTGTTTGACGCGAGGCGAACAAGTCACCGACGCACAAGATTTTGGTTGGTAATCAAACGGAGAATACCACTTTTAGGTTATGGTTTCCTTTTCTTTCTTTTGTTCATTTGGTGACAATTCCGTATTGTTCAAATATTGTCTGGTCCAAAGACCTCTCTGCACATTTCTTCCGTTTTCTTTCGATCCTTGATCAGGAGCTTTCTTTCCTTCTTCTCCTTCTCTTTTTTTCTTTCTCCCATTCTTTGATTGGAAATTTTCTTTCTTTTCTTTTTGCTTTCTCCCACTCTTTGATTGGGAATTTCCTTTCCTCTCTTTTTTCCTTTGATTGGAAATTTTCCTTCTCTCCTTTTTTGCTTCCTCTTTGATTGGAAATTTTCCTTCTCTTCTTTTTTTGCTTCCGAGGGTAAGGATTGACATTCTCACCCTGGGTCAAGGTTTATTGTGAGTCAGGATTTTGGCTCAAAGCTTGTAGAATGGCTAGACATGATACATGTCAGGGTTTGGTTTGGTTCAAGGATAAAAGGGATGCCCCACATTATTTCCATGACACAAAATGCAAAAATGATGATTTGGAAACTTTATGCAAAACTGGTCATGCATGCACCTATGTGGATACTCAAGTGTCAAATTTTTATGGTCATGTGATGCTAAGGCTCAGGATTCATTTCCTCTATTTTAAATCAACCCAATGTTTCCAAAATATGTTCTTTTATCCATTTGTGCATTCATCCGAGTCCATTTTGGGCGTCCGGGAAAATTTTCACAGCATTCACCCTTCAGGTGTATACACATTTTTTCAAAAATTGGTTATGATCAATGAATTTTTTCAAAGAAAAGTTGGAAGTCATCTCTTTTCAAAAGCATGTCGGTTTTTCAGCTAGACAACTTATTTTTCTTTTTCCCCTCTTTTTCTTACTTGCTTTCTTTTTCCTTATTTGCTCTCTTTTTCTTTATTTGCTCTTTTTTCTTTTTTCATTTGCTCTTTTTTTCTTTTTTCATTTTTATTTTTATTTTTATCATGATTTTTGTTTATTTTACATATATACTTTTTTTGACGATGTTCCTAAACGAAGAACCCTACACGGTTCCAGAATTTCAAACATCATTGATAATAATGATATAAACACTAACGCAACAATCCAAACAAAAATGTATGCGTTGTACAAATGATAATCGAAACAACAAAAACAAACATTAGTCTCTCAATTCAAAACAATAACATAACATAAAAATGATAAAAGAAATATGAAAGAAAACATGAATCTTGGGGATCTCCCAGTCATGTATCTCCACTCCCTCCCAAGAAGTCAAGCAAATCGGCCATCTCCTTGTCCTCGTGGGCCTCTTCTCCATCGTCGGGAGCTTCTGGGGGCGCCTCTCCCGCTTGGGCCTCGGGCCAATCTCCGGGCCATGCAACCTCTGCCCTGAACTGGTCTGGAGTAGGGCATGAAAAAGAAGCGAAGCCCTGGCTCTGCATGCTGAGGCTCATCTGGTACAGACAATCATGGGTCTGCACATGTGCCCAGTGGTTGGCCGCCTGCTGGCGAACCAAATGCCGTAAATACTGGTCCGTGTCAAATGACCCAGCCTGGCCAGCCTGATGAGGTGGTGGTGGTGCGCCTGCGGCCTGTGGAGCATCACCCTGAGCCTGTCTCTGGGTACAGTACTTCTCAATAAAAGCCCGGGTGATGGGCGGCCGAATTACCTTGGCAGGTGCAACGGGGACTCCGAACGACTGGCAGAGTCCTGTGATCAGTGTGGGAAATCCCAGGGCCTTGTTGGACTTATCTGGGTCCAAAGGGTGCCTAGTAGGCGCCATACCTGCAAAAATATAGATGGCATCAGCGATCAGCTGAGCCACATGGATGCTCATCCGTGTCAGGATGGCGTACACCAGCTGACACTTCGGCATGGGGAGGTCGGAATTATGATCGGTGGGCAGGATGTTGCTGAGGAGCAACGTCATCCATATCTGGGTCAGGGTGGTCATGTTGGTGCGCATGATTCGCACTCGCCTCCCTGCAGCAGTCCGGGCAAAATCCTGCCCCAGTATACATAGCAGCTGAGCGATGGCCTCCTCATCGAACCCATCAGATCGGTTCGTCCTCTGTTGGCCAAGCATTGGCATAAAACTCAAGGACTATTTCTGGATCGAACTTGGGCATGGGAGTAACCAGTGATGTCCACCGCCGGCGCCCTATTTCCTCCTGGAAATCAGTATACTCGTCGTCCCTGAGCTGGACGCGTCGCTCCCGGAGAAACGACCATCCCTTGATGGCCTCAAAGCGCTGCTGGTGTACAGCGCTCCTAAAGCGGTGACTGTCATACTCAGGAGCGGAACTAGTTCCTTCGACCGCCTTGTCCTTCCTGAACCTCTTTGAGGCAAGCATCCTCGGGGCCATTTCCTGCGAAGGCAAACATTTGGAAAATTAGTTTTACCAAGAAATGCTACCCTTAAAACAAAAATGGCATACAACCTCCTCCAATAAATACAAACATCAATGTAAATTTAGAGCAAGCTTATGCGCATACTTCTTTACGAGCGTTCACTTGCACAAGACATTCTTATAACTAAGAAAAATGCACCCATATACAATCAAGGCACCTTGGTTACCTAGATTATTTATATGTACTTCCAAGGTGTATTTGTTACCTACATCACACGCATTTCCTTTGCTAAATTTACATATATGCATACTCAAAGCACTTTGGCTATCAAAAATTGCATACGTGCACATTCTGGTATTTCTAATACCTATACATACACAAACTTCATGATGAATTTTGACTATCTACACAATAAGGTGCTACATTTCATGCTTTTTTTCAAGTGTTTTTTTTTTACTACCTAAAGCCGCATGCAAATTCAAGTATATTTTCTTTTGCTGACTAAAATTGTATTCAAACTTAAAAGGTATTTTTGTAAGGAATTTTCTTTACATAACATGCAACATATTTATATATTTTTGTGAGACATTTTGACTACCAAAAATTACATATACATACATCCTAGTATTTTGCTACCACACCCAAAGTGTAAATTGCCAAAGGTATTTTGCTACCTATTCTAAACATACACATTCATGATGAGCAAAATTCCTAACCATCTAGGCGTAGGGAAATTATTGTAGCGTGGCCCATAGCTGATTGCTGGCCAAAAAAGGTAACTTTACCCAATATGCACCTCATCTTGTGTTCTTTTGCATAAAACTTTGGTTCCTAGGCCTAGGATATATGTGGGGCGATTACTCTAACCTTTTTCGGGAATGAATGCATGTCCCAAAAAATAGAAAATATGTGCAAACCAAAATGTCCCATGGGTTGTTTCCTTACAAAGGTCATGCGCTAATGCCATTGAGGCATTTCACCGAACACTTGGTGGGTGCGCGTTTAGGTATCAATAGCAAGAGAACGGGGACAATGTGGCATGTCCCATTGCTTCAAAATGCATTATAGGCCTGGGGCCATCCCATACAAACCCCCAATCCAACCCAATCAAGCAAGAAAACAAACCAAAATTGCCCCACATATTTGAGCACATTCCCACATTTTAGAGCACCAAAAGGAGATCAAAATACACCAATGAAAAGCTAGAAAGCTTAGGGATAGAATACTTACTTGTTGGTGATGAACAAAAGCGCGAAACGGAATCAAAAAATGCGAAAAATGATGACCCTAGGGCTGCAAACTCATAAATCCCGTGGGTATGGCTTTTGAAAGGGGGGAAGAGAGGTTTTTGAATGCAAAAACGTCCCCCCTTTCGTCATTCTTATAATTTGGTGCAGGGGTGGCTCGCCCAGGCGAGCTAACCTGCATTTTTTTTTTTAGAGGAACATTAACCATATCCCCTCCTTCCTTATGGTTTAGCGCTTTGCCTAACCTGAACTTACTTAAGTTAGAATTAGGCGTTGATTACTTATTTTTTTAAAACAAACAAATAGTAAGACAACTGCGAATACAAAGGATACGGGGCTGCCTTGCAGCGACGTTCTCTGCTTGTCTTGCGCAGAGAAAGGGCAACGATCAGTCGGTCGTGACCTCATCCCCACTTGCATCCGTTCCTAAGTACCTGCAAGTAATAAACAACCAGGTTCGGCCAATCTTGACCGCGTCATTTGTCTTACCTTGATTGGTTTCTGCTGTCCGCATTTGGTCCCCACCCCAGAAGGTAGCTCAAGATGATCCTGCCCCTGTTTTACCACAACAATATGCATGCGTATGCGTATGCATGAATGTTTTCAAACGCAACAAATTTTAGCAAAAGTTGGTTAAGGTTCAATTTTAATTAAGCGCTTGGGGCATCCCACGAACTGAGCGGAAGGGCTCAGGTGATCACAAATCAAATGCAAGGTTTGAAACCAACGTGAGGACTAAAGCCTCGAGTCTACGTTCATTTCTTTGAAAGATTGTAACGAGAGATACAGCAGACGGGAAATCCCTGGGGGAAATCCAGAAAACGCATAAAGATAAAGAACATGCAGCGACATCCTTAATTGCCCCAGATTCTAAGCATAATATCGCTTGACGACATCAGAATTCACGGGTGAAGGTAACTCTTCGCCATCCATGTTGGTAAGCACCAGGGCTCCTCCAGAAAAAGCCCTCTTCACAACAAAAGGCCCTTCGTAGTTCGGGGCCCATTTCCCTCGATTGTCTTTGACAACATGAGACATTTTCTTCAGCACAAGGTCTCCCTCATGGAACTTGCGCAAGTGTACTTTCTTGTCGAATGCACTCTTCATTCTTTGCTGGTACACGCGCCCATGACTCATGGCCGTTAAGCGCTTACCCTCGATGAGGTTAAGCTGGTCATAGCGCGTTTGAGCCCACTCTGATTCCTTTAATCCGGATTCTGCCAAGATCCTTAATGACGGGACTTCTACCTCAAACGGTAACACAACCTCCATCCCATATACCAATGAGAACGGCGTTGCCCTAGTTGACGTTCGCACTGAAGTTCGGTAACCGTGTAATGCGAATGGGAGCATTTCGTGCCAATCCTTGTATGACACGGTCATCTTTTGGATAATCTTTTTGATATTCTTATTGGCCGCTTCCACGGCTCCATTCATCTTTGGCCGGTAGGGTGTGGAATTGTGATGCTGGATTTTAAACTCCTCGCACATTTCCCCCATCATCTTGTTATTCAGGTTGGTGCCGTTGTCTGTGATAATCTTCCTCGGCAAACCATATCGGCAGATGATCTCTTTCTTAATGAACCTGACCACCACACCCCTCGTGACATTGGTATAGGAAGCCGCCTCGACCCACTTGGTGAAATAATCTATCGCTACGAGGATGAAGCGATGACCATTCGAGGCCTTGGGCTCAATGGCCCCGATGACATCTATTCCCCACATGGAGAAAGGCTAAGGGGCGGACATGACATTCAGAGGATGTGGTGGGGCATTGACATTATCTGCGAACGCTTGACATTTGTGGCATTTCCTCACATGGACACAACAATCACTTTCCATGGTAAGCCAGTAATAACCTGCTCTTAGGATCTTCCTGGCCATAGCATGCCCGTTGGCGTGTGTTCCAAACGAGCCCTCATGGACTTCCTCGATCATGTGATTTGCCTCCCTGGCATCCACACACCGTAGGAGTGTCATGTCGTGATTCCTCTTATACAGTATGCTTCCGCTCATGAAGAAACCGGCTGCCAACCTTCTCAATGTCCTCTTATCATTGTCGGCAATCTCTGGCGGGTATTCTTTGCTTACGACATATCGCTTGATGTCGAAATACCAAGGCTTTCCATCCCGTTCCTCTTCTACTTGGCAACAATGCGCGGGTTTGCCACGACACCAAAATTCAATGTAGGGTAGATCCCCGTGCGGCGTTAGCAGGAACATAGACGCCAAAGTAGCAAGTGCATCCGCCATTTGATTTTCCTCGCGGGGAACATGATGGAAGGAGATCTCATCGAAGGTCTTAGCCAATTCCTTGATATAGGCTTTGTAGGGTATCAGCTTGGGATCTCTAGTTTCCCATTCCCCTCTCAGCTGATGGATTACCAATGCTGAGTCGCCATATACCTTGAGTAGTTTGACATTGGAGTCAATCACTGCCTGGACGACTAGGGCACATGCTTCATATTCGGCCATGTTGTTGGTGCAGTCGAATCCTAGCCTGGCTGTGAAAGGTACACATTGATTGTCCGGAGAGACCAATACTGCCCCAACGCCATGGCCTAGAATGTTTGACGCTCCGTCAAACCATACGGTCCATTTGTCCCGATCTTCGTCCAATTTTTCCTCAAACAAGGCCATGATGTCCTCATCCGGGAATTCAGGATGCATGGGCTGATAGTCGTTAAGAGGCTATTGAGCCAAATAATCTACTAAGGCGCTTCCTTTTATCGCCTTTTGGGTGACGTAGACTATATCAAACTCGGATAGCAGGACTTGCCACCGGGCGATTCGTCCCGTGAGAGCTGGCTTTTCAAAGATGTACTTAACCGGTCCATCTTGGATATCAACTAGGTAGTATGGCTCAGCATGTACTGCCTTAGGCGATGGGATGCCCATACTAAAGCACAACACGTTCTTTCGAGCAAGGAGTAATTCATTTCACAGGTCGTGAACTTCTTACTTAGGTAGTAAACAACGCGCTCTTTCTTTCCGGATTCGTCGTGTTGACCCAGCATACACCCCATTGACTCGTCCAAGATTGTCATGTACAAAATCAGAGGCCTTCCAGGTACTGGTGGCATAAGCACGGGAGGATTCATAAGGCACTTCTTGATCCTTCCAAAAGCTTCTTGGCAATCCTCATTCCAGCGATCAGTTTGGTTTTTGCGTAAGAGCTTGAACAACGGCTCACAAATGGCGGTGAGCTGCGATATGAATCTGGCAATATAATTCAAGCGTCCCAGGAAGCCCCGGACTTGCCTGTCTGTACGGGGTTCTGGCATCTCAAGGATAGCCTTCACCTTTTCGGGGTCTACCTCTATCCCTTTCTGGCTTACAATGAAACCAAGTAATTTCCCTGATTTGACCCCAAAGGTACACTTAGCGGGGTTCAACCTTAATTGATATTTCTTAAGCCTTTCGAACAACTTCCGCAGGTTGACAAGGTGTTCTTCCTCGGATTTAGATTTAGCAATTATGTCGTCCACGTAGACCTCGATCTCTTGATGCATCATATCATGGAACAAAGCTACCATGGCACCTTGATAAGTTGCCCCGGCATTCTTGAGTCCAAAGGACATCACCTTGTAACAGAACGTCCCCCACAGGGTGATGAAAGTAGTCCTTTCCATATCCTCGAGCGCCATCTTTATCTGATTGTAACCGGAGAAACCGTCCATGAAGGAAAATAAAGCGAAATTGGCCGTGTTATCTACGAGGATATCGATGTGTGGTAAAGGAAAATTGTCCTTGGGACTGGCTCGATTCAGGTCCCGATAATCCACACACATTCGTACTTTCCCATCTTTCTTAGGGACCGGTACGATGTTGGCAACCCATTCTGGATACCGAGCGACGGCCAGAAAACCAGCGTCAAATTGCTTTTTCACTTCTTCTTTTATCTTTAAGGATGTTTCGGGCTTCATCCTTCTCAGTTTCTGCTTTACCGGGGAACACTCGGGATTTAGAGGTAATCGGTGTTGTACAATGTCAGAACTCAAACCGGGCATATCTTGGTATGACCAAGCAAAGATGTCTTGGTAGTCTTTTAGCAGGATTATTAATTCTTCACGGATAGGTGCGGTAATACCTGTACCTATCTTTACTTCTCTTTTTCCACTGCCAATTCCTAAGTCTACCAGCTCTGTTTCTTCTTGATGAGGCCCCATTTCTTGGTCCTCATGGGCGACCATTCTTTCTAATTCTGGGGGAAGTCCCACATCCTCGTTTCCTTCATCTTCCGTTTGACTCATTTCTTGCTCGAAGTCGATAGGCGGGTCCCAGGTATTAGTACCTTCGGGGGACTCGTCATCGGATCTGCCGTTTCAGAAAAAGAAGTAAACATGCAAATGAATGAGAATGGGTAGAGACGTAGGAACAGATGAAGAAAGATCCTTGTATTATAAATTCAAAAACAAAAGACACAAAGCCTTAACAAAAGGAAAAACTCTAAAGCCTAGGCCCAACTATAGAGCTTTTAAAACCGTAAAGGTTTACATTATGCTCGTTGCGTAAATGCCGGGGCGTTCCTCCACTCGCCAATTTCCCAGCTGGAAATCAGGAGGGCATGGTCGTACCAAATCCAATGTACTCGGAACATCATCTTCGCATATCGCGACCACTTGACCTTTGTCTCCCAGTCTCGCGCTTATAAAACTTCTACTTATGTGGCAGGGCGGGCTTCCTTCACTTTCTTGTCTCCAACGCGAGCTTTGACCACCGTTCTTCCTTCCTGCGATGCTTCTCTTCATATCCGACTGAGTGGGCTTATAGCCTAAACCATACTTCCCACGATTTCCTTTGGCATTTATCAGGCTAGTTATGCCACCGTTGTCTTTGCCTAAACCCATTTCGGGTTCGTAACCGTTCCCCAACATAACCCGGGCCATCATTACTGCTGCATCGGACAGGCAAGGCTGCCCAGAGAAGGAGTCCACGGAGGAAATGATGACCACCTCAAAAGACTGGAAAGCGGTTTCTAACAATTCTTCTGCGGCTTCCACATAAGGCATAGAGGATGGGCAGCTCACCAAGATGTCTTCCTCGCCTGACACGATGACCAAATGCCCCTCCACTACGAATTTCAACTTTTGGTGGAGCGTAGAGGGCACAACTCCCACTGAGTGGATCCACGGGCGCCCCAACAGACAGCTGTAGGGGGGGTTAATATCCATTATTTGGAAGGTGACTTGACAGGTGTGAGGGCCTATTTGTACCGGGAGATCGATTTCTCCCCTAACCTCTCGGCGAGTGTCGTTGAAGGCACAAACCACCATTGAACTCGGCTTTAAGTGGGAAGCATTGAATGGTAATTTCTCCAAAGTGCTCTTAGGCATCACGTTTAAACTAGAACCATTATCGATGAGCACTTTGGCTACGACATGGTCCATACACTTGACTGATACGTGCAAAGCCTTATTATGCCTTCTCCCCTCAGCGGGGATTTCTTCTTCGGCGAAGGCAAGATAGTTGTTGGCAGTGATATTGTTGACCAGCCCTCCGAAACCTTCTACCGAGATATCTTGGGCTACATGGTCCTCGTTCAGAACTTTTACTAGCAGAGCCCGATGAGGCTCGAAGCTCATAAGTAACTCCAACAGCGAGACCCTGGCCGGGGTTTTGTTGAGCTGTTCGATAACCTTGAATTCGCTCTGCTGAATTATACGGAGGAACTCGCTGGCTTCCTCTAGTGACACCTCCTTTTTACCATCCTTTTTCTCCGGGAGGCCTTTTTCCGGAATATCATTATTCGAAGCGTGGGGTGCTTCACCATCTTTTTCCTCCACCACTTTTCCTTTTCCCTTGACGTTCGCGGGTTGGACTGGTAGGTCCGGAGGTGCGAACACACGACCACTGCGGGTCACACCAGTCGTTCCTGCGATATTTGTTACCTTAGCCGACAACGAGCTGACGTCGGTGGCTTCTTCTTCCTTCTCCCTCAGAGGTGTATATCTCCATGGGACTGCGTGGCTATTTTGGTACGGGAAAGGAACAAGTTTAGCTGCCAAGGGGTGTCCGGGCTTTTGCGAAGCTGTGCCTTTAGTGAAGTATATCACCAAGGGTTTGGGCTTCGCAACACTGCTCCCATCCGTGGACTGCATGCATATGTGCTGCTCTTCTCCTCCTTCATTGCCAACTTCCAGTCGACCTTGATCTATCATCCGCTGTAACAATTCCTCTACTCCCAAACACGTCTCCATGTCATGCAGCTCGCCGGAATGTAGCAAACAGGAATCCTCCTTATACCCACTATGGGGAATCACACCTCCCTTTTGTAGGGCCTCAAAGATAAACCTCCTAGGGGTTGCCACATCCCTTAAAGGTTTAGACTTGCGCGGCCTATCGGACTCAACGGCGTTAATTGCTCCCCCTCCATGATTGGCGAGCGGGTTGGTTCTCACATTGGGCCGATCCTCTTGGAAGGTCAGCCATCCAGCATCCATCAAATGTTGGACCTTGTATTTAAGGGCCAAGCATTTTTCAACGGAATGTCCCGGGACACCCCCATGGTACTTGCAAGTTGCATTAGGGTCATACCACTTTGGGAAAGGGGGTTGGAGGACCCTTCCGGGAGTTACTACGGCCAAATGATTGGCGATGAGGGATGGCAAAAGGTCTTCGTACGTCATTGGGAGTGGGGTGAATTCTTGAAATGGCCTCGGAGGGAAGTTCCTTGTCGTGTTGGAATTACCGGCCGGGCGAGTCGTGTTCGGAGTTGGAACTTGGGGAGCTTCCCTCTGGGTGGGTGCCTTAGGCTGCACGAGTGTTGAACCAGAGGCGTTCCCGGTATGAGCCGAGAAGCTCGGGTGATGTTGCGCGTACTGATGGGTACCATGAGGTGTTTGCTGGGGTTTGACCCACGCGGGTGTTGAAGAGACGGCATGGGCATCTCCTTCCTTCCTTTTTGCCCCTGTTGCCCCGATTCTTTTGGCATTCGCACTCGTGGAGGAAACGTAATCAAACTTTCCTCTTTTCAATCCTACCTCGATTCTTTCCCCGGCGAATACTAGATCTGCAAAGCTGGGCGGCATGTAACCTACTAGCTTCTCATAGTAGAACACTGGCAGAGTGTCTACCATCATGGTGATCATCTCTCTCTCAACCATGGGAGGAGCTACTTGTGCCGCCAAATCTCTCCACCGCTGCGCATATTCTTTAAAGGTTTCACCCTCTTTCTTGAACATATTTTGCAGTTGAGTGCGGTCGGGAGCCATATCGGAATTGTACTGATATTGCCTTAGGAAGGCAGTAATCAGATCCTTCCAAGTACGGATACGGGAAGCTTCCAAGTTAGTGTACCACACTACCGCGGCTCCGACCAAGCTATCTTGAAAGAAGTGTATTAATAGCTTCTCATCCTTAGAGTGTGCGCCCATCTTGCGGCAGTACATCTTGAGATGGTTTTTGGGACAAGTCGCCCCTTTATACTTGTCGAAGTCCGGCACTTTGAACTTCGGGGGAATAACAACATCGGGTACTAAGCAAAGATCCGTCATGTCTGCGAACGGATAGTCCCCAAATCCTTCCACGGCCCTCAATCTTTCCTCAAGGAGATCGAGCTTCCTCCTTTCTTCAGTTGCCGGGGACGGTCCTTCCGTGGATAAAACTATTGGTTGTGTTGCGATGTTGGGCTGAGGCAACGTGCTGGGTGCCGGCCCTTCGGGGATCGGGGGATAGAACTCGACATCCCTTCGAGCATAGTCTTGAGGGTCTTTGTGGACTTCTTCGGGCTGTTGAGGAGGCTCTCTTTCAAGGACGGGAGAAGCAATATGGCCCGCATCGTCTTGCAAGACGGGTGGTGAGTAGTTGGCCGGCAATCCATAAGGGTAAACCGCTCGGTTGTATCCCAGGTGAGGGCTGCCATCGTGCCCCAGTGTGTCCCTTCCCCGTCCTACTATGTTTGAGGGAGGATGGTGCGCAGTTGCCAAGAGAGTTGGGTCTGCTTCGGCAGCCGAACTGACAGTGGCAGCAGTGGCCGCGTTCTTTTCCTTGAGCTGCCTCATACCTAACATGGCCTCCATCATGGAGGCCATTTGTTCTTTTAGAGCCGACATGTCGGCTTTCATCTGTTCCTGTGTCTCCTCTTGATCACCCATCGTTCTAGATTTGGATCTGGTGCGATAGGGATGCCTTGTAGCGCGTTTAGTTATGGTGTTTTTCCCTAAAAAACCAAACGTGAGGAGTGGGTAAAGAAAGAAAGAAAAATGCATGCTAGAGATGAAATGTAGGAGTGACTTGATTTGCACGAGCTTTTTGGAGTAGAAACATGGGACCAACTCATTTTATTTCAAAAAGAAATTCGTATCTAGTCAAGGTCTAAGAGACCATACAAGTTTCCTAACGATTTCTAATTATGTGGGCCATTAAGTCTATCATATGCTGACAATAGCCGAGAAGCCCATGAATCTCTTCGGGGGCGGAGTAGGTGTCCTGCCATCGCCTTGGCCTTGGCTAACAAGTGGGGAAGTTCTTGACTCCCGTTCAAGGTAAGAGCAAACCGATCCATCCACATGGTTGCCTCTTGGTGTAAAGAGTCGATCACCCTTCCTCTAGCCTCTTTTTCCGCGTATACTTGAGCATACTCATCCGCGATCCTATGCTCGTGGGCCGTGGCTAGACCTAACTCTTCTTGGTACTTGGCGATGATAGCTAGCATGTTGGTCTCCGTCTCGCATAAACGCTGAGACAAGCTTCTTTTGGACCTTGAACAGGCAACTAACTCCTCTTTCAAAACCATGCTATGTGCTCGCGACTGGTTCCTTTCTTCCCTTTGCAGCTTGAGTTCACTATTGCTACCCCACAGAGCTCCGCGAAATTTATTCCGGCCATACTCTTCCTTGCGAGCCCTCTTGGTCTCTTGTTCAAGGGCTCTTGCGGTAGTTGCATTCTCCTCCCGTAATCCGGCACACTCCTTCCGAATGTGTGTAGCGGCCAACTTGAACTTCTCCTTGGCAAGTTTCGCCTTTCCTAACTCACTTTTGAGAGCTTGGACTTCTTCGTCCTCTTCCGGTGCTTCAAAACTCTCTTCGCTGACGACTTTTAACTTGGTGAGCCAATCTAAACCTCGTATATGAACTTTCAACCATTCATGGTACCCACCAATGATGCCATTACGAATGCCCCTAAGTTCTCGATCTTTCCTTAACGGGGTTTCCCATGCCTTATGGATTCTTTGTATAGCCTTGAAATTTTGTGCGCTGAAATCCCTCACAAGGAAAGGAGACATGCTTTCTTCTGTCGGTGCTCCCCTCATGGGGTACCCTAGTTGTCTTATAGCGAGCGCGGGATTGTAGTTAATACAACCCCTCGTTCCTATCAGCGGAATGTTTGGGTATCCTCCACATGAGAAAAGGACTCCTTCTTTACCTTCCTTCCATCGGGGGAACCAACTGATTGTTCTACCTCCTATCCCGGCCAAAAGCTGGTCCCAATCTATTCTCCTCTTTTCAGTACACGAGCGATGGCTCAGGAGAAGACATGGATGCCTTGTATCTTGCTAGAACAAGTGCGAAACCAACCAAACACAGAGGGCGGGCAAGCAACAGATGATCCGTGCGCTACTCTTTTCGCACCTTCGGTCAAATGTGTCAAATAAATCTGCCAGAACAGCTACCACCGGACTTTCCTTGCCATGGTAGTATGCAAGGAAAGCGTCGATTGCTGCTAGGTCTACCAAACCATCCACGTTTGGAAAGAGGACGACCCCAAAAATTAGCAAAGCTAACACATCCATAAACGGGACCCAATCTCCTTGATTGGCCATACCCCTTGCCTTGTCTTCTAGGTACCTCCGTGGTAGGCCCGCTATGCCGTTTCGAGTCTGTTTCACGCGGTCCAAACCTCTCGCTGAATCTTTGACCACAGTTGCAATTCTACTCAAAGAGGGGAGACACCCGGAGGAAAGATATGGTTTTCTTCCCCCGAGAGGACACCCTAGAATTTCCTCATATTCTTCAATGGTTGGTACTAATTGGAAGTCTCCGAACGTGAAGCATCTCAAAGGCTGGTCGTAGTATTGGGTGAGTGATGCAATGGCTTCTATGGATACCTCCGCTATGGTCAACTCTAAGATCTTTCCGTAAGTCTTGCGGAAGGCTTGCATTTGGAGAGGTTCCATCAACCGCCCTAATTCCTTGATGCTGGTGGTATCTAGGCTTTTAACCTTGACTTGGTAGAACCTCTTGCCGGTTTGATTTGTTCCTGTCGCAACCTACCCTTCGGCGGGAGGGCGACGCGTGACTCGCGGGATGCGTGTTCCACGAAAGGAATACGCGCGGAGTCGCCACCAACGTTTATTTGAGGAAAACGTCGGAAAAACCGGAAAAGACGCGATCTACGAACTTTTAAGTGAAAGGTTCGGGAGTTGTATTTACGCACGGGGAAGGTATTAGCACCCCACACGTCCGCCCCAAGGGACGACAGCCTTTAATCGAATGTGCAAACATGACTTTGATTTTTATGTTCCCTTTTTATGTCTCTATATCCTTTATACCCTTTTTATATTTTCTCTTTTTGTGGTCGACAAGGGTGTTTCCCTTTGCTCCTACGTATTCCTCAATTTGGGATGAGAAAATCAGACCTACGTAGTTCTTTCGGAACAAAGTGTTTGGTTAAGTTGTTTTTTGTCTTTTTTTGCAAAATATGTTTTTATTGAACAAAAGGTCATTTAAGGTGTTGAACCATTAAACGGTCTTTTGATTTTGAAAGGGGAGAAACGTTAAGGCTTTGGACCATTAACGATCTCTTGTTTTTGAAAGGAGAGAAACGTTAAGGCATTGGACCATTAACGATCTCTTGTTTTTGAAAGGAGAGAAATGTTAAGGCATTGGACCATTAACGATCTCTTGGGGTGGTCGACAAAAGCGGGGCTTTTGCTCCTACGTATCCTCAATGAGGAACTCAGACCTACGTAGTTCTTTCTTATCAAGTGATTCATTTTTACTTAAGTGGTGGTCATTTTAAGGCGTTGGACCTTAAAAATGATCCATTTTACTTAGTGAGAAATTGAAATGACAAACTTCAAAAGCCTATTTTTGTGGACGAGCTTGACTAGGCGAGTTGATTTTAGCCTTAGTTTCACTTTAGTTATTAATCAATTCGATTAAGAATGAGAAATCCCAAAGAGAAAAAACGTCCGATTGATTTTTCGCTTTATTTTACTAAAAGATGTTTTTTTTTATTATTATATTATTTTTTACCTCTTTTTGATTTCCAACGTGGTTACAGCACGACCGAACGGTCGGAATTCATTTTAACCGAAGTTAACGGATAATACAATTCAAACGTTCGGTGGAAATTGATTTTTATTTTTAAGTTAAGTGAGAAATGACTTAAGTAAAATGGCTTAAGCACGTCAACAGGGGGTATAAAAAGTAAACAAAACGAGAATAAAAAATGCACGAAACACAATGTGGACCACCATGGGTGCATAGAATGAATCGAAAAGCTTGGTTCAAGGTACTTACCCGTTGAAGATCGAAGAACGATGAAGAACGAATAAAGAACGTCGAAGAATGGTTGAAACCTTTGCGAAATTCCTCACGGAAAACGTTACGGAAACGTTTCGGAAGCGCCTCGGCTTAGATTTTCTTCACGGAAACAATTTTTCCAAGCAAATTCGAAAGAGAGAGAAGTGCCAAAGGGGCTGACCCCTTCCTTCTTCACTTCCTCCCCTATTTATAGCAAAATAGGGGAGGTGGTTGCCGCCCAGCTCGCCCAGGCGAGCCAGGTTGCTTCCTCCAGAAGCAACAGCCTTCTGGAGGAATATTCTGGAGGGCCCAAGTGGGCCTGGGTGCTATTTGCACCCCCATTTTTACTAAGTACACCCCCCTCTGCTTTTTTTGGTGATTCTTTTTTCGTAAATTTACGGAAACTTACGAATTTTGTAACGATACTCGTTTTCTTTCCGTAATGTTACGGAACCTTGCGGATTACATAATCATCCCCTTTTGACTTACGGAATGTTACGGAACCTCACTTAATTATGCAACGATGCTTCCATTTGATTTCCGGTGTGTCACGGAAACTTACGGATTGTGCATCAATATTTTTTTGGTTTTCCGGCATGTCCTGGAATTTCACAAATTGCCTAATGATGGGTGTCAAGCACCTCACAAGGACCAAAGAAAGGTCGCATGTCATCAAGCAAAGGTACCCGGACGAAATTAGGGTATGACAGTTGCCCCTCTTTACTTGCCTTTTATTGGAGATAAAAGGAAAGTAAAGATAAGACACTAATTTCGTTCCTCTCGATTGACGAGAGTCGCGGGTGACCATGACTTGTCGTTCCTAGAATTTCACAAATTGCCTAATGATGGATGCCAAGCACCTCACAAGGACCAAAGAATGGTCGCATGTCATCAAGCAAAGGTCCCCGGACAAAAATCAGTGTATGACACTAATTTCGCTCCTCTCGGTTGACGAGAGTCGCGGGTGACCATGACTTGTCGTTCCTAGAATTTCACAAATTGCCTAATGATGGATGCCAGGCACCTCACAAGGACCAAAGAATGGTCGCATGTCATCAAGCAAAGGTCCCCGGACGAAAATCAGTGTATGACACTAATTTCGCTCCTCTCGGTTGACGAGAGTCGCGGGTGACCATGAAATTTCTGCATGTAAATGACTTGTTGTTCCCGGAGGAACAAAAGGTGCAGAAGACTGTGTCAGCCTCTGCATGCTATCAAGCGTTCTGTCTTACAGATAGCAAAAGAATGTTTATACAGATAACCACTCGGGTATTTCCGCGTATCATCGGGCCCGCCGCCTCTGGATGATACAAGGGTGCAGAATGACCAAATTTGGTCTCTGCTTGTCATCGGGCCCGCCGCCTCAGGATGACAAAAGGGTGCGGATAACCGTAAGGTATCTCTGCGTATCATCGGGCCCGCCGCCTCTGGATGATACAAGGGTGCAGAATGACCAAACTTGGTCTCTGCTTGTCATCGAGCCCGCCGCCTCTGGATGACAAAAGGGTGCGGATAACCGTAAGGTATCTCCGCGTATCATCGGGCCCGCCGCCTCTGGATGATACAAGGGTGCAGAATGACCAAACTTGGTCTCTGCTTGTCATCGGGCCCGCCGCCTCTGGATGACAAAAGGGTGCGGATAACCGTAAGGTATCTCCGCGTATCATCGGGCCCGCCGCCTCTGGATGATACAAGGGTGCAGAATGACCAAACTTGGTCTCTGCTTGTCATCGGGCCCGCCGCCTCTGGATGACAAAAGGGTGCGGATAACCGTAAGGTATCTCCGCGTATCATCGGGCCCGCCGCCTCTGGATGATACAAGGGTGCAGAATGACCAAACTTGGTCTCTGCTTGTCATCGGGCCCGCCGCCTTTGGATGACAAAAGGGTGCGGATAACCGTAAGGTATCTCCGCGTATCATCGGGCCCGCCGCCTCTGGATGATACAAGGGTGCAGAATGACCAAACTTGGTCTCTGCTTGTCATCGGGCCCGCCGCCTCTGGATGACAAAAGGGTGCGGATAACCGTAAGGCATCTCCGCGTATCATCGGGCCCGCCGCCTCTGGATGATACAAGGGTGCAGAATGACCAAACTTGGTCTCTGCTTGTCATTGGGCCCGCCGCCTCTGGATGACAAAAGGGTGTGGATAACCGTAAGGTATCTCCGCGTATCATCGGGCCCGCCGCCTCTGGATGATACAAGGGTGCAGAATGACCAAACTTGGTCTCTGCTTGTCATCGGGCCCGCCGCCTCTAGATGACAAAAGGGTGCGGATAACCGTAAGGCATCTCCGCGTATCATCGGGCCCGCCGCCTCTGGATGATACAAGGGTACAGAATGACCAAACTTGGTCTCTGCTTGTCATCGGGCCCGCCGCCTCTGGATGACAAAAGGGTGCGGATAACCGTAAGGTATCTCCGCGTATCATCGGGCCCGCCGCCTCTGGATGATACAAGGGTGCATGTCACATGACCTCAGGGTCAGTATGACAAAGATTATGGGGCGGCCGACAAAAGCAAGGCTCTTGCTCCTACGTATCCTCCAATGAGGAACTCAGACCTACGTAGTTCTGGATAACTTGTGAGACTTGAAAAGTCTCCATCGGAAAATGCTGACATCTCCGGAAAGGGCGCAGATGACCACATTGGCCTCTGCTCGTCAATCACACTTGGGGTCACTGAATGACGAGGTGCGGATAACCGTAAGGTGTCTCCGCGGGCTACCAGCTCTTGGGTCATGGCAACAAAAGGCGGTGTGGTCGACAAAAGCGAGGCTCTTGCTCCTACGTATCCTCCAATGAGGAACTCAGACCTACGTAGTTCTGGATAACTTGTGAGACTTGAAAAAGTCTCGGTGTTTTCTCCACTAAAATGCAAACATGCTTTAGCAAAGAGACAAATATTCCAACTGATTTAGAGCAGCATATGCTTTTTTGAGTGAGAAACAATGCGTCTACCGGGGAAGGAGAGTCTGCTGATGAAATCTCCCATAACCATAAATGAGATCTTGGATGTTAGCATTTCGTTTCTAAATGACCATTTAGAGGAAACACTGGGTTCGACAAAAATAGAAGAAAATCACTCAAAGTGTATCAATCTCGCACAGGTAAGTGTTTCATCCTAATTCCGGACCATAGATATGTCATGACTTGACTTTGCAAATTATTTCCTATCAAATCAAAAATTACATGCGTGATCATGGATCAATAGGGCTTCCCTTGGGAATGGGTTTTTTTGGTGGTTTTTTTTTTCGGCTTTTGTGTGTTTTTGGCCTTTGATTTTTCTGGCTTTTTCTTTTTCCGTTTTTTTTGTTTAGTGCGGGGCGAGAAAAAAAAAAGTCGCTAGCGCACGGGATTTTGGTTGGTAATCAAAGGGAGAAGACTATTTTAGGTCGTGGTTCCCTTTCCTTCTTTTTTCGTTCATTTGGTGACAATTCTGTATTGTTCAGATATTGTCCGGTCCAAAGACCTCTCTGCATATTTCTTTTGTTTTTTTTTCTTCGATCCCCGATCAGGGGCTTTCTTTCCTTCTTCTTCTTCTTTTTCTTTTTTTTTTTACTTTCTCCCATTCTTTGATTGGGAATTTTCTTTCTTTTCTTTTTGCTTTCTCCCACTCTTTGATTGGGAATTTCTTTTCTTTTTTTTCTTTTTTTTGCTTTCTCTTTGATTGGAAATTTTCCTTCTTTTCTTTTTTGCTTCCGAGGGTAAGGATTGACATTCTCACCCTAGGTCAAGGTTTATGGTGAGTCAGGATTTTGGCTCAAGGTTTGTAGAATGGCTAGACATGATACATGTCGGGGTTTGGTTTGGTTCAAGGATAAAAGGGATGCCCCACATTATTTCCATGACACAAATGCAAAAATGATGATTTAGAAACTTTATGCAAAACTGGTCATGCATGCACCTATGCGGACACTCAAGTGTCAAATTTTTATGGTCATGTGATGCTAGGGCTCAGGATTCATTTCCTCTATTTTAGATCAACCCAAGGTTTCCAAAATATGTTCTTTTATCAATTTGTGCATTCCTCCAAGTCATTTTGGGCGTCCGGGGAAATTTTCACAGCATTCACCCTTCAGGTGTAGACACGTTTTTTTTCTTTCAAAAATCGGTTATGATCGATGAATGAATTTTTTTTAAAAGAAAAGTTGGAAATCATCTCTTTTCAAAAGCATGTCGGTTTTTCAGCTTGACAACTTATTTTTCTTTTTTCTCCTTCTTTTTTTTGTTTATTTCTTTTTCTTGTTTGTTTTTTTTTTCCTTCTTTTTTTTTTCATGAGGTATTTTGCTACCTAAACATGTGTATATTTTTGTGAGGTATTTTTGCTATATACATGCATATCCAAGGTATCTTGCCACCTAAACATACATATATATGTTTTGTGAGGTATTTTTTTGCTACATACACGCACATCTAAGGTATCTCTCTACCTAAACATACAAATATATATTTTGTGAAGTATTTTTTTGTTTACATACACGCACATCTAAGGTATCTCTCTACCTAAACATACATATATATATTTTGTGAAGTATTTTTTTTGTTTACATACATGCATATCTAAGGTATTTTCACTACCTAAACATACATATATATATTTTGTGAGGTATGACTACCTTCCGAGCTTGCGCTTGTTTTATTTAAATCCCCAGGATCATGAGCAACTAGGTGCGTCCTACTATAAAAAGTGATCAAATAACAGGCATAGATTCAAAAGGTACTAGGTTGCCTCCTAGTAGCGCTTCTTTAACGTCTTTAGCTGGACGCCTTATGACTTGTCGGTCACTAACCTAGTACTTTGCTTACCTTTGGCTTTGGACTTGGTCGCTTATTGGTCGGCCATGGGTCGTAAGCAACGCTCTAACTTTTTTGTGGATGAGCAGAGGTGAACTCTAAAGGTGGTGGCGGTGCGTCTATTGCCCGCTACCGGCCATCCTAATGCTACTGTGGTGTCTCGCCCTGCGTCTGCCTGGGGGCGCAGTACTTCTTGATGAAAGCTCGATTATTAGGGGGCCTGATGCCCTTGCTGGAGGTGACAGGTACTCCGTAGAACTGACAGAGACCCGTAATTAGAGCTTGACAACTCCAAGACCCTGTTGGACTTCTTCGGGTCCACTGGGTGTCTTGCAGGCGCAATCCCTGCAAACAATAGATGAAATCAGAAATCAGTTGAGCGATGTGCATACTTACCTATGATGACGTGACCTTGCCGGGGGGGTACGGGCACCCTGTAGGACTGATAGAGGCCCGTAACCAGAGCTGGAAACCCCAGGGCCCTGTTGGACTTCTTCAGGTTCACTGGGTGTCTTTGTGGGTGCGATCCCTGCAAATAAATAAATGGTATCAGAAATCAGTTGAACCATATGCATACTTACCCATGTCGGGACGGCACAGACCAACTGATACTTCCGCAGGGGGAGATTGGCATTGCGGTCGCTGGGCAGAATGTTGCTAAGTAGCAATGTCATCTATATCTGTGTAAGAGTGGTCATGTTGGTGCGCATGGTCCGCACTCTTCTCTTTGCAGCGGCACGGGTGAAATCTTGCCCCAGTATGCATAGCAGCTGTGTGATAGCCTCCCTCTCTGGTTGTGCTCGCACAGTTGGCCCTCCTCCAATATCAGGGGGTGGCCCAGGAACCGTTAAAAGGAAACTACTGGTCCCTTAACCGGGAGTGCAAGTCTCGGTTAAGCATTTAAGGACAGAGGACCTTAAATTATCTTAAGGTGTGGATATGGAGCCCACTGAAAGTGAGGACGCGTAGTCCTCTAACGGCGAGGGCGTGTAGCCCTCTGAAGTTCAGGACGTGTCGCCTTTCGAAGGCGAGGGAGTGTAGTCCTATGATGGCAAGGACGTGCAATCCTCTGAAGGTGAGGGCATGCCCCCCTTTGAAAATGGGGAACATGTAGTCCTCTGATGGCGAGGACGTGTAGTCCTCTAAAGGTAAGGACGTGTAGTCCTCTGAAGGTGAGGGCATGTAGCCCTACAAAGGTGAAGGCACATGACCCTTTGACGGCGAGGACGTGTAGTCCTCTGAAGTTGAAGGTACATGACCCTTTGAAGGCGAGGACGTGTAGTCCTCTGAAGGTGAAGGTAACTAGTACCCAAGGTGAGGGCGTGTAGCCCTCTCAAGGCGAGGACTTATAGTCCTCTGGAGGTGAGGGCGTGCAGCCCTCTGGTGGTGAGGACGTGTAGTCCTCTCAAGGCGAGGACGTGTAGTCCTCTGACGGTGAGGGTAACTAGTACCCAAGGTGAGGGCGTGTAGCCCTCTCAAGGCGAGGACATGTAGTCCTCTGGAGGTGAGGGCGTGCAGCCCTCTGATGGTGAGGACGTGTAGTCCTCTCAAGACGAGGACGTGTAGTCCTCTCAACGGTGAGGGTAACTAGTACCCAAGGTGAGGGCTTGTAGCCCTCTCAAGGCGAGGACATGTAGTCCTCTGGAGGTGAGGGCGTGAAGCCCTCTGATGGTGAGGACGTGTAGTCCTCTCAAGGCGAGGACATGTAGTCCTCTGGAGGTGAGGGCGTGCAGCCCTCCGATGGTGAGGACGTGTAGTCCTCTCAAGGCGAGGACGTGTAGTCCTCTCAACGGTGAGGGTAACTAGTACCCAAGGGTCCACCCTTATGAGAAAGCAAGAGATCGACTCATTGAGAGAGCCGGTCATCCCAAATTCAAAAGATTTGGACATTTAGATGTAGGGAATCTATGCAGTTAACATGATTTTGAGGGATGCAAATGCATGCAACCTTTGTTGTGAAATTTGGGTAAATGCGGACTTTATATGAAACAATGCAATGTAATGGAAAGTTGTACAATGTTCATGGCATTCTTTCCCTATTTTGTGATTTTGATTTTGATTTGATTTTTTTTTTTTGGAAAACACAGATTGACTACCCTTTTGAAAAAGGTGATAATTCATGCAACCTCATCCTATCTTTTTGCAAATCTCTCCGGGAACTCCCTCAGAGTGTATGTTCTTTTTGATTTAGTCACTTGACCATTTTGGAGTGACGGCAATGGAGTCGTTTGATGTTTAATCAATCCATTGAAATCCCAGGGTTTGTCCCCTTTATTTTTGTTAAAAACATCGATGGGTGAGAACTTTTGATCGGCCCCTATGTTCACTTGAGGCTCATGCACGGTGCCCCTCATTGCCCCAGTGTAAGGCTTTGAGGTACCAATCGTTGTCTTTCGTCATGACCTTGTAGCTGGGAACCTATTGAGTGAGAACTTCTAATCTGCCCCTAGGTTCGTTTGAGGTTTATGCATGGGGCCTTTCATTGCCCCAGTGTAGGGCTTAGAGGTACCAATTTTTGTCTTGTTTTCACAACCTCGTAGTGAGGAAGAATGAAAGACGCAATTGATTCTTGCAAAAAGAATTTTCCAAGGACGAGAAATAGTTGAAGGATTTTTCAGCTGATGGATTAAGTCAAATGACTCCTATGTATAAGCAAGATGTTTTGATGTCTTGATGATGCTAAAGGATCAAGTGCTTCTAAGTTTTATTCAAGACAAGAATCCAAGAAAGTCAAGATATATGATCAAGTTGATTTCTAGAATCTTTTGGAAGAAGTTTCCAAATTGAAAAAACAAAAGGTTTGACCAAAGAATTCTATCATCTCCGGTAATCGATTACCAGCAGCTGAAAATGTTTATAACAGTCACTAGAAATTTGAATTCAAAATTTATAATGTGTAATCGATTACACATGGATGGTAATTGATTACCAGCAATTTATTCAAATTTTAAAGCCTGTGATCTATTACACAAGTCTTGTAATCGATTACCAGAGGAGATTTTCAGAAAATAATTTCCAAGAGTCACATCTATTCAAATGGTTTATGAATGGCCATCAAAGGTGACTTGGAAACACGAATTTAAAGAGAGTTTTCATTGCCCACAAAGTTTATCCTCTCAAAAGATTAAGATTTTTTCTGAACTGAACTGTCTTATCCTCTCAAAAAGATTCCTTGGTCAACCACTTGCATATTCAATAAGGAATTTTGATTGGTCTTCATTGTACAATCTATCCCTTTTAAGAGAGAATTCTTCTTCTCTTCTTCTTACTTCTGAAAAGGGATTAAGAGACTGAGAGTCTCTTATTGTAGAGGATTCTTGAACACAAGGGAAGGGTTGTCCCTGTGTGGTTCAGACTTTGTAAAAGGAGTTTTACAAAGAGAGTGGAAAATCTCAAGTGGGTTTCTTGAGGACTGGACGTAGGCGCGGGAAGTGGCCGAACCAGTATAAATCAAGTTTGCATTCCTCTCTTCCTTTAAACTTCTTTTATTGCTATTTATCTTTTGCTTTAAAGAGGTTTATTTTGATTTGTCTTTTGAGTAATTCATGTTAAGGGTGCATTGTTAATCCAAAAAGAAAGAGTGATAGTTCAATTGGGGAATAGTCTTTGCATCTTAATTCAACCCCCCTTTTTCTTAAGGTAACTGAGGCCATTTGTCCAACATCCTATTCTTGACAACTCGCTTCTCTAAGAAGACAAACTTTCTGGAATGATAAAATGAAGTCACATGAACGTCTATATTTTTACTTGAAAACACAGTCAATCAAATGCCTTTTTATTTTTTTTTTTATTTTGAAACTTATTTTTTATTTTGAAACTTATTTGTTTTGAACTTTACTCATTGTTTTATGGCAACCCCACCAACGTGCAAGACGAGTAATCTCTGATTGAACGGTCTTGGAAGTCCAAACTCAGGAGCACAGGTCGCTTGAGCAAACTGACCAATGGCTTGCACTTGAAAATCCTGATGAGTCATTAAAGACATCTAACAACAGTTTTCAAAATTGCCCCATGTGTGGCATCTCTTGTCAAGGTCAGGATTTACACGCGATTCTCCTCAAATTTCAGCCAGCCCGCATCAATTAGACCTTGCACCTTACGCCTGAGGGTCATACAGTGCTCAATGGAATGCCCCAGGGCTCCCCCACGATATGCACATGTTGCGTTCGAGTCATATCCTTAGAAAAATGGGGGTTTGAGGGAACCTAGCAGGGGTTAGGGCTACCATTGCGTTATCAAGTAGATATGGGAGCAAGTTAGCATATGACACCGGAATTTGGGGTGAATCCTACAGGCTTTTCGCTGCAAAATTCATTTCTTGGTTGGTGTTTTTTTTGGTTTGTGCTAAAGGTGGTCTTCGTCATTGGAAGTGCGGTAGACAGGCTTTGTGGTTGATTTAGGGATGGCCTTTGTGGATAACTGGGTGGTGGGTAAGGAGGTGGTTTGTTATTGACTGAGTAATGACATTGTTGGGTTTGGTGGGAAACTTGGCCGTATAGGAATGGCAGTCACAACATGGGTTTCTCCCTCATCCTCACCCTCTTTATTTGCCCCAGTTTTCTCATTCGTCTAAGCAGGATGATTAAATTTGCCTCTTTTCAGATCCACTTCGATCCTTTCACTGGCGAAGACCAAATCCGCAAAGCTTTGAGGGTGCGTAGCCCACCATCTTTTCATAGTAGAGTATCGATAATGTGTCTACCATCACGATTATCGTCTCCCTTTCCATCATTGGGGGTACCACTTGGGCCGCCAGATCCCTCCACCTTTTGGGCGTGTTTTTTGAAAGATCTGTCCCCCTTTTTGCAAATGTTCTGTAGTTGCATCCTATCCAGAACCATATCAAAATTGTACTAATACTGCCTAACAAAGGCAACCATTAGGTCCTTCCAAGAATGGACTCGGGAAGGTTCCAAGTTAGTGTACCAGGTAACAGCTACCCCAGTAAGACTTTCTTGGAAGGAATGTATTAGCAATTCCTCATCTTTTGTGTATTCCCCCATCTTCTGACAATACATCTTTAGATGGTTCTTGGGACAAGTAGTCCCCTTGTACTTGTCAAGGTCCAGCACCTTGAACTTGGGAGGGGTGATGATATTGGGTACTAGGAACAACTCTTTTAGGTTAGCAAAGGCATAATCTTCACCTCCTTCAATGGCCCTGAGCCTTTCCTCTAGATGATCCAACTTTCCCATTCCTGCCATAGTCATGAGGGTTTTTAACCGCTGTGGAACGTGAGGGTTGTGGTTGTGGATGATATTGAGGGCCCTCCAAAGTGTTTTGCAGGGGTATACCACCAACTGCTTGCCCTTCAGCAGCATATCCGAGGCAAGGCTCGAAGTTGGCTAGATCGTGGTGGGGAATTTCATGTGTCTCCTCCATGGGTCGAGAGACATGTGCATGATCAGATTGAGGTTGTTGGCTCTTAATGAGTATGGGAGTGGAGTTATTGACATCCTCATTGGGAATGTACACCACATTGGGTGGTGTATAGTTTGGGAGGCAAACCATATGGCGGGAAGGCGTGCTTGTTTTGAATTTGCACATCATGGGGTCATCCGTACTTCCCAAATCTTTGCCTACCATATTTGAGGTTGGATGATTCATTTGCTTGAGGCCAGATGGGAGCATCGGGTTCACCTTAGCGACAGCGCTAGTAGCGGCAACTATAACCGCATTGGCTTCCATTATCTTCTTCATGCTCATCATGGCCTCCATCATTGTGGCCATTTGCTCTTTCATGGCCTCCATGTCGGCCTTCATCTTCTCTTGCACCTCCTCTGCTTCACCCATTACTCTAGCTCTAGCACGAGTTCGGTAAGGGTGCCGTAAAGCGTGTCCTTTTCTTTTTGATAACAATGATTAAGTTCATTTTATTTTATTTTATTTTATTTTTCAACGAAAGAATGCAATGAGCAATGCAACCAATGAAAAACATGGATGTATACGAATGATGTACAGTTGAAGTATTGCGAATTTTTACGCAGGATATGGGGTTGAATCAATTTATATTTTCAACATGGTCCATGACATCTTTGTCAAGGTGAAACTGGAAGTAACAAGGACATAAACAATCCTAAATATGTTTGGCAGTAGACGAAGCAGTGATGTGACTCGATTCATCTATTGCCCCAATTTTGCAAGACGGTTACTTCCATATTTCAACTTGACTTGATGAACCTTTTTGTAAAAGCATGAGCTTGGTTCAACCCCGTAATCCAAGGAATGGCAATTCTGATCGCCAATACTTCAACAACATCTCATAGGGATGAATGACTCGGGCATACTTTAAGCTATGCATGGAAAATGTAATTATGAAATTGAGATGCCCGAAGAAACATCCTTTCTTAGTTAAACATGCATTAGGTACCATGTTCAATCATTTTGTTTTTAAGTGAAATGGGTTTATGATCCCAACATGGTTGGCTCATGGTACCGAATATATGCAACTAAGAATGCAGCGTGAATTTTCGTACTTCCCTTTTTTTTTGTTTTTGTTTTGTAGAGGAAAATACAAGGATCATGTATGAGCAAACAAAAAGTATGTTGAACGCATATGATGATGCAATGACTCATGCAAAATGTGAGGCTGGAATATGATAACGGACAAATGCAGGAACGATATGTTCATTATGATATTATGAAGAGATGCTTATGCGATGCATGATATGAATGCATTTTACGGACACGAGAGCCCGGAAAATTATCTCTTCTTACTTGCGCATTTGGGGGCGCAGTGCCCCATGTGTACAATTAAGAAGGTGATATGGACCTTCCGGTTTCCCGTGACAAAGGACGAGACCAACATACAATGCATGCTAGAGATAAAATGTGGGAGTGACTTGATTCGCACTGATTTTTGGAGTAAAAACGTGGGATAAACTCATTTTTTTTCAAAAAGTTATAACTAGTCAAGATCTGAGCAACAATACAAACTTCCTAGCGGTTTCTAATCATATGGTCCATTAAGTCTATCATATGCTGACAATAGCTGAGAAGTCCGTGGATCTCCTCGGGGGCGGAGTAGGTGTCCGCCACTGCTTTGGCCTTGGCTAGCAATCGGGGAAGTTCTTGACTCCTGTTCAAAGTAAGAGCAAATCAGTCCGTCCACATTGTTGCCTCTTGGTGCAATGAATCAATTACCCTTTCCCTTTTCGACGCACGAGCGGTGACCTTGTAGCGGATAGACGGGCCTACCTTCTTGGAGAAAAAAGGTGTGAAACCAGCCACACATAGAGAGCCAGTGCACAACAAACAATTCTTGCGCTGCTCTTTTCACATCCCCGGTCGAACGTGTCATACATGGCCAAAATGGCGACGACCGGGCTTTCCTTGCCATGATGAAAGGCGAGGAAAGCGTCAATCGCTGCTAGGTCCACTAACCCTTCCATATCCGGAAAGAGGACAACTCCAAAGATAAAAAACGCCAAGATGTCAATAAAAGAAAGCCCATTCGCCTTGATTTTCCAAGGCCTTTGCCCTTTCCTCCAAACACTTCCTTGGTACTCTGACTACTCCATTTCTGTTTTGCTTTAGACGTTCCAACTCTTGTGCTGAGATTTTCACTACCTTGGCAACTCTTGTCGTGGAGGGATAGAACCCAAAGAAAAGATATGGCTTCCTTCCTCCCAGTTGGCATCCCAGGATTTCTTCCAACTCTTTCACAGTCGGCACTAGCTGGAAGTCCTCAAATGTGAAGCACCTTAGGGGCTGGTCATAATACTGGGAAAGGGATGCAATCGGTTCCATGGAGACTTCTACCCTAGCTAGGTCCCAAATCTTACCATAGGCTTTGCGGAAGGCTTACCGTTGAAGTTGACCCATTAATTGCCCCAACTCTCCTAAACTAGTGACCTCTAAGCTCTTGATTTTGACTTGATAGAACCTTTTTTTAAGCGAAGGCTTTTGACTTGATCCCATGTTTTACTAAAGTGAAATAAAATCTAGTGCGAATCAAAACTCTGACATCTATCATGGGTGGAATGGATGAATGCATGAAGAAATGCATATGACACAGATGCAATTTACGAATACGGGAGCCCGAGAAACTGTCTCCTTCTTAGATACAACGTCTAGGGGTAGCAAAGTGCCCCAACGTATGTATTTAAAACGGTGACACGGACCCTTCGTTGGTTTGTTTACAGAGGGGATCAAGACAGAACCCATGTGCGATGCATATGCGAAAGGCGCAACACGGGAATGTACATAGTATGACAATACTCACTGAATATAAGTAAAAGGGTATATGACACTTATGCATGGCAGTGTGAAAAATGGCACGCAGCGTGTTTGCTCCGTGCCCCTATTTAAGGGACCTATAAGGGAGAGAGCTAACTAGGCTTTTAGTAATAACCCCCAAGGTAGTCATATCTCTTTTGATAGTTTCTAGAGGTATCATTCTCTTCGAAAAACATATTGCAGCAGTAGGGACTACTAGCAACAATAAGTTTTCAAAGAAAAAAGCTCTAGATGAGGGTTCACTGTAATCAAGCAAGTCGGAGACCTAGCATGACCACAGATTCACCTCCGCTCCTTATGTTCCCATGAACCCGGGTATAGGGCCCCTTTTCACTCACAGTGTGTGCAAATAGTGTTGGTGTTTGTGTGCATCAAATGAATAAATATTTACCCCATGCATACATTTTAAAACGCACTAAAAAGCAACAAAGAGTTTATATACATAAGAACATAATGAAGGAAAACCAACAAAGGGATAAGTCACGGTAAAACATTGCACAAGATTAAATGGCCTAACTCTCTAAAAACAGTCCCCAGCGGAGTCGCCAACTGTCGCAACCTACCCTTCGGCGGGAGGGCGACGCGTGACTCGCGGGATGCGTGTTCCACGAAAGGAATACGCGCGGAGTCGCCACCAACGTTTATTTGAGGAAAACGTCGGAAAAACCGGAAAAGACGCGATCTACGAACTTTTAAGTGAAAGGTTCGGGAGTTGTATTTACGCACGGGGAAGGTATTAGCACCCCACACGTCCGCCCCAAGGGACGGCAGCCTTTAATCGAATGTGCAAACATGACTTTGATTTTTTATGTTCCCTTTTTATGTCTCTATATCCTTTATACCCTTTTTATATTTTCTCTTTTTGTGGTCGACAAGGGTGTTTCCCTTTGCTCCTACGTATTCCTCAATTTGGGATGAGAAAATCAGACCTACGTAGTTCTTTCGGAACAAAGTGTTTGGTTAAGTTGTTTTTTGTCTTTTTTTGCAAAATATGTTTTTATTGAACAAAAGGTCATTTAAGGTGTTGAACCATTAAACGGTCTTTTGATTTTGAAAGGGGAGAAACGTTAAGGCTTTGGACCATTAACGATCTCTTGTTTTTGAAAGGAGAGAAACGTTAAGGCATTGGACCATTAACGATCTCTTGTTTTTGAAAGGAGAGAAATGTTAAGGCATTGGACCATTAACGATCTCTTGGGGTGGTCGACAAAAGCGGGGCTTTTGCTCCTACGTATCCTCAATGAGGAACTCAGACCTACGTAGTTCTTTCTTATCAAGTGATTCTTTTTTACTTAAGTGGTGGTCATTTTAAGGCGTTGGACCTTAAAAATGATCCATTTTACTTAGTGAGAAATTGAAATGACAAACTTCAAAAGCCTATTTTTGTGGACGAGCTTGACTAGGCGAGTTGATTTTAGCCTTAGTTTCACTTTAGTTATTAATCAATTCGATTAAGAATGAGAAATCCCAAAGAGAAAAAACGTCCGATTGATTTTTCGCTTTATTTTACTAAAAGATGTTTTTTTTTATTATTATATTATTTTTTACCTCTTTTTGATTTCCAACGTGGTTACGGCACGACCGAACGGTCGGAATTCATTTTAACCGAAGTTAACGGATAATACAATTCAAACGTTCGGTGGAAATTGATTTTTATTTTTAAGTTAAGTGAGAAATGACTTAAGTAAAATGGCTTAAGCACGTCAACAGGGGGTATAAAAAGTAAACAAAACGAGAATAAAAAATGCACGAAACACAATGTGGACCACCATGGGTGCATAGAATGAATCGAAAAGCTTGGTTCAAGGTACTTACCCGTTGAAGATCGAAGAACGATGAAGAACGAATAAAGAACGTCGAAGAATGGTTGAAACCTTTGCGAAATTCCTCACGGAAAACGTTACGGAAACGTTTCGGAAGCGCCTCGGCTTAGATTTTCTTCACGGAAACAATTTTTCCAAGCAAATTCGAAAGAGAGAGAAGTGCCAAAGGGGCTGACCCCTTCCTTCTTCACTTCCTCCCCTATTTATAGCAAAATAGGGGAGGTGGTTGCCGCCCAGCTCGCCCAGGCGAGCCAGGTTGCTTCCTCCAGAAGCAACAGCCTTCTGGAGGAATATTCTGGAGGGCCCAAGTGGGCCTGGGTGCTATTTGCACCCCCATTTTTACTAAGTACACCCCCCTCTGCTTTTTTTGGTGATTCTTTTTTCGTAAATTTACGGAAACTTACGAATTTTGTAACGATACTCGTTTTCTTTCCGTAATGTTACGGAACCTTGCGGATTACATAATCATCCCCTTTTGACTTACGGAATGTTACGGAACCTCACTTAATTATGCAACGATGCTTCCATTTGATTTCCGGTGTGTCACGGAAACTTACGGATTGTGCATCAATATTTTTTTGGTTTTCCGGCATGTCCTGGAATTTCACAAATTGCCTAATGATGGGTGTCAAGCACCTCACAAGGACCAAAGAAAGGTCGCATGTCATCAAGCAAAGGTCCCCGGACGAAATTAGGGTATGACAGTTCCCATGCTTACTAAAGTGAGACAAAAAGCTGGTGCAAATCAAAACTCCGATATCTCATGGGTGGGATGGATGAATGCATGAAGGAATGCAGATGACACAGATGCAATCTAGGAATGCGGGGGCCCGAGGAATTGTCTCCTTCTTTGATACAACGTCTAGGGGTAGCAAAGTGCCCCAACATACGTTTTTAAGAAGGCGACACGGACCCTCCGTTGGTTTGTTTACAGAGGGGATCAAGACAGAACCCATATGCGATGCATATGCAAAAGACGCAATACGGGAATGTACATAGTATGACAATATTCACTGAACATAAGCAAAAGGGTATATGATACTTATGCATGGCAGTGTGAAAAATGGCACGCAGCATGTTCGCTCCGTGCCCCTATTTAAAGGACCTACAAGGGAGAGAACTAACTAGGTATTTAGCAATAACCCCCCAAGGTAGTCATATCTCTCTTGACGGTTTCTAGAGGTATTATCCTCTTCGAAGAACATATTGCAGCAGTAGGGACTACTAGCAACAATAAGTTTTCAAAGAGAAAAGCTCTAGATAAGGGTTCACTGTAATCAAGCAAGTCGGAGACCTAGCATGATCACAGATTCGCCTCCACTCCTTATGTTCCCATGAACCCGGGTATAGGGCCCCTTTTTCACTCACAGTGTGTGCAAATAGTGTTGGTGTTTTGTGTGCATCAAATGAATAAATATTTACTTCATGCATACATTTTAAAACGCACTAAAAGCAACAAAGAGTTTATATACACAAGAACATAATGAATGGAAACTAACAAAGGGGTAAGTCACGGTAAAACATTGCACAAGATTAAATGGCCTAACTCTCTAAAAACAGTCCCCAATGGAGTCGCCAACTGTCGCAACCTACCCTTCGGCGAGAGGGCGACGCGTGACTCGCGGGATGCGTGTTCCACGAAAGGAATACGCGCGGAGTCGCCACCAACGTTTATTTGAGGAAAACGTCGGAAAAACCGGAAAAGACGCAATCTATGAACTTTTAAGTAAAAGGTTCGGGAGTTGTATTTACGCACGGGGAAGGTATTAGCACCCCACACGTCTGTCCCAAGGGACGGCAACCTTTAATCGAATGTGCAAACATGACTTTGATTTTTATGTTCCCTTTTATGTCCTTATATCCTTTATACCCTTTTTATATTTTTCCTTTTTTGTGGTCGACAAGGGTGTTTCCCTTTGCTCCTACGTATTCCTCAATTTGCGATGAGGAAATCAGATCTACGTAGTTCTTTCTTATCAAGTGATTCTTTTTTACTTTAAGAGGTGATCATTTTAAGGCGTTGGACCTTGAAAATGATCCATTTTACTTAGTGAGAAATTCAAATGACAAACTTCAAAAACCTATTTTTGTGGACGAGCTTGACTAGGCGAGTTTGATTTTAGCCTTAGTTTCACCTTAGTTATTAGTCAATTCGATTAAGAATGAGAAATCCCAAAGAGAAAACGTCCGATTGATTTTCCGCTTTATTTTACTAAGAAATATTTTTTATTATTATATTATTATTTTACCTCTTTTTGATTTCCAACGTGGTTACGGCACGACCGAACGGTCGGAATTCATTTTAACCGAAGTTAATGGATAATACAATTCAAAGGTTCGGTGGAAATTTATTTTATTTTTAGGTTAAGCGAGAAATGACTTAAATAAAATGGCTTAAGCACGTCAAGAGGGGGTATAAAAAGTAAATGAAACGAGAATAAAAATACACGAAACACAATGTGGACCACCACGGGTACATAGAATGAATCGAAAAGCTTGGTTCGAGGTACTTACCCGTTGAAGATCGAAGAACGATGAAGAACGAATGAAGAACGTTGAAGAACGGTCAAAACCTTTGCGAAATTCCTCACGGAAAACGTTACGGAAACGTTTCGGAAGCGCCTCAGCTTAGATTTTCTTCACGGAAACAATTTTTCCAAGCAAATTCGAAAGAGAGAGAAGTGCCTAAGGGGCTGAACCCTTTTCTTCTTCGCTTCCTCCCCTATTTATAGCAAAATAGGGGAGATGGTTGCCGCCCAGCTCGCCCAGGCGAGCTCAGCTCGCCCAGGCGAGCCAGGTTGCTTCCTCCAGAAGCAACAGCCTTCTGGAGGAATCTTCTGGAGGGCCCAAGTGGGCCTGGTTGCTATTTGCACCCCTATTTTTACTAAGTACACCCCCTGCCTTTTTTTGGTGATTCTTTTTTCGTAAAGTTACGGAAACTTACGAATTTCGTAACGATACTTGTTTTCTTTCCGTAATGTTACGGAACCTTGCGGATTACATAATCATCCCCTTTTTTACCTACGGAATGTTACCGAACCTCACTAATTATGCAACGATGCTTCCATTTGATTTCCGGGGTGTCACGAAAACTTACGGATTGTGCATCAATATTTTTTTTGTTTTCCGGCATGTCCTGGAATTTCACAAATTGCCTAATGATGGGTGCCAAGCACCTTACAAGGACCAAACAAAGGTCGCATGTCATCAAGCAAAGGTCCCCGGACGAAATTAGGGTATGACAGTTTCTAAGATCTCCTTCTCAGTCTCTTCCATTTTTTTGTTGGAAATTGCTCTTGGAGGGAATGGAAGAGGGATATGCTGCTTCTCTTTAGATTCACCTGCATAGAAATTGTTAGGTAACTTACTCTTTAAATTTTTGTCATCATCTTTTTCTAGAGTAGAGTGAGGTTGGGCAGGTTCATTAGCAGATGAGGAAGATGCTATTGGTTGAGGTCCTTGACACTGCTTTCCTGACCTCAATGTAATGACACTCACATTTTTGGGATTCTGGACAGATTGAGAAGGTAATCTATCATAATTCTGGGACTGTTGTTGATTTAACTGTGTAGCCAACTGTCTTATCTGATTAGTTAAGCTCTGAATGGAGGCTCTGGTCTCTTGCTGAAACTGCATGTTTTGCATAGTCATTTGCCTCACAAGTTATTCATGGGAAGGTTGCGGAGGGGCCTCAACTATTTGCTATTTTTGGGGCTGTTGCTGTTGTTGCTGCTAGATTGGTGGAGGAACGTATGGTCTGCTTGGGCCAACAGCATTTTGAAAATAAGTTTGTTGTTGTTGTTGCTGCTGTTGTGAAGGATTTGACCATCTAAGGTTGGGATGATTCCTCCATCCGGGATTGTACCTATTGCTGGAGAGGTCATAGTTATTATGTTGTGGCTGATTTTGCTGTTGAGGTTGACGAGGTCTGTTGTAGATGTTTGCAGCATAAGCTTCAGGCTGTTCAATTGCTTCAGATTGTTGCACAGAAGGGCAAAGGTCTGTGTGGTGGTTGGCAGAGGAGCATAAACCACAGAGTCTGGCGACAGGTGCAGATTTTTTATTCATGGCCAGTTGGTTTACCAGGTTAACCAAGGCATCTAGTTTACCTTCAAGCTTCTTAGTCTCACCTGATGAACATGAATTCGTGGCTACTTCATGCACTCCTCTAAGGACAATGGCATCATTTTTGGCATTGAATTGCTGGGAGTTGGAAGCCATCTTCTCAATTAAATTCCTGGCTTCAGCAGGGGTCATGTCTCCAAGGGCTCCACCACTGGCAGCATCAATCATACTCCTCTCCATGTTGCTAAGTCCCTCATAGAAATATTGAAGAAGGAGTTGCTCAGAAATCTGGTGGTGAGGGAAGCTTGCACACAATTTCTTGAATCTTTCCCAGTACTCATATAAGCTTTCTCCACTAAGTTGCCTAATGCCTTAAATGTCTTTTCTGATGGCAGTGGTCCTAGATGCAGGGAAGAATTTCTCCAAAAACACCCTCTTAAGGTCATCCCAGCTGAAAATGGACCTGGGAGCAAGGTAGTATAGCCAATCTTTTGTCACTCCCTCCAGAAAATGAGGAAAAGCCTTTAGAAAGATATGATCTTCTTGGACATCCGGGGGCTTCATGGTGAAACAAAAAATATGGAACTCCTTAAGATGCTTATAAGGATCTTCACCTGCAAGACCATGAAACTTGGGCAGCAAATGTATTAGTTCAGTCTTGAGAACATATGGAACACCCTCATCAGGATATTGAATGCACAAGCTTTCATAAGTGAAATCAGGTGCAGTCATCTCCCTAAGAGTCCTCTCACGAGGTGGAGGTTGAGCCATGTTCTCAATATAAAAATTAGTAGTGGAATGTTCAAAATCAGAATATTCAGAATCACCCTCAACAGAATGCTCAAAATGCACAGAATGACCAAGATGCACACTATGCCTAACAAATCTATGAAAGGTTCTATCTATTTAAGGGTCAAATGGTTGTAAATCACCTGGATTGCCCCTAGTCATGCACTATATGTAGCAAATAATGTGTTTCTTAACAAGCGCCTAACAAGGGGGTAAAACTACAACTATACTCAAATGATATTAAAATAAGTTGAAATTTTGTGAGGAACACCCTAAAATCATGAAAAGATAGCACAAAAAATTTCAAACAAAAATTCAAAGTCTAACTATGGAAACTGCCTAAGGAAAGTTTAGAAAAATAGAAAAATAAAACTTGAAAAATAAAAAAATAAAAACTTAGTAAACAGGCGATTATGCCTAGTTAGAGACCTCAACCGAGCTTCGCTGGGTTGCCACAGTATGGGAAATTTTTTTCTACCCCAAATGAATATATAATAATAGTTGTTCTGATACTCGGAGCAAAAGTTATGGCCGTTTTAAGTTTTGCTAAAAATAAGTTCTCAAATTTTTTTGAATCTCTCAAATCCAGCCACACCAAGTGTTCCTGGTATTTTTCACACAAAATATGGGTCAAAAGAACCTACCACACAAAAATTCAGCCAAAAATAACAACCCTAACTATAAAAAAAAATCGCCAATTAAATTGTCAACAGTCGTCGCTAATGTAATGTTGTGTGAACAGTAACATAGAATCAGTCTCTAATTCCATCGCTAAGCACTATTCACAGAAAAACATAAAACTGAAACAGGAAAAGCGTTGAACAAGGGGTACTACTAAATTGCAAAACAGAACATCAAATAAAACAGAACAACACACTAACACAATATACTAACACAACACGAACACACTAAACAAAAGAAGTAAACGTAAAACAACTAAACATAAAATATGAATCACTAGCTATTATAAACCTTTGGACCACTGCTCCCCGGCAACGGCACCAAATTTGATCGAGGCCGTACCCGAATCAAATAAATATTAAAATGTAGTAACTAGGAAGTGATCCTAGGTCGTTTCCCAACGAGCAATGATAAACCAAATGTTCATAACAGATAGTAGGAAATAGTAACAAATTGGGGGGGGGGGGGGGGGGGTTGTTTGCTTTTGTAAATTAAACAGCGAATAAAATTTAATTAGAAAATATCAGGATTAAAATACGTTGCTTCCCCTTGATTCACAAGCAAGTCTCTTATCCTAGGTTGCGAGAATATATCCTTATTTAGTTCAACCACTTAATCTAACCCTAAATTAAATTACTAAGCGAAATTCAACATAAGGCATTCATTATGTGATTAAGCATCACATACACCAATTACTCATAAACGATCATTAAGCAAGAACGTAAATTAAGCGCAGAGACAATTAATCAAGCACTAAGCATGCATGAATTAATAGCCACAAATTCAGAGTAATTAGTGAAGAGGAAAAAGAATTGAACAGAATTTAACAATAATAATAGAACCTCAAAGAGAACTGTGCTTGATCCTCAAGAGAAACCAACGCTGGGGACTTAGCCTTCCATTAATTAGATAGAGAACAAAATTTTATTGATAAAACTAAAAGTTTGAACTGGAATTGTAAAAAACCGAAAAATAGAAGAGAGAGAGGAGAGAGACTAAAACTGAAAACGAAAATAAAAGAGAGAGAGAGCTAAACTAGAAACTTGGTGTTGTTATATAGTTTTTCAGCCTCAAAGCTTACAAATCTGTTTTAAATCCAAGCTCATAAGTAAAATCAAATCAAATCTAGATAAGATAAGATAAGATCTAGATGAAATAATATCCAGATGAGATCAAATCTAAATAATATCTAGATAAGATAAGATCTAATTTTGTAGAATAAATTAGTCTGCCCTCTTCAAGTCCAAGCCCAATTCTAGATTCAAGCCCAATGCTTCATTAATTCCTGAAATTAGATTAAAAACATCAAATTAGTTGAATGGGCCCAAATAATAAAACTGCCTCAGAAATTTGACAATTAAGACTAATCAGTATTTAAAATGGTGCAAAAAGGGTTAAGAAATAGGAGAAAATAATGGCACATCACAAGTACAACAACAAACTAATTATATCCCAAGTAAAAGTATAGGTGACCAAGTGGGCAGAGTAAAGTGTTCAAAGGAACCAAGTTAAAAGGAGATAAATAACCATTCAATAAAAAGGAATGATAAAAATCAAAAGGGGGGAGGGAAAAAAGAATTAGGGGGATAGAATCTTAATGATTTTATTGCACCTACATCGTGTTTGGTTTATTTACTGTTGTAGTGATATGTGTAAAAATTTCAAAAAATTGATGTGGATCCACATTATCATTTACTACTTTAATTTAAATATTTTTTTCATACTTTCATTTATTTTCTTTCCATTTTACTCTACCATACAATACCGTAAAGAATTGAAGTAATATGAAAAGTGGACAGCATCTCAAATTCACAATTGGGGGAGGAAAACATATCAATATCAATATCTTTACATCTCAAATTCTCAATTGGAGGAGGAAACAATATCAATATCTTCTGAGGTGTAGTCTTTTGCAAATCATTCATATATTATAGATTTAACAACATATATACATTTGTATCTTATACAAAGGACCAGAAAGAATATTTTAGGTCCATGTTTGGTATAATTACCAAATAAGTGAATTCGTTCAATAAAAATGTATCAACTTTTTTTAGTACAATAAAAATGTATCAACTTTTTTTAGTCTAGGAGGTGATAAGTTGATCCTTTAACTTCTTTTTTTTTCCTCTCCAATAGAATTCAAAATATTCTCATAAACTTCAGCCGATCCCTTAGACAACACATAATTCTATCCCTGATATTAAATTGTTGTATATAATGTCACCAAGCTAAATCACTGGGGAGACAACGAGTATGGAAGACATTAATAAAGCTGCCATCATGGATTTGAAAAAGAAAAGCAAGTGGGCAGAGTAAAGTGTGGACAGAACCACAAATTTTGCTCTCCAAAATGTAGAGTTCAAGCAAGTTTCCAAACAAAGAGAAGAACAGAAGTAAATCAGCAACATTCTAAATTAAATCAAATATCGAACAAATGAAATAATATGGAAAAACACAAGCAAAGAAGGAAAAAAAATATCCAGTGGAATGCGATGGATGGTTAAGAGAGAGAGAGAGACCTTGGTGTCCTCGTCTATGGCGGAATCAAGATCGAAGAGGAGATCGAAGTACAGGATTGGCAACTCCAAATTGGCAACTCCAAATCCCAAATCAGTGAATTTGTGAGAGACAGAGAGAGGTAGGTAGAGTGAGGATTGAGGAGCTGCAATAGCACAAATTAGGTTTTAGGAACCTTTTCTTCCTCTATAATTTCAAGCGGGTCAGGGTCGGGGTCGGGGTAGATATCAGTAATCCCATACCCACCCCCATTTTGGGTTATTGGGGAAAACCCAAATCCGACCCTGAACCCGATTAACGCGGTTTTTATCTGTCAAAGTCGGGGCGGGTTCGATTCGGTTCCCACGGGGTCGGATTCCGCTGCCATGCCTACCTAGGATGGAAATTTCCAACCTTACCCTTGGAAGAAAGAACAAAAGGATCTTCCAAAAGAAGCTTCCTTTACCTTGGGTCGTAAATGTGCGTCAATAGAAAAGAAAAGAAAAATCAATCAATCAAAGATTGAAGAAAAGCAAAGAAAATAAAAAAGAAAGAAAGAAAAGAAAAAAAAGAGTTTCTTTGAACCAGACAAATGTCTGAACAATGCGCAGAATTGTCAGAAGCAAAAAAAGAAGGAAAATAGTAACAATAACTTGGTTAAAACCTGAGGGATGCGTGAAGCAATCACCTGCTTAGTTATGAAACCAAATCTTTGTGTCTGCTCTCGTTCCGCACCAAACAAAAGAAAAGGAAAAAGGAAAGGAAAGGCTAGAACGACCAAAGCCAAATTTCCCACCAAAATCCAACTTCCTAAAAGTCCCATTGATCCATGATTGCGCATATTATCTTTGATTTGATAGGAAATGACTTACAAAGTCAAATCATGACATATCTGTGGTTTGGAGTTAGGATGAAACACTTGCCTGTGTGAGATTTTATACACTTTGAGCGGTTTTCCTCTATTCAATTGGACCCACTATTTTCTTCTAATTCTCTTTTAGAAATGAAATGCGAATGTCCCAAATCTCATTTGTGGTTATGAGAAATTCTATCAGCATGCCTTTATTCCCAAGTAGTCACATTATTTTTCTTCAAAAATATATGTTGTGTTGATCGGTTTGGGGGTTTTGTTTCTTTGCTAAGCGTGTTCACATTTTAGTAAAAAGAAAGACTTTTAAGACTATCACAGTCTTCTTTACTTTTCAAAGACTATCATAGTCTTTTGTCATGCAGAGACAATCAAGGTCATCTACTCCTTTACTTTTCAAAGACTATCTTAGTCTTTTCTCACGCAGAGACAATCAAGGTCATCAGCCTCTTTTCGAAGACTTCAATGTCTTTCAACCAAGACTATCATAGTCTTCTTTGCCTTAGAGACTATCAAGTTTGTTGGCCAGAAGAGACAATCAAGGTCATTTGCCTCCTTTTCAAAGACTTCAATGTCTTTTGACCAAGACTATCACAGTCTTCTTTGCCTCAGAGACTATCAAGTCCATTGGCTTGCAGAGACAATCAAGGTCATTTGCCTCCTTTTCAAAGACTCCAATGTCTTTTGACCAAGACTATCACAGTCTTCTTTGCCTCAGAGACTATCAAGTTTGTTGGCTTGCAGAGACCATCAATGTCGTCTGCTCATTATGTTTCAAAGACTTCAATGTCTTTTGTTAAGACTATCACAGTATTCTTTACTTTTTCAAGACTATCAAAGTCTGTCGTCATGTGGAGACAATCATGGTCATCTGCTTCCTTTACTTTTCCAAGACTATCAAAGTCTGTCGTCATGCGGAGACAATCATGGTCATCCATTTTTCTTTACTTTTCCAAAACTATCAAAGTGTGTTGTCTTGCGAAGACTATCAATGTCTTCCCCTCCTTGCCTTTTCAAAGACCATCAAAGTCTTTTGTTTCAAAGATTATCAGAATCTTTCGTCGAGACTTCAATGTCTCCTTTACTTTGCAAGACTACGAGGTCTTTTGTTGATATACCTGATGGCTCTTATGCTCTCTCTCTTGACAGGTTTCACTGCATGGGCTTCCACTGGTGGTCGGTCGGATGATGAGATCGCTCGAATGAAATTAGGGTCTTTATCTTTACTTCTCTTTTATTTCCAATAAAAGATAAGTAAAGAGGGGCAACTTTCATACCCTAATTTCGTCTGAGGATGATCATTTGCAAACATTTGGATTCTTGCCAGCCGAATTGAGCTACTTAACACCAATTGTCGCGCAATCCGTAAGGTTTTTCGATGTTTTGGAAAAAAATGTGGAAAGTACCCAAAAGGAAGGTCAAAATGGTCACTTGGTGACCTGGCTCGCCCAGGCTAGCCTCTGGCTCGCCTAGGCCACCAGAAAGCTTAGGGCTAAAGTAACCAACTCGCCTGGGCGAGCAAGGTTACTTATAAAGGAAGCAAGAAGCTCACCTGGGCGAGCTATTGTGCAACCTCCACCCCTCATTTCCTATAAATAGGCATGAGAGGGCTGAGGAGAAGGGCCCAGCTTCTTAGATTGAGAGGTTTTCACTGAAATTAGTGAGAAGAAGGAGAAAGAAGAAGAAAAAATGCTTCCATAACATTTTCGTGATCATTTTTCATTGTTCTTTGTCTGTTTTTCATCATTCTTCATTCATCGACCGGTTAGTTTTTATTTTTGAAGTTGTGAATTCATTGTATGCACCCTTAGGGGTCCACTCTTGCTTTTCGCATCTTCATCTTCATTCTTCTACCATCAGTGATCTCATTTCCTTGTGTAAAGCGAGTTTCGACCGATTAATTGTGCCGTAATCTCATTTTTATCATTGTAAAGCAAGTTTCCACCAATTAATTGTGTTGTAATCTCACTTAATCATTGTATAACAAAAATTCAACCGATCGTTTATGCTGTAACCTTGGTTAATCATTGAAAAATAAAGTTTCAACCAGTCATTTACTTTGCAAGTCCTCTTTTAATGAGGTTGAAAGTAACCAAGTGAAACCAAAGCTAAAATCAACACATAATCAAGCTTTTATCGACAAAAACCACTTGAATTCGTTCAAGGTCCAACACCTTAACGGTCTCTTTTACTTTTATCAGTTAAAATGAGCCTTTCAAAAGTCTAAAATCAACCCTATGCGTAACTTTCTTGCTTTCAAAGAACTATGTAGGTCTGAGGTCCTCATCACAATTGAGGATGCGTAGAAGCAAGAGCCACGCTCTTGTCAACCCCAAAAAAAGTAATAAAAAAAACATAAAAAAGGGAAAATAAACAAATATTGAAGTCATGATTTTGCACAATTAATTAAAGGCTGACGTCCCTTGAGCGGACGTGTGGGGTACTAATACCTTCCCCGCACATAAACAACTCCCGAACCTTTATCCTTTAAATTCGTAGACCCCCTTTTGGTTTTTTCAAACATTTTCCTCAAATAAACGTTGGTGGCGACTCCGCACATTTTCCTCCCTTGGAAGACGCACCCGTGAGTCTCACGTTGCCTTCCCGCCGAAGGGTAGGTTATGACATTGACCCCTTAGGCATAAGCAATTCCTCTTGGCCACTCCAAAATTTGTCACATGTTCAAGTTGACTCTCTATAACCAATGAAATTCCAAAAAAAGGCATCCCCTCTTTCATCGCTACTCCCTCCCATTAGTGGTTACATTTGAATTTTGAAAATTTTCGAAATTCAAGTCTTCCCCATCTTTATCCCCCATCACCCCTCAGATCCTAATACCCAGTGGTAGAGATTCATAGGTTACTTTGAGGGGGCCAAGTGGTAAGAAATATTTATACACTTAAAATTTAAAGTAACATAATTATAATTCGAAAAAAAATATAATGAAAGTAAAGAAAAAATATTGACACATTAAACTAATCCCATAATAAATACAATGTAAGAAAAATAAATATTAAAATAATTTTCATTTTAGTTTCTAAATGTAATGTTAATTATTTTTCTACTCATATCTCCTATAATATTAATGACAAGCAACAAAAACAAAAAATAAATTACTCAAGAAATACTTTTAGAAGAAAATAATAATAAGACAAAAATAAAATGAGTTTCTCAATAAACTAAAATACATCTTCATTCTTAATAGATGATACACAACGTATACATCAGGCAAAATAAAATGCAACCTACATAATGGATACATGAAATACAAATAATCCCAAATCAAAACTTATTTACAACAACCATCCATTCACGCCAAATCTATATCTAAACAAAATTAGTACTAGATACTTGCTAATGACATCTAAATACCCTTTTACTACAGACAACAAATTAATACCTGATAATTTCTAACTTTAATGTGAATATTTTAAATCAAATTCTAGGTGGTGTCAAGTCTTGCTCATGTAGCCAATTTGAGAAGAACTATAAACTCCTTATCCCTCCTATATCAAAACATAAACAAAACATCAATAAATAATTAAATAAAGATTAAATCAAACATGACTAAACATTTGATAATTGATAATTGTCAAAAAATACTTGATTGAGATATGCGAATTTAGGCAATTATCTTATTTGTTCTCTTATTTAGGACTATGTTTGTGCCTTTTTGTTGTTAAATTTGTGAATGTGTAGTTTTTCTCTCTTGTTATCATTTTGGTAGGTTGCAAATATTCATGGATGGATTATTTTGAAGTAAATTTGAAGTGCATTGAAATGCAACTTGGAGCAACGTTTGTGAAAGCTTGAAGTGGGAAATTATAGCTCATGTGTGCTCAAGCTAGGAAACAAAGGCCTAAATTGAAGTGTTCTTTTTGGAGAAGCTATAGATGAGAAATCAGCTTAACCTAAACAACTTTTGGCTTAAGCTGAAATAAGGCAAAAGTGCAAAATTGCAAAGCTGCAAAATTTGCTTAAGCCCAAATTTTTTGGCTTAAGCAAATCTTCACTAAAATTCAGATTTTTAGGGATTGTATAAATAGATTGCATGCCCATTTGTCGGAAGCACATTTCAGGCTTGTAAAAATAATTCCTTTTTTCCATGTTTGTGTTCTCCCATTTCCTTTCTTCCATTTTCTTCCTTCCATCTTGCTTTTGGATGTTACTCATGGAGATGGGTAGCTAAACCCTCTGTTGTTGGGTTAGATTGTATCTGAACCATATACTTTCATGTATTTATTTTGAAATATTTTTATATATTCATCTTGTTCTTCAATGATAGCCTTTTACTTCTATGCTTTATGCTTGTTATGGATTGACCACCCGTAACTTGATTTTAAGATGAGATTGCAATTGGGAATGCTTTCTTTATCTTGAACTGTGGTGAAATGCCCATTCAACCTTAGAGCTAGGAATAGGATGAGGGTTAATGGTTATCTTTGAGTCATTGAGCTTAAAGCAAGTCCCTCCATTAAATGACAATCTCTTGCAAGTTATCAATGACATTCAAGAAAGAATAATTTTTTCCATTTGGGCTCAAAGGGGTACCAGGGAAAAAATCAAGAATGGATTGACTTCTAGACTTAGTAGCTAATAAAAAAAAGACGTTCTTTGATCATATCCAACATGTGTGCAAGATAGTTAAAAGACAGAATCAAGCAAAACAAATGTATTAACTCCAATGGTGGCACTCACAAGTATATCAATTCAATCCAAGAAACACACCCATCCATCTTTAGGGTCTAAAGTATTCACAAGCAAACCATAACTTCATTACATACTCATTGATCACTTTAAAAATCACAAAAGTATTCAAGATATACTAACCAACAATTCAATCATATGTGTCGCAACCTACCCTACGACAGGAGTGCGGGCGAAAAGCCAAAGGTACGTCTTCTCATGAAGAAAATGCGTGGAGTCACCACCAATGTTTATTTGAGGGAAAACATTAGAAAAACCAAAAAAGAGGTCTGTGAATATTGAAAATAAGGGTTCGAGAGTTTTTTACGCATGGGGAAGGCTTCAGCACCCCACGCGCTCGTCACAAGGGACGGCAGGCTTTAATCGAGTGTGCGCAATGTGACTTCAGAATTATTTACTTTTCCCTTTTTATATATTTTTTTTGGGGTCAACAAGGGTGTTGCCCTTGTTCCTACGTATCCTCAGGTGCGATGAGGAATTTAGACCTACGTAGTTCTTTTAGTCTGAAAGTTTGTGTGTTAAATTGATTTTTATGTTTTTGAAAGATTCATTTTGATTGCGAACAAAAAGTTGTTTAAGGCGTTGGACCTTGAAACGATGTTTTAAATTTTGAAAAGCAAAGAGAATCATTAAGGCGTTCGACCTTGAAACAATCTTTTAAATTTGAAAAGTAGAGACAATCGTTAAGGCGTTGGAACTTGAAATGATCTCAAGTGATATTTGATAAAAAGAAGTTAGTTATGAGTTGGTTTTATCTTGGTTTTATCTTGGTTTTTCTTATTAACTTTCAATCTTTTTAAAGACAACTTTACAACACTAGTGATCGGTTAAGATTAAACTTTACAAGAAAAACGAGATCGCCGATGATAGATGAAGGAAATGAAAATGCACAAAACAACAAGGGGGCCCTTAAGGGTACATAAATCACATTCAATCCTTAAAAACAAAACTAACCGACAGTCGCACGAACACAAAACAAGAAACAACGTAGGGACGATCACAGTCACAATTCGGTAGCGCCTCGGCTTCATTTCCTCTTCTTTCTTCTTCTTCTTTCTCTCTTCTCTCAGTTCTCTCCACTTCTGACCCTTGGAACCCCTAGGACACCTATTTATAGGCAAAGGTTCACTTTGGGGCAGTTGCAGCTCGCCCAGGTGAGTTGGTTTCTTCACCATGAAGCTATTTGGTGGCCCAGGCAAGCCAGAGGCTAGCCTAGGCGAGCTAGGGTCCAGGAAAACCAAGGAAAAGACCCTTTTGCCCCCTTTTTCATATTTTTTGCATTCTTGATCAAAACACTGAATGATCATTTGTTTTGCACTGTAACTGGCGTTCAACCCCGTAAGTTAACTAGAAAGGATCAAAAGATCAACAAATGATAGTCCTTGGAAAAAATTAGGGTATAACAGTTGCCTCTCTTTACTTATATTTTATTGGAAATAAAAGGGAAGTAAAGATAAGGACACTAATTTCGTTTGAGTGACCTTGCTATTTGACTGGGCAACTGGCGAAAACTAAGGAAGAAAAACCTGTAAACAAAAGGACATCGAAGTCCTATTAAACGAAAAAAGGAAGGACATGGAAGTCCTATAAAGCAGAAGACATTTGAAGTTTTTTTTCTTCAAAGCATTGAAATAGAGGACGTTGAGTCCTAAGAAGCACAAAGACAAGGACACTGAGTCCTATAAAAGATAGAAGACGTTGAAGTCTTATAAAGTTTAAAAGACAGAAGACACTGATGTCTTGTAAAATGTAAAAGGCAGAAGACATTGAAGTCTTGTAAATGTAAATGAAGACATTGTAGTCTTTTGAAAGCGTAAATGACTAAAGACATTGAAGTCTTTGAAATGTAAATGAAGACATTGTAGTCTTTTGAAAGTGTAAATGACTGAAGACATTGAAGTCTTTGAAATGTAAATGAAGACATTGTAGTCTTTTGAAAGCGTAAATGACTGAAGACATTTTAGTCTTTGAAATGTAAATGAAGACATTTTAGTCTTTTGAAAGCGTAAATGACTAAAGACATTGGAGTCTTTGAAATGTAAATGAAGACATTGTAATCTTTTGAAATCATAAATGACTGAAGACATTGAAGTCTTTGAAATGTAAATGAAGACATTGTAGTCTTTTGAAAGCGTAAATGACTGAAAACATTAAGTCTTTGAAATGTAAATGACATAGGACCTTGAGTCCTATGAAAGCATAAAGACAGAGGACTTTGAGTCCTATGAAAGATAAAGGTGAGGACTTCGAGTCCTATGAAAGATAAAGGTGAGGACTTTGAGTCCTATGAAAGATAAAAGCAAGGACTTTGAGTTCTACAAAAGATAAAGGTGAGTACTTTGAGTACTATGAAAGATAAAAGTGAAGATTTTGAGTCCTATGAAACAAGCTAATAGGTACTAGTACCAAGGGGCTCAACCTTATGAGAAAGCAAGAGGTTGACTCTTTGAGAGGGCCTCTCATCCTAAACTCAAAAGATAGAACATTAGATTTAGGAAATTGGTATATGAAGAGAAGTCTATGCACTTATAGCCTAATATGAACATGATTTTTGGGATGCAGATGCATGCAACCTTCATCGTGAAATGTAGTAAATGTAGGCTTTGTATCTAGTAATGCAAAAGGTTTTGAATCATGAAAACTGTGTAATGCTCATGACATTCTTTCCTATTTTTTTTATTTTGATTTTGATTTGATCTTTTTTCTTGCTTTTTTTTCTTTTTTATGGAAAACACAGATTGACTGCCTCTTTCTGAAAGACGTGATAACTCATGAGACCTCATCCTATCTTTTGCAAATCTCTTTGGGGACTCCTTTAGAGTGCATTTTTTTATTTAACCACTTGACAATTTTTGGGTGATGGAAGTGGAGCCATTTCACATTTAATAAATCAACCGAAATATTGATCCAAGGGTTTTCCCCTTTCTTTTTAAAAACTTCGATTATTCTACACAGCCAAAAAACATAAGGCATTGGGATCGATTATGCGCCCCATTGAAGGATGGCAATGGATTGTCACACTTTGGTATGTGACCAAGTGAAACTTTCCCGATTTAAGATCGTAGAGTGATGCCAAGGGTCTATCGATCCCGTTGAAACTTGATGACATGGGCTGATCCCGAAAGAATTTATACAGCAAAGGCCACCCTTGGATTCAAAAGAGATCCTAAGGAGTCTGCATGAGTGACTAACATCAAATGTACCCTATTATCACAAGTGTCTTTGGGCATTTTCCACGAGCTCCTGGTCGAATGAGTTTTCTTCTCAAATGTACAAGTGCGAAACCTCGAGGATTCTTTCTTTTTTTTATATATATTTTTTCAACAATCACAAGAGTGTGCAGGTTTTATTCCAGAATCCCAACTTAAAAGTAAAATTAGTCATTCCTTGATCCACATAGGCTTTATTGGGCTTGTAGCGTGGTCAGGGGTAAGAGGGCTATGAAAGAAAGGATTAGAGAGGCTCATAGAGTGTTTGAGAGTTATATGGAGTAAGAACCTTGAGATTCTTGCTTTTACTTTTGTTCCTTTCAACTCTTGGGTCGGGCTCTACTCCTTTTGTCTTATACATTAATCCTTACCGCACTTTTGTGCCTTCCTTGTAAAATCTAGAGATCTTTTGTCTCTTTTTTTCTTCACTCGCCTTTGGCAGATTTTTATTTTTCTTTTTCCTTTCATTGTTGCCAACTTCATGCATGTGTTGTTTGCATTGCTCTTCCCGCTGGTTTAGCGGTGTTTCCTATTTTGTTTTGGTTGTTTTGTTTGTGTTATTTTTAGAAAACAAATATGCTTTGGCTCGGAGGGAGTAACAAGTGATAAATTAGTGTTTGGGATATTGAAACACGGCCATGTGTCATTTCAAATCTTGACTAGATACTTTTGTAGTTTGGATTTTGGGACCAAAACCCCTGATAAACACGCTCCTGATTGTTTTTCCCCCTTTTTATTTTTATTAACCCTAATTTTTGCTTAGGCTGCCTTTTCGGGTTTTCAACCTACCAGGTGAGAACTTCTTATCTGTCCCTAGGTTTGCTTAAGGCTCGTGCATTGTGCCTCTCATTGCCCCAGTGTAGGGCTCTGAGGTATTTATTATTGTCTCTTGTCATGACCTTGTAGCAAGGAAAAATGAAAGAAACTGTGCAGGTTCTCGAAAATGAATTTTCAAGGACGAGAAATATTTAAAGGATTTTCAATTGATAGATTAAGCCAAATGACTCTTGTTCTTGACAAATCACTTTTTTCTCAAAAAGACAATTTTTAAGAACAATAAAATAAGGTCGCATGAATGCCTATACTTTTTATTTGAAACACAGTCAATCAAACATTTTTTTCTTTCCTTTTTTGTTTGTTTTTTTTTTGTTTTGGAAAATGCAAGGTATGAGCAACTATGTGTCAGGATCATGCATGAATGAACATAACATGCGAACAATGAAAATAGAATGTATGCAATTGGCAGAACAAAAGCATGCTAAATGAACATGCATGATAATGCAATGACATATGCAAATGCAATGCATGAATATGATAAATGATGTCGCAACCTACCCTTCGGCGGGAGGGCGACGCGTGACTCGCGGGATGCGTGTTCCAAAAAAGGAATACGTGCGGAGTCGCCACCAACGTTTATTTGAGGAAAACGTCGGAAAAACCGGAAAAGACGCGATCTACGAACTTTTAAGTGAAAGGTTCGGGAGATGTATTTACGCACGGGGAAGGTATTAGCACCCCACACGTCCGTCCTAAGGTACAACAGCCTTTAATCGAATGTGCAAACATGACTTTGATTTTTTATGTTCCCTTTTTATGTCTTTATATCCTTTATACCCTTTTTATATTTTTTTTCTCTTTTTGTGGTCGACAAGGGTGTTTCCCTTTGCTCCTACGTATTCCTCAATTACGATGAGGAAATCAGACCTACGTAGTTCTTTCTTATCAAGTGATTTCTTTTTTAAGAGGTGATCATTTTAAGGCGTTGGACCTTGAAAATGATCCATTTTACTTAGTGAGAAATTGAAATGACAAACTTCAAAAACCTATTTTTGTGGACAAGCTTGACTAGGCGAGTTGATTTTAGCCTTAGTTTCACCTTAGTTATTAGTCAATTCGGTTAAGAATGAGGAATCCCAAAGAGAAAATGTCCGGTTGATTTTCCGCTTTATTTTACTAAAGACGATTTTTTTATTATTATATTATTATTTTACCTCTTTTTTTTATTTCCAACGTGGTTACGGCACGACCGAACGGTCGGAATTTATTTTAACCAAAGTTTACGGATCATACAATTCAAACGTTCGGTGGAAATTTATTTTATTTTTAAGTTTAAGCGAGAAATGACTTAAGTAAAATGGCTTAAGCACTTCAACAGGGGGTATAAAAAGTAAATGAAATGAGAATAAAAATACACGAAACACAATGTGGACCACCACGGGTACATAGAATGAATTGAAAAGCTTGGTTCAAGGTACTTACCCGTTGAAGATCGAAGAACGATGAAGAACGAATGAAGAACGTCGAAGAATGGTTGAAACCTTTGCGAAATTCTTCACGGAAAACGTTACGGAAACGTTTCGGAAGCGCCTCGGCTTAGATTTTCTTCACGGAAACAATTTTTCCAAGCAAATTCGAAAGAGAGAGAAGTGCCTAAGGGGCTGAACCCTTTTCCTTCTCACTTCCTCCCCTATTTATAGCAAAATAGGGGAGATGGTTGCCGCCCAGCTCGCCCAGGCGAGCTCAGCTTGCCCAGGCGAGCTAGGTTGCTTCCTCCAGAAGCAACAGCCTTCTGGAGGAATCTTCTGGAGGGCCCAAGTGGGCCTGGTTGCTATTTGCACCCCCATTTTTACTAAGTACACCCCCTTCTGCTTTTTTTTGGTGATTCTTTTTTCGTAAAGTTACGGAAACTTACGAATTTCGTAACGATACTTGTTTTCTTTCCGTAATGTTACGGAACCTTGCGGATTACATAATCATCCCCTTTTTGACTTACGGAATGTTACGGAACCTCACTAATTAAGCAACGATGCTTCCATTTGATTTCCGGTGTGTCACGGAAACTTACGGATTGTGCATCAATATTTTTTTGGTTTTCCGGCATGTCCTGGAATTTCACAAATTGCCTAATGATGGGTGCCAAGCACCTTGCGAGGACCAAAGAAAAGTCGCATGTCATCAAGCAAAGGTCCCCGGACGAAATTAGGGTATGACAAATGATAAATGCAGGAATGATATGTCCATTATGATGCCATGAAGAGATGCATGATGTGATCAAGGAACAAGCAAGGGTGAGTTTGCTATGTGCCCCTAACTCAGGAACCTAATGGAAGGGATCCAAAATTCCACTTCTAGTGGCAACTCCCAAGGGTGGTTTCATGTAACTTTATTGGCTTCTAGAGATATCATCCTCTTAGGTAATACATTGTGGCGATAGGGACTATCAACGACAATACATCACGAAAAGAGGAAAACTCTAGATGAGGCTTTATTGTTATTAAGCGAGTCAGAGACCCAACATGATCACAGATCGACCTCCACTCCTTATGGCTCACATAAACCCGGGTATAGGGCCTAATATCTCAATTTTTATGCAAATGTGTAGGTTCCATGTGTGCATAGAACAAAAATATTTCTAACTACGAATGTAATAGATAGACAGACACACACTAAACACAATAACATAGCAAAGTTTATACACAAATATGGACAAAACAAAAGAAAAAAGAGAAAAGGGAATATATAGAAGAAGTCATGTAAAACATTGCACACTGATCGAATGGCTTAACTCTCTAACAGTCCCCAGTGTAGTCGCCATCTGTCGCAATCTACCCTACGACGGGAGTGCGGGCGAAAAGCCAAAGAAGCAACTTCCAAAAAGAAAAAAGCGTGGGAGTCGCCATCTACGTTTATTTGAGGAAAACGTTAGAAAAACCAAAAAGACAAAGGTTTGTGAATATTGAAAATAAGGGTTCGGGAGTTATTTACGCATGGGGAAGGTATTAGCACCCTATGAGCCCGTCACAAGGGACAACAGTCTTTAATCGAGTGTACGCAATGTGACTTCAAATTATTTACTTTTCCCTATTTATATTTTTTTTATTTTTTGTGGTCGACAAGGGTGTTGCCCTTGTTCCTACATATCCTCAAGTGCGATGAGGAATTCAGACCTATGTAGTTCTTTTAGTCTGAAAGTTTGTGTGTTAAATTTATTTTTATATTTTTGAAAGATTCATTTTAATTGTGAACAAAAAGTTTTTTAAGGCGTTGGACCTTAAAACAATGTTTTAAATTTTGAAAAACGAAGAGAATCGTTAAGGCATTGGACCTTGAAATGATCTCAAGTGATATTTGATAAAATGAAGTTAGTTATGAGTTGGTTTTATCTTGGTTTTGCTTATTAACTTTCAATCTCTTTAAAGACAACTTTACAGCACTAGTGATCAGTTAAGATTGAACTTTACAAGAAAAACGAGATCGTCGATGATAGACAGAGGAAATGAATATGCACAACACAACAAGGGGGACCCCTAAGGGTACATAGATCACATTCAATCCTTAAAAACAAAACTAACCAACGGTCACATGAAGAACACAACAAAAAACAACGTAGGGACGATCACAGTCGCGATTCGGTAGCGCCTCAGCTTCGTTTACTCTTCTTTCTTCTTCTTCTTTCTCTCTTCTCTCAATTCTCTCTACTTCTGACCCTTAGAACCCCTTAAAACACCCTTAGGACGCCTATTTATAGGCAAAGGGTCACTTTGGGGCAGTTGCAGCTCGCCCAGGCGAGCTGAAACTTAGTGCTGAAGCAATGAGCTTGCCCAGGCGAGTTGGTTTCTTCACCATGAAGCTATTTGGTGGCCCAGCCGAGCCAGAGGCTAGCTTGGGTGAGCTAGGGTCCAGGAAAACCAAGGAAAAGACCCCTTTGCCCCCCTTTTTTTGGTATTTTTCGCATTCTTGATCAAAACATTGAATGATCATCTGTTTTGCACTATAACTAGCGTTCAACACTGTAAGTCAACTACCAAGGATCAAAAGATCAATGAATGATAGTCCCAGGACGAAATTAGGGTATGACAATATGCTTCAAATCAATTCCAAGTCCACTAACCATAATTTTCCTCACACAATGTGCTAAAGAGATGTCAGGATAATAGAGTGATGAAATTTATCTCAACCTAACAATACATGAATAATTAACATGCAAACTAACTATTAACATTAAATTGGAGACCCATAAACCCAATAAAAGAGGGTTGGTCCCCAGGCCAAACAATAAGTCCCATAAGATTATGAAGGGTGAAATGACATAGAACACAATAACAATACAAAATTTTATACCATACATAGGACCTAGTAGTTCTCACTACCTCAACAAAAAGCACAAACACAAAAAAAGGCAGCACCAACGTAACAAAAACAATTCATGCGTTTTCAAAATGATCCTAATTAGCAAATGAATGTAGTAACACAATATGAATCCAATGGGACCACAACGAATCCGCAGTAAGGGAATAAACAAGAGAAAATAGAAAATGAGAATTTCAAGAAGTTGGAAATAGTCCAACTTTAGCAACTAAACAATTACCCAAGCACTAAGAAGAAAAAAATGACATGAAAAATAAAAACAAGGAAACTACTAATAGTCATTAAAAAAATTCTCTAAATAAACAATGCCTAAATGATGCAACAAAGAAAATTACAGTTCAGAGAATGGGCAAAAGCATGATAACACACAAGTGGTCCTACCCAATAATTGATCACAACAACACAGAGGTCCCCAAAACATCACAAAATCTTGCACATACAGTGATAGAACAAGGAATTCACAATAGAAAATTGAAAAAAGGACAAAATTGAACAAGTACATGGCACAATTAACATAGAACCATACAAAGAAGCAAAAAGCCCTAACTTTTTTTTGCATCAGAACCCAAAAATGCAACATAAATTGAAAAGGAAAAGGCTTGCATACGGTGAAGTGGGTTCCACGCATGGGAGGGAGGAAGACCAAAGTGTGTCCCGTTGGAAGAAGCACGACGATGAAGTGCTTGGTCACAAGGACAAAGGATAGGTGAGGGCATCGTGGGTCGGTGTGCGAGATATAGAGGTAAGGGAGACGAGTTTGATAGAGATAAGGTTGAAAGAGAGATTAAGCTTGGTGATGAGTAATTTGAGAAAATAAGGTGAATGCTGAAAAGGTGAATGGTGAAGGTAAAGGTGAACGATGAAAAGAAAATTTGAAGGAAAATAAGGAAAGATAATGTGTGAAAAAAAAAATTAAGTTTAATGAAATTTGATTTTGATTTGTTTTTTAAAGAAGAATAGAAAATAAGTTTGATCACTTTTTGATTTGCTTAAGCCAATGTTTGACAGAGAGAATTTTAAACAATTAGAACTGAAACAATTTGGTTTAGGAGCTTGAGCTTAAGCCATTTTGTTTTATACTAAGGCCAAAAACAAATAGAATTCACCCTTTTGCTCCCAATGGGCTAGGCTTAAGCCAAAGTTTTCAAGCTTAAAAATTTACGCAGAAAAAAAGAATTAGCACAAGAAAGAAGTATCTCTGGATAATTGGACTTAAACCTTTCAAATTTGACTTGGCCACTTTGAGTAAAAGTAAATCTTTGCAATTTTTGAAATCAAATTCAAGCCTAAATAGAAGTACCAAAATATACCCAAAGGATTGCAAACTTAATGACACTTTGAAGCATCAAAACACATTATTTCAATTACAACTCACACAAAAGGATGAATTTGAATGCAATTATCATAAGATCAACATCAAGTAAGGTCAAACCACAGCAATTGAAGGCTACATGTTCAAAGAAAACCAAAACAACACATGCCTTCAATCAAAAGCAATGACATAACCAAACTCAAAGGACACAATTCAAACTCAAAATCACCACAAGCCTTGCCTATGAAATTCAAAGGAACTACTCAATAAATGCATAAAAATAACTACAACTACTAACTCAAATCAAAAACATAAATCAAAGCATGCTAAAAACTAAAACTAACTATTAGGACAACTAAACTGAACAACTGATATCGAGAACTAAGCATAAATCACACAACCAAAAAGCACATAAAACAACAAAAAAAGGCAAAAAACACTAAGCAAAAACACAAAAAGAAAATTAAAAGAAAAAAGTGGAGAATTAGGTTGTCTCCCAATTAGTGCTTGTTAACATCACTAGTCTGACGTACCAAAGACCTCAAAGGTCATTGAGAAACAAAATGGTGGTAAGTCTCTCAACTTCACCACCCAAATTGATGCAATCCTACCACGCAAGGGCATTGGTTAGAAGACTCCAAGTAGATTGGGCTAGAGATCCAAGGAAAGGCCCTAGGGTTCTCATGAGCCTTAGGGTAGATTTCGAGCCCATGGGCTAAGTATGAGCCCGCTTATCTTTGTAAATATTAGAATAGGTTTTTCCTTCGTCAAGGCCTTGTATTTTGGCCATTCTAGTAGTATAGGGTTTTAGCCTTGTATTTCGGGGCATTTTGAGTTGTCTTTGTAATAAGGACTTTTTTTTTATTTTCATGTTTTTTGTCATGGGGGTGAGCTTAGCTATTATAGGGGGTGTGTAGCTAAGCTCTAGCTTCTCATCTCAAGGAGGTGAGCTTAGCTATTAGAGAGGTATGTGTAGCTAAGCTCTAGCTTCTTTACGAATCTTCTTAAGGAAGCTTCTCAAGGAGGTGAGCTTAGTTATGAGAGGGGTGTGTGTAGCTAAGCTCTAGCTTCTCAAGGAAGTTTTCTCAAAGAAGCTTCTCAAGGAAGTTTTCTCAAGAAAGCTTCTCAAGGAAGCTACCTAGTCTATAAATAGAAGCATGTGTAACACTTGTTGTAACTTTGATGAATGAGAGTCTTGTGAGACATACTTCAAAGTTCCACTTCTCTCCCTCTTTTATTCCTTCAATTTCGTGCTCCCCCCTCTCTCTTTCTCTCCCTCTTTCTTTTCCTCCATTGAAGCATCCTTCCAAGCTTCTTATCCAAGGCTCATCTTGGTGGTGAAACTCCTTCTTCCATGGCTTATTCCCTAGTGGATGGCACCTCCTCTCACCTCTTCTCCTTTGTCTTCCGCTGCATTTCCATGGTGGAAAATCACCATTAAAGGACCTCATTGAAGCTCAAAGATCCAGCCTCCATAGAAGCCCCACAAGCAAGCTTCCATCAAGTGGTAATCAGAGCACAAGAGCTTCAAGTAGGTGCTCCTTAAACCTCCATTAATTTTTTGCTTTACCTTCTCTTCCATTGTTTTTTCTTCATTTTTCTCCATGTATCTCCTCACATGTCTTGTTCTAAATGTTGTTAACATGATTCTTTAGAATTTTCACCTATTAAACTTGCTATAGAAGTTAGATCAAGATCAAGATCAAGATCACTATTCTTTGCCAATAATGAGAAAGTCAAAAGATTGATGCTAGCTTCAAGGTCAAGTAAATCTCTCCACACCTTGAGATTTAGTTATTAGAATGGTGAAGCTACCCGATCTAGGAATTTTGGTGGCAAATCATTTAGAAAAATGGCACTACATCAAGTTGGCAATTGAATTGTATCTTGCTCAATGAATATCTTCATGGTGAAAAGCTCTTTCATAAATTTGACATAGGTGGGCATCTTCTCTAGAGCTTCCAAAAAAGGAATATTGACTTGCAGTCTTTTGAAAATCTCTAGAAACCTTGCATATTTCCTTTCTTTGTCCTTCCTTATAGGAGCATATGCTTATGGAAGATCCTTGGCAGGAGGATTAACTACAACCTTCTTCTTTTCTCTGGCTAATTGATTCTTTGTTTTCAACTTTCCACCTTCCTTCATTACCTCTTTCTCCCTTTCTTCTTCATTTTTCTTCTTTTTCTCACTCTCAACTTTTTCACTACCCTTACACTTTTTCTCACTTTCTTCCTCAATCTCACCTTCCTCATCATCTTTAACTTCCTTAACTAGAACCTCTTACTCATTTTCTCTCTACCTAACTCACCTACCAATTTACCCCTCCTTGTAGAGATCAAATTACAATGCTCATTTGGGTTAGTTTGTGCAATGGCCGAGAGTGCTCCACTTTTAAGTTCCGCCACATCCTTAGCAATTTATCCAAATTGCATCTCAAGGTTCTTGATAGAAGCATATGTATTCTTTTGATTGGTGATAGAGATTTGCATGGATTGATTGAGAGTGTCCTCCAACTTAAAAGTATGGTCTTGATGAAAAGGTTAATATTGTTGGCCTTGTTGAGCTTGATTACCATGAGGTGGTGGTCTATTGGAGGGACCGATATCTTGCTTCTAACCAAGGTTGTTGTTGTTCCTCCACCCTTGATTAAAGGCATTGCTATAAGGAGGATTGCCATAAATTCCTTGGCAGTTTTGATTTCCCATGCAATTCATTTCTTCTTGGGAACCACCTAGCATGAAGCATTGATCACTTGGGTGACCACCTCCACAAAGAGCACAACTTAAAACTTGTTGAGCACCAGATTGAGGAGCTTGCCCACTTTGGAGTTGAGGAATTTTTGAAATTTTCTTGGTGAGTGCATCAAGTTGTTGAGTGAGCAAATTGTTTTGAGCCAAGATTGAATCATGAGAATTTAACTCAAGGACTCCTCTCTTTTGTGCAGGAGTAGGGAGTTCTTTCATGATGAACCTCATAGTCATTGGAGGTCATATTCCAATGATCTCTTTGGCTTCAACTGATGTTTTGTACATGATTTTGCTTCCAACTGAAGCATCAAGCATAAGATTAGTTTGAGGTCTCAAGCCCACTAAGAAAGTGTTAATTTGACCTCCATCATCAGAGCCATGATATGGACATTGTCTTAATAGACTATTAAATTCCTCCCAAGCTTCACAAAGTGACTCACAACTCCTTGAGTGAAAGTAGCAATAACCATCTTCCTTTTATTGATCTTGGATTGAGGGAATAATTTATTCAAGAATTTAACACAAAGGTCATCCCATGTCAAAGGAATGTTGGGAGGAATAGCTTGGTACTAATGCTTAGCCTTGTCAGCAAGTGAAAATGGGAAAAGACTAATAAGAATGAAATCGCCATCCACTTGATGAATCTTCACCGTATTGCAAATACACACAAAGGTAGTCAAGTGGGCATCAGGATCTTCATAATCAAATCCACAAAATTATTTTGTTGGATTGATTAAATGAGAGATGCTTTTATTTCCACATTGTGAGTCATCACATTTGGCCTAGCAATGGTGTTGAAATAATGTGGCCTAATGTTGGCCAAGTAGTCATGTAGGGTGCGTTTGATTTGCTAAAATGATAGGATAGACAAAACAGCATTGGGCAAGTAGCTAAGTCACAAGAACACTTTTTGTATTGTACACTATTTGGTGGTCGATGCACGATACAAGTAATTTTGTTTTGGATCTTGTTTAATGTGCTTATGTACTGGACAAAATAATGTAAATTTTACTATAAAACCCTAGGTGCATTAACAGCACCTTGACATCACAACAAAGGAGAGACAACTCCACTGAGGAGGCACGGCCCCTAACGCCATCAGGCATAGGGCCTGGCAGCATGAGGCCTCCACAGGGTCATGACGATGACAATGGCAACATGACGCGCCTTCGTCGAAGTTAGCCAAAAGAAAAAAAACATAGTGAGAAAGAGGAAGATGATGATGGGAACATTTGAATAAATTAACAATGAAAAGAAACAAATAATGAGCAAATTGGGAACAGCGGCAGTCCATACGACCCTCGCTGGCAGCCAAGGTGCCCACGCTGGCAGCCAAGGTGGCCCTCCCCGGTGGCCAAGGTACGACATTTGGAGAGAGAGGTTTAGAGAAGGAGACACATATGGGAAGAGACAAAAGGAGTGGAATAATGAAAAGTCAAAAAATAGGGATAGTGTTGTATTTTTATTTTTGTTAGACACTGGACAAAAAGTTGTACTAGGGTTTGGTGAGTTACAAGTTTTTGGGTATTTGTCCAATCCATCATTCTTTATTTTGTACTATCCCTCAATCGTTTTTTAAATCAAACCTTGAATAAGTATTTTTGTGTTGTCCAGTCCCTTATTTTTTAGCGAATCAAACGCACCCGTAGAGTCCATCTTGGTAGTTGATTTCCATGGTCTTCTTCCGCTATGACAAGTTATTCTTTGATGTAGCTCCATGTGGAGCTTGTAGGCCTTGGATCTTCATCATCAATGGAGTCCTTTGCTTCTTGAAGATCAGTGGCAGCGGAATGGAAAAGGAAGAAAGAGCACGAAATTTTATGCCTCAAATGAGGTCTAAACTTTGAAGTGTAATTCTCAAATGATCAAAGTTGAAAAAATGCACACACATGGCCTCTATTTATAGCCTAAGTGTCACACAAAATTGGAGAGAAATTTTCAAATTTGACTTGAATTTGAAATTGAATTTGTGGAGCCAAAATTTCACTAATTATGATTAGTGATTTTTAGCTATAGTTCAGCCCACTAATCCAAGATCAAGTCAAAGATTCTCCACTGAGTGTGCTTAGGTGTCATGAGGCATGTAAAGCATGAAGGACATGCACAAAATGTGACTATATGATGTGGCAATGAGCTGTAGCAAGCAAATGCTCACCTCCCCCTCTAAAATTTAATTGGATTGGGCTTCTCCCAATTCAATTAAATTTATTTTCCAAGACACACATCAAATATTCACTTAATGCATGTGAAATTACAAAACTACCCTAATACAAAAACTAGTCTAGGTGCCCTAAAATACAAAGGCTGAAAAATCCTACATTTCTAGGGTACCTTACCTACATTATGGAGCCCTAAATACAAGGCCCAAAAATAATGAAACCTTAATCTAATATGTACAAAGATATGTGGGCTCATACTTAGCCCATGGGCCTGAAATCTACCCTAAGGCTCATGAGAACCCTAGGGCCTTCTCTTGCATCTCTGGCCCAATCTTCTTGGAGTCTTCTATCCAATGCCCTTGAAGGGTAGGATTGCATCATCCCCCCCCCCCCCCTTGAAAAGGATATGACCTCAAATCTAGAGGTTTTTGAAACTCTGGGCTTTTTCCCTCAACACCTGTAAAAAGAATAAAAACATATATATTAGTGGTGTTTGGTATGTTGGAGTAAGGTAAGGTCTAAAAACCCATTTCCTGGGCATCTTCCCGTGAGGGAAGATGGTTCCTCAGCAACTCAATGAGTGGTGCTACAAGCTAGTATAGAAAAATATAGGACAAACCTTTTGTAAAAGTTTGTTAAGTCATGGAAGCACCAAATTTTACTTATACTTGGTGGAGTAGGCCACTCAGGAATGACCTTTATTCTCTTATGGTTCGTGGGAACCCCTTGATCACTATTTAAAAATTAAGGAAAGTAATGCAATAAAACATACTTTTTTTTTGTATTTTCATGTTGATTATTCCTACCAAAAAGTACGACAAACCTAAGGTGTTCCATATGAGCGCCTAAGTTTGTATTGAAACTAAAAATAAGAACAAACCTACCTAATGAGTCCCTATGTATGTGAATCATGAAGATGTTGGATGTATGGGTGATTTTACAAAAGAGGGTTGCACCACTCAGCATATTCATCATATCACCTATCATAGGGATTCGGTGCCTCATAATACCTATTTTGGGCACCAACAAAGCTCGAAGAGTTAAGCTCTTACAAACCAAACCCTCATCCAATAACTCATTTACTTGAGGAAAAACCTCAAGCTCAAGAGGTATGGCAGTGCTAAGGGATGTTTCCCTTAATAGGAGAAGGTAAAAAGATTGTTTAAGAAGGAATGCTTCTTTGATATCACCTTTTGTTGCAAAATGATTTTCCTTCTTAACAATCTTCTTGGAGGAATCCTTTTCCTCTTTTCCCTTCCCCTTGGCCTATGAAGACAAGGCCTTACTATCCTTCTTTTAATTTTGTTTTTCTAGTTTTTCTTCATCATCCCTTTTATCTTTCATAGTTAATTGATCTTTGGCCACCTACGAAGGTGTTTGAGGATGCAACACAAATTTAATGGCAAGATAGGTGAGGGTAATCTCATTATTTAGGCCATTGTAAATGATCTTCCTATCAAATTTCCATGGCCTTCCTAAAAGAATATGCCCTACCTCCATGGGCACTATATCACAATTAACTTCATCCTTATATGTCCCAATAGAGAAAGGTACCTTTACTTGTTGATTAACTATCATTTTCCCTTGCTCATTGAGCCATTGAAGTTTATAAGGTTTTGGGTGGGGAATGATAGTGAGGTTCAACTTGGAAACTAATCTTTTGCTACAACAATTGCAACAAGATCCACTATCCACAATGAGAGAACAAGTTTTATCTAAAATTTTGCATCTTGTATGAAAGATATTCTCTCTTTGGAATTGAGATAGATCATAAGATTGACCTCCAAGGAGTCTTCTAACCATTAGGAGGTCACCTTCTTCATGGGAGTAGACTTCCTCACTAGACTCTTAACCCCTTACTTCATCTTCACTTCCACTAGAAGAAGGGGAAGAAGTATTCTCCTATTGACTACTATAAATGTCTTGACCCCTCATAATCATGGTTTTCTTTGTGAGGCATTGAAAGGCAATGTGACCTCTCCCAAGACATTTGAAGCATTTAATGTTACTAGTCCTTTCTTGGGAACTAGTCTTAGGGGTGGATTTCTCTATGGTCTTACCCTTATCTTCCTTGGGTTTTAAAGTTGCAGCCTCCAAAATTCCTGGGGCTTGGTCCTTCCTTGGATAAGAGTGAAAGCCATAAGATTTTGAAGAATGTTTTCTTTTAAGTTGTTGCTCCACTCTTATACAAAGTTGGACTAGCTCATCTAGGTCCCTATATGGAAGGAGTTCAACCTTTCCATATTAAGCCCACTAAGGAACCTAGCTATGTTTGTTCTTTCCTCCTCCCTAAGTCCAGCTCTTAAAAGGAGTAGTTCCATTTGTTTTCTATATTCTTCAACACTCATACTCTCTTGTCTAAGCCTTTGGAGCTTGTCCATAAGCTATCTTTCATAGTAGGAGGGAATGTGCCTCTTCCTAAGGGAACTCTTAAGATCATTTCAATACTCTACTGGAGGGTCCCCATGAATCCTTCGTGCTCTAACAAGGGAAGTCCACCAATAGAGGGCATACCCTTGAAAGCTAAGGGTAGCCAATGGAACTTTTCTCTCTTTGCTAATATGATGGCAAGCAAAGAATTGTTCAACCTTCATTTTTCAATCTAAGTAAGCCTCAACATTATCTTTTCCATGGAAATATGGGAGGCAAATGTTAACCTCTCGAGGCCTTCTATCCTTTTCTCTTCTTTGGGAATGATATTTAGTATGTGAACTATGGCACCCTCTATAATAGTTGCTAAGTTCTTCACTTAAACCCTTACAAGAGTCATGACTACTATAGGAGGCATGTTTTTCTCTTTTCATTTCTTTCATTATTTTTCTTCTTTCTTTTTCTTATATTTATTCTCTCTCATATTGATTTATTTCTACCCTCTCTTTTCCTTTTTCTTTTCTTTCTAGTTTTTCTTTCCATAACTTGAGGGACCTCAACTCATATAAGATTCTAGATGGAGGATCCTTATGACTAGTGTCTAGTACCCTCACCATTAACGCTAGATGAATGATGACTCATGTTAGTTCCTAAGTTGTGGTTCTTTCTTGTCTGAGGTTTCTAAAAGGTAAAAGCTAGGGTTCAAAAGAACTCAAGATAAGTGTGATAAGCAAGAAGAAAGTATTATGTAATTACAAGATAAACAAACTAGGCGTGACTAGTAAAGAAAATAAGCTATGAAAGTAAGCAAGAAATGTAAACTAGGCGGATCCTAGGAGTGTTTGGATGACCACATTTAAGGTTCCCAACAAAACACTCACTATCCTAAGGTAAAATTGCCTAAAATTATTACACACAAATGGAAGTTTGGTAACCTATTGGAGGCTTCCAACACATTTCCAATGAAAGTCTTTTTTGTTACAAAATTTGAAAGCAATAAAGGTAAGTAAATTGCCAATTACAAAATTACAAAATAGTCATCAATTTTGGTGGTTGTGCTCTCTTTGGTGATTCACTCAATTTGAAGTGCTTCTTAGTCCAATAGCTCTTAAGGTGGTTGGTCCCTTGCTTCTTGACTCAAATTCTTCAAGGGATGGCGCCAATCCTCCTTTCCAATTCCCTATATGGAAACTCACAAATAACGAAACAAAGAGACAAGCAATAACCAAAGACCAAAAAATGAAATGAAAGCTAAACCAATAGAGTTTTAACAAGACAATTTTCAAGGATTATTCAATAATTAAAGCAATAAAAAGCACACAAAAGCAAGCTAGGACTCAAAGAGAAACCTAGAATGGCTCTAGAGTAGAGTAAAAAAAAACTTAAAAAATAAGACTCAAGAAACCTCTAGTTTTGCCACTTTTTTTCACACTAATTTTCAATTGAAATTTCAGAACTACAATTGGTATAAAATAGGCACCAATTATATAACAAATTTTGAGCCAAAACAACAAGCACACTTCCATTTCACTGTTTTTCCTGGACATTGATTTTCCTGCCAAATTGTGTCATTTTTAGCATTTTTAATTTTATCCAAATCACTTGGTTCTTTTTTTATAATTTTTTTCCATATGTCTAGAAAATGTAGTAAAATTTTCAGCTCAAAATTCGCAGTGACCAATTCCCAGTAATTTTTATAAGTTCGTATGTTCAAGTTGCCAATACCAGCAATTTCAACCTAGAAATCAAGAGTAGTGTTTATATTGCTTAAGACTTGGATAATTAGAATTTGTGTTTGCTTATGCTCAAAATTCTTGAATAACACAATTCAAGAGAGCTTAAGACTTATTTTGATTCACAAATCTAGCCACAACTCAGCAGCACAACTCAACTTCTTCATAGGCATCATGTAGGAAACTTAAAAAACAAACAAAAAGTTCAACAACAAGACTACTTCTAGGAATTGATTTAGACCATGTTATGAACTAAATAAAATTCATGAATTAGACTCAAAATTCAAAATATAGGCTAAGAATGACAAGAATACATGAACAAATGTATCTAGGATTCAATCGACAAAATCAAAATTCAACACAAACTTAGAACATAATGTGACAAATATTATGACTAAACATGATTCTAAGACAACATGGAATAAGTGATTTACACTTAGATTTTTGTGTTTTTTTCTAATCAATATTTTGGAAGAAAATTTAAATCTAAAGGTTCAGCACAAGAAGATTATGACTGAAAAATGATAGAACCTAAAATTATCACAAAAACATGATTCAAGAGTAGATCTATAAAATTTGAACCATTGAAATGCAAGAACAAGTGTAGATCTAAGATTTAATCGGTTTATTTTTTTGAATCTACACTAAACAACACCAAACCATAAGACAATGGAGGATATACATGGAGAATAAGATGAAGGACAAGGAATTAAAGTGAATTGACCGAACAAAAAGATAAAGGAAGCAAAAGAATATCACCTAGATGAAGATGCTCTTGATACCACATGACGTAGCTCCATGTGGAGCTTGTAGGCCTTGGATCTTCTTCATCAATGGAGTTCTTTGCTTCTTGAAGATCAATGGCAGTGGAATGAAGAAGGAAGAAAGATGATTAGAGACGCCACTTCAAGTAGAAGATGAGTCAAGAACGAACTCACCACCATGGGAAGCCATGGGTAAGAGCTTAAAGGTAGGAGAAAATGAATTGAGGGAGAAGGAGAGAAGGAGAACAAAATTTTGTGCCTCAAATGAGGTCTGAACTTTGAAGTTTAATTTCCAAATGATCAAAGTTGAAAAAATGCACACACATGGCCTCTATTTATAGCCTAAGTGTCACACAAAATTGGAGAGAAATTTTCAAATTTAACTTGAATTTGAAATTGAATTTGTGGAGCCAAAATTTCACTAATTATGATTAGAGATTTTTAGATATGATTCAACCCACTAATCCAAGATCAAGTCCAAGATTCTCCACTAAGTGTGCTTAGGTGTCATAAGGCATGTAAAGCATGAAGGACATGCACAAAATGTGACTATATGATGTGGCAATGAGCTGCAGCAAGCAAATGTTCACCTCCCCCTCTAAAATTTAATTGGATTGGACTTCTTCCAATTCAATTAAATTTATTTTCCAAGAAACACATCAAATATTCACTTAATGCATGTGAAATTATAAAACTACCCCTAATACAAAAACTAGTCTAGGTGCCCTAAAATACAAGGGCTGAAAAATCTTACATTTCTAGGGTACCTTACCTACGTTATGGAGCACTAAATACAAGGCCCAAAAATAATGAAACCTTAATCTAATATGTACAAAGATAAGTGGGCTCATACTTAGCCCATGGACCCGAAGTCTACCATAAGGCTCATGAGAACCCTAGGGCCTTCTCTTGCAGCTCTGGCTCAATCTTCTTGGAGTCTTTTATCCAATGCCCTTAGGGGATAGGATTGTATCATTCTTCCACTTGAATAGGTGGTAGAGGAAGATTTGGCGAAACAGGTGAATTGGGCTCTTATATAGCTAGCCTCTCTAGTGCCTTCCTATTCCTTGTCAAACTATTGTTTCTCCTAGTTATGTTCTCAACTTCCAGGTCAAAATACAAAAGGATCAGTTGAGATCCTAGTTTGCATAAACAAAATAGGAAAATAAATCTAAATAAAAGAATGAAGCCTAAATAAGTAGAAAAATGTAAAATTGCCTAGTTTTGAGACACAAGTGCTTGACAATAGTGCTAGAAAACTTAGCTTGTTAACGACTTAGTATGTTTGCCAATGAATCAACAATAATACATTGGTTAGAAGAAATGAAAACATTTAGACCCATGAGCAAAAAAATTCATACAAGAAATGCATAGAAGGAAAAAATCATTCAATGACTACCCAAGTCAAAATTTTCAATGATATATTCATCCTTATCTCTTTGATAACTCAATTTACCTCATTGTTGTTGATTAATGCAGCCTTGCTCCTATGAACTCTTAATTGGATTCATTTTCAACTCGCTCCAATTTTGTTGCTTCCGACCAAACAAACCCCCAATTTTGTTGCTTCCGACCAAACAAACCCCCAATACCCTAGTCGATTGCCTCTTGATGATTACTTCGATAAAATTCGAGAATAGTCACTGTAAAATCACAATTTGTAAAGAAATTAAAGATAAGATATTAGATGGATTCAACTTTTCATTGAGAGAAAAAAGGAAGGAAAATTTGATGAGAAGAAAAAAGAGATTTTGAGGAAACAAAAATCAAATAACCGCAATACCTACATCGACTCTATGGTCCTTCCGCACATCGTCATTCTACATAGTTAGTACTATTGCATCCTTCCATTAGGAGGAAGTATTGAAACTTTTCTCGAGCACTTGCAATGTCCCAACCAAGTGAGCTAGCCTCAAGTTTTTGACTGATAATAATAAGGTATTGTGATTAATGAATTATGAACTTTTGTTTTGGATTTTCGTGATATATTTACTTGTCTATTTTAGCTTCTTTAAAAACTATATATTGGTTTATACAGATTAATTTATTTGTTTCATTAAAAGGCACTACTACAAATAAAGCTTTTTAAGTCGGTTTTGCAGGTCATTTTATGACAGTTTTGAACCGTCATAGCACGCAGTGTCATAAAATGTGTCAACCTCTACAATGACGGTTTTGGAACCGTCTTTAAAGATTGGTGTTACTAAGACAGTTCTAGAAATAACCGTCTTAAAATGTACTTTTTATTCAAGGCGGTTATCAGCTGTTAACTGTTATGATAAGCCAACTTTCTAAGACGATTATTGCTAAAAACCGTCTTAGAAAGTGAGAAATACTAAGACGGTTTTGCCTGTAACCGTCTTAGTATGTCATTTGCAAGAGGGGGGGCACACATGCAACTACATACATCCACTCATTAAAATATAGGATCTGCATCAAAACTCATCTAGAAGCAGCCAAAAAGTTTAATTAATTAATATTGATATATATCACCCCTTTTCACAGACAACCACAACCTAGAAGAACACTGGAGATGTAGGCGGAGATGGGATCGGACCAAGAGGGGGGGCATGGCAGCGGCGGATCATACTATTTTTTATAATAAAAATACTAGACAGTCTCCTTGTTAAAATTCAAAATCATGTCGTATCATAACTCCTAAGGCACTAGAGGCAGTTATTCAATAGAAAGAACTAGACTATCAATAAATTTTAAAGCAAAAACCATAACAAAGAAAACTATCAGTTCCTACATTTAGTCCCTAGTTGGCAACTATTTTGGTCATGCTTTGGATTTGAGTAAACCCAAGCTTTTTAAAATGCTTTGTCATAGCCTGTGTTGGAACAAGGACATTATAATAATGAAACCATACACATGAATCAATTAACATAAATTATTTAATTTAACTAAAGATTAATTTCACATTTAAATTGCCAGCATACAGTTATTACAAAAATTGTCACCTATAATAATTTTATATATTTGAAGATTATTTTTAATGAAAAATACAAGTAGTGGAGGGTTGGGGGCGAAGAAGAAGGGTGAAAACCCGTTAGTATAAAACATATATATTAAATTAACAATCTGTAATTCATTATATGTTCTAATTTAAGGTTGTTAGTATTTTTTATGCATATTTAAATTGAAAAAAAAATATTTTATTCAAAAATAGTATCAAATTTAAATAAATTTTTATTCTAAACTAGAAAACAAAATAGAAACTTAATACATATTTTTTTCGGTGAATAATATACATATATTTATGATTAGGCAAAGAAATTCATTTATATAAAATAATTATTTTTTTCTATAAATATCACATCTCTGCAGTGTTTTGTATTGGATGAAAAAGTTTGAAACAAGCCATTCTTTTATTTATTCATAAAGCCAAAAAAATCCAATGTTGAACAAAATAATTAATCAGACTTTAAAGAATTTTTTTAGGCAACTTTAAAGAATTGGTAAAGCTTAATACATGTATTCTATCTATTAAATCAATATTTTTATAAATATATCTAAAATTATAGACACAATTCTCCTTAAACCTATACCTACCTATAACTTAAAATAAATGTATCATATTCAATTGTTTTTTGATGATGGGGTTTCTTGTTGTCAAATAACATTTGCAGAGATGAAGAGGATTGTGAAGATGCCAAACTAAAACCCAATGATAGAAGTTTCAAGACCTACTTAAGCAATGGAGAGATAGACGCAAACTCTAAAATTGATTCTTATGAAGTAAGGTTTCACTCACTGGGGCTAGGAGCCTTGGAATCACTTTGGCTTGTTTATGTATCCTGGTCTACAAAATAAAAAATAACTTTTCTTTTTTGTCTGAACATTCTTTCTTTGAAGATTGATGGGGGGAGGGAGGGATTGGTATCTCTATATTTTACAATCATGTTTCATAATTGAAAATTTCCTCGATATATAAACTCAACAGTCATGTCCTTTGTAAGTGCAAAGGTTATCTGCTTTCTGTGGAAATTATTAAACTTCCTCTTTCTATGTTTCATAGGATGTGTCTGCCAAAGCAAACACCAATGGAGCTGCACTGAGTGTTGATTGTAGAACATCTAGTGGTTCTGACATTACATTGTCAAGTTCTGATGCCAGTTCTGGACTTGATATTGCTTTCTACATTTAGAACAGTGGAAAGAAATGAGCTGGTGAGTGAAATTGGTTTATTGAAGAAGGAGGCAGAAAGGTCACTTGATGAGCTAACTAGGATGAAGAATCTCAAGTATGAAAAAGAGATGGCGGGTACAATGTTGCAGTCAGAATTAGAAGCACTTTGATGATTTCATCTAAATTCATAAATTATTTTCTCTATTGTTTGTCAAAACAAAGGAAAATAGAAATTCTTAAAATAACTTATTATGCCATCATTTTCTACCTTGTTCTTCTATGTCATTTCTATGATACTAAAAAAATTGATAACTATCTCACTAAACCACTTGTTTTCAAAGTGTTGAGAGTCAAGTTACTATCATAGAAGTCAATAAGATTTACTCTTCAGTATATGAGCTCGGCCCACATGTTCTTATTGTTAAGAAAAAGTGTTTGTTTTCTATTGTAAAGTTTATATATATATATATATATATATATATATATATATATATATATATATATATATATATATATATATATATATATATCGCCTATTTACAACCAAGCCACTACAACCTTTTCTAACAAAGCTGAATCTCACTCTTAACCTCCTATTTAAGCTATACCCATCTTTCCATACTCTCTAACTAGTAACTAACTGGTAATATTTGGGAATCTCTAGGCTACATATCAAGCAACAATGTAATAAATGAGGACATAAGTTTCAGAATCACATACATACCTCAAAATAGGCTACTAACTAAAGCTTTGCTTGCGGTGACACTGCAGATGAATGGATGAGTGTAACTTGAGTCCAGCAACTAGTTGTCTACTTCTATCCTCAACAGACTACGCAACGTTTTATAGTACAACCTAAACACAATAAAAATAATTTACAACCACACTAAGAGTACAGTTTTGTAACAAATAAAAATAAAACACAAAGCCACATTATGAGATGAGTTAACAATACAAAGCCAGAATTTTAAGTTCAGATCCAAATTTCCTCACGCCTCAATTTAGCAACACAAGCAACGTTAGCAGTGCCTATCAACTCAAATTCAGTAGGTGTGGTGTGAAATTAATAATGGGTCCTCTCATCATTCTGACCCCCAAACCACCCCCAATTCCCAAACATTGTCACCTCTTTCATCAACTTTGGATTTTTAAATCCATCTGAACTCTGAATAACTAAATTTCATTTACTATCTATACTTGTTTGTTCTGTTAGGTATGGGGAAAAAATTAAATGGTTGGTGTAATAAATTTTTTTAGGTAAAAAAATTACTATTTGTAGTGGAGTTATGAATTTTGAACTTAATTCATGGGTTTTATTATATTAATTTCATGATTAGCCTGCTCTTAATTTTTTTATTGCCAAAGATAGGTTCAATGGTTGTCAACAAAAACCAGAATTTCTTTTGGGGGTCTAGCTCTTAGGATTTTAGAAGAGACACTTAGTAGTGTTGGCTCACTTGAATCAGTCATGGACTTGAAGTCAAAAAAGTGTGGTTGGTTAATTTTGTGTCTTTTTTCTACACTCTGCTCACATATACAGGCCTTTTGTGTTTTCTCTATATTCCTAACTGAAAAACATACTGCAAAATTGCTAGACTTTTTGTTTTCTTCAGATTAGACTCTGTGGGTTGACTAGTGAGTTGATGGGGTTCTTCAGCATCACAAATAACGGTTTAACTAGAAGACATTCTGAGAAATTGCATACTTAATAAATATAAATGAATTTGATGCTTGGTTTTAGAGATCTAGTCTACCAAGTATGAAACAATTATCATGCATTTGGACCGGTCCATGACAATTGTCTGACTTGTGCTCAAGATTTGGAATTTAGACCATATTTATTTGACCTGAAGCACTTCCAAAACTCTATCCTTCTTTAATTGCTCTCAATCACAAGACATGTTTCCAGCTACCATCCCCACTGGAAACTGGCAGCCAACTTAGAATCACTGGAGTTTAGATCACTTGAGGTCTCATTGGAGACATCCCCTCAAGTTTTGGTGTCCTCAAGAACATCCAATCACTAGTAATATTAGAAAATAGTGTAACAGGTGAATTACCATCAAGCATTGGCAATCTCATGAAGTTGAAGAAGCTTGTTCTTGCTGGAAACTATCTTACTGGTAGAATTCCAAATGCTTTTTATGGGTTAAATGAGTTATTAATCTTTCAGTTATTAATCTTTGAGTTAAGTAGCAGTTCATTATCTAGCTCTTTGCCTTTGACACTTGGGAGGTTAACTTCAGCGTTGAAGCTTGATGTCAGCAACAACCACCTTGAAGGGAATCTTCTAAATGAATTTGCTAATCTTAACAATCTGACCCTTATGGACCTTAGGAATAATAGGTTCACTGGAGGCTTGACCCTTATGCCACCACTACACAAGGCTTTGCTCTCTAGTTGATGTTCTGAGCAAACACCACTGAAGCAAATATAAACAAAAAAAAAACAAAACAAAACAAGACAGAACAGGAGCACCCTTCTGAAACCAAGGTACAAGAGTGGAGCCAATTTGTTCCTCCAAGATGTAAAGGGCCAGGCTGCTAGCTAGCTTCAATCAAAATTAAGACCAAGATATATAATACTAATACAGATTGGGTCTGAGCCTAACCGGCAAAGTTATGAATCAATCAGGGAAGAGAGAGAGAGAGACACAGAGAGGAGTAGAATGTCATAGGCTAAGGCTAGTGAAATGGTTTTATAGTTTGTATTTGTACCATAACTATTACCACTAATGGTAGTTGGATATCCCTAACGAATACTCTTAACTCATTGATTAAACAACAAAAAAATGATAATAAAATTTACAGATAAATTATATAATCTGATATATATATATATATATATATATATATATATATATATATATATATATATATATATATATATATATATATATATATATTATTTCGTTAATCTATATCTCTAAACATATCCGATAACATTTGTCATACTGATTTATAGGGCCATACATAATTACATTTGAGAGACAAGCAAACAAATGTAGTGACATTGAAAATATTTATTGCATTAGTGGGAAGGTGCACATGGAGGCAGACACAGTGTAGACTTCCCTCACAACTACGTGGTTTCTACTATCAATAACTAATAATGATATACTACGATAAATTCTTTTAATAACATGACTCTCTTATGTCTTAAGAAATTGTTATAAACTTAAATACTTACGTTAGATTTATCGATCCTTTGCCTATTTGCTCATCTTGCTTACTCTTTTTGCCTTTGACCAATTATGGGCGCATCTGGGAATTCTTTTCTGTGCACGGTTATTGGTGGATATCAATATATTATATTTCTACAAATTAAAAATTGTTTGTAAGCAGCAGTTTGGAAGAGAACTCTGTTATACCCCCCCCCCCCCAAATAAATAAATCAAAGTTACTCTAGTTCCAATAACATATATATATTTATATTATATATCACTCTTGCCATGTGTCAAACACGGGGATACACTCCAATAAAATATATGTATATATATATATATATATATATATATATATATATATATATATATATATATATATATTTATATTATATATCACTCTTGCCAAGTATCATATGTGGTTGTAAGTGTTAATACAACAAGTATCACGGGGGCACGTGCCAGCACATTGCAGGGGATGTTGTTTGGTAAGAAAGGTTCTCAACAACTTGTTAGTTATTGTATCAGAATTCAACCATATGGATTATTAGTATTTTTGTATTGATCCCTTGAGAAATTGTTTGTTTGACACAAAGCATGGATATTTTCCATTTTCTGCTAACTGTTTGGCAAAGAAAACATGGTGGCTCCCACACTGCACAAACTATAAAGTCACATACTCTAGACCTGTATTGCACAAACTGTATTGCATCTGGGAATTCTTTTCAGTGCACCGTTATTGATGGATATCAGTATATTATATTTCTACAAATTAAAAATTATTTGTAAGCAACAATTTGGAAGAGAACTCTATATTATACCCCCCCCCCCCCCCAAAATAAATAAATCAAAGTTACTCTAGTTCCAAAATAAGCATAACAAATAGTTTGGAACAGAATTCCATGGTACAATACAAACATAGTCATTTAAACAGCAACGATAGAGATAGCACTTACGTCCCAGAGAAAGCCAAGATACCAGCTGTTAGAAGGCCTCCAAACTGCAAAAAACAAAATGATAACTTGATGAGTCAAAAAACAAGTAGATGTTTTCATTTCACAAACACTCTACACTACAATGAATATACCATAGCAAAATAGCATTTTTTTTTTCAAAGTGGCAAAAAGGGAACAGAAAGTAGGAAAATTGGGAAATGGGAACTCACAACATTAGGGTGTTTTGTAATTTGGGGGCAACTAAGGCAGTTGTGTGAACCAAATCGTAAAGCGAAGCTATGTGCCAAACCTTCACAAACAGATTCCAATTAAAATAAGCTTTATGATGCAATAGAAATCAAAATGAAATGGCAAAAAGGAAAGTGTAGAAAGAAAGAGACATCTTTGTAAGCAGGGTTTTGGGCTACTCTTACTCACAAAGGTTACCAATGTCTACCATCTGATTGCAGAATTTATCTCAAAGGATGTACAGTTTAATGAATCAAAAATTCACTATCGTACCCTATTTTCTTCAAACCCTAACCCTATTATAGTTGACCAGTCAAATCCAACTCCTCTCACAACTTTAATAGAAATGGGACTTCGACTTTATGGTATTTCTCTGTGAAGCTTAGAAACACATGTCAGGGTTGTCGACATATATTACCTGTTTCACAAAGTGAGTACGGGTGCGCGTGTGCAACCACTTTTGATGCCTTGTAACCTAATAACGAGAAACACCAACCTAGGGTTTGAGGTACACAATGTGGGTGGTTCAGGGTCAGGTTCAGGGACACAGTGTGGATGAGATTCAAGAACATGCACAATGTAAAAACCCGTTGTTGTGGGTGAGGTTCAGGGACATGCACAGGGTTTGAGGTTTAGTGTGGGTGAGGTTCAGAGAGAATGGCTGAGGAGCAAATGAAAGTGTCTGAGACAATGGCTGAGGGGCGCGTCACGAGTTCAGGCCTTTTTAATATATGTAATACTACGACAGTCGTAGCTCGAAACCCGTTGTTGTCTTCACTCTACTTAATTATAATACTGCCACCTGCAGACATTCTAAGGCGGTTATTTAGACGTACGACATAAAAATTAAATATTTTCCCCCTAATTACAAAATTGTCACCGCGCCTTCTTCTACATCGTTTATGGATAACTGTCGTAGATATCGCGACTTAAAAAACTACTTTTGTAGTAGTGAGGGAGAACATGCTAGTGTGTTGATGTTGTTCAACTATTGTTTTCCTTGCTCTGAAGAATCTTTTCACGGCCATTTTTAATTTGAATCTAATTACGTAACATACTTTTCTTTTTCCCTAAGGGGTTGGGACTGAAAAGTTTATCATTCCAATTTTCGATCGCTTTTTCTGCAATGATCACATTCAAGATAAAAATTATTTGTTCATACATTGTTGTTTCGCGTTTCAAATATGGTATGCAGTTTTTAGTTGGATAGGAATTATGATAGTTCTTCCACAAGACAGTACCCAAGGACCTTTTCTTTCCTTATAACCATTTTGCTTTTAGCTTTTTGAGTATAGTAACATACTGTACACCTTCTTTTCCCTGATGTATATTTTCCTTATATGTATAATACAATTATATTATGCCTTAAAAAATTTGTAAAATCTCAACTAGATAATGTTTAGCTCAAATAAATTATGTAACATTTATTTACGTAAAAAAATTTAAACAGGAAAATTTATTTAAGATTAGAAACTTTTAAATAATAATAATGATGATACAGTTTCATATTAATATAGAATAAAGTGATTATATAAATAATTATAATTAGTTAGTATTATAAAAAAAATATTGATATAAGAGATTGGACGTGTGTTTTGGTCCAAAAGCTCGTAATGTACATAAGTTAGGGTGAATAAATATCGTAATAAATAATGACTCGTTTATATATATATATATATATATATATATATATATATATATATATATATATATATATATATATATTGTTTGCTGTGAAGAATTTAAGTTCGCAACAATTTTCTACTAATTCCTTAAATATTTACATTTTGGCTTGCATTAAAATACCTTTGGTTCTTGCCATGTTCACAACTAGTTTGCAATGTTAAAGTAGACGACAGAGGCCGTATCATTCAATTTTCAGAAAAAACAAAGGATATTGGGATCCCAGTAATTATGCATTTTCAAATTGGAAAGCATATTGGTGGTATACTATCTTTCCGACCCCCATAGCAAGGTGACCTTACATAATTACATTCATGTTCATTCTTTTTTACCAGTTAGTTGCAGTCACTCAACCCCTGAATTATTTAGCATTTGTATTTGATGGTGTCAACTTTGGAGCATCTGATTTTGCATATTCAACCTTCTCCATGGTGAGTATTTTCTTCCATTTTATTAAGGACTTATGATAAATGGCATAAATATTAAGGACTACTTTATTATGGTAACTCTCAGTTGTGGTGGCAATTCTTAGCATCATTTGTTTGCTTATTTTGTCATCAGTTGGTGGTTTCATTGGAATTTGGGTTGCTTTGACCATCTATATAGGTCTTACGGCATTTGTTGGCTTCTTGAAGTAATACTGATTTTTAAGGGTTATTATTCCTAATATTTTACGCCTAATTGAATTGATCAATGGACTATGTTAATGCAGAATTGGAACTAGTTAATAAATATATTGTTGGGTTACAATAGTTTTTAAATTTATAATCTTTGGCAATTTAACATTTGAACATATATTTAGATTCACATATATGCTATTGTCATCATTTGATCAATGGACTACTTTTCTTGCAACAATATATATATAGTTGTGTACATTGAGTGTATCTCTATTAATCATTATTTCTTGCAACATTTTGTACTTTTTAAGATGGTTTTTTTTAAGATGATTTTTTGAAAATCGTCTTAAAAAATATTAAAAAATATATTTTTTAAAACGATTTTTTTAAAAATTATCTTAAAATATTAGTGTTTTTAACATTTTTTAAACAAGAAATAAAATTATCTAAGACAAGTTGTAGAGGAACCGATATAGAAATGGACATATTAAGATGATTGAAAAATCATCGACAAAAGTGTTCTCTTTTCATGGCGACGACTTCAAAAAAGATTTATAAACCGTTGTTGAATGTGTTACACAACCAACATGAAAAATGTATTTTCTAGTAGTGTCAAGACAATAATAGCATTGCAAGTTCACTTATTTGGGAGGCGAGGCTTTCTTTTCTTTGTTTTTGTTTTCAAATCAAATATGGCCCTATTTTTTCTTCAAAATAAGCAACCGAAAAATATTTAAATTATAGGAAATACATTGTTATTTAAACTGTGAAAAAACACTTGACTAAGTATACATTAGTATTAGTATTATATCCCCTTCTTGAAAGACTTAAGGTTATGTATGTTAGATTTAGACAAGAAAAATTATTTTATAAATAATTAAATAATAATTTATTTCTACTTACGCAATATAACTTCTTTTTTTAATTTGTGTATGTTTATATTCAAATAGTATACTATAAAAAAATTAATAACATTAAGATGTAATTTTTAAAAAATTGTAAGTAAAAGTTTAGTGGTGACAAAAATTATCAAAATTGACAATAATTTTGTCAGTAATATTTCAATTTCTTGTAGTTATGTTTATATTCAAATCTTCATAGATATGTTATGAATTTCGTCCAAGTATTCTTCTTCTCACAAGATAAGTAATGCTATACTTAAATTGTATGTTTACTTTACATTTATGCAATGTTATGCATCATGCTTCACCGATCCAGTCTATGCGCAATTCAAATGCTTTTTTTCTTATATTTCTATACATCATTTATTTATTTTAATTTCGCATTCCTTTTCATCGGTGTTCATATAGAACATCATTATTTTATTTTTAATTTAGTAGCTTTGTCAATAAAAATTAGACAGCAATTTGTCTTTGACAAGTTTCTATATAATGAATGTTTTTAAATTTTTTTATAAAGAAGTTCAGTTAGTGACTCACTATGTGTGGTTCAGTTTTTAAAACTATGATTGTAAGGCACCCCTTCTCTTAGTTTTATTTTATTGTACTGACAAAATAATTTATATGTAATTTTAAAAACAATCGTATATATAAAAAAAAAAAAAATTGATCCCCATATCAGTGACGAAAAAAGTAATTTGTCAGTAATTCTTTGATTTTTTATAGTTAACGCTAATAAAATAAAATTATTTAAGCCATTTAAGGTCGTATTTTGAATGGTTGAAGTTATTATACGTGCACGATTTGATTGAATATTCATAAACATGCATTATTGTTTACGAGTTAGGAAGTAACGTAGATAGAAAAGCTCCACCACTGCTTTTCGAGCCACAGTAGGAGTTAAGTTGAAATTTAGGATAACTTAGAGAGCAACTAAGTTCATGTCTAAAAATACCTGTCACTGTAGCTTCATTAAGGTTGGGGATAATTTTATGGACTAAGTTAGTGCCTGTTATATTCGACATCCTTTTCGTTTGGCACTCGCATAATACTTTATAGTTTACAAGGTAAAATAATATATTTAGAGTACAATGCAAAGAGTAATGAGCCAGATTAATTTAAAATAAAATAAAGAAAGATATTGGATGAAGGAAAAAGCATAAAGCGACACAAGAGAGTCATTTTCTAAATAAGTAATACGTTGAACATAATAACTATAACTTCAACATATATGTTAGTATAATTTTCTTTCTAAGTTTAAACATCTTTAAAAGCAAAAGAATATTATAAAATAAGAGGCATGATATACATCGAGTTCGGTGGCCTGTATTTTTTACCTTTGTTAGCTACATATTTATCCACATATATAACATAATCTACTCTGTATTCTTATCTTTAGAGATCCAAAGTAAGGAAGAGGCTAGGACAAACTGGCTTTTACAATAAATAGTTGGGCTAATGACAATTGGGTTATAGCTTGTCTGGTAATGAGAATGAGTGTTATTTTGGTCCTATTGGTTTTGCACATTAATTAAGCATGTTCAATGAATGAATTAAGAGGAAAATATAATATAAGCAGCGTTAATTTTAAAAACAAAAATATCATCTAAAAGTTGGAAGTGTATATTACCACTTCTCATTGTTGATGTTTTTCCTTTTCAAGAACTCTTATTGTTATTTTCCGAAAATACTTAGTTAAAGATTCAGTTCAAGACTTCAACTTGTCATTTCTACATTCTAATTCTAGTTCATAAATTATATATTAATTAGTCTTGAACATAAAGGGGCTTGAATAGACAGCTTCATCTCGGTGTGAATTATTGAACGGGTGGCAAAATTCCACTAAGCCTAAGGGCTAAGGGTATTGGGTTGTTAATTTGCCCAGGGGAGGAATCGTATTAATTAATTCTTAATCTTTGTCTAGTAATTTAGGTGGCTGGGCACGTCTTGTGCTTTAGCCATACATTTTTATCAATAAAGTTTCTTCGCTTATTACCAAAAAAAAAAAAAAACTGTTAAACATAAAGGTAGATAAAATTTTATCAGTGTATGTTAATTTGTTAGTTATTAATGTGTTGTCACTGTAATTTAAATTATTAAGAATGGCATAACCACCCTTTTAACACTAAAGTTTTAGTACACCAAAAAGTTTCAAATCATTTTTTGACACGCTAAATTGTAGTTATTGATGCTAAAAGGATGGCCTAGGAGACTCTTGACCCTTACTCTTAACTAGGGGAGCATGTTTCAATATTTCCAAAAATTCTATGTTACTTAGGAGTTAAGGTTAAAGATAATTTTATAAACTTTTTCTTCTCTTTTTTTCTTAACCCCCCATGATGTTTTTTAAAAATAAAACTATGATATGATGATTCATGCACGGAGTGTTAACCCACTTCTTTTATTAAACCTAACTTTTGTTGGTACTTATTTATATTTAATATTATTAATTAGAATTAAATATAGGATTACCAATTTTGTAAAAGAATTTGAAAAGGATTCTTGGATATTTTAAAAATAGAAATAATTGTAGTTTAAAAAAAAATAACAACAGTAAATCGTAAGAAATAATTATAGACACTCATATCAAGATAATAAGAGTGAGCAAACTTTTAGAATATTGCTTAAGTTTTGTAACTGCTTAGATACTTCTGAAACATCATTTTAACTCTTCTATTTTTTTCCTTTTTCTTTATTTTTCTTTTTTTTTTCCTACAAATATCTTTTTTCAAAAGAAATCTTATTGAAAGTATTAATGAATATTAAATGTAAGTACTTTTTTAGCATATCATTGAATTATAGTTCATCATGTTATGAAAGACTAATCCCTTTTACTAAATCATTGGTTTTGGTTCTCTTTTTCGTCTGGTAAAATCCAATATAATCTAATATGTATATAGAATCAATAGACAATTGAATCTTCGCAGTTTAATTATCAATAGATAAAACAAAAAATAAAAAATAAAAGAGAAGATAATTAAAATGTTAAAAGCTTGTATCAATAAAACTTGGCACAGTTACTAAAGTATTGAATTCTTTAACTAGGTTGATGAAAGTTTATTTATAAATTATGTTCATTAAATAGATTTTATTGAAAGAGGCCAAGCTTTGATGATTCGAAGTCTTAGAATCAATTAGTTTCTAATTCTAAACTATGGAACACTTTGATGCATATAAAAAAAATGCTGAAGCCTGTTTAGTTGCAATTTAGAAAGAAAGAAAAAAAAAGCTCTCAATTTAATCCTCCGAAATTTCATGCATTATAACATAATTCCTTCAATAGTTTTGTTCGCAAAATTAATCCATCAAAGATGTTGTTGTCAATCATTTAGTATTTTTAAGTTTTTGTTATTAAATTAGTTCATTAATTTTTTTTCACCACTTAATTCCAATAACACTAAATTAAAATTTTACCTTGCAATTGGCCTCTTTTATCCTCACCTTTCTTCCAAAAACTAAAAATAAAAATAAAAAATTAGGTATGAAGTGACAAAACTATTCGATTATCATCCATTGAACTCTATTCGTTCTAGAAAATATGATCTATTATTGGTTGCAACAAACCACATTAGTTGAAGGTAAAAAAAAAACTACATTAGCAGTATAGTTATAAATTGCTACAGAAAATAAACCTCTATTATTTTTAAATATCTTATGCTTAATAAGTTTTTGGTGTAGTCATCATTTATCAATCAAATTTGAACACCTTAAAAAAGATGGTAAAAAACAATTATGATTATTATTACTATTATTAATAATTAATTAATTGATATGTCTTGTTTTCTCCATTTGTCGGTTTATATTTTACCTTTATTCTATCTGAGATATTAAACAAAAACGTACCACCTTGGCGTGATTGATCAACATCAACAAATTGCAAGATCATGTAGGTACATTTCTAACTAAGTTGACTTTAAACCACTGTACCTAAATATCATTATAATACACGTTTCATCAAGTTAAGCAGTTTGCGGTTTAACTAGCTAGTCTCGTATGTGTTAGTCCGTTACCTACTGCAAAAGTGCAAATATATGCAAGCAAAAAAATGGAATAAAAAATAAAAAGCAGCTACGGAACAGAAGAGAGACCGGAAGGTGACAGAGTTGTTACTTACCCAATATTGGTTTAATCTTGGCTTTCAAACCAAACATGATGTACACCCTCTATGTGTTGCTACCTGAAAAATGACCCTAATCTCTGAAAGCCATGTCTCAACAATACTTTATTTTGTGAATTAAGCAATTAGGATCCTTGCAAGAAGATTCCGGTTCCTTAGCATCTACCATGCACTATAGGTGAATCTGCAAATGTATGTGTTATTTCGATCTTTCAAGTTTGTTTGCTTTTTTTAATATATAAATTAAGTTCATTTTATATTAAAAATAAGTAAATATGGTCCTCTATTAATATTCTTTTTTTCCTAAAACTCCTAAATTCTCTTTTTTTTTTAATTGAAAACTATTTTTCATAAATTGAATCTATTAAATTTCTTTAAACTTTAATCATCTAATCAAAATTCACCAACAAAACCCTTAAATTTCATCAGAAATAAATTTTTAAAAAGACTTAAATATATTTTTTGTCCTTATAATTTACAATTTTTTTTTTTTACTTTTCATCATTGGAAACAAAATGATTTTAGTCCCTATAATCATGAATGTTTTGCTTTTTGTCCCTACAATTAATCTTCATTACAAAATGTTGACGTCACAAACAAAATGATGGCATCATCATACCATATCAACACAAACGGTCACATTATCATTAATTTACAGGATTAAAATAAAAAAGAAACGTAATTTACAAGAACTAAAATAAAAAAATGACATATATTGTAGGGATGAAAAAAAATATTTTTAAGTCTCAAATTAAATATTAAAAATAAAGACTTAAATAATAATAAAGCCTCAAATTAAATATTAAAGTTCATGCATTTAATAATGTGGCATAATTAACAACATCAAGCTTTTTTAAATTTCTACCATGAAAGATGAATTAACAATATCATTATTACAACACCACTATTTCAATTACTGTCACCACTATTATCATTGTCATCATCATGGCCTTCATTATTATTGTCGTCGTCACCACAATTAGTTGAGGATTATGAAGGGTGTGAGAAAGGTGGAACTTGAAAGAGAATGAGAGAAAAGAGGGATAAGAAAAGGAGTTTGAAGATAGAGGTCAAGTTATAGAGATGAAGATGTGGTTAAATTAATGTTTATTCTTTTATTTTAATATGTAATTTAAAACTTAAATATTTTTTTATTCTTGCAAATATGTCAATTTTTTGTTTTAGTCCTTTAAATTATATTTGTTTTGATTTTTGTCATTGTATATTAATGATGATGTGGCACTCGTACTAACATAGCATCATACCATCATCAATCTGTTTGTCATATCATCATTTATGTAATCGATCAATGACAGGGGCAAAAAAAAATTATTTAAAAGGATGAAAACAACATATATAAATTAACCTATACTTTTCTATCCTCATAGTTGGAAAAATATTTGTATAATTATGAAACTCAATCATTGCAATTACCATTATTTAATAATTCAAAGATTGTGATGGTGTCTTACTTCTATTTCCTTTTGCAAATTATTTTTCAAAGAATCCAAAGATTGATGTGACAATTTTGTTGATAACTAATTTCTATCAAGAAATCTGACTAACCACCTTTAGAGAGTATCTGACAGGGGAGAAGTTTTTTGATGTCCAAGGAATCATGTTTCCTAAGAATGAATAAAATTTATTTATTTTGTCATTGAAATCTTTAGATAAAGTTCCTAGAAATCAAAGAGTTACATATATTTTTACCAATTATTTTAATTATTTACCACATTATATAATTTAATAAAAAATAACATAATATTGTTACTGTAGCAAAAAAAAATTAACTCGAGAAAGTAAGATTTTCACCTCTTTCATGAAATGTTTTCGTGAGAAACTGATTAAAAAACATTTTCGGAAAACATCCTTTTCCAATAATGTTATTTTTTTAAAATATATACCAAACATGAAAAATAAAATTTTCCAACCTATAATTGCCAAAAAACCAAAAACTTTTCTGTTACCAAACGCTTCCTTATTAAAATATTTCTTTCTAATCATATTTTGTCAATTTTGCTCAAATCAATTACTTGTTGGTTCACACTTTTTTAGATTACTGTATAGGAGAAAATAAAAAAATGGATGATATCTACATTAAGGAAGAAAAATAAAATAACAATAAGAACAATAATTAGAGGGAAAAGTCTTGTAATCGAACAAAAACCTTTCCTCTTGTGACATCGAATTATTGATCAAATACTATACTTTTTTTTTTTTTTTTGCACTTAAACTTACAGTCTCCTTAGACATAGATGTCTTTTGTATATTAAAATTAGAAAAAGACAAATACTAAAAGAGCGTGCTTATGTTTCACATGTGCCAAATGTGTACTTTTCTCTTGCCCTGAAAAAATATGGTACTTATTAGTGTTTAAAAAAATCTTTAATGACTAGATAAAATAAATATCATACAAGATCATTACTACTAATTAAGGGCTTCTGGTAAAAGGGTGTTTAAGGCCCAAAACGATGAATCAGGTTCCGTAACTAAACTACATTACCACACTTAAATTGGCTAACTTTATAGATGAAACCTCACTTAGTGGGGAACAGAGAAATGTTTGGAAGTCAAAACACAACCAATCCAAAACAGCGATTATCAATTTAACATAACAAATATGTGTCTAATTAAGGAGGTTATTAATAACTTATATCCCAAAATATACCGATTCCCATTATACACTACTTTATGTGACATGCAAGATATTATGAGATAAGCTAGTTTAGTTTGTTCAATTTCAGTCTTAATTTCCAAGAATGCCTCCATCACTCACCTAACCAAGCTAAAACGACGTGGTAGCAATGCCCATTTCGGTCTATATAATTGTTGGTTGGCCAATCGTTTGTGAATGCAACACACAAGGACACAAGAAGTACGACAAATTAAGACAGGGCCTAAGAGAAGGTGTTGTAGAGAGGATACAGCGAGAGCAAAATGTATTCTCATTGGGTTCGATTGATGCTTCTCATTGCTTGCATTCTTCCAGCTTTGGTTGAATGCAGAGTGAGGCACTACAAATTTCATGTAAGTAAACCATTTTTTAATTATTCATTATTGCCTTTGGGCAGTTATTTGTGTCACGCAATTTTATAATGTAGTAACTAATATCATATTTGTAAAGTTATAACTAATATGATACATATATATTTATTGATGTGGAAGTTCTCCTTGTTCATAAGCACCTAGGAATCTCTTTTTTTAAGAGTGGAAGCTTAAAGAATAATAATATACATAAATGCATGCAATTTGTGCTTTAGTTTTTTCGCCCATCTAGTTCTCATTAAGTAATTTTCTATCAAGTTCTGATAAAGATGGGGTACGATTTTGATGAGGTTCAGATCATTTTCTAATTAAACTTAGAATAATGTTGTGACAACTGCGAGAGCAGCTTAGGATATTTCCTTTTCTTGTTAAATAGATTAGTGTAATTATGTTTTAATTCATTTTTGAACTTATTATTCATTCAAATTATTTAAGCTGAGTTATGTGGTACCTTTTTTTTTTAACTTAAATCATATATCACCTGACAATATTTTGTGCCCTTGGTGCAAACAAACTATGAACCAGAGAACTCATAAAATAAATCATAGCACCAACAGTTCAACTAACTATTTAGAAATAAAATGTTTTTATTCTCTTTTTGAAACAGGGTACCCCTCTTATTGCAAATCACGAACTTATCATTCACCTACATTTCTTTCTTTTTTTATACATATTCACCTACATATACATAATTCATATGAACATATAATCCAAGATAAAAAATGGCAAACATAATTAGTTTTGAAGCATTAATTTTCACCTAAACTTAATCCTTAGTAGATGCGAACAATTTTGTCAGAGTAGAACATAATGAGTGGATTTAGATTTCTAGTGACATGGAAGGTAGACCTCCAAATCAGCACCTAAAGATAGTTAATCGGTCAATTCATTCCAACCACATGCACGCTATATATTAGTTTCTTCATATGATGTGCTAATTTTGGTAATAATGGGTGCAGGTGGTGTCTAAACAAACTAATAGATTGTGTTCAAGCAAATCTATTGTCACCATTAATGGCAAGTTCCCGGGACCCACTCTTTACGCCAGGGAAGACGATACAGTGTTGGTCAAAGTCATCAACCAAGTCAATCACAACGTTACCATCCATTGGTGAGAGATATTATATTTTATTTCCTTTAAGTTACAGTAAGTATAGAACAAAAAATTAAGCAATGGACCTTATTGTAAACAATTTTTTTTTCTCTAATCAACACAATTTTCAAATTCAATGCTAATTGGAGTGATTGTGCCATCTTGGTAGGCATGGTGTGAGGCAATTGAGAACTGGTTGGGCTGATGGACCTGCATATGTCACACAGTGCCCAATTCAACCAGGGCAAACCTATGTATACAATTTCACACTCACAGGGCAAAGAGGAACACTTTTGTATCATGCACATGTTAATTGGCTAAGGTCAACTCTCTATGGTGCCTTGGTTATCTTGCCAAAGAGAGGTGTGCCTTATCCTTTCCCAAAACCAGATGATGAGTTGGTTGTGGTATTAGGTGAGCCGAAACAATACCCTTCAAATTTTCCTATTCACTAAGTTAATTGGTCTGTGAATAGTTAAATGTCATTAATTGGTATTCAAATAAATATTCAGTGTGGTGATAAATTGTAGGAGAATGGTGGAAATCTGATACAGAAGCTGTAATCAATGAAGCACTCAAATCAGGATTGGCACCAAATGTCTCAGATGCTCATACTATTAATGGCCTTCCAGGGACAGTTACCAATTGTTCTACACAGGGTATCATTTCTCCAACCTCTAAAATTAAATATCGAGTTTAGTTTTTATGCATTATTAGTATAAAAGTTTTACACTATCAATCAATCAAAAATCATGATAAGTATAACATATAAAATGATTATTATAAAAGTCAAGTAACTTATCATACATAATAATTTGTGACTATATGATAGTGTAAATATCAATCCATCAACTATTTACTCAAATATTTTCACTATGCTCAAACTAAGCTTTATGTATTTTCTAATTTTGGGAACATGTGCAGATGTTTACAACCTGCCCGTGGAGAGTGGAAAGACCTACCTTTTGAGAATTGTCAATGCTGCACTCAATGAGGAGCTATTCTTCAAAATTGCTGGCCACAAGCTCACTGTGGTAGAAGTTGATGCCACATATGTAAAGCCATTCAAGATTGAAACAATTGTGATAGCCCCTGGCCAAACCACCAATGTGCTTCTAAATGCAAACCAAAAATCTGGCAAGTACTTGGTAGCAGCTTCTCCATTCATGGATGCTCCTGTTGCTGTGGATAACTTGACTGCCACAGCAACATTGCACTACACAGGCACTCTTGCTGCCACCCCCACAATTCTCACCACCCCACCTCCCAAAAATGCTACCCAAATTGCCAACAACTTCATCAGCTCTCTTAGAGGCCTTAACTCCAAGAAATACCCTGTCAATGTCCCATTAACAGTTGATCACTCACTTATCTTCACTGTTGGGTTGGGAATTAACCCTTGTCCATCTTGCAAAGCTGCAAATGGGAGCAGGGTGGTGGCTGCTATCAACAATGTTACATTTATTATGCCAACCATTGCCTTACTTCAAGCACATTATTTCAACATCAAAGGGGTGTTCACCACTGATTTCCCTGCCAATCCACCCCATGTTTTCAACTACTCAGGGCCTGGACCAGCCAATTTGAACACCGAAACCGGCACAAAGGTTTACAGGCTACCATTCAACGCCACAGTTCAGGTGGTGCTACAAGACACAGGAATCATTGCACCTGAGAACCACCCAGTTCATCTTCATGGGTTCAATTTCTTTGTTGTTGGAAGAGGAGTAGGCAATTTCAACCCCAAAATTGACCCTAAGAACTTTAACCTTGTTGATCCTGTTGAAAGGAACACTATTGGAGTACCAGCTGGAGGGTGGACTGCATTTAGATTCAGAGCAGATAATCCAGGTAAAAAACAATTTCATATACAACACGAGTCAACTTAATTAGTAAACTTAAAAATTGGCTAGAAAAACTTGGGACCAAATAGGTACATAGACCTACTCCTTAGGTAGTGCTAATTACATTTACAAACAACTTGTTTGGAAACACTTACCTCTCCCTTTATGCATTACTCTATGGGTGTGTTTGGCTTAGAGGAGAGAAATAAAAAAAAAGTTAAATTAAAGTATAGTGTAAGAGATACGGATCCCACATAATAAAGTATAAAATTTCTCTTATATATTATTTCTCATCTTCAAAACAAACACACCCAAGTGTTGTTAACTAAAAAATTGTGATGATGACAAAATTGTGGTCGGTAACAAATAAAATTATGTGTAATTGCCGCTAACATCAAAACAAACTGATATAATTATTCCTAACACATAAAGTTTAATTGTCATGCATCTTAAATATGAAGACAATGTCAACCATCAAATTGATTTTTTTAAGTCAACAAATTAATTGTGTATGATTATATATGATTGGATGAAAATATAAAAAAAAAAATCATACTATATCTTGTTTTTAAGGGTGTACCAAACTCATCCAAGTACTAAAATCTTTGTTGGGTCTATAGGATTACTCATCAATCTCTTCATATTTATCTTTTAATTCCTTGTGTTTGATAGGAGTTTGGTTCATGCACTGCCACTTGGAGGTACACACAACATGGGGACTAAAGATGGCCTTTTTGGTGGACAATGGCAAAGGTCCTAAGCAATCAGTGATACCCCCACCAAAAGATCTTCCCAAATGCTAATGTGTCAATCATCAATTAATTATGCAATACACAAAAGAAAGGCCTTCCAATGCCAAAACAAAAGAAGCTTTGGAGGGATACAGAGAAGCCAGGCAAAAGAAAAGTGAGTGAAGAAGAAAGGGTTATTTAATAAGCGAGTATCCCAAATGTTTTTTCTTTGAGCAAATAGGAGAATTTGTTCAACCACATTTAATAAAATGGAGCGAGCATTTTAGTTTTCCTCTTTGCAAATTCAATTTTTTAAGACACGTTGTGTATGTATTGGAATCAACAAGTGTATGCTCTTGTTTGTTTCAGGAAATACAATAAGAGTTATTTACTTCGTTAAATCGTTGATCAGATTGGCTGATTTTAGCTTTTCAGAAGTATTTGCACGAGTAATATGTCATTTTTAACAAAAGTGGGGAAAAAAAGTAGATAGTCGTAAACAAGATTTACTATCGATGGCATACTAACCGATAGGGTGTAAATGATTCTGCTTGGATCAAGTTGTTTATTTTTTAACTCAATTCAATTAAACTTAATTAGGTTGGATTGGATTGTGATTCTTTTTTTTTAACTCAATCCATTCGGGTCCAACTTTAATTGCATTAAATTTGATTGGTTATAGGATTGAATCATTAAAAAATTATCACCTTAAGTCTTGGAAAAAAATTAAATAATCATCCTCAAAAAATATAGTAAGATACTTTATTTAACAGAAAATGAGAAAAATACTATTAATATGATAAACAATAATCATTAATAGAATTCAATAATCATAAACATAATATTGTTTTACATCTCAAAATACTTAAGTCAATAATAATTATAACCCATAATATTGTGTTAAATTATATTGAATTAGGTTTTAATCTGATCCAAAGCTCTAAACTCGTCATCCAATTCAATTATAATCAGTTTTATTAAATTAAATTTAATTTAATTTACAAAAAAAATAATTGGATTAGATGGGATTGAATAGGTTCATAGAACAAGTTTAATTAAATACTAACATGAAATATAGCTACATTAAAGTTTCAGAAGAAAATAAAAAATTGTCCCTTAATAATCCTATCAAACTCGAACCCAAATGGACTGGACATACCAATAAAACCATATCTTACTTACTATAGTGCGTTACAAGAGTTTTGATTGAGAACTTACTCTACCACGAAATATTGTATATCCCACCATTAAGACCACTTTAGAGTTTGATTGTGTTGGCACCAAATTATGCCTCAAGATGAAATTCAACCGGCCGGTGCGGATTTAACAGAATTGGTATAGATTAATGTGAAATTTAGCTAATTTTAATGTTAGCTAAATACTAATAAGATCATTCCAAACTAATTAGAAAGGTTAGCTCAATGTGTACAAGGTCAATTCAACTGCTTACATAACCGTATTAGTAATGGGTACCTGATACAGAATTCGACAGATTGGTATCATAAGAAAATCAATTGAATTAAGTCAAATCCAATTTAATATAGATAAGAGATTTTATTTTTTTTAAAATGGATAGTTCCTTAAAAAAATTAAAAAAAAAAAAAAAAGCAATTGCTAGTTTCTTTAAATTTGAAATATAGGTGAGTTTGTTTAAATTTAAAAAAAATAAGTCTCAAATAAATGTTTTTTATATAAGTACTTTTTTAAGAAGCATATAGGACTTGCTTTTTAAAATAAGTAGAAAATTATTTTTTTAAGTATAAGCAATTTAAACAAACACATTAAAAAAATAAAATAAAAATACTAATTTTATTAAAATAAGGGTTAGAAATAAGTTTAAACAAACTGGTGTACAAATCAATTGGCCCTTGGAAGGAAGAAATCAAAGTAAATCACAATTAGCAAAATTCGCACTAGTAAGCCAAATTCAACTTTTAGAATTAGCTAAATCAAAGTAAAATCAGTTGAATGAGTCCCAAATCATGTTTTAGGTAGTTAGCAAGTAGAAAAAACGTGATTTAGTGGAGGATTTGAGTTTCAAGCCTATACATAGTGTTGGGGAGAAAAATATATTTATATCTTTATTACTCAAAAATCACACAACCAAGAACAAGAGACAACACCATAAACGAAATAGAAAAAAATCACAAATTTGTTTAGTATGATTCGAACCCTCATCCCTACATCCACGATCTGCTCACAACAAGTTTTTTAGCACAAGTTAGACAAACTTGTAAACCTTCCCTCAACATAACTCTCCCTCTCACGTAGGGTAGTACCCCCTCTTCAAGCTGGGTAATTCTTCTCATCTTAAAAACATCTATATATAGAACTAGCATCATAATCTTAAAAAAGGAAACAAATCTCTAATTTACATAATATCTTTAATTCTAAAGAGCATCCTAGAAATAAAACAATATATTTTTTTAAACTAAACAATATCGTAGAGATTTGAAGTTACAAATTTAAATTGTTTCCCAACACATAGGCCTTGTACTTAATTTCAGGACAAACAATCAATCCAAAATCAAACTTATTTTTTGCTACAATTATTTTATCATTTCCTTATCGCATTTCTTTAAAAAATTTATTTGTCATTTTCATTTACAGATTTCAACCATTATTTTCACGAAATTCCTTTCTTCTTCTTTTATTTCCTTCTTTGTTCACCCACACTATTCATTCTTTGGATCAGCTTAGGAAACCTTAAGAAGCAGACTCCCCTTCTTTGCACAAATCATATGATCATTATTTGGCATCATGTTGAAGCAAGGCTAGTTGAAACGTATTTTGGCTAACTTTAAATTTTTGTGCGAGAACAATTGGCATGTCTAATGAGACCAAGTAGGTAAACACACCAAAAAAATTGATTCTCCTCCACATGATTACAATTGGTGCATGCACTTGCACTCTGGGGAGAAACTTGAATACTATAGATTCTACATAGAAGAAAAGTGGTTCCTATAAAATAACTGACATAGTTACCTTGGGAATAGCTATGGAAAATATGACTACAACTAGGTCATCAAAATGGGCTGAAACTTGTGGACCAATCTAGTCCACAACGGGTTTGGGTTGAGTTAGGTTGATACAGAATATTAACCATTTAAGTTATTTCAAAAGTTTGACCCGATCCACTAGGTTGAACTAGTGATGGGTTAGGTTATCCTAAGAGTTAGACCTCTGCATATACTAAAAAAAGGAAACCCACTCCATCACTTAACAACACTAATTCACCGCATAAGATTGGGAGAATGGAGCAAATGATAGCAAAACTAGTTAATATAGGCTTTCTTGGAACAAAATGAAACTTGTTATGAAGATATTTCACTTTGACTACTTGCAATCTATTAAGTCTTTTTTTTTACTAAGTGTATCATAAAATGCAATAGGTGATAATGTTATGTGTCAACGTGAGCCACGACGGGACGATGAAATAAAATAATTTCATATAAATAAATAAATTGTTTTCCAAAAAAATGGAAAACTTTGGGAGTCACCACCAACGTTTATATAAGGAAAACGTCGGAAAAACCAAAAAGGATAAAGGAATGGTCTATGATTTGAGAAAAAAGGATTCAGGAGTCGTTTACGCGTGGGGAAGGTGTTAGCACCCCATGTGTCTGTCATGAAAATGGTAGTCTTTAATCGAGTGTGCTAAAAAATAAAGTGACTTTTAATTATTTATCTTTCCTTGAAAACATAAATTATATTTTGTTATATTATATTTTTTATATAGAAAAGAAACTCAATTTTTTATTATTTAAAAAAATTATTTTTTAGTTTTTTTTAGTCGACAAGGGATTTGCCCTCGCTCCTACATATCCCCGAGTGCAATGAGAAAATCAAACTTATGTAATTTTTTGTTTTTTGTAGAAAAAGAGTTTGTATGTTGGGTTGATTTTATTTCATTATTTTTTTAAAAAGATTTTGGTTTTGTACTAAACTTTGTGGAGTCAAGCAAGTCGAAGATCCAACATGGCATTCATAAAATTTACTCATACTCTATTGAAACACAACCAAGCAAGTTGGAGACCCAGCATGGAGTGCGTGTAATATTGAGGGATTATATATTTGAGAATGTTACCATTTTTTTTAAAAGATTTTAGTTTTGTGATAAACTTTGTGAACTCAAGCAAGTTGGAGACCCAACATATCATTCACAAAATTTACTCACGTTATTGTAACACCACCAAACAAGTCGAAGACCCAACGTGGAGCTCATGGAACATAAACAAGTACTAAAGAATAATAATGCGGATTTGCAAAAAAAAATGTTTTAACATAGTGCTACCAAATCAAATAAAATGGAAATGAATAGAATAGAAATGGGAAGTACACTTAGTAATTAAAGATGCGGGGTTGAAACGTGAGAAAAATAAAATGCATAACGAGATATTTACAATATATTAATTAAACTAACTAACAAGACAATGATAAAATAAAATCACAATAAAGAATAAACGATAGAGACAATAAAGAAATACAATAAAATGAAAAAAAAAACTATTTACAAATATGTATAATTATTTTTTATTTTTTACTTCCTTTTCTTTGTTTTGTTGTTTTTTTTTATTGGTCAAATTCAAAGGGTAGACTTGGACTTAGTCAACACTAACGAAGTGTTGACATGGCAGGCCTAGTCACCATCCTAAGTGGCAGGGAGTGCACATAGAAAGAAGAGGTGTATCTATGAAGAACGGGTGTAAATAACATCTCTATTTTATTTTAGGTTTCGCAAAAAAACGGGCCAGGCCCAAAACAAAAGAAATGGTGCAGATATGAAAAACGGGTGTCAATAACGTTTTTATTTTATTTCAGGTTTTGCAAAAGTGGACTAGGCCCAAAACATAAAGAAGAGGTATGAAAGACCGGGTGTGAATAACGTTTGAAGGCCCTAATTGAAAACAAAAAGCTGCATGTAATAAAAACTGCGGTGTAAAAAGCAATTGTTTCTGAAAAGAATCCTCGGCCTAAATTGTGCACCTGAAACTGGAATTGCATCCTAAATTCGAATGCAGACTGCGTGCTGCTGCAAAACTTAAATAACATGCCACAACTTCAAATCAAGCCCCCACAATGGTGGCTTTCGAACAAACAAGTAAAACCCCTTTGTTTAATTGCGCATTATTCTTAATAAATTCGAAAAAAAAATTACTGTTTGAGTTCTTCAAAGAATGATACATTTACGGTTGAACTCGCGATAAATCAATATGTTGTCGCGTAGAAAGGTGCGTCTGCAAGGAGAGACTAGAGGTTGGAGACAGAGGAGGGATGAGTTCCTTCTTTTTTGTATCGGTGGAGAAGAAGAAGAAACCTTGAAATATTGAGGCTTTGGGTCTTTTGTGTGGGAGAAGGAGCAAAAGGGAGACAATGTTTCTAGACTCCCCTGTAGCCTCCTGTGCTTCTCCTGTTTCTTTTCCCTTTTTCCTTTTTTATCTTTTTCTTCTTTCATGATCTAATGGGTTCTTTTAAGAGTCCAATAAATAAGTTAGAAAGTTTATTTTCTTTTTTTTTATTATTATTTTTTTTATTTGTACACTTTCTCTTCTTTTTTTATGCATGTTTTCTTGTTTCATTTTTTTTCTTTCTTTTTCATTTTTTATACTTTTTTTTCATCATTTTTTTACTTCTTTTTTTTCTTTTTCATTTTTTTATTTCTTTTTTTTTTGGTTTTCTCTATTTTTATTTTCTTTATTTTTTTGTTGTTTCTTCGCTGTTTTTTTTCTTTTTTGTTGAACCCATACATAATTAGGGTATGACATTATGGTAATATTATTTTAATCATTAGTTAATTTTCAAAATTTAAGAAAGTAAAGGTGATTAGTTGTACTATAATTTTTTTTCAAAAAAAATGTTTTATTTTATTTAAGGTGAGTCAACTTATTTTTAACCCACCAACCTATGGTGGGTTAGGCCAGATTGACCCACTTTGACAACTCTAACTACAACTACTTCCCAATCAACTCAAACCATGCTTGTATGTGTGGCAATACATTCTAATGTTGTGGCAATGCTTATGGAAGAACCAATGACAATTTCGTTCATATGAGAACAAATTGATATGAACGAGGTCCAACAAGCTAGGGAGATAAAATAAAAATGAGACATGAAAATATGGGGGAAATTTAGCTACATTTATAATACATGGACAACCAATATTCATATGAATCCATGATAGGTAATTTTGGCTGGAACCCCCCAAGTACCAACATATAATCAAGTAGGATACTTACTATGGGTTTAATCGAGAAGCTTTCAACTAGTTCGATGGAAAGACATCGAAAGGTGTTTTCATGAGAGGTTCTATAGACCTCCACTTGAAGCTACAATAGTTAACTAAATGAATTTGAAACAGGTGGAGGAGACAATTACTAACTTCATATAAACATTTAGGAAGTTAAGTAGCAAATGCACAGTACTACTTCTAGGATCAGAAAATTCTACCATAGTTATGGATAACATGCACCCTCAATTAAGGGAAACGTTGCTTACACATGAATATTCAAACTTGAGCCACCTAGCAACTAAATTTTCCATGATTGAACATTTCATTATGGAGAAACAACAATGGAGAATAGTTTGGATTCTCGAGTAACTGACTGAACAATGTGCATTTAATCAATTGCAATAATAAAATCATAAGTCGTTTTTTAAATAAACATCGCAATAACATAAGTGTTGGTGCTAAAAGTACGGTGTCTGAAAATATCATGATACCACATACAAACTAGGAATATAAAGTACAAGTATATCAAAAGGCGGAATAGGTAACCACAATACATCAAGAAAGTCAAAACCTAGATAGAGTGGTTAACTATCCCTATACTATCCCGACTACAAAAGTAGAGACCATTACTAAACCTACCCTATAGAAGTCCCTTAAGAAGATCCCTGAGACGATTCCACACAAAAACCCTCCTCAGGATCCTCCTCCATAGCATCTTTCATGTCGTCATCAATAAGAATCACAAGTGGGGCTTATGCAGCCAAAGAAATCAGACTTAAGGTGGGCGATGCCTCTCTAGGGACAGCAGCATCAGAGGACAACACCTTAGCGTCAGTACCAGGACGAACAGAATCTAAAGATGAAAACAAGTCAAAAGATGTAAGTGAATTAGAAGATGGTGCAAGGGAAGTAGGAGTAATGTACGTATATCTTGGAGCATGGGCTCCAATGAGAATGAGTGGTAGTGGTACTTCAATAGGCAGCACGTCGAGCAATGTACCAATAGGCAAAAAGAGAAGTGTAACATCATCACAAAAAGTATCCTAATCAATTCCAGAATGATAGGTCTAGTACCCATCGTCAATCCTAATGGTAAGGTGAAACAACAGGTCCCTTCGTGGCTCTATCTTCAGTTGAAAACAAAGGATGTGTGGAGTGAGTCATATATCTCCTCTAAAATCGCATACAAGCAACCTTTCGGTCACAGACACAAACATAATAACCATCATAAGGTGGTCCTTTTCACTGCCTCACTCATCAGTTGACTCACATCTAACTAATTCTTATTTCATCGTATCTCTAGGCAACTGTCACTAAAACATCCATAACTAAGCGGTCTTACACATTTGAGTCAGATAGTTATTGGGAGTACACCCTTTGTCATGGTACAATGACAAGGTTCTCACTAACATGGTTATAACTTGCATTTTTTGGGGTTTCCAAGTTGGCATTGTGGAAACCCGACCACAAACTCAACATCATAGCTCCAAGAAACAACAAGTCAAAGATCCATCCTTCAAGTACCACTATGTGTGATCATCCAGTCTCTGATTATCTTTATTTGTCTTCATGGGATTCTTCAATCATAGGTAATGGTGGTTGTTGGAGAACAAAATATGAGCTCAAGGCCTCGCCCTCGACTCTTCAACACAAAGATTAAAAAAATCACCACACGGTGATTATTCCAACCTCACCTCTCATTATTTACCCTTAACACAAGCAAAGCTTCTCATATGACTACTTTCATGCTTCCTCTCCAACTGATGTCCACAATTTGTTTTGCATTCACGAGTATATTGTATCCACAAAGATCCTTACACCATTAAGGAAAAAAGGACTTCTCCTTCTTTCCCTCCAGCCAAGACACTGAACCATTTGAAACACATCACAAACCACAAGCAAATGCCTAATATTCTCACACATTTCCATGAATTGAATTCATGTCCCCTCCCATGTTTTATTAAGTTTTATGCAAGCTTTTATTCTCTCAAGATTATGTGGGGCTTACCATAATTTATGTTCTCCAAGCAAAGGACTTAAGGCCCATTCTAAGTTGACTTCATAATAATATACTCCAATGTGCAAAGGTATCTAAAGTTCATTAAGTCCAATCATTTATTATATTCACACTCTTGTTAAGTCTTTATTCACTATTCATCACAATGAATCTTTATCAATACTAGAGTTGAATTCTAGTTTCTACAAATACACTCAGGCATTGAGTCCATTTGTTCCCCTCCTCAAGGATTTCATAATCCTTAGTCACATCAATAATTTCTTTCAAAGTCATCATACAAGCACACACCAATCAAGGTGTTCAGCACACCATATGCACGAAATTCAGTCAATAACAATTCAATAATATCAACTATGGTGCAAAAAATTCATACTTAAATCAATTCAACTCTCAATTCAAAGATACTTAGTAAAAGTGGATTCTTTTAACCTAACACTAAAACTTATTTATGCATCCCATAGTTCTCATAAACTAAGGAAATTCCAATTGAAATATGTAGAAGCAAAGCTTCATGGTGGATCAAAGGTGATTCAAAGGTGTTTTGATGATAACAATGATGATAACAAAAGATGATGACAAAGGTGATGACAAAAAGCTCAAAGATCAATCAAGAACAATTCAAGAGTTCAAGATAAGAATCAAGAAGAATTCAAGACTCAAGAAGAGAGTCTAGAGACAAGAATCAAGATTCAAGACTCAAGATTCAAGAATGAAGAGAAGACTCAATCAAGATAAGTATTAAAAAGTTTTTTCAAAACTTTGAATAGCACATGAGTTTTTGACAAAACCTTTTACCAAAGAGTTTTTACTCTCTGGTAATCGATTACCATATTGTTGTAATCGATTACCAGTAGCAAAATGAGTTTGAAAAAGTTTTCAAACTGAATTTACAATGTTCCAATTATTTTCAAAAGGCTATAATCGATTACCAGTGCCCTTGAACGTTGAAATTCAAATTCAAATGTGAAGAGTCACATCTTTTCACTTAAAAGCCTTGTGTAATCGATTACACTAATTTGGTAATCGATTACCAGTGACTGTTTCTGATAAATCAAAAGATGTAACTCTTCAAAAAGGTTTTTGACTTTTTCAAATTGGTTTTAAGTTTTTCTAAAAGTTATAGCTCTTCTAAATGGTCTTCTTGACCAGACATGAAGAGTCTATAAAAGCAAGGCTTTGTTTTGCATTTCAATAATCTTGAACACTTATTCATACAATCCTTTACAAGCCTTGAATCTCTTTGAACTTCTTCTTCTTCTTTGTACCAAAATCTTTCTGAAGTTTTCTGGTTTTCTAAACCTTGAAAACTTGTGCTATTCATCTTTTCATTCTCTTCTCCCTTTGCCAAAAAGAATTCACCAAGGACTAACCGCCTGAATTCTTTTTATGTCTCTCTTCTCCCTTTTTCAAAAGAACGAAGGACTAACCGCCTGAATTCTTTTGTGTCTCCCTTCTCCCTTGTCAAAGAATTCAAAATGACACAATCTGAGAATTCTTTTGATTCTTCCCTTTCCCTAATACAAAAGTGTTCAAAGGACTAACAGCCTAAGAATTCTTTTGTATCTCAATTCACAAAGTATCAAAGGTTTAACAGCCTGAGATCTTTGTCTTAACACATTGGAGGGTACATCCTTTGTGGTACAAGTAGAGGGTGCATCTACTTGGGTTTGACTGAGAACAAGAGAGGGTACATCTCTTGTGGATCAGTTCTAGTGAAGGGTACATCCACTAGGGTTTCAAAGAGAACAAGGGAGGGTACATCCCTTGTGGATCTTTGCTTGTAAAAGAATTTTTACAAGGTTGAAAGAAATCTCAAGGACCGCAGGTCGCTTGGGGACTGGATATAGGCATGGGTTGTTGCCGAACCAGTATAAAAACTCTTGTGTGTTTATTTCCTTCTTCCCTACTCTTTTACTTTCTGCTGTGCATTTAATTTCCACTTTTACTTTCTGTTAAGTTGCTCAATCATGACTTTTCTTTTTACTTACTTCTCCAAGGAATTTACCCAAGTATGGTTTTCACACAAGATTCTCTAATTTCAAGCTCAAATATTCCTTGAGACAAAACCTCTTTAGGCTTTTAACAATTTCACCCAGAAAGAGCTTAGAGATAAAACTCACAATGTTGAATAATCTTAATAGATGAATATATAAGTTTAGAGCTTAATCTTCCTTTTTACTTAGAGACACTAAACTATAAGCTATACAATGATAAGCTTGAGACAAAAGACCGTTTGTGTTCTTATTTAAGTTCACAAAATGTAGTATCATCTAGGCCTTTAGTGTTTTGAGCTATTTGTAGGATGGAGAAAGTTATTTGTTGAATATTATTGTAAACAACTTTTGAGCTTGTTAGAAGTAACTTTAGGCAAATTGACACAAAGAACGAAAGATAGAAAAATATCAATATAATACATTATATGATATGATAGAAAAAATTAAAAAAATAATTAATATTAACAAAATATTTTAGATATAAAATGTAATAACGTAAGTAGTATAAAGCAGTGGAGATAGTAATTTTCATTAAGCTAAAATTTCTTTTTCATCTTTTATGTTTTTATTAATTCTAATTTTGTTCCTTTATGTTCTAAGATTTTCATTTTAGTCTTTGAAGTTTACAATATTACCCGAAATGATCATTCTATCAATTTTACACTAACATCGATAGTGTTTCATTTTAAAATAATTAATTTTCATATATTGACAACTAAAAATTATCACAATCTTTATTTTATTTTATTTTAAAGACCACAAACTAACATGCATCTTCATCCTCACAATCTTCAAATCCAATCTTGAAAATATTAAAAAAATTCCTCATCAAGGAACAAGGAAGAAATCATTTGCAAATGTCGTACTATAAATATCTAATATCATTGTTTCAAAACTTATACTAGAAATTCAAAACCCCCAAATCCCATTATACAACATCGTTCGGTACAATAAGAGAAAGCTCTAGATCATGTACCACCACAACACAAAGCGATAATTTGCACAAAAATGAGTTTTAAGACGATGTTAGTGTCAGATAGAATGGAAGAGTCAAAAGTGAAGGTGAATCATCGTCCCTTACTTTCTTTCATGTATCTCCTCCTACCACAAGTCAACCCAAAAAAATATCCATTGTTAGATGAGGAATGAGTAAATTAAATGATAAGCAAAAATTAAGAATAAAGAGTGATTGAAGAGAGAGAGAGAGAGAGAGAGAGAGAGACTTGTGCAAGGACATGTTTGAGAAATTAAAGCCTTGGAAGAAGGAGATGACTTGGCATTGTTGATGTGGTTGTCTCATTCCAAATAAACACGACAAAAATAAGCATCAAAGAGATTGACATAAAGCTAACATTGTTGATGCCATTGCAAAATTTAAGAACGCTTGATTTTAATTTATTCATCACTTTTTAGTTTGCCTTTGCCTTTGCAAAATCAAACCATGCAAATGATTAATTTGTATTCAAAAAACCATCTCAATCATCAACTTGTAAATCTTAAGGGTTCCTTAGATTAATAATTATAAGAAACCAATAGGATCTTGAAATATATGATTCTCACAAATAATAGATAAATAATGCGTACTTTTCTCCAAAGTGGAACTTCTCTCCAGTGCACTTTAATTCCTTGGAAGAGGAGAGAAACAATATTTTTCTTCCTTGACTATTCTTTTTGTCTCTCTATGTTCCTGATGGCTAGGGGTTAGAGAGAACACTTTTATGTCAAGAAGGGAACCTTGTTTCACATAAATGGGTATTAACCCCTTTATAACCACTACTCTCATCAAATAGTAGTTATCTCTAGAAAATTATCCTATTTAACCCAATTACAATTTAGTTCTTAATTATTAATTATTTATTTATTAGTCCCTACATAAGTCACATACCTCTCATGAGACATTAATTCTAACATTCTCCCACTTGGCTCATGTGACATTACCAAACATTACAGACTAAATAAATAAATAGATTAAACTAACATAATGTGCATTAAAATGACTAAACCATTCTATACATTGGGTACATCATAATTTCATGATTAATAATATGAACCAATTCGAGTCATGGCGGTTGTACATCACTTAATCGACATAATCCTTTCCATGTACTACAAATTAGTCTTCTCCTTAATATGACCATGAGTTAGGAGCACATGATTGGTCCAACATAATGTCTTTATTCAAGACAAAACCTGTTAACGTTACTCTAATGCAAATATGCATGCAAAACTAGAGAGCAAGTAATCAAAAACACATCATAAATGAGCTCAGAGTATCTATAAAATGCATAAGGTAAATTACACTTAATGATCATCAATAACAATAATGCTCATATTTTCAACATGTTCTATAAATGTCTTGGTTCGTAATCCCTTTGTCAAAGGGTCAACTATCACAAGGTTTGTGCTAATATGTTCTATTGACACTCTTTGTTTCTAAACTTCTTCCTTTATGGAAAAGTACTTCAATTTCATATACTTAGCACCCTTAGAGTACTTGTTGTTCTTAGAGAAAAATACTGTTGTAGAGTTATCACAATACATTTTCAGTGGCCTAGCAATACTGTCAACAATTTCAAGCCCTGAAATAAAGTTTCGTAGCCAATTAGCCAGAATTGTAGCCTCAAAACATACTACAAATTCAGCTTCCATGGTAGATGTAGCAACAACTGATTGCTTTGCACTCTTCCACGATACTGCTCCTCCGGCTAAAAGAAATACATAGCCAAGAGTGGATTTTCTCGTATCCACACATCCAACAAAGTTTAAGTCTAAATACCCAATCTCCTCAAGATGATTAGATCTCATATATGTAAGCATGTGATCCTTCATTCCTTGTAAGTATCTCATAACTTTCTTTGCAGCTTTCCAATGTTCCATTCTCGAATTACTTTGATATCTTCCTAACATTCTAATTGCAAAGCTTATGTCTGGTCAAGTATAAATCTGAGCATACATAATACTTCCTAACATTCCAGTTGCAAGCAAGATATCATCAACATAAAGAATTAGAAAAATAACCTTACTCACACTGACATTCAAATATATACACCGATCAACATTATTTTTCTTAAATCCAAAGGAAACAATGGTATCATTAAACTTCAAATACCATTGGCGGGAAGCTTTCTTAAGATCGTATATTGATTTCTTTAATTTGCACATCATATGTTCCTTTCCTTCAACTGAGAACCCCATTGGTTGGTCCATATAAACATGCTCCTCTAAATCTCCATTAAGAAAGGCAATTTTTACATTCATCTAATGTAGCTTCAAGTCATAATGGGCTACTAATGCCATGTTAATCATGAAAGAATCCTTTGTGGATCATGCATTGTTTTGATGATGTCGAAAAGAAATCACTTGGTTGTCATCATCAAAAAGGGGGAGAATGTGAATGCATGGATACATGAATTTTGATGATGCCAAAGAAGAATCAAACAAGGCCGCTTCAAAGGATAAACATTTGCTTCAAGATTAATTCAAGATTGCTTCAACAAACAAAGCCTTGTTTCAAGATTCACTAAAGATCAAGCCTTGCCTCAAAACAAAGGGTTTCAAAGTCATGCAAGGCTCTGGTAATCGATTACCAGGAAGTGTAATCGATTACCAGAAGGGAAGAATGAAAAAGAGCTGTTGAAAAGGGTTTTGAATTTGAATTTTGAACATGTAATCGATTACCATATGTTTGTAATCAATTACCAGCAACAAAACTCCTGAAATTCAAATTCAAAAGTCATGACCCTTCAAATTATAACTGTGTAATCGATTGCACAAACATTGTAATCGATTACTAGTGAAGAAATTCAGAAAAAGCTTTTTGAAAAGACACATCTCTTCAAACCATTTTGAATAGGCACGAAGGGCCTATATATATGTGTGTGTTTGAGTTCAAAAAGCAAGAAAGAGATATTCCAAGAGAACTTCATTGTCAAATGCTTTCTCAAAAGAAACTCTTGGGCAAACACTTGCAAATCCATTAAGAGTTTCTCCATGGACTTCAATTGTAATATCCTTTTCTTCAAGAGAGAATTCTTCTTTCTCTCTTCTCATTCAAAGAGATTGATTAAGGGACTGAGGGTCTCTAAAGTTGTACGGATTCCTGAATACAAGGGATGGTTTGTCCCTGTGTGGTTCAGACTTTGTAAATAGATTGTTACAAAAGGAAAGGAAAATCTCAAGTGGGTTGCTTGAGTACTGGACGTAGGCACGGACTTTGCCGAACCAGTATAAAAATTGTGTTTGCATTTTCTCTTCCCTTATCTCATTTATTTTGTTGCAATCAATTTTTTCTTTCATGTTTAAAGAACATTATTAAATTGATTGCTGCTTCTTCTGCATTCTAAGCCTATCCCTCTTAAGTTATTGAGGCCGCTGGTCCAACAAGTGGTATCAGAGCAGGATTCTTGTATAAAGTTTAAAAACTTCAAGAATAGATAGGGCCTCATCCAACTTTCCATTTCCTGAGGGAAATATTATCAATAGGCTTTATGTTCAATGGTGAGGGTCATCATTATTGGAAAACCCGAATGCAGATCTTTATAGAAGCCATAGATTTAAAGATATGGGAAGCCGTTAAATTTGATCCCTTTATTCCTACAATGGTAGAGAGAAATGCAACTATAAAAAAAAAGATTTTGATGATGTAAATCATGAAAAAGGGGGAGAATGTAAATCATGAAGATTTTGATGATGTCAAAAAGATCAAGCCTTGGATAATGAGCGTTATCATCAAAAAGGGGGAGAATGTGGATCATGCATTGTTTTGATGATGTCAAAAAGAAATCACTTGATTGTCATCATCAAAAAGGGGGAGAATGTGAATGTATGTATACATGATTTTAATGATGCCAAAGATAAGCGTTTCTCAAGTTTGATCCAAGTCAAGAATTCAGAAATTCAAAAAATAACTCCCAAAAGTCATAACTCTTCAGAAAATAACTCCTGAGAGTCACATCTGTTTAAGAGATTTTTGAATCGTCATCAAAGGCCTATAAATAGGTGACTTGGGACACAAAATGTATGAGAGAGATATTTCAAGAGAACTTCATTGCCAAATGCTTTCTCAAAAGAAACTCTTTGGCAAACACTTGCAAATCCATTAAGAGTTTCTCCATGGACTTCAATTGTAATATCCTTCTCTTCAAGAGAGAATTCTTCTTTCTTTCTTCTCATTCAAAGAGATTGATTAAGGGACTGAAGGTCTTTTAAGTTGTAAGGATTCCTGAGCACAAGGGATGGGTTGTCCCTGTGTGGTTCAGACTTTGTAAACAGATTTTTACAAAGGGAGTGGAAAATCTCAAGTGAGTTGCTTGAGTACTGGACGTAGGCACGGACTTTGCTGAACCAATATAAAAACTGTGTTAGCATTCTCTCTTCCCTTATCTCATTCATTTTACTGCAGTCAATTTTGTCTTTCATGTTTAAAGAACATTATTAAATTGATTGTTGCTTCTTCTGCATTGTGAGCCTATCTATTCTTTTACAAGGGAGTTAAAAGTTTGTTAGTGGGAAATTAATTTACCCCTTTTTAAGATTTTTGAGGCCACATGTCGAACATCCTTTCGTGAGATCGATGAAAAAGTCTTTTTATAATCAATGTCATATTTCTGAGTAAATTCCTTAGCAACAAGTCAAGCCTTGTAATGTTTAAGGTTGTTATGAGAGTCATGTCTAGTCTTGAAGACCCACTTACAACCAACTCTTTTACAACCCTTTTGACAATTCTACGAGGTCCCAAACACCATTATGTTCCATGAAATTTATCTCTTCTTTCATGGAATTTAACCACTTCTCAAAATTATCACAACTTACACTTGTTAAAATGAAACTGAATCATTATCATTAATGCTTAAGCCTATTTTTGTTTCATGTAGGTATACCACCTAGTCATTCAAAATAGCCGGTCTCCTTTCTCTTTGAAACCTCCTTAATACTACTTCTTGTGGTTCTTCTACAATAGGTTCATTATGTATCATGGGATCATTATTATGTTGCTCTTCTTCATTGCTGTTTAGAACAACAACTAAAAGAGCAATCACCTTACTGATAGAGGCACAAGCTAAAGGGACTTTCACTCTAACTTTTTTAATTTCCACATCTCGTGAAACTGCACTCCCACTGATTTCACCATTTTCAATGAACCTTGCATCTCTAGTTTCAATAATTCTCATACTATGATTAGGATAATAAAATATATACCCCTTTGAGTTTTCTGGATAACCAATGAAATATCCAATGATTGTTCTTGCATCCAATTTTCTCTTATGGATTATAAATCCTTATTTATGTCTGGCAACCCCAAACATGTAGGTGCCTTATACAAGGTGTCCTATTCATCCATAGTTCAAAATGTGTCTTTGGAAATGCCTTACTAGGAATCTTATTCAACAAATACATGGCAGTTTTCAAGGCATACATCCACAAAGATACAGGTAAATTTGAATTGTTTAACTTACTCCTAACCATATCCATTAAAGTTCTATTACGCCTTTTTGATACACTATTTTGTTGTGGTGTACCAGGCATTGTGTATTGCACACAAATGCCACGTTTCTAAAGGAGTTTGGCAAATGGACTTGAGTGTTGCCCAGTTTCATTGTATCTTTCATAATACTCATCACTTGTATCAGACCTAACAACTTTCACCTTTTTGTCTAATTGTCTTTCTACTTCATTCAAGTAAATTTTTAAGGCATCCACTGCCTATGATTCTCATGCAGTAAGTAGACATAACTGTAACGTGAATAATCATCCATAAAGATGATAAAATATCTTTCCTTTTCGAAAGAATTAACATCAAAAGGCCCACAAATATTAGTATGCACAATTTCAAGAAGCCGAGTGCTTCTTGTAGCTCTTTTCTTTGTATGTTTAGTTTGTTTTTTGTTAATACAATCCACACAAATATTTAGATCCATAAAATCTAGATCATGAAGAATTTCATTCTTTATTAATATTTTCATATTTTCTCTAGAAATGTGACCTAAGCGTTTATGCCACAAGACAACAGATTATTCATTCACTAAACTACATTTAGTGCCAACATTATGATGTAAAGTTAAAATAATTTCAGCATACAAACCATTTAATTTCAATTTATATAAACATCACAAAGAACACTCATACCAATGAGATGATTATGCTTAAATAAACTAAAACATCCATTACCAAAATTAAAAGAGTATTCAGTAACATCAAGTATAGATAATGAAACTAAATTCCTAGATAAACTAGGTACATAAAGAGTTTCTAGTAAATCTAAATGATGTCTAGTGTCGAGTTTTAAACGATAAGTCTCAATTGCTTCCATAGGAGCTTTCACTCTACTACCCATGAAGACGAACTTCTCATTTGAGCTTATGGTTTGGATTGTAAGGAATCCCTGCATGTAGACAAAGGATCAAGCTAAATGTTTTGATGATGCCAAAGGATTACATGAATCATATGCTTCTCAAAGATTTACTCAAGACAAAGCAATTAAAGATACTCAAGATGGATGATCAAGACAGTCTATAGAGTCTTAGAAAGGGTATATTAAATAGGAAGGGAATTCCAATTGAAGTAGCAAAAGGTTTGGCCAAGAATTTTAAGTTAAAAAGTCTTTTTCCACAAATTTACTCTCTGGTAATCGATTACCATAGGATGTAATCGATTACCAGTGGCCAAAACTGATTTACAACAGCTATTAAAATTTGAATTCAAAATTTGCACTGTGTAATCGATTACACATATATGGTAATCGATTACCAGTAGTTTCTGAACATTTTAATTCAAATTTTAAAGCGTGTAATCGATTACACACTGTTAGTGCTTAGCTCTACTGAGCTTTAAAAGATTGGCTAAGATTTTGTTAAAACATAAGCACTTAGACAATGAAGGAAAGCTGGAGTTGCTGCACATGATGTCCAACGTTATGTGAAGGAATAAGATCGGGCTGCACAATGCACAAGGCAAGATAAAATGTCAAATGAAGAATTGAAGTTGCAGGATCCACGATGTCGGATACAATGTCCTGACATCCTGCCCGAAAATACTGGAGTTGCTGCACAATGCATAATGAAGCATTGAAGTTGCAGGATCCACGATGTCGGATACGATGTCCTGACATCTTGCCCGAAAATACTGGACACATAAATCTGTTATATCTTTAACAGATTATTGTGCAGTTAGCAAGAGATTAGATGATCTATCTTTAGGAACGAATTGAAAGATAATTAAAGTTCGAATTTCAAAGTAGAAGAGTTCGTTCAGGGATTAAAGATTAAAGATAAAAACTAAAAGATCAAACTGTATCTTTTAGTGCAGATTTTCAGGAAAATGATAGATCTCATCCAGCACAAGCAGTTGCAGCCCAGAAACGCACATTGCTATATAAACATGGAGGCTGCACGAGTTCTGTACCAAGTCCGGGATTGAAGAGTTATTTTGTGAGTTTTGGGACTTGAGTGTTTTGTGAGCCACCTTGATGGTACCCTAACATCAAGTGTTGGACCTAAGTGTGTAGAGTTGATCTCTTGTGTGTAGAGTTGATCTCTAGTGTGTAGGGTTGATCCCTTTTGTTTAGAGTTGATCTCTTGTGTGTAGAGTTGATCTCTAGTGTGTAGGGTTGATCCCTTTTGTTCAGAGTTGATCTCTGGTGTATCTTTGATTTAATTGTAAACACGGGAGAGTGTTTGAGAGGGAGTGAGCGGGGTTTCTCATATCTAAGAGTGGCTCTTAGGTAGAGGTCGCACGGGTAGTGGTTAGGTGAGAAGGTTGTAAACAGTGGCTGTTAGACCTTGAACTAACACTATTTTAGTGGATTTCCTCCCTGGCTTGGTAGCCCCCAGATGTAGGTGAGGTTGCACCGAACTGGGTTAACAATTCTCTTGTGTTATTTACTTGTTTAATCTGTTCATACAGTCAAACACAATCTGCATGTTCTGAAGCGTGATGTCGTGACATCCTGTATGACATCTGTCCCCAGTATCAGAATTTCAATTGGTATCAGAGCAGGCACTCGAAATCACTGAGTGAGATCTAGGGAGATAAATTCTGATGAACATGGAGAAAGAATGAGGACCAGTGAACAGACCACCAATTCTGGATGGAACCAACTATGAATACTGGAAAGCAAGGATGGTGGCCTTCCTCAAATCACTGGATAGCAGAACCTGGAAAGCTGTCATCAAAGGCTGGGAACATCCCAAGATGCTGGACACAGAAGGAAAGCCCACTAATGAATTGAAGCCAGAAGAAGACTGGACAAAAGAAGAAGACGAATTGGCACTTGGAAACTCCAAAGCTTTGAATGCTCTATTCAATGGAGTTGACAAGAATATCTTCAGACTGATCAACACATGCACAGTGGCCAAAGATGCATGGGAAATCCTGAAAACCACTCATGAAGGAATCTCCAAAGTGAAGATGTCCAGATTGCAACTCTTGGCTACAAAATTCGAAAATCTGAAAATGAAGGAGGAAGAATGTATTCATGACTTCCACATGAACATTCTTGAAATTGCCAATGCTTGCACTGCCTTGGGAGAGAGAATGACAGATGAAAAGCTGGTGAGAAAGATCCTCAGATCCTTGCCTAAGAGATTTGACATGAAAGTCACTGCAATAGAGGAGGCCCAAGACATTTGCAACATGAGAGTGGATGAACTCATTGGTTCCCTTCAAACCTTTGAGCTAGGACTCTCGGATAGGGCTGAAAAGAAGAGCAAGAACTTGGCATTCGTGTCCAATGATGAAGGAGAAGAAGATGAGTATGACCTGGATACTGATGAAGGTCTGACTAAGGCAGTTGTGCTCCTTGGAAAGCAGTTCAACAAAGTGCTGAACAGAATGGACAGGAGGCAGAAACCACATGTCTAGAACATCCCTTTCGACATCAGGGAAGGTAGCAAATACCAGAAAAGGTCAGATGAAAAGCCCAGTCACAGCAAAGGAATTCAATGCCATGGGTGTGAAGGCTATGGACACATCATAGCTGAATGTCCCACTCATCTCAAGAAGCAGAGGAAAGGACTTTCTGTATGTCGGTCTGATGATACAGAGAGTGAACAAGAAAGTGATTCTGACAGAGATGTAAATGCACTCACTGGGAGATTTGAATCTGCTGAAGATTCAAGTGATATAGATAGTGAAATCACTTTTGATGAGCTTGCTATATCCTATAGAAAACTATGCATCAAAAGTGAGAAGATCCTTCAGCAAGAAGCACAACTGAAGAAGGTCATTGCAGATCTGGAGGCTGAGAAGGAGGCACATGCAGAGGAGATCTCTGAGCTTAAAGGAGAAGTTGGTTTTCTGAACTCCAAACTGGAAAACATGACAAAATCAATAAAGATGCTGAATAAAGGCTCAGATATGCTTGATGAAGTGCTACAGGTTGGGAAGAATGTTGGAAACCAGAGAGGACTTGGGTTTAAATCTGCTGGCAGAATAACCAAGACAGAATTTGTTCCTGCCAAAAACAGCACTGGAGCCACGATGTCACAACATCGGTCTCGACATCATGGAACGCAGCAGAAAAAGAGTAAAAGAAGTAAAAGAAAGAAGTGGAGGTGTCACTACTGTGGCAAGTATGGTCACATAAAGCCCTTTTGCTATCATCTACATGGCCATCCACATCATGGAACTCAAAGTAGCAACAGCAGAAAGAAGATGATGTGGGTTCCAAAACACAAGATTGTCAGTCTTGTTGTTCATACTTCACTTAGAGCATCAGCTAAGGAAGATTGGTACCTAGATAGCGGCTGTTCCAGACACATGACAGGAGTTAAAGAATTCCTGGTGAACATTGAGCCCTGCTCCACCAGCTATGTGACATTTGGAGATGGCTCTAAAGGAAAGATCATTGGAATGGGAAAGCTAGTTCATGATGGACTTCCTAGTCTGAACAAAGTACTGCTGGTGAAGGGACTGACTGCAAACCTGATCAGCATCAGTCAGTTGTGTGATGAAGGATTCAATGTAAACTTCACAAAGTCAGAATACTTGGTGACAAATGAGAAGAGTGAAGTTCTAATGAAGGGCAGCAGATCAAAGGACAACTGTTACCTATGGACACCTCAAGAAACCAGTTACTCCTCCACATGTCTATCCTCCAAAGAAGATGAAGTCAGAATATGACATCAAAGATTTGGACATCTGCACTTAAGAGGCATGAAGAAAATCATTGACAAAGGTGCTGTTAGAGGCATTCCCAATCTGAAAATAGAAGAAGGCAGAATCTGTGGTGAATGTCAGATTGGAAAGCAAGTCAAGATGTCCCACCAGAAGCTTCAACATCAGACCACTTCTTGGGTGCTGGAACTACTTCACATGGACTTGATGGGGCCTATGCAAGTTGAAAGCCTTGGAGGAAAGAGGTATGCCTATGTTGTTGTGGATGATTTCTCAAGATTTACCTGGGTCAACTTTATCAGAGAGAAATCAGACACCTTTGAAGTATTCAAGGAGTTGAGTCTAAGACTTCAAAGAGAAAAGGACTGTGTCATCAAGAGAATCAGGAGTGACCATGGCAGAGAGTTTGAAAACAGCAGGTTCACTGAATTCTGCACATCTGAAGGCATCACTCATGAGTTCTCTGCAGCCATTACACCACAACAGAATGGCATAGTTGAAAGGAAAAACAGGACTTTGCAAGAGGCTGCTAGGGTCATGCTTCATGCCAAAGAACTTCCCTATAATCTCTGGGCTGAAGCCATGAACACAGTATGCTACATCCACAACAGAGTCACACTGAGAAGAGGGACTCCAACCACACTGTATGAAATCTGGAAAGGGAGGAAGCCAACTGTCAAGCACTTCCACATCTTTGGAAGTCCATGTTACATTTTGGCAGATAGAGAGCAAAGGAGAAAGATGGATCCCAAGAGTGATGCAGGAATATTCCTGGGATACTCTACAAACAGCAGAGCATATAGAGTATTTAATTCCAGAACCAGAACTGTGATGGAATCCATCAATGTGGTTGTTGATGATCTAACTCCAGCAAGAAAGAATGATGTCGAAGAAGATGTCAGAACATCGGGAGACAATGTAGCAGATACAGCTAAAAGTGTAGAAAATGCAGAAAACTCTGATTCTGCTACAGATGAATCAAACATCAACCAACCTGACAAGAGACCCTCCATTAGAATCCAGAAGATGCACCCCAAGGAGCTGATTATAGGAGATCCAAACAGAGGAGTCACTACAAGATCAAGGGAGATTGAGATTGTCTCCAACTCATGTTTTGTCTCCAAAATTGAGCCCCAGAATGTGAAAGAGGCACTGACTGATGAGTTCTGGATCAATGCTATGCAAGAAGAATTGGAGCAATTCAAAAGGAATGAAGTCTGGGAGCTAGTTCCTAGACCCGAGGGAACTAATGTGATTGGCACCAAGTGGATCTTCAAGAACAAAACCAATGAAGAAGGTGTCATAACCAGAAACAAGGCCAGACTGGTTGCTCAAGGCTACACTCAGATTGAAGGTGTAGACTTTGATGAGACTTTTGCCCCAGTTGCTAGACTTGAGTCCATCAGATTATTACTTGGTGTAGCTTGCATCCTCAAATTCAAGCTGTACCAGATGGATGTGAAGAGCGCATTTCTGAATGGATACCTGAATGAAGAAGTCTATGTGGAGCAGCCAAAGGGATTTGTAGACCCGACTCATCCAGATCATGTATACAGGCTCAAGAAGGCTCTCTATGGATTGAAGCAAGCTCCAAGAGCTTGGTATGAAAGGCTAACAGAGTTCCTTACTCAGCAAGGGTATAGGAAGGGAGGAATTGACAAGACTCTCTTTGTCAAACAAGATGCTGAAAACTTGATGATAGCACAGATATATGTTGATGACATTGTGTTTGGAGGGATGTCGAATGAGATGCTTCGACATTTTGTCCAACAGATGCAATCTGAATTTGAGATGAGTCTTGTTGGAGAGCTGACTTATTTTCTGGGACTCCAAGTGAAGCAGATGGAAGACTCCATATTCCTCTCTCAAAGCAAGTATGCAAAGAACATTGTCAAGAAGTTTGGGATGGAGAATGCCAGCCATAAAAGAACACCTGCACCTACTCACTTGAAGCTGTCAAAAGATGAAGCTGGCACCAGTGTTGATCAAAGTCTGTACAGAAGCATGATTGGGAGCTTACTATATTTAACAGCTAGCAGACCCGACATCACCTATGCAGTAGGTGTTTGTGCAAGATATCAAGCCAATCCTAAGATAAGTCACTTGACTCAAGTAAAGAGAATTCTGAAATATGTAAATGGCACCAGTGACTATGGGATTATGTACTGTCATTGCTCAGAATCAATGCTGGTTGGGTATTGTGATGCTGATTGGGCTGGAAGTGCAGATGACAGAAAAAGCACTTCTGGTGGATGCTTCTATCTGGGCAACAATCTTATTTCATGGTTCAGCAAGAAGCAGAACTGTGTGTCCCTATCTACCGCAGAAGCAGAGTATATTGCAGCAGGAAGCAGCTGTTCACAACTAGTTTGGATGAAGCAGATGCTCAAGGAGTACAATGTCGAACAAGATGTCATGACATTATACTGTGACAACTTGAGTGCTATTAATATTTCTAAAAATCCTGTGCAACACAGCAGAACCAAGCACATTGACATTAGACATCACTATATCAGAGAGCTTGTTGATGATAAAGTTATCACACTGGAGCATGTTGACACTGAGGAACAAATAGCAGATATTTTCACAAAGGCATTGGATGCAAAACAGTTTGAAAAACTGAGGGGCAAGCTGGGCATTTGTCTGCTAGAGGAATTGTAGCAACTACTGATATCTGAACGTGCCCAAACGAATCACTTAACATTAATAGCACGTTCACTACTGAACCAAAGCAAATTCGACCGTTGCTTCACACGTCCCTCTACATTCCTCATTCAAACTTATATTTTCGTGTTAATATCGTTTTCTGCATTCCCCAACAGCTCTCAGAAATTTACGAAATCATTCCAAACGCTCTGCTTTTCCATGGCTACCTCACCAAAAGAAATTTCAGCTTCTGGTTCACTCTCTGTACCATCATCTCCGCACCAGGAACAACCTGAATTCAACATCCAACCCATACAAATAATTCCTGGTCAAGCCTCTGCTCCTGAGAAACTGGCTCCCAGAAGACAACAGGGAGTGAAGATTTCTGAAAACCCTAGCCTTGCAACAAGTCCTAGGGAAGTAGACCCGGAGATGGATAAGAAGATCCGCAGTATTGTGAGTAGCATTCTGAAAGATGCTTCTGTGCCTGATGCTGAGAAAGATGTTCCAACATCTTCCACCCCAAGTGTTTCTGTGCCTGATGCTGAGAAAGATGTTCCAACATCTTCCGCTCCAAATGCTGAAGCCCTCCCTTCACCCAGTGAAGAGGAATCAACAGAAGAAGATGATCAAGCCACAGAAGAGACCCCTGCACCAAAGGCACCAGAACCTGCTCCAGGTGATCTCATTGACCTCGAAGATGTAGAATCTGATGAGGAACCCATTGCCAACAAGTTGGCACCTGGCATTGCGGAAAGATTACAAAGCAGAATGGGAAAAACCCCCCTTAAGAGGTCTGGACGAATCAAGACTATGGCCCAGAAGAAAAGCACTCCAATCACTCCTACCACATCCAGAAGGAGCAAGGTTGCAATCCCCTCCAAGAAGAGGAAAGAAATTTCCTCATCCGATTCTGATGATGATGTCGAACTAGATGTCTCGACATCTAAGAGGGCCAAGAAATCTGGGAGAAAGGTGCCTGGAAATGTTCCTGATGCACCATTGGACAACATCTCATTCCACTCCATTGGCAATGTTGAAAGGTGGAAATTTGTATATCAACGAAGGCTTGCTGTTGAAAGAGAACTGGGAAGAGATGCCTTGGATTGCAAGGAGACCATGGACCTCATCAAGGCAGCAGGACTGATGAAGACAGTCACCAAATTGGGAGACTGTTATGAAGGCCTAGTCAGGGAATTCATTGTCAACATTCCCTCTGACATAACAAACAGAAAAAGTGATGATTATCAGAAAGTGTTTGTCAGAGGAAAGTGTGTTAGATTCTCCCCTGCTGTGATCAACAAATATCTGGGCAGACCTACTGATGGAGTGATAGATATTGCTGTTTCTGAGCATCAAATTGCCAAGGAAATCACTGCCAAACAAGTCCAGCATTGGCCAAAGAAAGGGAAGCTTTCTGCAGGGAAGCTGAGTGTGAAGTATGCAATTCTGCATAGGATTGGCGCTGCAAACTGGGTACCCACCAATCATACTTCCACTGTTGCCACAGGTTTGGGTAAATTTCTGTATGCTGTTGGAACCAAGTCCAAATTTAATTTTGGAAACTATATATTTGATCAAACTGTTAAGCATTCAGAATCTTTTGCTGTCAAATTACCCATTGCCTTCCCTACTGTATTGTGTGGCATTATGTTGAGTCAACATCCCAATATGTTAAACCACATTGACTCTGTGATGAAGAGAGAATCGCCTCTATCCCTGCACTACAAACTGTTTGAGGGGACACATGTCCCAGACATTGTCTCGACATCAGGGAAAGCTGCTGCTTCAGGTGCTGTGTCCAAGGATGCCTTGATTGCTGAACTCAAGGACACATGCAAGGTGCTGGAAGCAACCATCAAAGCCACCACAGAGAAGAAGATGGAGCTGGAACGGCTGATCAAAAGGCTCTCAGAAAGTGGCATTGATGATGATGAAGCAGCTGAGGAAGAGGTAGAAGCAGCCGAGGAAGAAGAAGAAGCTGCTGAGGAAGAGGAAGATGCAGCAGAGGATACTGAATCAGATGATGATTCTGAAGCCACCCCATGATCATCAGACCTTTATTTTTGTTTTTACTGGCTATAGGGGCATGTCCCTTTGAACAATTGATTACTATCGGTCTGTAATATTTGCTCCTTAAGTTCATGCATTCTACTTTTGTCAAATTCTGTCTAAAAAGGGGGAGTAATAGTATTATGCTTGCTATTATGCATGATTTTGGGCAATAGGATACGATGTATGCATGATTCATGATTTTGAGGGGGAGTTGCATGTATATGACTTTGAGGGGGAGACTGCTGCTGATGATGACTGATGTAAGCTACTAGTAGCTGATAGAAGATGCTGCAGTAAGAGCATGAAGACAGGGGGAGCAGAAAGCTGATGTCACATGAGATGTCTTGACATCCTGGAAAAGACTAGTAGCTGATAGAAGATGCTGCAGTAAGCATGAAGACAGGGGGAGCAGGAGCAGAAAGCTGATGTCACGTGAGATGTCTTGACATCCTGGAGAAGACTTGTAGATTTGCAACTTGAAGAATTTCCGCTGTGCTTGATTACTCTGATAATGGAAGTTGCTGATCCCACTTGCATAACTGCTCGTACCTGCTCAGGAAGTGTCTAAGTATGTTTTAGACAAAATTTGCCAAAGGGGGAGATTGTTAGTGCTTAGCTCTACTGAGCTTTAAAAGATTGGCTAAGATTTTGTTAAAACATAAGCACTTAGACAATGAAGGAAAGCTGGAGTTGCTGCACATGATGTCCAACGTTATGTGAAGGAATAAGATCGGGTTGCACAATGCACAAGGCAAGATAAAATGTCAAATGAAGAATTGAAGTTGCAGGATCCACGATGTCGGATACAATGTCCTGACATCCTGCCCGAAAATACTGGAGTTGCTGCACAATGCATAATGAAGCATTGAAGTTGCAGGATCCACGATGTCGGATACGATGTCCTGACATCTTGCCCGAAAATACTGGACACATAAATCTGTTATATCTTTAACAGATTATTGTGCAGTTAGCAAGAGATTAGATGATCTATCTTTAGGAACGAATTGAAAGATAATTAAAGTTCGAATTTCAAAGTAGAAGAGTTCGTTCAGGGATTAAAGATTAAAGATAAAAACTAAAAGATCAAACTGTATCTTTTAGTGCAGATTTTCAGGAAAATGATAGATCTCATCCAGCACAAGCAGTTGCAGCCCAGAAACGCACATTGCTATATAAACATGGAGGCTGCACGAGTTCTGTACCAAGTCCGGGATTGAAGAGTTATTTTGTGAGTTTTGGGACTTGAGTGTTTTGTGAGCCACCTTGATGGTACCCTAACATCAAGTGTTGGACCTAAGTGTGTAGAGTTGATCTCTTGTGTGTAGAGTTGATCTCTAGTGTGTAGGGTTGATCCCTTTTGTTTAGAGTTGATCTCTTGTGTGTAGAGTTGATCTCTAGTGTGTAGGGTTGATCCCTTTTGTTCAGAGTTGATCTCTGGTGTATCTTTGATTTAATTGTAAACACGGGAGAGTGTTTGAGAGGGAGTGAGCGGGGTTTCTCATATCTAAGAGTGGCTCTTAGGTAGAGGTCGCACGGGTAGTGGTTAGGTGAGAAGGTTGTAAACAGTGGCTGTTAGACCTTGAACTAACACTATTTTAGTGGATTTCCTCCCTGGCTTGGTAGCCCCCAGATGTAGGTGAGGTTGCACCAAACTGGGTTAACAATTCTCTTGTGTTATTTACTTGTTTAATCTGTTCATACAGTCAAACACAATCTGCATGTTCTGAAGCGTGATGTCGTGACATCCTGTACGACATCTGTCCCCAGTATCAGAATTTCACACACATATTGTAATCGATTACCAGAGGAGTTTTTCAGAAAACATTCTCAACAGTCACATCTTTTTGTGTGGTTCTTGAATGGCTATCATAGGCCTATATATATGTGACTTGAGACACGAATTTGCTAAGAGTTTTCCAGAACAAAAAGGTCTTATTCTCTTAAAAAGCAAAATCGTTTTATCCTCTTAAAAATTCCTTGGCCAAATTACTCGTGATTCAATAAGGAATTATTTGAGTGCTCAAATTGTTAAATCTATCTCTTTCAAGAGAGATTTCTTCTTTTCTTCTTCTTCATTCTAAAAAGGGATTAAGAGACCGAGGGTCTCTTGTTGTGAAAGAGTTCTAAACACAAAGGAAGGGTTGTCCTTGTGTGTTTAGAACTTGTAAAAGGAATTTACAAGATAGTGGAACTCTCAAGCGGGTTGCTTGGGGACTGGACGTAGGCACAAGGGTGTGGCCGAACTAGTATAAATCTGAGTTTGCATTTTCTCTTCTCTTAAACTCCTTTATTTATTATTGTTTTATATTCATATTCAATCTATTCTATTTGAATCAATATTTAAGAAATTCATTATTAAGGGAATTTATAACTGGAATAAAAATAGAAATAGAATTTTTAATTGTGGAAATAAGTTGTGATATCTTAATTCAACCCCTCCCCCCCCCCCATTCTTAAGATATCTAAGGCCACTTGTCCAACAAGTGGTATCAGAGCTTCATTCTTGTATAAAGTTTAGAAGCTTCAAGAATTATGGCCTCATCAAACTACTTGTTTCCCGAGGGAAATTCTATAAATAGACCTCCCATTTTTAATGGAGTGGGTTGCCACTACTGGAAAACCCGCATGCAAATCTTTATAGAGGCAATAGATTTAAATATTTGGGAAGCCATAGAACAAGGACCTTATGTTCCTTCTATAATAGCCGGAAGTGCAACAATAGAAAAACAAAGAGCAGATTGGACTGAGGAAGAAAGAAGATTAGTACAATATAATTTAAAGGCCAAAAATATTATTACATCTGCCTTAGGAATAAATGAATACTTTAGGGTCTCAAATTGTAAATGTGCTAAGGATATGTGGGATACACTACAAGTAACACATGAAGGCACTACAGATGTTAAAAGATCTAGGATAAACACTTTAACTCGTGAATATGAACTTTTTAGGATGAATATAAATGAAAGTATACAAGACATGCAAAAGAGGTTCACACACATAGTTAATCATCTTGCATCTCTAGGGAAAACTTTTCAAAATGAAGATCTAGTAAATAAAGTCTTAAGATTTCTTAATAGAGAATGGCAACCAAAAGTAACAGCCATCACAGAATCTCAAGATTTATCTAGTATGTCTCTTGCTACATTATTTGGAAAATTGCAGGAGCATGAAATGGAATTACTAACATTAAATCAGCATGAAGAAACTGATTAGAAGAAGAATGGAATCGCTCTTAAAGCCTCATCTGCAATACAAGAAGACAGTGATAAAGAAGATTCAATTGACTTGGATAATGATGAAGATATTAGTCTGTTTGTAAAAAGATTCAACAAGTTCCTGAGAGTCAGAGGAAATCAAAAGCGACCAAATTTTAAACCTAAAAGAAGGACAAAAACTTCATCCTCTATTCTAAAATGCTTTGAGTGCAATCAACCTGGACATCTGAGGGTTGATTGTCCCATCTTCAAGAAAAAGATGGAGAAGTCTGAAAAGAAAAATATTAATGAAAAGAAATTGAAGAAAGCATACATTACATGGGATGAAAACGATATGGAATCTTCTGAAGATTCAGAAAATGAAGAAATAAACCTCTGCCTTATGGCAAAAAGTTATGAAAGTGATGAAGAGGTAACATCTTCAAACAATTTATCTATTTCTTTTGATGAATTGCAAGATGCATTTGCTGATTTGCATAAAGAGTCAATTAAACTTGCAAAGTTAGTTTCATCTTCAAAGAAAACAATTTCAAATTTAGAAAATGAAATTTTAAAATTAAACAAAGAATTAGATCATCTTAGAAATGAAGTCTCAATTTCTAAATCAAATGAAAAAGTTCACATTTCTACTATTTCTGACAAGAAAATGTCAGATTCTTGCAGTTGTTGTGAAAAGTATGAAAAAGAAATCAAAGAATTGAAAAACTCTCTTGCAAAATTCTATTATAGTAAAAATAATTTAGATGTCATATTAGGAAAACAAAGACATGTCTCCAATAAGGCTGGATTAGGATATAAATCTGAAAAACAACAAAAATTTCATAAAAACTTCTCTACTTCCACACAAAAATACAATTCTAGTTCTATCACATGTTTTTACTGTGGAAGAAAAAGGCATGGCACATCTACATGCTATTTTAGAAGAAATTGTAACAAAATCAAAATGATTTGGGTCCCAAAAGGATCCTTTATTCATACTAACATACAAGGACCCAATAAAGTTTGGGTACCTAAGTTACAACCTTGATTTTGTAGGAACCCTTGAGGAAAAAGTGGTACATAGATAGTGGTTGCTCAAAACATATGACGGGAGACAAATCAAAAATTCACACATATCTCTCCCAAGAAAAGTGGACATGTAACTTATGGTGACAACAACAAAGGTAGAATTCTTGGAGTTGGAAAAATAGGTACAAATGCTTCAACCTCCATTGAAAATGTTCTACTTGTTGAAGGTCTTAAACACAATCTGCTTAGTGTGAGTCAATTATGTGATAAAGGCTATCTGGTATCATTTGATTCTCAAAAATGTGTCATTGAACGTAAACATGATACAAATATAAATCATATAAGGTTTAGAGTCAACAATGTTTACATGATAGACTTAAGTCAAAAACTAGATAATAATCAATGTTTTCTTAGTAAAGATGATGATCCATGGTTGTGGCATAAACGGATTGCACATATAAAATGGAACACTTAAATAGATTAATATCAAAAGATTTAGTTGTTGGATTACCAAAACTAAGATTTGAAAAAGATAGGCTATGTGATGCATGCCAAAAGGGAAAACAAACTAGAGTTTCTTTCAAATCTAAAAACATTGTTTCAACTACTCAACCCTTACAATTACTTCATATGGATTTGTTTGGTCCTTCCAGAATCATGAGTTTTGGAGGAAGTTACTATGCTCTTGTTATAGTTGATGATTATTCTAGATACACATGGACTCTTTTTATCACTCATAAGAATGATGCATTTCAAGCATTTAGAAAACTTGCAAAAATCATTTAAAATAAGAAAAATCTCAAGATTATATCTATTAGGAGTGATCATGGGGGTGAGTTTGAAAATAAAGAATTTGAATTATTTTGTGATAAGCATGGGATTGAGCATAATTTTTCTGCACCAAGAACTCCTCAACAAAATGGTGTTGTTGAAAGGAAAAATAGATCTTTGGAAGAGATTGCTAGAACTTTATTAAATGATACTCCTCTTCCAAAATACTTTTGGGCTGAAGCCGTTAACACTGCATGCTACATCTTAAATAGGGCTTTAATAAGACCCATTCTAAAGAAAACTCCATATGAGTTGTTCAATGGCAGAAAACCAAACATCTCACATCTTCATATCTTTGGTTGTAAATGTTTCGTATTGAATAATGGAAAAGATAACTTAGGAAAATTTGATGCTAAGTCAGATGAAGGTATTTTCCTTGGATATTCTCTGCATAGTAAAGCTTATAGAATATATAATAAAAGAACAATGACAATTGAAGAGTCTATACATGTTTCCTTTGATGAGTCTAATGCCATTCTTCCAAGGAAGGATTTTTTAGATGATATTTCAGATTCCTTAGAAGATACACATATTCATGGAAATGAATCTAAAGAAAAAGATGAAGGAAGCAATGAGGATTCTCAAGATAATGGAGCTAGAAGAAATAATGAACTTCCAAGAGAATGGAAAGCCTCAAGAGATCATCCCCTCGACAACATTATTGGTGATATATCAAAAGGGGTAACAACTAGACATTCTCTTAAAGATTTATGCAATAATATGGCTTTTGTATCTATGATTGAACCTAAAAATATAAAAGAAGCCATAGTAGATGATAACTGGATAATTGCCATGCAAGAAGAACTGAATCAATTTGAACGAAATAATGTATGGAAACTAGTAGAAAAACCTGAAAATTATCCTGTCATAGGAACAAAATGGGTTTTTAGAAATAAATTAGATGAACATGGCATAATTATTAGAAATAAGGCTAGATTAGTAGCAAAAGGGTATAATCAAGAAGAGGGAATAGACTATGAAGAAACATATGCTCCAGTTGCAAGATTAGAAGCCATTAGAATGCTTTTAGCATATGCATCCATAATGAATTTTAAACTCTATCAAATGGATGTTAAAAGTGCTTTTCTAAATGGTTTAATTCAAGAAGAAGTATATGTTGAACAACCCCCAGGCTTTGAAATCCCGGATAAACCAACTCATGTTTATAAATTGAAAAAGGCTCTTTATGGTTTAAAACAAGCCCCTAGGGCGTGATATGAACGTTTAAGCAATTTTCTTCTAGAAAAAGAATTCTCTAGAGGTAAAGTGGATACCACATTGTTCATAAAGAGAAAGCATAATGATATTTTTTTGGTTCAAATATATGTTGATGATATAATTTTTGGATCCACTAATGATTCATTGTGCAAGGAGTTTTCCCTTGATATGAAAAGTGAATTTGAAATGTCAATGATGGGAGAACTAAAATACTTTCTGGGATTACAAATCAAGCAAACTCAAGAAGGTATATTCATCAATCAAGCCAAGTACTGCAAGGAATTGATCAAAAGATTTGGGATGGAAAGTGCAAAACACATGGCTACACCGATGAGCACTAGCTGTTACTTAGATAAAGATGAATCTGGTCAATCTATAGACATGAAACAATATCGAGGTATGATCGGATCTCTTCTCTATTTATCTGCTAGTAGACCTGATATTATGTTTAGTGTATGCATGTGTGCTAGGTTTCAATCCAACCCCAAACAATCACATTTGAGTGCAGTTAAGAGAATCATGAGATATCTATTAGGTACAATAAATTTAGGATTATGATATCCTAAGAACTCAACATGTAACTTAATAGGATATTCTGATTCTAACTTTTCCGGATCTAAAATTGATAGAAAAAGCACAAGTGGAATTTGTCAATTCATTGGATCCGCTCTTGTCTCATGGCATAGTAAGAAACAAAACAGTGTTGCTTTATCCACTGCTGAAGCGGAATATATTTCTGCCGGCAGTTGTTGTGCACAGATTTTATGGATGAAGCAACAATTATCTGACTGTGGCATCCTTCTTGATCGTATACCAATTAGGTGTGATAATACTAGTGCCATAAATCTATCCAAAAACCATGTTCAACACTCTAGAACCAAACATATAGAAATTAGGAATCATTTTCTTAGAGATCATGTCCTAAAGGGAGATTGTATATTAGAGTTTGTTGATACAAAGAATCAGCTTGCTGATATCTTTACAAAACCTCTCCCAAAATAAATATTTTTCTCAATAAGAAGAGAATTAGGGCTTTTAGATCTTAGTGATTTGGATAGGTAATTTTTTTTTTTGAATGATTGATTGTGTTTTGATGAAGTATGACACTTGTTTTGTTTAACTTAGTTTACTTTTCTTGTTAGTATAATTAACTCTTAAGATAGTATAAGTTTTTAGACTTAGAAATAAGTTTTCTTTTAAGGAAAAGGCTATTTTTTGTTCTGGTAATCGATTACATGAATACTGTAATCGATTACACTAGAACAGATGGCCTGTAATCGATTACAGTATTCATGTAATCGATTACCAGTAAGCTGCCTCCTCCTGTAATCGATTACCATTACTTGTAATCGATTACCACGCGTCCTGCTCTATAAATATCACGTTTTCAGAATCTCTTACGCAGCTCCTTCTTCCTTGCGCCGTTCCTCCATTCCTAAACCTCAAAACCTTCATATCTCACTCGTTTCTTCATCAAATCAACTCCCGTAAATTGCAATCTTCTTCTTTTTCATTTTTCTTTTGATTCCACCGATTAAAATCTGCAAAAACTCCCTAAAATGGCAGAATCGTCAAAGAAACGAAAGGGTTCTTCCGCCTCCACTTCGGCTTCAAGAGCTCATCGTTTTGGAGCCACTAGTGCATCCACAGCACCAATTCCACCCTCATTGTCCTCTTCCCCAGTGTTTTCTTCCGACGAACAGCAGAAACGGTACTCCAATCTTTTCTCATCTCATTCCATTATCGACCCTAAGTTTATTGATATGGAATTCTTTTCTGCTGAAACCTTTGATTGCATTCAAGCCTTTCAGAACTTAGGTCTTCTACCTTTTATGTCATTACAATTGCCTATTTATCCTGAATTGGTTAAAGCTTTTTATTGTAATCTGGAAATTCAGGACAACACTCTGATTTCTGAACTTTTTGGGATAAAAATGGTCATTGATCAGTCCCTTTTTCATGACTTAACCAAATTACCCAGTGACGGTGTACCATTTGAAGGTACACTGAATGACGACTGGAAATTTGATTTCTCTGCCCATGATGCCCGCCAGTTGGTTTGCACCAACAATGCGGATATGATCGGACGTCTTCTTGCCGGGTCATTGGCTTTTGAAAGCCGCATCCTTCACTATTTGATTGTGCATATTCTGCTTCCACGGTCTTCCAACCTTGCCCAGGTTTCTGAGGAAGATCTAATTATCATGTGGGCCTTTCATACCGGCCGTCAACTTGACTGGGCACACCTTGTAAGATATCGCATGCATAAGGCATTGCGATTAAATGCACCTTTGCCGTATCCACAGCTTGTCACTCTCTTTTTCCGCCATTTTCAAATTCCTCTTGATTCTGAACCTTATGTTCCAATCAAGAGATCTTTTTTAATTGGTGCTGCTGCGATTGCTTCTTTTGGTTACCGCAAAGAGAGTGATGGCTCTTGGGTCAAAAAGGGCACTCAACCCGCTGATGAAGAAGGCAACCTCCCAGATGAAGATAATTCCACTCTTCTTCGAAGGCTTATGGACAAGTTTGATGGACTTCAGACTTTTGTTGGTGACAAGTTTGATGCCATGGAATTACAAGTTGACATGAGGTTCGATGCTATGGAATCAAGGATTACCAGAGTTGAAGAAGATGTCTCTTTCATCCGGACTTGTTTTGATCCACCACCTCCGCCTCCTTCATCCTCTTAGATTATATGCTATTATTATGACTTAGTTTTATTAGTGGTTAAGTATTATTAGTACTTTGTTTTATCGCCGTGTATTTGGCTTTTTATTCTAGGTATTGTACTCTTGCACTATTATTATATTTCTCGCTTTTTGTTTTGGTTAATTATGACGCTGTATGGAGTTATTTTGATTTAATGGTTAGCTTTGTTTTGGATATTTATTGTGTTAATGTTTGGATATTGATTGATTTGCTCTAGTTCTTTTTGATGTTGCCAAAGGGGGAGAGAACTTGGGAGAGCACACTTGGGTTAGAAATCAATTATCAAGTAAAGTTAGGCATATATGCCAAAAGATAGGGGGAGTAAGGGTTGTGTGAACGTGCTATCATCTTGTATATAGCTTGTCTTGATTTTAGGTGTTGTCATCATCAAAAAGGGGGAGATTGTAGACAAAGGATCAAGCTAAATGTTTTGATGATGCCAAAGGATTACATGAATCATATGCTTCTCAAAGATTTACTCAAGACAAAGCAATTAAAGATACTCAAGATGGATGATCAAGACAGTCTATAGAGTCTTAGAAAGGGTATATTAAATAGGAAGGGAATTCCAATTGAAGTAGCAAAAGGTTTGGCCAAGAATTTTAAGTTAAAAAGTCTTTTTCCACAAATTTACTCTCTGGTAATCGATTACCATAGGATGTAATCGATTACCAGTGGCCAAAACTGATTTACAACAGCTATTAAAATTTGAATTCAAAATTTGCACTGTGTAATCGATTACACATATATGGTAATCGATTACCAGTAGTTTCTGAACGTTTTAATTCAAATTTTAAAGCGTGTAATCGATTACACACATATTGTAATCGATTACCAGAGGAGTTTTTCAGAAAACATTCTCAACAGTCACATCTTTTTGTGTGGTTCTTGAATGGCTATCATAGGCCTATATATATGTGACTTGAGACACGAATTTGCTAAGAGTTTTCCAGAACAAAAAGGTCTTATTCTCTTAAAAAGCAAAATCGTTTTATCCTCTTAAAAATTCCTTGGCCAAATTACTCGTGATTCAATAAGGAATTATTTGAGTGCTCAAATTGTTAAATCTATCTCTTTCAAGAGAGATTTCTTCTTTTCTTCTTCTTCATTCTAAAAAGGGATTAAGAGACCGAGGGTCTCTTGTTGTGAAAGAATTCTAAACACAAAGGAAGGGTTGTCCTTGTGTGTTTAGAACTTGTAAAAGGAATTTACAAGATAGTGGAACTCTCAAGCGGGTTGCTTGGGGACTGGACGTAGGCACAAGGGTGTGGCCGAACCAGTATAAATCTGAGTTTGCATTTTCTCTTCTCTTAAACTCCTTTATTTATTATTGTTTTATATTCATATTCAATCTATTCTATTTGAATCAATATTTAAAAAATTCATTATTAAGGGAATTTATAACTGGAATAAAAAGAGAAATAGAATTTTTAATTGGGGAAATAAGTTGTGATATCTTAATTCAACCCCCCCCCTTCTTAAGATATCTGAGGCCACTTGTCCAACACTGCATAGTATTAAAAACATGAGTTGTACAACCAAAATCAATCCACCATGTATTATGGGGAACTTCAGTTAAGTTTGATTCAAAACATACAAGAGCATTAAGCTCACCTTTCTTTTCAAACCAAGACTTACGCTTTAGGAAATCCTTCTAGAAGTGTCCTACTTTCCCACAGAAATGACAATTATTGCTCTTTGATGTCTTATTCTGGATTTGCACAGGGTCGTCATTGATCTTTAATGGCCCTTTGCCTTTATCATGTTTCTTCACAAATTTATTTTCGGCTCCTTGATTCCCTTGGTGGCTTACATAATGGACTTAGTGACTTCCTTGATTTTTAAGCCTTGTTTCTTCCTAAACTAACATACTATGCAATTCATGCACATTCAATTTATCTTTCATGGTATTATAGCTCATTTGGAACGAGTCATACTTAGACGATAATGAGTTCAAAATAAACTGAACAAGGAAGTTCTCATTCACAGTCATTCCCAAGGTCTTAAGTTTTGTTGTAATGTTTGTCATCTTAATGACATGCTCATGCATAGTATGTGAACTGTCAAACTTCATGGTGGCCAGTGTACTCATTAATGTCCCAGCAAGAAACTCATCAGATGTTTGAGAGCGCTCTCCCATTAATCCCATAAACTCTTTAGCACTATTAGTCTTAGGGAGAGTTGTTTTAATACTATTTGCAACAGTATTTCTCATGAACATTAAGTTGAGTCTGTTTGATCTTTATGAAGCTTTATAATGAGTTTTCTCTTCATTGTTACTAGCATCAGTAATAGTAGTAGACTTCTCTTCCAATATAGCAAGATTAAGATCCAAAACACAGAGATGAAATTTGACTTTCTCATTCCTGTCAAAAAAGTTAAGCCCATTAAAAAATTAACACAGATGATACATGAGAATTTAGTGAATTGGGAATATGTACTGCATAATAAAATTCACATAAGCATTTTGAGACATAAAACATATATCATATATATGATTCATTCAGATAACGATCAATGTATGTTGATGTCCTCCTTTGGGTGATACATCAACACAACCTATAAACATGATGATGTTAATAAAATTCTTAACATTATTTGACAATTAAATATGTACAAATTAATAGTACCTATTACCTTTGGATATATAAATAAATTAATGATACACAAAAATTATTTACAATTATATTCACTGATTATAAGAATAACTAATCAAATGGTGAACGATTCATAAATACCTTATAACAATTAATTTTAATGTATCCAATTTCATTCCTGGCCCCCTTCATTCACATTATAACCAAATTATATATATATATATATATATATATATATATATATATATATATATATATATATATATATATATATATATATATATATATATATATATATATATATGTGTGTGTGTGTGTGTGTTTCAATCACGTTCACTTCTGTATTGACGGTAATCACGGGAACATGATGATGATTGATACCGTGCCCATAACTCCATAACTGGATCTTCACGATTAAAATTCACGTACTAGATATCCAAAGTATAAATAATTAAAGCTCCAAATAAAAGAATTCTTAAGGAATTCACATTCTGCAAATTTTCAAATGAATTTACGTGTACGAGATGTTCATAAGGAAATTGCTTGTTTTTTCTTTATTATATATCAATCAATATAAGATGCAGCAGTTGAAAATATACACATACTTGCAACGGAAAAACATATTATCAATAATTTTAATTTTAAAATTAGGATCCATATAATTTGCGGAAAACATCATTAATGAATAATCATAAATTTTATAAATCATTCACATGCAAATTTTAAGGGTTCTCTATATTAACAATTATAGAAAACCAATAGAATCTTAAAATATATCATTCTCATAAATAATAAATTAACATTGCATATTTTTCTCCATAATGAAATTTCTATCAAGAAAGAACACTTTTATGTAAGAGAATCTTGTTTCACATAAATGAGTATTAACTCTTTTATGATCACTACTCTCATAGTTATTTCTAAAAACTTTTTTTATTTAATATAATTATAATTTAGTTATTAATTATTAATTATTTATTTATTAATTCTTACACAAGTCACATACCTCTTATAAGAAACATTAATTTTAACACAACTTTGATATCTCAAATAAGAACAAGTTTTGACTATAAGGAGTGATTGTTGGATTTTTATTTTTTAAAATTCTAATAAAAAATCTTATGACCGTTAAAAATTATCATTATATTCAAATTAATTATAATAATTAATTAAATATAGAGATAACTAAGAATTATTATATTAAAATTAATCATTTTAAAGTTTAAAATACTAACAATATTAGTATTCAACTGAAAAACCATCTTGAATAACGTTGTAAATTTTAAGGAATAAAAAATATAAAATATAAAACATTAAAATAAATGTTACTAAAATATAAATCAATAAAAATGATATTTTAGTCTTTTTATATTATTCCAATCTCATCGTGACCTCTCGCTGAAAACTATAAAGTGGCATTTTCGCAATTTCAGTCCAAAACAACGTCCTCTTTGGTGAAATGATATTTTTGTCTTTTTACCCACACTTAGCGGTGGGTAAGCGGGCCGATCCATCCTGCATGAGACCCGTCCGCATAAGCCTGCATTGACAGTCGATCGGGTCAGTTTGTCCCGCTTTCTTACACGGATCAAATAAATTGATCCAATCCCGTTTCGCGGACCCGCGGGTCAAATGGACCAATTCGCGGGCCTAGTTTTAAAAAAATTTCAATTTCAATAAAAAATACAACACAATCAAATTAAGTTCAATACAAATGTAAATAAAATCTCAACAATTAGTCAATTACATCAATAAAATAAATAATATTTTAACAAAAGAAAATTCAAGCAATAAATCTAAAATATGAAACTTAAACATCTTCAACAACAAATAATTTCATATTTGAAATAACTTCAGCCTTCCCCATCTCCACATCTTCATCTTCTTTTCCTAAAACTCAAAATAATACTAAATATTAGAATAAAATCAAGTCAAGTGATTAAAAGAGAACAATACACATTATTTACCGATGTGATGTGTCGCGTGACTGCGTAAGCATGAGTCGTATTTTGTTTTCCTTGTAAGGGAAAGACTACACGCGTGACTGCGTAGTGATGTAGAAGAACTGTGAAGAGAGAAAGTGTTTTTAGTATGTTGCAATGATAAGGGTTAAATATGAGCTATTTTTTATAATAAAAATATATTGAAATATCTTTAAAAATATTAATTTAGCAGTTATTTTTTGCTTAAATGATAAGAATCGGTATTTTTATTATTTATGGCTTGTAAATATGAAAAAGATAGATTAAAAGAGAAAAAAATCGAGAAAATATCAAGAAGGAAGATTTTTAGGCGCTCAGGTCCCACAACAGTATCACTTATCTTTTTTATCTTAATCTTTTATTTTTGTTATCTTTTATTTACTTTTCTGATCTTATCTTTTTTTATCTTCATCATCTTTTAATTTAAATCTTATTTTTATCTTTAAATCTTTATCTTATCTAATATATTTATTTATTTATCTGTTTTTTTTTTAAATTCTCTCTTGATTGTAACTTGGTCACACAAATCAAACCTAATGCGAACAATCCGCAGACCCGTGGGCTAAATCCGCATAGTCCACGGGTTAAGCGGGGCGGACCAACAAATATAACATAACCATGAATCGTATAAAAAAAATTGGTCTGTTACCCACTTAGACCGCGGGTCCCACAAACCAATCCATAGACCTGAACCTGTTTATACACCCTGGCCACACTCCATGCTCCCCCACTGTTCCACTTCAATTACTCAACCGTATAGTCTGCGGATTAAGTGGGGTGGACCAACAAATATAACATAATCATGAATCATTTAAAAAAATTGATCTGTTACCCACATAAATCGTAAGTCTCACATGCCAATCCATGGACCTAAACATATTTATCCACCCTGCCCACACTCCATGCTCCCCAGTGTTCCACTTCAATTACTCAACATCACTTCTTCATTAGCCAACCATGTCAAACGTCAATGTTCATGGAATCCATGTAGTTACCAATTTGCCCAAACCAGTCCACGCCCTCCCAACCCCACACCAAATCAACCCTCGTCCTTTTCATCTCTCTCTGCTGAAAGAAATTAAGGGATAAAGTTATCTTTTAATAAAATATTAAATTAAAATTAAAATATAATTTAAGGATATAAATTTGTTATAAGGTCTTTAAGTTTGAATTAAAAATAAAAATTAATTAATTTATATTGTTATATAATTCATATGACGTTTCATAATCATAAATATTAATGTGTATTATTTCAAAGTGACACCAAATAAGGTTTTCTTTTAATTCTATGAAACAACCCTTAATTTCTCTCTCCTCCTGCTTGTTTGTATCTATCGTGTGGTCTCAGCGCCCACAAGAACCCTCTCCACCAATCACAACTCAGTGCCTTTGACCTCTCTCTCTCTCCCCATTCCAATCCAACCTGTTCCATAGATCGCTGTCTCAACTCAACACCAGTACAGTACAAAGACCTGACATTCCTGTTTCCCTTCTTTGTACTCCTCCGCACTTCACTCCATCCTTTTCTTCTTCAACGTACTCTCCCATTTCCATTTTAATACTTCTTTTCCTTTCTATGTTTTCTCAATTGTAATAAATAAAAAAAAACCCAACATATCTCTCTTTGGAAAAGCTAGTCACCCCAATTATTGTGTCAACTACATAAGCTTCTGGGGTCTCCATTTAATTCTCTGAACATTTTATTACTTTTACCCATTTTTCTATCTTGGTTTACTTCTTTTTATTTTGTGTTGGTGATTATTCGTTCTTGTCTTAGATCTGAATAGTTTTAGGGTTTAAAAAAAATTAAAAGTACAAGCTTTGTAGTTTTCCTATAAACTGAGGGATTGGGAATTTTCCTTGGGTTTTGGAAAGAAAGTTTTTTTTTATAATATATATATATATATATATATATATATATATATATATATATTCCAGATTCCTTAGACTGTGGCTATGTGAAAAGGGTCGCAGATTCCTTACAAATGCTTCTTGATTATATTCTTCTTAGCAGCTCCACTAGTCCACCACTCTTCACATCTTCTCTCACTTTGAATTCAAAGAGAGAGTATGTAATAAGTAATAACTGTGTTTGTATTTGTGTATTTGTGTATGTGTATATGTTTTTATCATGCTAGTTATGAGTGCTGCTACTACTAATATTACCTTAAACTAGAACAATGAACAGGGGAATTGAAGTTCTTTCTCCAGCCTCATACCTCCAGAGTTCCAATTGGTTGTTCCAAGAAAGCTCGGGGACCAGGTGGACTCCACAGGAGAACAAGCTCTTTGAGAATGCTTTGGCTGTGTTTGACAAGGACACGCCGGACCGGTGGCTGAAGGTGGCCGCCTTGATTCCGGGCAAGACGGTCGGTGATGTGATCAAACAGTACAGGGAACTTGAAGCAGATGTGAGTGTCATTGAATCTGGGTTTATCCCAGTTCCAGGGTACACTGCTACTGATTCCTTCACATTGGAGTGGGTCAATAATCAAGGATTTGGTGGGCTCAGGCAGTTTTATGGTGTTACTGGCAAAAGGGGTGCTTCCAATAGACCATCTGAGCAGGAGAGGAAGAAAGGAGTGCCATGGACTAAAGAGGAGCACAGGTAATTGCACATCATAAGCCTTTGTTGTGTGTGTTGTTGTTTCATAAGTGATCCCTATTCAGGTAATGATTAAATTCATGTGTGCCAAAAAGTGGAGGAATAATCCATGCATGGCTTGGGTGTTAAATAACTTAGAAGTTAATGTTTTTGGTTATAGTTTTGAGTTTTAGCCAATTCATTTGTGTAGTTATCGATTGAATGGTTGAGTCAGTTCTGGTTACTTTATATATATGATTGATATGAAAAATGCTTCACTTAATACGGTCTATTGTTTTTGTATAAATATTTGCCTGAATGAAAGGATTTGGCTCCTGAATCAATGAGAAACTCAAAAACATGTTAATAATTAAATTTTCATGCACAATAAATTTGAAGAATTTTACACTGGTTCAACTAATAAAAAATCATCTCTAAGTATAATTTTTAAGGTTGTCGTTGTAAAGAGTCAACATACCATATATGACAAACTATATTGACCTTTGCAGTGTCGGTGCATTCTAATTGAACTCTAAAATTGATAATAAAGTCTATAGTGCAGTCTTTTCTGAGTTTAATTAAATATTATCTTGAGCTTTTGATTTATGCAAGAACTACTGTCTAATGTTGGGTTACTTGCTAAATGGACCATCACAGACAATTTCTGACGGGTCTGAAGAAGTATGGTAAAGGAGACTGGAGAAACATTTCTCGCAATTTTGTGATCACAAGGACTCCAACTCAGGTTGCAAGTCATGCTCAGAAGTATTTCATCAGGCAACTAAGTGGGGGAAAGGATAAGAAGAGATCCAGTATCCATGACATCACAATGGTGAATCTCCCAGAAGCAAAATCTCTTTCATCTGAGAGTAACAGACCCTCTTCACTAGATCACTCAGTGAAGGATGTGAATCCACCACGCCAGAATCAGAAATTGTCTACTACCATGGTAATTAAACAGGAACATGATTGGAAATTGCCATGTGAAACTGTGCCTATGCATTTCAATTCCACAAATAGAAACATGTTCATGACACAACTTTGTGGGATTTCTTCAAATGGGTCTAAACCACTTCAGGAGCAGTATTTCCTCAGTGGATGCCAATTTGGACCTTATGGTACAATTATTCAAATGCAGTCCATGCAAAATCAATGAACTATATAGAATGCAGGGTTTAGAGTTAATTAAGGTACTAAAATGCAAAACTTTTTCATTGATGTTGGATTGAATTTTAGATGCCTAAGGGTGATTTATGTAAATATGTTGAGGATTCACAAGTTTCCTTGTTACTTAGTCTTTGAAGAGTGTTGAAGAGTGTTCATATTGTATTCTGATATTAAAGTTCTGGCACCAAAGATATATCAGAGTTTGGTCGTGATATGCATCTTCTACCTAGGCAGAAAGGAAGTATCTGTAAAACGTATAGGACGAAAGGAGTTTGTGATTATTCACTTTTTTTTAGATGCTTGATGCTTCAAATAAATGTAGGCCTTTGCAGCTTTGCAAACGAATGCAAGTTTTTATTAGAATTCATATTGAAGATGCATTGTGTATTAATAATATACTTTTAATAAATAAATAAAATCTAGTTTTGGTTCTTCAATCTAGTGTTTGCCATAAATACATGCTGTTTCAAAAATGAAACAGGGGCTAAACCTTCAATCATAATCAATGATGCATTTTGTAACAAAGAGATAAATTATGGGACTTAATAAAATAGTTTGTAGTGACCAATGACGCTAAACTGGCTGTGGTTGAACCGTATTTTGGCTATATCTTGTTCAAACATTATTCAAATAAATCATTTAACTTTTTTTTAGAATTAATTTTTGAAAAAAATTGATTTTAGTATATATAATTTCAAACAATAGATTTGTATTTGGAAATTTTATTGATTTTAGCATTTTAATAGTAAGTTGAGAAATATTGATTTTAGTTGGTTGAAAAAATAAAACTAATTATGAAGTATAAATGAAATAATTTATTTTCAGATTTTTTTTTTATTTCTTTCAGAATTAATTATTTTCAATGTCATATTAATTGTATTTTATTCATCATAAATCTAAAAAAGAATCATACGTAATGTTTTTCTGTACAACATGATTACGAATTAAGTTCACATTTTTTTATCAGTAAAAAATTGAATATAAAAAATTGAATATAGGTATAATAATTTATATGTATTGTTGAACCAACTTAGTTAAACTTCTTTAATGAGTTATGTTGGTCTGTCTATCAATCAAGCACAAAATAATATTTTTTTTCAACATTATACTTTTCCCCTACTGAACTAATTAAATCATAAGAAACTGTTAGTATTCTAATTGAATATATTTTATTATTGAGTGAAATTTATTAAACAAATATAATTTTGTAGGTTTAATTTTTATTTAACAAATCTTTCTCATAATTTTTATTTTTAATAAATTTTAATCATTAATGAAAAATATATTTTTCACACTCCTCAAATCATAATCCTTTTAATCTTGCTAGCGTTGCTGTTTGGTTTAAACTTTAGTTGTATTTTCTTTTTGTCTTGTAAGAGAGCTTTTAAAAAGCATGAAATATTATTTACAAAAAATAAACCTAGGTAAAAAATCCACAATATTTAGTTTGATTTTTGAAATATGATCTGGTCTTTTTTTTTTTTCCTTTTTGTGTAGACCACTGGTATATGTTTATTTAAGACTCAATTTTGAGATTATTAGTTAAGTTTGAACAATATCAAATCAATTAATTCATATATTCCACAATATAATATGACTTGGCTGAATAATAATGATAGTAACACATACTCTTTTTTTTAAATCTGTTTTTATATTATTGAGTACAATATGAGTTACTTAATAATGTTGGTCTAGTTACTTCATGCTCTTTATTTATAAAATCGCACATATATTATGTCAAATAAAAATATTTATTAAAATAGTGTATGTTAGAGAATATTACTTGTCATGTAAATAATTTAACGTGAAATTATTTCAGTTTAATTGATAATATTCTGTTTTAGTTTTAAACATTTAATTATCTTAAATACTAAAAAAAATTATCATTCATAAGAGTTTTATTTCACTCAAAAATAATCTCTCATATAAAATATTCATTCTCTCATTTAAAAAGATAAGTTGGAGAGTATATAACACCATTCTTCTAAATAAAGTCCACGATTCTACAATAAATTAAATCATTGTTTTAAGTGAAACCCATGATTAAGTCCACTGGTTAGTCTTAATTCAATGTGTTAAGTAAGGGTCCAATGGGTTAATGATCGTATTCGTACGCGGCAACTGAATATTGATAATAAAACAGAATCTATATGGGTGGAATGATCTAAGTCAAGAATCATTCACGTGCTTTTGTAGGCAAGTGGAAGCAGTTATTTTGGACACTAGGCCATGTCATCATATACTTAGCTCTAAATTGCTGAGTCATGCAGCATTCTTCAAAGTGACGCATGAATGTACTACATTGCCTTAGTTAATTTCCACTACACTATAACAGGCAAAATAAACAAACAAGCTTAGATACAAAAATATTTTACTTTTGGCAATAAAAATAACAGATAAAATAATAAAGTATGAGAAATTATATTATGTTCGTTGACATTATATAATATTTTTTTCTAATAAACAGCAAAGAAGAAAGAAAATGATGAAATTAAATAAACAATATAATAAAAAGGGATAACAAGAAAATTATAAAAAATTATTTCGTAATAGAAATTAATTGATTGAGTTTAGTCTCGAATCTTGACCATAGATGTACTAAGTGCCACTACTTATGAGCATCCCATGCTCCACTCTTGCTTCTTTTAAATTTGTTCTCTCCATAAGCATGGCAGTTTTTTTTTTTCCTTTTCTGTTCTACATTCTTTTTTTTTTTTTTCTATTTGAGCGTGCGGTTCTTCTAATTTACAAGAATATGTTGCGGTTCCTATATTTTCTCTGGTTTCAAAGACTTGTATTTATTTTAATCATATGGACGGACTAGATAATTTTTAAATTGAATTATAATAGATAACTTAAAAATAAATCATTAGTTTATTTCTAATTTATTAAAAATAGATTAAAAATTAATCAATTCCGGATTTACTTAATAAAAAATTCAAACTATCTATTACGGTTTTTAATCGATCGATATCCAATCCATTCATTTAGAGTATATTATGTTTGATTTAATAAAAAGTATATTATGTTTTATTTTAAAAAGTAATTTAATAAAATAAATTTTAATATTGTACTCATTCTTGAACTTTTTTTTTTGACAGAAACTCATTCTTGTACCTTAACATTGTAGAGTCCAGGTCCCTTAAAAGATTTTTTTTTTTTACTAGTAAAGTCCCTTAAAAGACCTGTGCTCAATTAATAAACTTTAAACTACTTGACACAATAAATTACAAAAAAAAATGTTGAATGGTCCATTTATCTAGTAACAAATTGTAATCCAATCCAACTATATTCCATTAATTTTTACTTTTTAAATTGGTTGAATTTATACATGGATGGATCAGATGATTAGTGACTAAATGAATTGAATTGTCTCCCATACCTTCAATGAACCTTGGTTCAAATTGTGAACTGCATCACATGATGTTGCTAAAACATTGCATTTGTGGTAGTACCCGCAAGCGCATCACATCACATTACAGTGTGCTTGAAAATCACCAAAAAAATTCACAACACAAAGCTGCAATGTAATGGATGTAATAGCTGTATTTGACCAAACTAGACATTAAGGTCCTCACACACAAATTGTTCCTTATTCTTTCTCTTTCTTTGTAGATTTAAATGGAATGGATGGAGGAATTTAAAATTTTGAGAAATTTTAAATTCTAAGAATTTCAAATACTTCAATTGAAATTCTTTTATTTTCAAAATTTTGTGTTTGGATAAAAAAAGTTAAAATTATGAGGGTGAAAAAAAATGAATGAAAAAAAAGAAAAGATATGATTGGTGTGATACATGTTCCTCTATGCTCAGATCCGATCATCGATGTTTCACAATCTCATACGGTGTTTCTTAAAGAAGAATGTAAGAAGAGAATTCCAATTTCTCACATTTTAAAAGGAAATTGAAATTCCAGATTTTTAGTTGTTCAAAATTCTGTTTTTAAATTCCAAAATTTTAAATTCATCACAAAAAAACATCCAAACAATGAATTCTAAATTATAGAAATTCAAATTCTCTGATAAATTACTTTTCTCAGTTAAAATTCTCTATCCAAACATACTCTAAGGGTTATATATGAAGATTTATGGACCGTAGCAAATTTTTTTTTTCATCCCAGTGGACGATAGCGAGTTGATGATAAACCGAATGTGAGATTTGAGAGGAAGCAATACGTGATGTGAGATTTTAAATATGAGTATTTTTTAAGGAAAGATTTTTCATGCTAGTTATAATATATTACATGAGAAATTTTATGATACCACAGAAAATTAGGATTTTGATACTGTTATTGACAAACCATGCCACCCTCTCCCTCCTTTTCTCTTTCTCAACCTGTACTTTTAGAATTAATATCTCACTTGAGTTGAGACATACGTTGGAAATAATAAATAAATAATAATTAAAAATTAATTTGTAATTGGATTAAATAAGAAAAGTTTTTGAAGGTATCCGTTACTTGATGAAAGTAGTAATTATAAATGGGTTAATACATATTAATATAAAACCAAGTCTGATAGAAAAATATTTTCTTTAATATCTAATCATCACAAACATAGAGAGACAAAATAAAATAATTAATAGAGTGAAATTTTATTTTTCTCTTATTCCAAGAAATCAAAGTACAGCGAAAAGAAAGGACCAGAGAGAAATGTGCACATTGTTTATCTATTAGTTGTCACAATAATAGTTTTTAAGATCTTATTGATTTTTTATTATTGTTAATTTAAGAAACTCTTAAAATTTTTATATGTGACATTCAAGCAATAGTTATTAAATTTATGATTTTTCAAGAATAATTTATTTTCTTTTAATTATGCATGAATTCTAATTATAAAATTTAAAAACTTTATTTTTCCGGTGTGTTTTGGTTGTTGCATCTTATGCATTTGATATATAATAAAGAGAAAGTATTTTAATTTGAATAGAATGAAAGGAATTAAAAATGTACGGCTTAAAAGCATTCTCGCACAATTGTAAAAGGAATAGGAAATTCTTTTTGGAATTGTTATTCCAACCCTCTTTTTTCTATTCTCAATACCACGTGCTCATTTTTTTTCCAAATGTTATTGTTGAATGTCATTAAAGGATTTAAAGTTTATATCCTGAAATTAAATTAACGTGAATGTTTTGAAATTATCAGTAGCAGTAAATATGTATATGCTATATATTTGCTTGAATGTGTTTAAATGCAAAATGCAAATAAATGAGAATATTATTTTATGGTCTGGAATGAAATTAATAAAATGACTATGAATTGTAATAACAATAAGTATGTGCAGGCCATATATTTGGTTGGAATTAAGTGTATGATAGATTTGTTAGTCACCAAAGTGACCAAATCTATAAGGTTATTTAATTCCAAATTAATGATTATTTCAATTACTCATAGAATAATGGATGCTAAATTATATGATTATTGTTTTATGGGTACATTGAAATTCATTGTTATAAGGCATTTATGGATCGCCCAAAGGTTGATTAGTTGTTATTATAATTGATGAATATAATTGTAGGCGATTTGTGTGTATCATTAGTTTTATTTATATACCCAAAGGAAATAGGTACTATTAATTGATGCATATTTAATTACCAAATAATGTTAAGAATTTTATCAACATCATCATGTTTGTATGTTATGTGTTGGTGTATCACCCAAAGGAGAGAATCAATATACACTGACCATTATCTGAACAAATCATCTGTATGACATGTGTTTTGTGTCTCAAAACACTTATGAGAATTTTATTATGAAGAGAAAGTCCATTTTAAAGTTTGGAAAAGATCTAGCAGACTCAACCTAATGTTCATGAGAATGACTATTGCAGACATTATTAAGACAACTCTCCCTAAGATCGATAATGCTAAAGAGTTTATGGGGTTAGTGGGAGAGCACTCTCAAACAACTAATAAGTCTCTTGCTGGGATATTAATGAGTACAATGATCACCATGAAGTTTGATGATTCACGTACTATGCATGAACATGTCATTAAGATGACAAACATCGTAGCAAGACTTAAGACTTAGGGAATGGTTGTGAATGAGAACTTCCTTGTCCATTTTATTTTGAACTCATTATCGTTTGAGTATGACCCGTTCCAAATGATCTATAATACCATGAAAGATAAATGGAATATGCATGAATTGCATAACATGTTAGTTCAGGAAGAAATGAGACTTAAGAATCAAGGAAGTCACTCAGTCCATTATGTAAGCCACCAAGGGAATCAAGGAGTTGAAAAGAAATTTATGAAGAAGCATGATAAAGGTAAAGGGCCATTAAAGATTAATGACGACTCTTTGCAAATCCAGAAGAAGGTATCAAAGGGCAATAATTGACAATTTTGTGGGAAATTCGGACACTTCCAGAAGGATTGCCTAAAGCGTAAGTCTTGATTCGAAAAGAAAGGTGAGCTTAATACTCATGTATGTTTTGAATCAAACTTAATTGAAGTTCCCCATAATACATGGTGGATTGATTCTAGATGTATGACTCGTGTTTCTAATAGTATGTAGGGATTCCTTACAATCCAAATCGTAAGTCCAAATAAGAAGTTCATCTTCATGGGGAATAGAGTGAAACCTCCAGTGGAAGCAGTTGAGACTTATTGTTTAAAACTTGACACTGGACATCATTTAGATTTACTAAAAACTCCTTATGTACCTTGTTTATTTAGGAATTTAGTTTCATTATCTAAACTTGATGTTACTGGATACTCTCTTTTAATTTTAGTAATGGATGTTTCAATTTATTTAAGCATAATCATCTCATTGGTACTGGTGTTCTTTGTGATGGTTTATAAAAATTAGATGGTTTGTATGCTGAAATCGTTTTAACTTTGCATCATAATGTTGGCACTAAATGTAGTTAAGTGAATGAACAATCTGATTTCTTGTGGCATAAAATTTTAGGTCAAATTTCTAGAGAAAAGATGAAAAGATTAATAAAGAATGAAATTCTTCCTAATCTAGATTTTACGGATCTAAATATTTGTGTGGATTGTATTAAGGGAAAACAAACAAATCATACAAAGAAAGGATCTACAAGAAACACTCAATTTCTTGAAATTGTACATACTGATATTTTTGAACTTTTTGATGTTAATTCTTTCGAAAAAAAAAAATACTTTATCACCTTTATTGATGACTATTCACGTTATGATTATGTCTACTTACTGCATGAGAAATCTTAGGCAGTGGATGTCTTAGATATTTACTTGAATGAAGTAGAAAGACAATTAGGCATAAAAGTGAAAGTTGTTAGGTCTGATAGAGATGGTGAGTATTATGGAAGATACGATGAAATTGGGCAATACCCAGGTCCATTTGCTAAACTCCTTTAGAAACATAGCATTTATGCGTAATACACAATGCCGGGTACACCACAACAAAATGGTGTATTAGAAAGGTGTAATAGAACTTTAATAGATATGGTTAGGAGTACGTTAAGCAATTCAACATTACCTGTATCTTTATGGATGCATGCCTTGAAAACTATCATGTATTTGTTGAATATGATTCCTAGTAAGGCAGTTCCAAAGACACCTTTTGAACTGTGGATGAATAGGACTCCTAGTATAAAGCACTTGCATGTTTGGGGTAGCTAGGAAAAAATAAGGGTTTATAATCCACAAGAAAGAAAATTGGATGCAAGAACAATCATTGGATATTTCATTGGTTATCCAAAAAAGTCAAAGGAGTATATGTTTTATTGTCCTAATCATAGTATGAGAATTGTCGAAACTGGAAATGCAAGGTTAATTGAAAATGATGAAATCAGTGGAAGTAAAGTTCCACGAGATGTGAAAATTAAAGAAGTTAGAGTGCAAGTCTCTTTAGCTTGTGCCTCTAGCAATAAGGTGATTGCTCCTTTAGTCGTTGTTCCAAAAAATAATGAAAAGGAACAACACAACAATGAGCCCATGATACATAATGAACCTATTATGGAAGAACCACAAGAACTAACATTAAGGAGGTCTCAAGAGAAAGGAAACCAACTATTTCGAATGGCTATGTGGTATACTTACATGAAACATAAATAGACTTAAGCATTAGTGATAATGATCTAGTTTCATTTCCACCAAGCTGTAAGATGTGATAATTCTGAGAAGTGGTTAAATGCCGTGAAAAAAGAGATAAATTTCATGGAACATAATGGTGTTTGGGACTTTGTAGAATTTCCAAAAGATTGTTAGAGAGTTGGTTGTAATTGGGTCTTCAAGACTAAACGTGACTTTCATGGTCTCATGACAACCTTAAACGTTACAAGGCTAGACTTATTGCTAAGAGATTTACTCGAAATATAACATTGAGAGACGTTTTCACCGATCTCACGAAAGGATTCTTTCAGGATTATCATGGCGTTAGTAGCCCATTATGAGTTGGAGCTACATTAGATGAATGTGAAAACTTCCTTTCTTAATGGAGATTTAAAGTAGAATGTTTATATGGACCAACCAATAAGGTTTTCAGTTGAAGGAAAGGAACACATGGTATGCAAATTAAAGAAATCAATATACAATCTTAAGTAAGCTTCTCGCCAATGGTATTTGAGGTTTAATGATATCATTGCTTCCTTTAGATATAAGGAAAATACTATTGATTAGTGTATATATCTGAAGGTCAGTGGGAGTAAGGTTACTTTTCTAATTCTATATGTTGATGATATCTTGCTTGCAACTAATGATCTTGGTCTTCTTCATGAGACTAAGAAGTTTCTCTCGAGTAACTTTTAAATGAAAGATATGGGTGAGACAAACTATGTGATATGGATAGAAATATTCTGTAATAAATCACAAAGATTGTTAGATGACTTATCTCAGAAAGCATATATCAATAAAGTACTAGAGAGATTTGGGATGAAAAAGTGCTCAGCATCACCCGTTCCAATTTAGGAAGGAGACAAATTTATTCTCACACAATGTCGTAAATGATTTGGAACAAAAACAAATGGAAGCAACTTCGTATGCATCAGTTGTTGTTGCATCTACCTTGGAAGCTAAATTTGTAGCATGTTTTTGTAGATGCAATTGGCTTTGATGTTTTGATGATGATCATGATGATGTGTTGCAATTGATGCAAATGGGCTTTTCAAGATTAAAATTCAAGACAATACTTCAAGATTACAAGGCACAACATCAAGATGATCACTAGAATATTAGGAAGGGAATTCCTAATTGAATTAGCAAAGGTTTGGCCAAGTAAGTTAAAATAAAAAGTGTTTTTCAAAGGTTTTACTCTCTGGTAATCGATTACCAGAGGATGTAATCGATTACCAGTGGCCAAATACGTTTTATAACAGCTATAAAAATTTGAATTCAAAATTTTAGACTGTGTAATCGATTACACAATTTTGGTAATCGATTACCAGCAGTTAGTAAACGTTTTAATTCAAATTTTAAAAGCTGTAATCGATTACACAATTACTGTAATCGATTACCAGACAGGAAATTCAGAAAAATAATTTCAAGAGTCACAACTTTTCAAAGGCTTTACTCATGACCACCAATGGTCTATATATATGTGACTTAAACACGAAATTGCTTAGAGATTTTCAGAACAACAAAGTGTTTATCCTCTCAAAGAGCAATTTCATTTTATCCTCTTAAGAATTCCTTGGCCAATTCAATTGCAATTCATTAAGGAATTAATTGAGTGCTCAATCTGTAAAATCCATCTCTTTCAAGAGAGATTTGTTCCTCTTCTTCTTCTCATTCTCTAAGGGATTAAGAGACTGTGAGTCTCTTGTTGTAAAGAATCTCTAAACACAAAGGAAGGGTTGTCCTTGTGTGTTTAGAACTTGTAAAAGGAATTTACAAGTTAGTGGAACTCTCAAGCGGGTTGCTTGGGAACTGGACGTAGGCACAAGGGTGTGGCCGAACCAGTATAAAACTGAGTTTGCATTTTCTCTTCCCTTAATCTCCTTTATTTATTATTGCTTTATACTCATAATTCAAGTTGCTTCATTTGAATTAATATTTAAGAAGATTGTCATTAAGGGAATTCATAACTTAAGTAAAAAGTAAGATAGATTTTTAATTAGGAGAAAAGTTTGGAATGTCTTAATTCAACCCCCCCTTCTTAAGATATCTGAGGCCACTTGTCCAACAAGTGGTATCAGAGCTTCATTCTTGTACAAAGTTTAGAAGCTTCAAGAAAAAGATGGCCTCAGCAAATTCCTTATTTCCAGAAGGGAATTCTATCAATAGACCTCCAATCTTTAATGGAGAGGGTTACCACTACTGGAAAACCCGAATGCAAATTTTTATCGAGGCAATAGATCTAAATATCTGGGAAGCCATTGAAATAGGGCCTTATATACCCACCACAGTAGAAAGAGTTTCAATAGATGGTAGTTCATCAAGTGAAAGCATAACCATAGAAAAACCTAGAGATAGATGGTCTGAAGAGGATAGAAAACGAGTACAATACAACCTAAAAGCCAAAAACATAATAACATCTGCCCTAGGAATGGATGAATATTTCAGAGTTTCAAATTGCAAGAGTGCTAAGGAAATGTGGGACACTCTTCGATTAACACATGAAGGAACTACAGATGTTAAAAGATCTAGGATAAATGCACTAACTCATGAGTATGAATTATTTAGAATGAATACAAATGAAAATATTCAGAGTATGCAAAAGAGATTTACACATATAGTAAATCATCTAGCAGCCTTAGGCAAAGAATTTCAAAATGAAGATCTTATAAACAAGGTGCTAAGATGTTTAAGTAGAGAATGGCAACCCAAAGTAACGGCTATTTCTGAATCAAGAGATTTGTCTAACATGTCTCTTGCCACTTTATTTGGTAAGTTGCAGGAACACGAGATGGAACTATTGAGATTGCACCAAAATGAAGAAAATGACAAGAAAAAGAAAGGAATTGCTCTTAAAGCATCATCCTCAATTCAAGAAGAAAGTGATCAGGATAATGATGCAGATGATGATGATGATCTAAGTTTCTTTGTAAAAAGGTTCAACAAATTTCTTAAAGTAAGAGGAAATCAGAGGCGACCAAATTTTAAATCAAAGAGAAGGACAGAAAATTCATCCTCTACTCTAAAATGCTTTGAATGCAATCAACCTGGACATCTGAGGGTTGATTGTCCCATCTTCAAGAAAAAGATGGAAAAATCTGAAAAGAAAAATCATAGTGAGAAGAAACTAAAGAAAGCATACATCACATGGGATGAAAATGATTTGGAATCCTCTGATGATTCTGAAAATGAAGAGATAAATCTTTGCCTTATGGCAAAAAGTTACGAAAGTGATGAAGAGGTAACATCTTCAAACAACTTATCTATTTCTTTTGATGAATTGCAAGATGCATTTGCTGATTTGCATAAAGAATCAATTAAACTTGCAAAATTAGTTTCATCATCAAAGAAAACAATTTCAAATTTAGAAAATGAAATTTCAAAATTAAACAAAGAATTAGATCTTCTTAGAAATGAAGTTTCAATCTCTAAAACAAATGAAAAAGTTAATATCTCCACTATAAATGACAAGAAAATAACAGATTCTTGTAGTTGTTGTGATAAATATGTAAAGGAAATTAAAGAGTTAAAAAATTCACTTGCAAAATTTTCATATAGTAGAAATAATTTAGATGTTATATTAAGTAAACAAAGATATGTGTCTAATAAAAATGGACTAGGGTATAAATCTGAAAAACTACAAAAGGTTCATAAAAACTTTTCCACTTCCACACAAAAATGTAATTCTAATTCTATCACTTGTTTTTACTGTGGAAGAAGAGGACATGGCATATCAACTTGCTACTTCAAGAAAAATTACAGTAATATTAAAATGATATGGGTCCCAAAAGGATCCTCAGTTAATACTAACATGCAAGGACCCAATAAAATTTGGGTACCTAAGTCAAAAACTTGATTATGCAGGTATCTTTGAGAAAGAAGTGGTACATAGATAGCGGATGCTCAAAACATATGACTGGAGATGCATCAAATTTTACACACATATCTCCAAAGAAAAGCGGGCATGTAACATATGGTGACAACAACAAAGGAAGAATTCTTGGAGTGGGTAAAATAGGTACAAATTCTTCAAACTCCATTGAAAATGTTCTACTTGTTGAAGGTCTTAAGCATAGCCTGCTTAGCGTTAGTCAACTATGTGACAAAGGCTATCTAGTATCATTTGATTCTCAGAAATGTCTTATAGAACATAAGCATGACATTGATATAAAGCATGTAGGACATAGAGTCAATAATGTTTACATGATAGACTTAAGCATAAAACAAGAAAACAATCATTGCTTTCTTAGTAAAGATGATGATCCATGGTTATGGCATAAAAGAATTGCTCACATAAACATGGATCACTTAAATAAATTAATTTCAAAGGATTTAGTAGTTGGTTTGCCTAAATTGAAATTTGAAAAAGATAAATTATGCGATGCATGTCAAAAGGGCAAACAAACAAGAGTCTCATTCAAATCTAAAAATGTTGTTTCAACCACTCGACCATTACAGTTATTGCATATGGATCTATTTGGTCCATCTAGAACCATGAGTTTTGGAGGAAATTACTATGCTTTAGTTATAGTTGATGATTTCTCTAGATATACTTGGACATTATTTATTACACATAAAAGTGATTCATTCCATGCATTTAGGAAACTTGCTAAAGTCATACAAAACAAGAAAAATCTCAAGATTGCATCCATTAGAAGTGATCATGGGGGTGAATTTGAAAATAAAGATTTTGAATTATTTTGTGATGAACATGGTATTGAACATAATTTTTCTGCACCAAGAACTCCTCAACAAAATGGAGTTGTTGAGAGGAAAAATAGGTCATTGGAAGAAATTGCAAGAACTTTATTAAATGATACTTCTCTTCCAAAGTATTTTTGGGCTGAAGCTGTCAATACTGCATGTTACATCATGAATAGAGCCTTGATAAGACCTATTTTAAAGAAAACCCCATATGAGTTATTTAACGATAGAAAACCTAATATTTCTCATCTACATGTTTTTGGGTGCAAGTGCTTTGTACTTAATAATGGTAAAGATAATCTAGGAAAATTCGATGCAAAATCTGATGAAGGCATTTTTCTTGGATATTCTTTACAAAGCAAAGCATATAGAATATATAATAAGAGAACTATGAATATAGAGGAATCCATTCATGTTACCTTTGATGAATCTAATGCTATATTGTCAACAAAGAATATGCTAGATGACATTGCAGATTCTTTAGAACATATGAACATTCATGAACAAGATTCTAAAGGAAATGACAAAGGAACAATGAAGATCCTCCAGAAGAAGGCAAATCCAATGATGCACTCCCAAGAGAATGGAAAACTTCAAGAGATCATCCCCTCGACAATATTATTGGTGATATCTCAAAAGGGGTAACAACTAGACATTCTCTTAAAGATTTATGCAATAATATGGCTTTTGTATCTATGATTGAACCTAAAAATATAAAAGAAGCCATAGTAGATGATAATTGGATCATTGCCATGCAAGAAGAACTAAACCAATTTGAAAGAAACAATGTATGGAAATTAGTAGAAAAACCTGAAAATTATCCTGTCATTGGAACAAAATGGGTTTTTAGAAATAAATTAGATGAACATGGGATAATTATTAGAAATAAAGCTAGATTAGTAGCAAAAGGGTATAATCAAGAAGAGGGGATAGACTATGAAGAAACATATGCTCCTGTTGCAAGATTAGAAGCCATTAGAATGCTTTTGGCATATGCATCCATAATGAACTTTAAACTTTATCAAATGGATGTTAAGAGTGCCTTTCTAAATGGCTTAATTCAAGAAGAGGTATATGTTGAACAACCCCCTGGTTTTGAAATTTCTGATAAACCAAACCATGTTTATAAATTACAAAAGGCTCTTTATGGTTTGAAACAAGCCCCTAGGGCATGGTATGAACGATTAAGTAATTTTCTTCTTGAAAAAGAATTCTCCAGAGGTAAAGTGGATACCACATTATTCATAAAGAGAAGGCATAATGATATTTTGTTGGTTCAAATATATGTTGATGATATAATTTTTGGATCCACTAATGATTCATTGTGCAAGGAGTTTTCCCTTGATATGCAAAGTGAATTTGAAATGTCAATGATGGGAGAACTAAAGTACTTTCTGGGATTACAAATCAAGCAAACTCAAGAAGGTATATTCATCAATCAATCCAAATACTGCAAGGAATTGATCAAAAGATTTGGGATGGATAGTGCAAAACACATGTCTACACCGATGAGCACTAATTGTTACTTAGATAAAGATGAATCTGGTCAGTCTATAGACATAAAACAATATCGAGGTATGATCGGATCTCTTCTTTATTTATCTGCTAGTAGACCTGATATTATGTTTAGTGTATGCATGTGTGCTAGGTTTCAATCCAACCCCAAACAATCACATCTAAGTGCAGTAAAGAGAATCATGAGATATCTATTAGGAACAATCAATTTAGGATTATGGTATCCTAAGAATTCAACATGTAACTTAATAGGATATTCTGATTCTGATTTTGCCGGGTCTAAAACTGATAGAAAAAGTACAAGTGGAACTTGTCAATTTATTGGATCGGCTCTTGTCTCATGGCATAGTAAGAAACAAAACAGTGTTGCTTTATCTACTGCTGAAGCGGAGTATATCTCTGCCGGTAGTTGTTGTGCACAAATTTTATGGATGAAGCAACAATTATCTGACTATGGCATCATTCTTGATCGCATACCTATTAAGTGTGATAATACTAGTGCCATAAATCTATCCAAAAACCCAGTTCAACATTCAAGAACTAAACATATAGAGATTAGACACCACTTTCTTAGAGATCATGTCTTAAAGGGAGATTGTGTATTAGAATTTGTTGATACTAAGAATCAACTTGCTGATATTTTCACTAAACCTCTCCCCAAGGAAGTGTTTTTCTCTATTAGAAGAGAATTAGGTCTCTTAGATGTAAGAGATTTAGAAAAATAGGAATTGATTGGTTGATTGATTAGTTGATTGATTGATTGATTTACTTTTTACCTTTTGATTGTAGATTATTTTGTTTGATCTTGTTTGAATTCTTGTTTTTATGATAGAATTTATGATTTCTTGTGTATATAGTAATTGAATGATTGAATTTAGTGTATTAGTAGTGAAAATTAGTCATATAAGATGTATTTGAGCATAAATATAGATATTCTCTTAGAAACTAGCCTAGGATAGGCTCTGGTAATCGATTACCACTCAATGTAATCGATTACACTTGAACAGGCAGCCTGTAATCGATTACAACATCCTGTAATCGATTACCAGAAGGCTTATTGGGCCTGTAATCGATTACCAATACCTGTAATCGATTACAATGCGTCATCTTCTATAAATACTCACGAAATCGGAGCTCGTGCGCAGCCAAAGCTTCCTCCACGTTTTCCTCCATACCTAGAACTTCAAACCTTCGATTCTCACTCGATTCTTCACCAAATCACGTCCCGTAAAGCCCAATCTTCCTCTTTTTCACTCCTCTTTCACTTCCACCGATCAAAATCCAGAAAAACTTCATCAAATGGCAGAGCCATCAAAGAAGAGAAAGGGATCATCTTCCACCGCCACCGCTGCTGCCCATCGCCGTCACGGCCCATCCGGAGCACCCACAGCACCTATTCCTCCTTCTTTGTCATCTCCAAGATCATCAACATTGTTTTCATCCGATGATCAACGTCTACGGTACCTTTCTCAGTTTTCTTCTAGAATAATCTTAGACCCTAAGTACCTAGACGTAGAGTTCTTTAATGATGAAACGTTTGATTGCTATCAAGTGTTTCAAAATTCTGGTCTTGTTGATTTCATGTCATTTAAATTGCCATATTATCCTGAACTTGTAAAGGTCTTCTACTGCAATTTAAAAATTCAGGATGGTATTATTATGTCTGAGGTGCATGGTACTTCTATGGTCATTGATCAGTCACTTTTCTTTTCTTTGACTCATTTACCCAGTCAAGGTGCACCTTTTGAGGGCACCATTGTTGATGACTGGAAATTCGATTATTCGAGTCATGATGCTCGTCGCATGGTCTGCAATGATCAAGCTGACATGACCGGTAGATTGTTGGCCGGGTCATTAACTTTTGATAATCGCATCATGCATTATATCATTGTTAGAATTTTGCTTCCTCGGTCTTCAAATTTAGCACAAGCCTCTGAGGAGGATTTGATTCTTATGTGGGCTTTTCTAACCGGTCGTCAGATCGACTGGGCCCATTTGGTTCGGTACCGAATGCATAAGGCATTACGGGCCAATGCACCTCTTCCTTATCCACACTTGATTACTCTGTTTTTGCGTCATTTTCAAATTCCGCTTGATGATGAACCCTTTGTTCAAGTCAAGCGTTCCTTTGCAATTGGTGCTGGTGCAGTGACCTCCTTTGGGTATCGTAAAGATCGGAATGGACAATGGCTGAAGAAGGATGCACTCCCTCCTCAAGATGAACGTACTCCTTCACCTCCTCCTCAACGTGAGGATTCCGCTCTCATGAATGAAGTCCTCTCTGAATTACGGGGTCTTCGTTCGTATGTTGGTGACCGCTTTGACTCGTTAGATTCACGCTTTGCCGGTATGGACATTCGTCTTACACAGCTTGAAGAGGATGTCGGATACATTCGTCAGAGTTTCGATCTTCCACCACCTCCTCCGTCTTCTTAGATTTTAGATTCTGAATATTTATCTTTTATAAGCCGTGTATTTTGGCTTTTGGTTTCTTAGAATTTACATTATTATGCTAAGTACTTTGCTTATTTATCTTGTGTTTTTAAATTTCAGTCTTGGATAGTTTGTGGTTGTTGACATTTTATGTTATTTGAATTCTGGTTTGATTATTTCTTGATTATGAGTTTGGCTTATTGTATTTAATACTCTGATACTTATATCTTGCTACTCCATTGTTATAACTGTGTTGATTTCCGAGTTCTTTGGCTTTTTGATGTTGCCAAAGGGGGAGAAAAAGGTTGTAGCAAAAGCTTAAGAAAAAGCTTAACAAACTTAGAAATCAAGTGATCATGTATTCCGCAATATAGGGGGAGAAAAACGGATGCACATTTTATCTATATACAATTGTTTGTTGCTTGCTTGAATCTTGATTTCAGGTATTGTATTGTCATCATCAAAAAGGGGGAGATTGTAGATGCAATTGGCTTTGATGTTTTGATGATGATCATGATGATGTGTTGCAATTGATGCAAATGGGCTTTTCAAGATTAAAATTCAAGACAATACTTCAAGATTACAAGGCACAACATCAAGATGATCACTAGAATATTAGGAAGGGAATTCCTAATTGAATTAGCAAAGGTTTGGCCAAGTAAGTTAAAATAAAAAGTGTTTTTCAAAGGTTTTACTCTCTGGTAATCGATTACCAGAGGATGTAATCGATTACCAGTGGCCAAATACGTTTTATAACAGCTATAAAAATTTGAATTCAAAATTTTAGACTGTGTAATCGATTACACAATTTTGGTAATCGATTACCAGCAGTTAGTAAACGTTTTAATTCAAATTTTAAAAGCTGTAATCGATTACACAATTACTGTAATCGATTACCAGACAGGAAATTCAGAAAAATAATTTCAAGAGTCACAACTTTTCAAAGGCTTTACTCATGACCACCAATGGTCTATATATATGTGACTTAAACACGAAATTGCTTAGAGATTTTCAGAACAACAAAGTGTTTATCCTCTCAAAGAGCAATTTCATTTTATCCTCTTAAGAATTCCTTGGCCAATTCAATTGCAATTCATTAAGGAATTAATTGAGTGCTCAATCTGTAAAATCCATCTCTTTCAAGAGAGATTTGTTCCTCTTCTTCTTCTCATTCTCTAAGGGATTAAGAGACTGTGAGTCTCTTGTTGTAAAGAATCTCTAAACACAAAGGAAGGGTTGTCCTTGTGTGTTTAGAACTTGTAAAAGGAATTTACAAGTTAGTGGAACTCTCAAGCGGGTTGCTTGGGGACTGGACGTAGGCACAAGGGTGTGGCCGAACCAGTATAAAACTGAGTTTGCATTTTCTCTTCCCTTAATCTCCTTTATTTATTATTGCTTTATACTCATAATTCAAGTTGCTTCATTTGAATTAATATTTAAGAAGATTGTCATTAAGGGAATTCATAACTTAAGTAAAAAGTAAGATAGATTTTTAATTAGGAGAAAAGTTTGGAATGTCTTAATTCAACCCCCCCTTCTTAAGATATCTGAGGCCACTTGTCCAACAGTTTTAAGGCTACAATTTAGGCTAATTGGTTGTTGAACTTTATTTCAGGATTTGGAATTGTCGAAGGTATTGTCAGGCTGTTAAAAATGTATTGTGATAACTCCGTAGGTTGTTGCATTTACCTTGGAAGCTGAATTTGTAACATGTTTTGAGGCTACAATTCAGACTAATTGACTATGGAACTTTATTTCAGGGTTTGAAATTGTTGACGGTATTGCTAGGCCACTGAAAATGCATTCTGATAACTTCACAGCAATATTTTTGAAGAACGACAAGTACTCTAACACTACAAAAAAAATGATTTCCAATGAAATATTTCTCACGGAATTTATTTCGTTGGAAATATTTGAATTTCCCACGACATTTTTCAAAGGATTAAATTCTGTCAGAAATTCAAAAAATTCTGATGGAATTTACCCACCGAAAAATTTTCCGCCGGAAAGTATATTATTTAATACCTTTCCGATGGATATTACGGAAGGAATGAGGTTCGTCGAAATTTTAATTTTACCCAATCAAAAGGGCCCCAATCCTAGCCCTCTTCCCAGCCATGTTTTTGACCTTGTATCCGTTGTGCCGTCCTGTGAGCCCACGCCATTGTGCCTTCACTGTGCCTTCGTTGTCGCTGTTCCCATTCCGGCTGCCATGCCCACTCCCGCCGCAGTGAGGTAAGGCTTGTTACATTTACTTTGTCTGTATATATACAGTATGAATTTCTCAATTTAAAATGTAGGTTTATCAAGGAATATCTTAGTAAGAAAATTCTTCGATTGTTTCCCATTGACTAACCTCCAAACTCCAAAAGCCAGACCAATTGTTTCCATTCAAATCAAAGAACGTCACTGATACAACAAAACATATGTTTTTTGTGCGACTGCTACAACCAAAACCGCCAAAAAAGAGAACATGCAATGCTGAAATGTTCAATCTTCTAGCTTCTTTGCAGTTGAAACTTTGTCAGCTGATATACCTGTATATGCTCAACTACTTGTTTTGGCATCAGTTACTGAAGCCCCTGAGCCAGCATTTTGCTTTGCTTCTGGTTGAGGACCCTAAATTAGAGAATATAGTTACCATTAGGTTCAAAGCATACATTTATAAATTATAGACAAATAAATTCATGCTCAGAGAAAGAACAACTAAATGCAATGGACTTTCAGTATAACCTAACAAGTATTTTACCCCAAACAAAGTTGAAAAAGCAAGGTAATTGAAACTGCTAGATCGGTAATACAAGTTTTTTTCTCCACATTTTTCTCTGTTAATTTCTGCTAAGAAATTATTTGTCAATTAGCCCATTTTAGGCTAATATTTCAGTTGATAAATTGTATTTTTTACTTTTTAAAAAAAATAGACAAAGACAATTTTTTACTTTAAAAAAAATTGATGCGTTGGTGGATAAAATCATGAACTATTGATAGTGTTGTATCCTCTGTTAGTCTATACCTTGACTGAAATTCCAGACAAACTGAAAAGGATCATGGACAAGAACCTCAAGGTTAGTAAATTTGGCTTGTTAATGAGCTTAACAATTTTTTTAGTGGATAAAATCACTATAAACCTTAATTCTGTTGTTGCTTACCATTAAGAAGTTTATCTTGGAATTACTTTGTGTGTTTTTCTGGTTATTCAATCAAAGAGGGCTGATAGAAAAATTTGTAGAACAAATTGTTGTGTAGGTGATACCTGGATGATTTAGAATGTTGTAGGTGATACCCTTCATATGGATGATTTAAAAAAAAATTGTAGTGTGAGAATTTGAGATATTTTTTTACAGCGGTGATGATGTTTATATGCTATAATTCCGAGTGTACCCGATCATTCGTCCAAGCTGCACTCCCTCGGTTATATTTGCTGTAAATTTGGATATAAACACTGAAGATAATGAGAACTATAAAATGACAAGTACTGCAAATAATAAGTAACAAGTTGGCAAAGAAGCAAACCAAATTGACAAGCAAAGTACTTAAATTTCTACCATCATTTTTTGAGGAATGAGGAGAATTAACAATTACTTAAAGCTTCATTACCATTTTATAATATAGTAGTATTAACTTTTCTTCTTACTTTTATTCATTACATATAACTGTAAGTGGTGCAACATCTTGTTTCTTTCTTTTAAGCTTGTGAGATATGTTACTGCTTTACTAGTATGCTTTTAAGGACTCTACTTAAGGTGATGTATACTATGCTATGGACTTCTCTGCTAGGTTATCAATTAATAATGTGTGTTCCAATCTTGTAATTTCTTATTGGCAATCGTTCTAGCTAGAACCCAAAATGTTTGTGAATAGAATTTATTACGCACCTTCTCCTTTAATCGTAATAATTTTATTCTTTGGAAAAATTGTATTGGTATTTGTATATATTGTTTGGGAATAATATATAACTATGATAGGAAAGTAATTAAGATAGCGAAAAACAGAATTCTAAAACACCATGTAAAAAATATATAAATAATATAATTGTGTTTGTTTATGATAGGATAGAGACATCTCAATAAGCAGTCATTTTACTAAAACAAAACAATTGAATTGTTACGGTTTTTTAATTCGGGAAATAAAAAATTAAAACAATTGAATTGTTACGGTTTTTTAATTCGGGAAATAAAAAATTTGTTATGATTATTTATCTAAAATTTTCTAGTTAATAGTTAGCTATCATCTAATTAAAGAAAAAAGTAAAACAAGTTTGGTACTGACAAAAAAATGGTCCTGGCTCTCCAAGTGGAGTAGGCCTCAAAGTTGACTCTATTATGGCTTTGTTTTGACCTTTATCAGATTAAAACACTTATAACTGCCAAGCAAACAACTTTCAACAGTACCTTGTCCGTTTGCACTTTGCAGTTAGTGGGGAATTGTACTTTCATTTTATTGCTCATATTAGGATTCTATTAGAATTTATATTTGATTGATTTTTAAAAAAATATTTATATCAATTAAAATGTTGATAATAAATTTGTTATAATGAATTCAAGTATTAATATACTAGTAAATTAGAATAAGAATATTGAAATTATTATTCACATAAGCATGGGTTTTGTTTTAGACTAGCTAGTATTAGGCTTGGCAAAAGATTCAATTATCCAACTCAAATCATAAAGGAAATCTTAGACTAGCATCTTGTCACAGTGACCATCAATTTTTTGCCGTGATCATGCATTCAATCAAGACCTATACCTAATTGATAAGTGATTAACTATCACATGACCTTACACCTAAACTATTAGTGTATTTCCCTTACAACGTATGGGTTCTTTTTACCCATTTTGCTCCTTTCATTAGGTATAAACTTTTTTAAACATATTATTTATGTGAATTATTCATAATTTTACTAAAAAATGTAATTAATCATATTTAGTAAAATGTATCATTTCAATCAATTTTAACCAATTAAAAAGTGTTGAAAAGAATGTGTCAAAAAATATAAGCTTGACATTTTTCATAGGTACATATTTAGGCAAACGACATAAAATGGGCAAAAAACAAAACAAAACATGGTATTATTTAATAATACAAAAAGAAAAACCTTTCTTTGATGAGAATAAATATACTTTATATGTATTTTTTAAATATATAGATAATGATTTTCAAACTTTTTTCTTTGTCTCTTACTCTCAGCTTCATAGTTGAAATTGTGTTGGGTGATCGTTTCATTACTCACATGTACGTTCTATTATTTATGATTAGAATTATTGTTACTACTAATAATAGAGATCACTGTAAGATTATGTATGTCGTTGGATGTACGATAGATGTTATAGTGACAGAAGCAGTTTAAAAGAGTCTTTTGTCGAGGAGGTTGAACAGTTTGTCAGCAAAGCTAGTCAGCAAGATTGTTATCACAATGATGGGGAATCAGATGTCCTTGTGTTATCAACAAGATTGACAATCAACATTGACATTTTACATTGTGTTTTTATTTTACATTTGTTTTCAATTAAACTTCATGATTTATTTTAGTTTATGTTTTGGATTTATCAATTTCACTATTTCTTAATTATAAGTATGCATTAATTCAAATATTTACAGTAAATAATATAAATATATAAAATAATTGCTAAATTGTCAATGATAGATGGTAAAAAAGAAAAACAATTGAAATAATGAATTATTTGTAGAATACAATTTCTGGCGGAAAATAATCATGGGAAATTTCCAACAGATTTTCCGTCGGAAATTTCTAACAGATTTTCCCACAAAAATAATCATGGGAAATTTTCGACGGACGATTTTTGTTGGAAATTTCCCATGAACTATTTCCGACGGAAAACAAAAATTTCGTGAGTTAAAATTTCCAACGACCATTTTTTTGACAAATTGTTGTCCGTCGGAAATTCCCAATTAATGACGGATTTTTAACGTTTCTGATGGATTTTGTCTGTCGGAAAATAACTTTTTTTTTTGTAGTGTAAAGGTGTTAAGCATATGGAATTGTAGTACTTTATCGTGAGAGAAATTTAGAAACAAAGAGTGTCAATAAAACATATTAGCACAAACTTTATGATAGCTGACCCTTTGACAAAGAGATTACTACCCAAGACATTTATAGAACATGTTGAAAGTATGAACATTATTGTTATTGATGATCATTAAATGCAATTTACCTTATGCATTTTAGTGACACTCTAAGCTCATTTATGATATGTTTTTTTTACCCGTTCTCTATGTTTGCATGCATATTTGTATTAGAGTAATGTTAATAGGTTTTGTCTTGAATAAAGATGTTATGTTGGACTAATTATGTTCTCCTAACTAATGGTCATATTAAGGAGAAGACTAATTTGTAGTACTTGGAAGGGACTACGTCGATTAAGTGATGTACAACCGTCATGACTCAAATTGATTCTTATTCTTAATCATGAAATTATGATGTACCCAATGTATAAAACAATTTAGTCATTTTAATGTACATTATGTTAGTTCAATCTATTCATTCATTTAGTCCATAATGTTTGGTAATATCACATGAGTCAAGTGAGAGAATGTTAGAATTAATGTCTCATGTGAGAGACATGTGACTTATGTAGGGATTAATAAATAAATAATTAATAATTAAGGACTAATTTGTAATTGGATTAAATAGGAGAAATTTTTTAGAGGTAATTGCTAATTGATGAGAGTAGTGGTTATAAAGGGGTTAATACCCACTAATGTGAAATGAGACCCCCTTCTTTAATCTATAGTCATCACAAACGGAAAGAGACAAATAATATTCTCGGGAGTGAAATCTTGTTTCTCTCTTTTTTCAAGAAATTAAAGTACACTAGAGAGAAGTTTCATTATGGAGAAAGATACATATTATATATCTATTATTTGTGAGAATTTTATTCCTATAATCATTAATCTAAGAAACCCTTAAAAGTTTTACACATTAAACTAATCACTAAAAAAGAAATGTTAATAACAGACTTTTTGAACACATTTATTATAAATAATTAAAATTTATATATTTTGCTAAGTCTTACGAGTCTTTTTGTTTAGTGATGGATCCATAATTTTTTTTAGTAGAAGCAAAGAAATAAATCATAATGTTTTTACTAACAAAAAAGATATTATAAGATATTATAAAATATACAATCTCATGATAAAAAAAAATCAAAATGCCTAAGTTTTTACATATTTAAAAGGATAAAATTAGTGCAATTTGTTTTCTCTTTTATTTTACATTGTTTTATTTTAAAAATTATTTTACTAGTACAATACCTATTTTTATGGGGGCAAAAATGATAATAATCATTTAAAGTATTCAAGTAAAAAATTTACTTAGAACAATTGTCTCCATAATTAGTAACGTGCATCCGTTCCTATTTTATAATTTTAAATAAAATTTAACTAATAGTAAATTGTATTATAAATAATATATTGTTAATACTCTTTTAACTAAAAAAAAAAAACAATTATATCAAAATCCTCATTTGTATTCTGAATTCCCGGTCAACAAAAATTAATAACAAATTTTTATCAATAAATTTTTGTACATATTTCTCATGATACCGTAGCAAATCAACTCATTAACTAATTAAGAGAAGCCATAAGAGCATGCTTCTCCTCAGTATCCAAATTCACTACGAATAGCAGAACCATCTCCCTATCTGTGAATTCTGTTAACCAACCAGCGAGAACTTTAAGGTTAATAACGTTTCAACTTTTGGCATATATATATATACACTTGCAGAAATACAAACGAGTGTGTCCGTACTTCTATTACATTATTATTTTCATTACATTATCATATTTTATCATGCTAAAATTTATATATTGAAATAATATCTCTTATTATATGTAAATTGATGTGCATATTAATTTTAACTTAATATGTTTTATAATATATACATAATTTTATTTCTTATGTTTCTTTATTTGTTATGATAATATAATAAATTAAGATACTATATTTGTAAATATATGGTTATCTATATATAATTGATCAAATCATTTGTAGTATATACTTGAATATTATTTTATTTGATAAATGTATTTGTGAATTATTGAAATGGTAACATTATTATGTCACTATTAATTTTTTTTCTTCCTATTTTGATCTTTAATATCTTTTCTCTTAGGTGTATATACTTTAGATTTTTTATATATATTTCAAAGTAAGATATGTGATGAAGAGAAAAATAAGAGAAATGAATAAATATATAAAGTAAATATAAAAAAATATGTGTAGAAAGTAAATATTATCTAAACAATTTTCTAATTGTAATTGTAAAACAAAAAAAAATCATTCAAACCATGCTCCCTTTGATAGTATTTTTGAGTTTGTTATCATTTTTTTAAACATTAATACCCAAAATTAACAAATTATAGAAATATACAATGGTGTTTGTTTTTTCGCTAGCGTTGAGAAATTTCTAGGACAATGAAAAATAATTAATTAATATTTTTTATTTACCATTTTAGAAAAAAAATTAAGGATAATATTATGTTAAAGTCATTAGGGGAACACCTAGCATAAAATATTAAAATTCATGTTTTTTTTTGTAACGAAACATTCATATTTTAATGACTTACATAAATTCATTTCATAAACTCCCATTATCTTAAACACCTCACAAAATTTTAATAAAACTATTTCCTAACATTGTTAACTATCGATTAAATCATTTTTCATAAGTTGATATTCATGATCTAAATATAAAATTCAGCAAAAATTTCTTATCCAAATAAAAATAAAAAAATCAATTTTATTAAAAATTTATACAACTTAATACTATAAACATGACATGATCAAAGACAAAAAGAGAGAGAAATATATCATTCGTTCTTCACAATTATGTTCCTTTCTTCTTTTTCCTTTCCAATAGACTCATGGCATGCAAACTTTAAATACCTCAACTACACACAAAAATGAGAGAGAAAAAAAATCAGAGCAAAAAACAACAAATGAAAGTTAATAAAAGGCAAAATTAATTTGAAAAATTAATTGAAAATGTAAATAAAAATAAATCATAAGAAAAAAAATAAAAATTCTATAAAATGTATGAGATTTTCTAACTTTGCCTACCTTGTGTCTTTCCTATTCTATCCTCAGATCAAACACTTTGTCAATATAGTACCATCCATGTTTTCACCATCCTTGAATTGATATTAGAAAATTATGTATTCTCATGATTTTTTTTCCTAAAGACACAAAGATAATAATATTTTTAAAAAAAAATTATAGTATGAATGAGATAAAGAAAATATTATTAGTTTTTTTCTTGTGTGTAAAAATAATTAAAGAAGAAACAATAAAGTAAAAAAGAAATAATACACAAAGGATGACCAAATGGGAAGAGATGGTTGTTGTCTAATTCTTTTTTTCAGTAAATACACATTCTTTCTCCTACTTTTTTCGAATCTATAATACTTTGCAATTTAATTCACAATATACATTACTCGAGACTTTCTCTCTCCTTTTTGTTTTTTAATTTAAAATATTATAAAATATAAATATTATATTATATAATTTTTTAATTGGTTTTAAAATTACTTATTTATTAAATTAAATTTTATAATTTTGTTTTTTATATTTTGTTAAAAAAAATATACAGATAAAGGAAAATAAAAAAATTAGATAAAATTAGAGTACGATTTTTTAGTTACTTTGTATGTATTTTTATAGTTAAATTTATGTGCTGTTGATATTTTTTTTGTTATGTTTGTTAATTAAAAAAAATAAGAAAATTAGTTAGTAGTATTAAAATAAACTAAAAAACACAATAAAAAAATAATTGATATATCTATCTTATATAATAGACATAAAATTTCAAAGGGTAATAACTGCTATATTGAAAATATCTTTAAAAATATTTATTGAAAATATCTTTAAATAAAAATATATTGAAAATATATTTAAAAATATTTATTTAGCAGTTATTTTTGGCCTAAGTGATAAAAATTGATATTTTTATTTATGGCTTGCAGATATGAAAAGAAAAGATTAAAACATGCAAAAGATACTTATAACTGTTAAATATGAGCTATTTTTTATAGTAAAAATATATTGAAAATATATTTAAAGATATTTAATTAGCAATTATTTTTTGCTGCCACCCGAATCGATGTGACAAGAATATGAACAAGATTAATGGGGTCATGATCCAAAGAGGACGACAAAGTGTCGTCCGTTTCAACTCGCATTCCTATTGAGAGATGAACGAAGAAGAAAATGAACGAAAAAGTAGAAAAAATATGAAAGTTACCGAACATGGTCATAACAAAAACAATTGTCCTAGTATATTTCTATCTTAAATTTTTCCTTAGCCAAGTGTAATTGTTTAAGTATTTTATTGATAATGCAATATAAAGTTCTTCTATAAATAAGTTCTTAAACAAAAAGTCTTCTCATTTTTAATTAAATGTAATGACATAAACAAACTAATTATATTTAGTAATATAATTATATTAAAAATAATTATATTAGAAAATTCAGATTTTAAATAAAAATATTCACCTACAAAATATGTTAAGTAAATTAAATAATAAAATAAAAATAATTATATTTAATAATATCATTTTCTTTAAAAAAATTAAAAAACAAAATTATAAAATTTAATTTAATAAATAAATAATTTTAAAATCAATTAAAAAAAATTATATAATATAATATTTATATTTTATAATATTTTAAATTAAAAAAATAAAAGGAGAGAGAAAGTCTCAAGTAGTGTATATTGAGATTTAAATTGCAAAGTAGTATAGATGAAAAAAAAAAAAGGAGAAAGAAGGTGTATTTATAAGAAAAAAAAAAACCTTAAAATGTATGTATAGAAATAGACGCAATAAATGGTGGAAACCCAATGCCAATAGTAGAGAGGAGTATATAGAGAGCACGTGAATATTTGAGGGAGAAAAGGTTTAGTGAGCCGTTTTTCCGATAACATGGGGGTAGTACGCAGTGACGGTTACACATTAAGCTATAGAACAGTGACAGTATCTACAACCGTGCAACTTTGTTCATGGAAAACCATCTCCCTATACTCATACTTAATGGAAAGAAAAAGTAGAAAACTTCATCTTATTAGAAACAAAAACAGGACATGAAGGAATATACTTATGCAAGTAGTGGTTAACAAATGAGTATGTAGCATTAACAAACAAACCCGGTTAAATGCAATTTCTTCATGGCTACTTTGTATTAGCTCAGCCAAGTCCTTTCTCAGTTGCCTTGCTATTGCCTGCCTCTTGTTCTTGAGTAGCCTGAGTCCGCACCGAACTCGTTTGATCACCTTCTTACTGCAAACAAGCATAGCCTAAACAAAAACAAAAGGGTTACGCATAAACTTGAACTCGTACATGCATGACTGTCAAGCAACATGATCTCAAGCTTTGATAAGTTAGTTACCATTTGGAAGCTTTGGACCAACCGAACAATATGTCAAACATATCAATAACTTGATGGCACTTTTAGAATTAATTCATTGGAGGTAAAGATATAAACTTTAGATTAGACGCATTATAAACGAAAAACAAAGAAGGAAAGGGTTCAAGTTATTAATAAACCTGAGGAAAAAGCACCTGGTTAGTACGGATAAAAAGAGTAGTTGTAGAAATGAGAAAAAAAAAGTGAGGGAAGATCATGGTAGAGTAATTAACTAAACCGGCCATCACAAATTTAGATGAGAGTGGTTTGAAAAATGCAGACTGTGACAAATTAGTGGGACTTAATTTGAAAGAAGGAAGAAGGAGACAATTGTCGTCTCTTTGTCCACTACTCCACCTCAGTTTTTTGGACATGTCTATTTTGAAACTACTTAGTAACATTCCCTGCGGAAAAAGCTAGAAGAATACGGTAGAGAGGAGTATATATAGAGGACATGAATATTTGAGGGAGAGAAGGTTTAGTGGGCAGTTTTTGATAAGGTCTGGGCAGTACGTAGTGGGGCTATTTTACTAGTTTATTGTTACTACTTTAATATTATTAAGGATAAAATGATTTAAATATAAAATAAGGAAGACAAAAAATAATTACACAAAGTTATATTATCTTTATATATAGAGAGAGGTGATGACTCATTAGGAAGGAATAATGTGTTAATCACCTATTCGTCTATAGTTATAGTGAAAAAAAATCAAACTCAATCTTTTTTTCCATGTTTTATCTTAATCATTAAACTAATTTTATAACTGGTTCAATATATATATAGATTCTTTAATTTCTTATCTGATGTGATATTTACTTTTCATTTCTTTTCCCAATTTTATATCTGGTACTGCCTTCTAATTTAGGGTGTAGACTTTACAGGAATCTTTCCTTAATAAAAACGCAAGAAATATTCATCAATCAATACAAAATCTATATCCATCCTTTGGTAGCTATACATGGAAGGAGCATAATTCATATATATAGAAAATAATTAACCAATGGAGGCTTTCCGAAGAAGCACCACATTGCGCGCCCAACTTCTAAATCTTAGCTAACAATTAAATTTTTTTTATCAGACAACTAGTTTTATTTTGATCAGTATCAAACAATTAAGATTAAATTATAATTTTGATAATCTTATTTCTAAATTAAGATATTTAGTTTTCATATTTTTTATTTTTTTTATTTTTTAGTTGACCATCTAAAGAAGAACGATTGACATATTGATAGTGACGTGACATTTATATAAGTTGTTGAAATGATACTTATATAACGCTTAAGTGTTAATCATTAATTTATTAGTGGGAAAAATCAAATCCACCACCTTTTCATTCTTTTTTCTTCCTTAACTATTAAATCAATTTTATAACTCTCTTAACCATTAAATCAATTTTATAACTCGTGTTGTTATATATAGATTCCTTAATTTCTTTTCCATTTTTATACATGATATTTACTTTTCATTTCTTTTCCATTTTTATATATGATGCTGCCTTCTAATTTAGGGTGTAGAGGTTACAGGAATCTTTCGTTGATAGAAACGCTAGAAATATTCATCAATCAATACAAAATTTATGGCCATCATTTGGTAGATATATATGGAAGGAGCATAGTTCATATAGAAGATAATTAACGGATGGAGGCTTTCCAATGAAGAACTACTTTGCCCAACTTCTAAATCTTAGCAAACACTTAAATTAAATTGAGATTAAATTATAATTTTGGTTCCTATTTTTAAATTAAGATACTTAATTTTTATATTTTTAGAATAAATAATTTTAGTTATTTCGTCAGTTAATCATATGACATATTGGTATTAACATGATACTTGTTGACATCTTGCTTATGTGACAAGAGATTAGAGATTAAATAAAGTGAAAAAAAAATCTTAGTAAAAATTGAATTCATGACTTTTTATTTAAAGATAAAATAATAAATCAAAAAGATATTTGTTTTATTCAGATAACTTTATAAATACTATTTTATATGCATGATTAGTAAAAAATTATTAATTTTTGTGTTATGAAAATGTATAAATTAAAAAATATTAATATATAAATCTGTTTAATTTTCTTTTATATCATTCTATATATTTTTATTTTAAATAATTTACATATTTTATTTTAATTTTATCAGTTTAGAATTAAATTTCATCAACTAATAAATAAATTGATTTTAATAAACAAATTATTTTTACTATAACTATATAAATCATTATAATTTCATCAATGTAAATTATACAAATTACATAAATTTTTCTTTTAATATGTAAATTATTTTTATTCTAATTATATAAATTAATAAAATTTTAATATTTAACTTTTTAGGAAACTTACATGTTAATATTTTCATTTTAATTATAAAAAATTATTTTGTAAACAAGTTTTTTAATACCAATTATATAAATAAAAAGTTACATTGTAAATTATTTAGATAAATTATTTGATGTAACTTATAAAAATTATGTAAATTTATTTTTATATAAAAATAATTCAAAATTTTATTTTAATTATAAAAAGTAATAATTTTTTAATTTTTAGAATATTTAAATATTATTTTAAATATAATTAATTTGTATAGATTTCTTAAAATATTTTTTTTAAAATAATTTATATATTAGTTCTTGTAATTTTTTTAAAATTATAATAAAATAAGAACTAATTTTTTATATATAATAATTTATTAATTTATATTAAAATAAAATTTATAATAAAAAAATACATGTAAAATTAAATATTAAATATATTGAAATATTAAATATTTTATTTCAATTTATAAATTTTTATAATTTTAAAAAAAATTAATAACTCTTGACTAATATACATGTAAAATAGTGTTTATAAAATTAACTAAACAAAACAAGTTTCCTATCGGTTTGTTGTTTTGTCTTTAAATAAAATGTCATGAGTTTAACTCTTTCACTTTATTTAACTCATTGTTACATAATTTTAATGCCAACAACCTACATAAGTGTCACGTTGTCACCCCAATCCATTACGTCAAAGTCAACGTTTGACTTTGAATGGTCAAGGTGGAATCACTACTAAAATATATTGATTTAACATCACAAGGTTAACATCAATTTTCAACGAGACCGATGTTAACAAAAACACGGTGGTATTATCGTAAATAAGAAGACTTTATTAACATCGGTTTTTATAAAATCAATGTTAATTGGATGTTGTTAACATCGGTTTTTGATAAAACCGATGTTAATTAACTAATGTTAACATCGGTTTTTTAGAAAAACCGATGTTGTATTTTGAGTTAAATTAAAAACCCCAGAACCTACTTTTCTCCCCGCGCTCGTCGAAAACTCTTTCTCCTCGCGACTTTGTCTTCCCTGCGCTCGTTACCTCACAACCATTGAAGATTGCCATCGTCGTGTCCGCCATCACACTGTGGTGTCCGCCATCGTCGTCATTGTTCGTGGCACAGCGCAACCCCAAGGTAAATAAAAAGTACTGTATGTTCTCTGTGGTATCTTGAATACTGTATCTTCATTGATATTAATAGTTCATGTGGGTTCATGAGTTGGTTGTTTCATAGGTTTTAGACACAGTCTTAGCTCTTGGTGTGGGTTCATGAGTCACACACACACACACACACACACACACACACACACACACACACACACACACACACACACACACACACACACACACACACACACACACACACACACACACACACACACACACACACACACACACACACACACACACACGTTGTGTACTATTTATCTCTGTTAAACCTTTGCGGATAGGTACATATTTATGTATGACATACCTTGTAGTAGTGTAGTAGTCTGTTGTTAAGGACTAGATTGTGCATATTACTAAACATAAGACATTGTTAGGCCACTGAGCATTAGATTGTGCATATTTTGCACTTTTTTGAACTTTGAACCTAAGAAGTAAAGGCATGGATTGCAAATCCTTAAGCATTAAGGCGGTGAGGCATAGTTGAGGTATATATTTCTAAAGCCTAACAAGTCTCACTATAGAGCTTTCTGTCTGCAGTGTGTCTTTTTATTTTAGGTTCCACTTCTTCCATCCTTGAAACAAAACCTTTCTGTTATAAGTTCCACGTTCCTTTGGGTATAAACCAAAAAAAGATTCCAAGTTCCAAAGTGATATATAAAGAGAGAAGGAGAGGATGGTCTTAGGAGAGAAAGAGAAGGATAAGAAGAAGATGAAAACTAAGGTTCAGTAGTAACAAAAAGGGGTAGTGATGAGGGTGGTGGTTGGTCAAGTGATGCATTGAGGCTATTGTTGTAATCCATGTAGCCAACCTCCCTAACGAGACAAGGCTATTGTTCTTGTGGTTTTCAAATAGGAAAGAAAATAGATGCTCCTACATACTCTCCTAAGATGCATAACATGCACAATATGTAGGCCAATAAATTCAATTAAGCATGTTAATGCCTCAAAGGCTATTGTTGTCGGTGGTGCAGAGTTCTAGCTTCAAACCCTGAATAAACAACAAATAAAAACAAATTAATAGTCATATAAAATAACATGAGACCAACAAATATGAGGGTAGATGATATATATAAGAAAACACAATTTGCGGTCTAGAAGATTTGTTGACTAAAGAATAAAAATTTAGTAGAATTATAGAGTAAAGGCTACTAATGAGTAGTATAAAATACATGAAAGGGTACAATTGTTTATTGAAATGTTGCTTAGGTTCTGTAGAGCCAAAAAAATTGTGACTAATCTTCAAAGTAGAGTAATTGTTAACCAAATGAAAAAGAAATCTAGTTGAATAACTCTGTTTTAGTCCTCAATAACATAACCAACTTGGTAGTGATACATAACAATTGTAGTCAAAGTCCAGCAACTGCATTTCAACTAATCTTGGACCATTATTATTCAAATGGCAAACAAAAATACACAAAGTACAAGGGGCGCGTTCAACTTAAAAGTTTTCGGTGAAGATTAAGAATAAATCACTACCTAGAAAAAAATAATGCTTCAAAAATACACAAGCATGACTGCATCAATTGTATATGCAAATATATACAAAGAAATGACAAATCTAGTAAAGTTAATAAGTCACTCAGCTCTGAAACTCTTCTCTCAATTGCAATTGCAAGACATTGTATCACTCTTTGTCTTTATGCATCTGATTTCACAGGGGACCCATCTATATGCTTGATGTAGTATTCCTGCACAAGCAAGCATAAAATATTAAGCCAATGTCCTAAAAAGACCAACATCTTTCAACAAACAACAAAAGGAATCACAAGTCAGTGTGTGTCCCTGTGTGTTTGTTCAAAACAAAGTGGTGAATCTGATATACCTGATATGCTTTTGGCCCCTCAACATCAATGTTTGCATGAAAAACCACATACTTCATATCTGTCAAAGTACAAACTATGTCTGAGATCGAGAAGCTTTGGCCTATCCTTACATTGAATAGTAACCACCAAGCACATGGCTTCACATTAGGTCTTTGGTTTATGGTTTTAATTATTAGCCTGACAGTTCATTGTGATGACAAGCTGTATTCTGTGTGTTTTGTCTTGTTAGTCTCATACAGTCTTTCATTGGCCAAGTTGGTAAACATAAAATGAGTTTGAAGAGTTGTGTCTTATTTTGTGTTCATACTGCAGAATTGTAACCCACTGTTCCTGAGTACAAGCCCGCATCAGTAGAAGCGTAGCCACAACCTGTCTCTACTTCAAAAGCAAAGGTAAGCCTTGTAACCTACAGTCTTTAATTGAAATTTTGAGCTTTTTATTTTAGGAACAGTTCATGTTATATTGTTATATATCAGTAGCAGATGTCACTTTTGTTTTAGCTCATGCTGGTTCATGATCATTTATTACATTAGTTTTATAGTATAAGTGACTTGAACGACTGTGGCTATTGATGTTCACTAATCATGCTCATGATAACCTAGTGCACAATAAAGAAATAGAAGTGTGTTCATCCTCATATTTCAAAGTGGGTAACAATCTTCACTATATAGACAAAGTGATTAATACATTTGTACATAGTGGGTGACTATTAAATGAAACTAAACTGAGGGTGGTAGATTTAACTATATGAGTGCCTAGTGGGTAAAGGCATAGGTATTGAAATTGCTATTTTTACCTACATGGATATGGTTAGATATTAGTATTGTTTTGCAAGGGGACAAATATTGTAATTAGTACCCTACCCAAACCTTGTCTACTAATGCCCCTGCTCCTAAATTCCTATTCCAAGTCTAAAACCTAGTTTCTATTATATTGGTCCTATTCTTATGTGCAGTCCACTATTGTAACTTATTGACTATTGATACTTTTGTGGACTTTTGAGTCTGTAATTCTAACTAGCCAATTGCTGAAATTTGAACAAAAATTGGCTACCCCCCCCCCTTTGAGCCATGTATCTAACAATAGCCCCCCCCTTTGAACAACAATTGGCTACCCCCCTTTGAGCCATGTATCTAACAATAGCCCCCCCTTTCAACAGCTACCAGTAGTAGGGTCTGCATTCTGGAGGCATAGGTTTCACCATTATAGTGGTATGCATCTCCACCATTTCCTCTCTCCCATGCCGCAAAGGCTAATATGTACACAACCATATGTTATCAACTCCCATTGCCAACCATAGTCTGCATATTCTTCTTTAACAGTTCTACTTTCTCCTAATTATTTTGGTATTGAAGTTCTAAAGATGTCCAACATGTGTTTGAAACCTAAGGCTGCAATATATCACCAAGTGACAAATGTAGTATGGCTTGTTGGACGTGGCATATTAGTGTTGCATAAGTTCTAAGAATTGATGCAAGCTGCACCCACATTAATTTTCACAAATGGTGGTGGTGGAGGAAGAAGTGTTTGGTCCAAGAGAGTAATAGTAATGCTCAATAGAGTAGTATGCTCAGCTATTAGGAACTTAAAACAGACCAGGTGTCAAGGAATGTAGTAATAGTAATGAACTAATTATCCTCTTACAGCTCTCTTTGCCTGTCACATGAATAAGTACACTTTTAATAGCCAACAAGAAGTTTCACATACTTTGGTTGAGCATAAGCTGAATTACTTTGTTGTAGTTGAACTAGGTTTGGCTTTGAGTTCTTCTAATGCCATTACTCATTGTCATACCCTAATTTCCTCCGGGGACCTTTGCTTGATGACATGCGACTTTTTTTTGGTCCTTGTGAGGTGCTTGGCACCCATCATTAGGCAATTTGTGAAATTCCAGGACGTGCCGGAAAACAAAAGAAAATATTGATGCACAATCCGTAAAGTTCCGTGACACACCGAAAATCAAATGGAAGCATCGTTGCACGACTAGTGAGGTTCCGTAACATTCCGTAAGTCAAAAAGGGGATGATTATGTAATCCACAAGGTTCCGTAACATTACGGAAAGAAAAAAAGTATCGTTACGAAATTCGTAAGTTTCCGTAACTTTACGAAAAAAGAATTACCAAAAAAAAGGCAAGGGGGTGTACTTAGTAAAAATGGGGGTGCAAATAGCAACCAGGCCCACTTGGGCCCTCCAGAAGATTCCTCCAGAAGGCTGTTGCTTCTGAAGGAAGCAACCCTGCTCGCCTGGGCGAGCTGGGTGGCAAGCTTCTCCCCCAATTTTCTATAAATATGGGGAGAAGTGAAGTAAAAAAGGGTTCAGCCTGTCGCAACCTACCCTTCGGCGGGAGGGCGACGCGAGACTCGCGGGATGCGTGTTCCACGAAAGGAATACGCGCGGAGTCGCCACCAACGTTTATTTGAGGAAAATGTCGGAAAAACCGGAAAAGACGCGATCTACGAACTTTTAAGTGAAAGGTTCGGGAGTTGTATTTACGCACAGGGAAGGTATTTGCACCCCACACGTCCGTCCCAAGGGACGGCAGCCTTTAATCGAATGTGCAAACATGACTTTGATTTTTACGTTCCCTTTTATGTCCTTATATCCTTTATACCCTTTTTATATTTTTTCTTTTTTGTGGTCGACAAGGGTGTTTCCCTTTGCTCCTACGTATTCCTCAATTTGGGATGAGAAAATCAGACCTACGTAGTTCTTTCTTATCAAGTGATTCTTTTTTACTTAAGTGGTGATCATTTTAAGGCGTTGGACCTTAAAAATGATCCATTTTACTTAGTGAGAAATTGAAATGACAAACTTCAAAAGCCTATTTTTATGGACGAGCTTGACTAGGCGAGTTGATTTTAGCCTTAGTTTCACTTTAGTTATTAATCAATTCGATTAAGAATGAGAAATCCCAAAGAGAAAACGTCCGATTGATTTTCCGCTTTATTTTGCTAAAAGATTTTTTTTGATTATTATATTATTTTTTACCTCCTTTTTTTGATTTCCAACGTGGTTACGACACGACCGAACGGTCGGAATTTATTTTAACCGAAGTTAACGGATGATACAATTCAAACGTTCGGTGAAAATTTATTTTATTTTTAAGTTAAGCGAGAAATGACTTAAGTAAAATGGTTTAAGCACGTCAAGAGGGGGTATAAAAAGTAAACAAAACGAGAATAAAAATGCACGAAACACAATGTGGACCACTACGGGTACATAGAATGAATCGAAAAGCTTGGTTCGAGGTACTTACCCGTTGAAGATCGAAGAACGATGAAGAACGAATGAAGAATGTCGAAGAACGGTCGAAACCTTCGCGAAATTCTTCACGGAAAATGTTACGGAAACGTTTCGGAAGCGCCTCGGCTTAGATTTTCTTCACGGAAACAATTTTTCCAAGCAAATTCGAAAGAGAGAGAAGTGCCTAAGGGGCTGAACCCTTTTCTTCTTCACTTCCTCCCCTATTTATAGCAAAATAGGGGAGGTGCTTGCCGCCCAGCTCGCCCAAGCGAGCCAGGTTGCTTCCTCCAGAAGCAACAGCCTTCTGGAGGAATATTCTGGAGGGCCCAAGTGGGTCTGGGTGCTATTTGCACCCCCATTTTTACTAAGTACACCCCCCTCTGCTTTTTTTTTTGGTGATTCTTTTTTCGTAAAGTTACAAAAACTTACAAATTTCGTAATGATACTTGTTTTCTTTCCGTAATGTTACGGAACCTTACGGATTACATAATCATCCCCTTTTTGACTCACGGAATGTTACGGAACCTCACTTAATTATGCAACGATGCTTCCATTTGATTTCCGGTGTGTCACAGAAACTTACGGATTGTGCATCAATATTTTTTGGTTTTCCGGCATGTCCTGGAATTTCACAAATTGCCTAATGATGGGTGCCAAGCACCTCACAAGGACCAAAGAAAGGTCGCATGTCATCAAGCAAAGGTCCCCGGACGAAATTAGGGTATGACACAGCCCTTTAGGCACTTCTCTCTCTTTCGAATTTGCTTAGAAAAATTGTTTCCGTGAAAGAAAATCCAAGCCGAGGCACTTCCGTAACGTTTCCGTAACGTTTCTGTGAGTGATTTCGCGAAGGTTTTCGACCGTTCTTCGACGTTCTTCATTCGTTCTTCATCGTTCTTCGATCTTCAACGGGTAAGTACCTCGAACCAAGCTTTTCGATTCATTCTATGTACCCGTGGTGGTCCACATTGTGTTTCGTGTATTTTCCTTCTCGTTTTCATTTACTTTCCGTACCCCTTTTGACGTGCTTAAGCCATTTTATTTAAGTCATTTCTCGCTTAACCTAAAAATAAAATAAATTTCCACCGATCGTTTGAATTGTATTATCCGTTAACTTCGGTTAAAATGAATTCCGACCGTTCGGTCGTGCCGTAACCACGTTGGAAATCAAAAAAGAGGGAAAATAATAATAAAATAATCAAAATATCTTTGAATAAAATAACCAAAAAAATCAATCGGACGTTTTTCTTTGGAAGTTTCCTTGAATGAATTGATTAATAACCAAAGTGAAACTAAGACTAAAATAGACTCACAAATCAAGTTTTGTCCGAAAAATCACTAAAAACCGTTTTAAGGTCCAAAGCCTTAAATGGTCCTCTTTGCTTTTATCGGTTAACATGGACCGTTCAAAAGCATAAAATCAACATGTAACTTTACCGCTTTTGCAAGAACTACGTAGGTCTGATTTCCTCATCGCAATTGAGGATACGTAGGAGCAAAAGCCCCGCTTTTGTCGACCATCCCGAGAGATCGTTAATGGTCCAAGTGCCTTAACGTTTCTCTCCTTTCAAAAACAAGAGATCGTTAATGGTCCAACGCCTTAACGTTTCTCTCCTTTCAAAATCAAAAGATCGTTAATGGTCCAAGTGCCTTAACGTTTCTCTCCTTTCAAAAAAGAAGAGATCGTTAATGGTCCAACGCCTTAACGTTTCTCTCCTTTCAAAATCAAAAGATCGTTTAATGGTCCAACACCTTAAATGACCTTTTGTTCAATCAAAATATATCTTGCAAAAAAGATAAAAAACAACTTAACCAACACTTTGTTCTGAAAGAACTACGTAGGTCTGATTTCCTCATCGCAATTGAGGAATACGTAGGAGCAAAGGGAAACACCCTTGTCGACCACAAAAAGAGAAAAATATAAAAAGGGTATAAAGGATATAAGGACATAAAAGGGAACGTAAAAATCAAAGTCATGTTTGCACATTCGATTAAAGGCTGCCGTCCCTTGTGACGGACACGTGGGGTGCTAATACCTTCCCCGTGCGTAAATACAACTCCCGAACCTTTCACTTAAAAGTTCGTAGATCGCGTCTTTTCCGGTTTTTCCGACGTTTTCCTCAAATAAACGTTGGTGGCGACTCCGCGCGTATTCCTTTCGTGGAACACGCATCCCGCGAGTCACGCGTCGCCCTCCCGCCGAAGGGTAGGTTGCGACAGTTGGCGACTCCGCCGGGGACTGTTTTTAGAGAGTTAGGTCATTTAATCTTGTGCAATGTTTTACCATGACTTACTCCTTTGTTGGCTTTCCTTCATTATGTTCTTGTATATATAACTCTTTGATGCTTTTAGTGCATTTTTTGTATGCTTGAGGTAAATATTTATTCATTTGATGCACACAAACACTAACACTATTTGCACACACGGTGAGTTGAAAAAGGGCCCTATACTCGGGTTCGTGGGAACATAAGGAGTGGAGGTGAATCCGTGATCATGCTAGGTCTCTGACTTGCTTGATTGCAGTGAACCCTCATCTAGAGTTTTTCTCTTTGAAAACATATTATTGCTAGTAGTCCCTACTGCTGCAGTATGTTCTTCGAAGGGGATGATACCTCTAGAAACCATCAAGAGAGATATGACTACCTTGGGGGTTATTACTAAAAGCCTAGTTAGCTCTCTCCCTTATAGGTCCCTTAAATAGGGGCACGGAGCAAACACGCTGCGTGCCATTTTTCACACTGCCATGCATAAGTGTCATATACCTTTTTGCTTATATTCAGTGAGTATTGTCATACTATGTACATTCCCGTGTTGCGCCTTTCGCATATGCATCGCACATGGGTTCTGTCTTGATCCCCTCTGTAAACAAACCAACGAAGGGTCCGTGTCACCGTTTTAAATACATACGTTGGGGCACTTTGCTACCCCTAGACGTTGTATCTAAGAAGGAGACAGTTTCTCGGGCTCCCGTATTCGTAAATTGCATCTGTGTCATATGCATTTCTTCATGCATTCATCCATTCCACCCATGATAGATGTCGGAGTTTTGATTCGCACTAGATTTTATTTCACTTTAGTAAAACATGGGATCAAGTCAAAAGCCTTCGCTTAAAAAGAGGTTCTATCAAGTCAAAATCAAGAGCTTAGAGGTCACTAGTTTACGAGAGTTGGGGCAATTAATGGGTCAACTTCAACGGCAAGCCTTCTGCAAAGCCACGGTAAGATTTGGGACCTAGCTATGGTAGAAGTCTCCATGGAACCGATTGCATCCCTTTCCCAGTATTATGACCAGCCCCTAAGGTGCTTCACATTCGAGGACTTCCAGCTAGTGCCGACTGTGAAAGAGTTTGAAGAAATCCTGGGATGCCCACTAGGAGGAAGGAAGCCATATCTTTTCTCTAGGTTCTATCCTTCCACGACAAGAGTTGCCAAGGTAGTGAAAATCTCAACATAAGAGTTGGACTGGGTAAAGCAAAACAGGAATGGGGTAGTCGGAGTACCAAGGAAGTGTTTGGAGGAAAGGGCAAAGGCCTTGGAAAATCAAGGCAAATGGGCTTTCTTTTATTGACATCTTGGCGCTTTTGATCTTTGGAGCTGTCCTCTTTCCGAATATGGAAGGGTTAGTGGACCTAGCAGTGATTGACGCTTTCCTCGCCTTTCATCATGGCAAGGAAAGCCCGGTCATCGCCATTGTGGCCATGTATGACACATTCGACCGGGGAGGTGAAAAGAGTGGCGCAAGAATTGTTTATTGTGCACTGGCTCTCTATGTGTGGCTGGTTTCACACCTTTTTCTCCAAGAAGGAAGGAAGAATCAGGATTCTATCTTCATACGAAGGATGTCCAAATGTTCCCTTTATGGAATAAGGGGTTGTATTAATTATAATCCCGTCCTCGCCATAAGACAGCTTGGCTACCCCATGAGAGGAGTGCCATCAGACAAAAGCATCACGCCTTTCATCGCACGAGGTTTCAGTGACCACAACGCGAGGGTACTCCAAGGAGTTCGCAAGGCATGGGATGCGGCGTGAAGAAAGGATAGAGAGCTTAGGGGAAGCAGTAATGGGATCATCGGCGGCTATCATAAGTGGCTGAGAGTCCGAACACAAGGATTGGATTGGCTCCCAAATCTAAAGACTATGAGAGATGATGAGGTTAAAGCTTCAGAAGAAAGTGATGAGGTACAAGCCCTAAAGGCAGAGCTTGAAAGAGCCCGGGTAGTCGAAGAGAAGTTCAAGTCCATAGCCATCAAAGTCTGAAAAGAGTATGATGAACTAAGGGACGTCAATATGGCCACCGCTGTAGCCTTGGAACGAGAAACCAAGAAGGCCTGAAAGGAAGAACACGACCAAAGCAAAGTTTTGAGGGGCTTTATAGGGCAGCAATAGTGAGCTCAAGCTCCGAAGAGGTGAAAGGAATCATCACGGGTCAAAGGCATGATCTTGAAGGACAAGCTAAAGGCTTGCCTTAGGTCGAAAAGAAATTTGTCCCAACAGTTAAGCGAGACTGAAGGGAATATGTGGGCCATCATCGATGAGTGAAAAGAGAAGCTAAATCTAGCAGCGACTCACGAGCAAAGGCTAGAGGATGAGTACGCCAAGATATCAGCAGAAAGGGAAGCAAGGGAAAGAGTAATTGATTCATTGCACCAAGAGGCAACAATGTGGATGGACCAATTTGCTCTTACTTTGAACAGGAGTCAAGAACTTCCCCGATTGCTAGCCAAGGCCAAAGCAATGGCGGACACCTACTCCGCCCCCGAGGAGATCCACGGACTTCTCAGCTATTGTCAGCATAGGATAGACTTAATGGACCATATGATTAGAAACCGCTAGGAAGTTTGTATTGTCGCTCAGATCTTGACTAGTTATAACTTTCTGAATAAAATGAGTTTATCCCGCGTTTTACTCCAAAGATCAGTGCGAATCAAGTCATTCCCGCATTTTATCTCTAGCATGCATTGTATGTTGGTCTCGTCCTTTGTCACGGGAAGCCGGAAGGTCCATATCACCTTCTTAACTGTACACATAGGGCACTGCGCCCCCAAATGCGCAAGTAAGAAGAGATAGTTTTTCGGGTTCTCGTGTATGTAAATGTATTCATATCATGCATCGCATAAACATCTCTTCATGGCATCATAATGAACATATCGTTCCTGCATTTGTCTGTTATCATATTCCAGCCTCACATTTTGCATGAGTCATGGCATCATCATGCATATGCGTTCAACAAACTTTTTGATCTACAAAATTGCATACCATTTATTTTCATGTTTGCTCATCCTTGCGTTTTCCTCTACAAAACAAAAACAAAAAAGGGGAAGCGTGAAACTTCACACTACATTCTTAGTTGCATGTGTTAGGCACCATGAGCCAACCATGTTGGGATCATAAACCCATTTCTAAAAAAAAAAACACACAACAACAAAACAAAATAATTGAACATGGTACCTAATGCATGGTTAACTAGGAAATGATGTTTCTTCGAGCATCTCAATTTCATAATTACATTTTCCATGCATAGCTTAAAGTATGCCCGAGTCATTCATCCCTATGAAAGGTTGTTGAAGTATTGGCGATCATAATTGCCATTCCTTGGATTATAGGGTTGAACTAAGCTCATGCTTTTTCGAAAAAAGTTCATCAAGTCAAGTTGAAGTATGGAAGTACCTTCTTGCAAAAATTGGGGCAAAAGATGAATTGAGTTACATCACTGTTTCGTCTACTGCCAAACACATTTAGGAATGTTGATGTCCTTGTTACTTCTAGTTTCACCTTGACCAAGATGTCATGAACCATGTTGAAAAATCTAAATTGATTCAACCCCATGTCCTGCATAAAAATTTGCAATACTTCAACTTGCATCATTCACATACATCCATGCTTTTCATTGGTCACATTGTTCATTACATTCTTTCCTTGAAAAAAAGAAAAATGAACTTAATCATTGTTATAAAAAAGAAAAGAACATGCTTTACGACGCCCTTACCGAACTCGTGCTAGAGCTAGAGTAATGGGTGAAGCAGAGGAGGTGCAAGAGAAGATGAAGGCCGAAATGGAGGCCATGAAAGAGCAAATGACCATAATGATGGAGGCCATGATGAGCATGAAAAAGGATAATGGAAGCCAATGCGGTTATAGTTGCCGCTACTAGCGCTGTCGCTAAGGTGAACCCGATGCTCCCATCTGGCCTCAAGCAAATGAATCATCCAACCTCAAATATGGTAGGCAAAGATTTGGGAAGTACGGATGACCCCATGATGTGCAAATTCAAAACAAGCACGCCTTCCCGCCATATGGCTTGCCTCCCAAACTATACACCACCCAATGTGGCGTACATTCCCAATGGGGATGTCAATAACTCCACTCCCATACTCATTAAGAGCCAACAACCTCAATCTGATCATGTACATGTCTCTCGACCCATGGAGGAGACACATGAAATTCCCCACCACGATCTAGCCAACTTCGAGCCTTGCCTCGGATATGCCACTGAAGGGCAAGCAGTTGGTGGTATACCCCTGCAAAACACTTTGGAGGGCCCTCAATATCATCCACAACCACAACCCTCACGTTCCACAGCGGTTAAAAACCCTCATGACTATGGCAGGAATGGGAAAGTTGGATCATCTAGAGGAAAGGCTCAGGGCCATTGAAGGAGGTGAAGATTATGCCTTTGCTAACCTAGAAGAGTTGTTCCTAGTACCCAATATCATCACCCTTCCCAAGTTCAAGGTGCCGGACTTTGACAAGTACAAGGGGACTACTTGCTCCAAGAACCATTTAAAGATGTATTGTCGGAAGATGGGGGCATACGCAAAAGATGAGAAATTGCTGATACATTTTTCCTAAGAAAGTTTTACTAAGACGACTGTCACCTGGTATACTAACTTAGGAACCTTCCTGAGTCCATTCTTGGAAGGACCTAATGGTTACCTTCGTTAGGCAGTGTCAGTACAATTCTGATATGGCTCCGGATAGGATGCAACTACAGAATATGTGCAAAAAGGGGACGGATCTTTCAAAGAACACGCCCAAAAGGTGGAGGGATCTGGCGGCCCAGGTGGTACCCCCAATGATGGAAAGGGAGGCGATAATCGTGATAGTAGACACATTATCGATACTCTACTATGAAAAGATGGTGGGCTACGCACCCTCAAAGCTTTGCGGATTTGGTCTTCGCCAGTGAAAGGATCGATGTGGGTCCGAAAAGAGGCAAATTTGATCATCCTACTAGGACGACTGAGAAAACTGGGGCAAATGAAGAGGGTGAGAAAGAGGGAGAAACCCATGCTGTGACTGCCATTCCTATACGGCCAAGTTTCCCACCAACCCAACAATGTCATTACTCAGCCAATAACAAACCTCCTCCTTACCCACCGCCCAGTTATCCACAAAGGCCATCCCTAAATCAACCACAAAGTCTGTCTACCGCACTTCCAATGACGAACACCACCTTTAGCACAAACCAAAAACACCAACCAAGAAATGAATTTTGCAGCGAGAAAGCCTGTAGAATTCACCCCAATTCCAGTGTCCTATGCTTACTTGCTCCCATATCTACTTGATAATTCAATGGTAGCCATAACCCTAGCCAAGGTTCATCAACCTCCATTTCTCCGAGAATACGACTCGAACGCAACGTGTGCTTGTCACGGAGAAGCCCCGGGGCGTTCCATTGAGCATTGTAGGGCTCTGAAGCGTAAGGTGCAAGGTCTAATTGATGCGGGTTGGCTGAAATTTGAGGAGAATCGCGTGTAAATCCTGACATTGACAAGAGATGCCACACATGGGGCAATTTTGAAGGCTGTTGTTAGGTGTCTCTAATGACTCATCAGGATTTCCAAGTTTATGCCATTATTGTAAACCACAGGTACAATGTTAAATGAAATGGATAAAGTTGATATCTTTATCCCTCATCCTCTCACAAACGCATGTTTGCTTATTCAACTTTCACCGGAATGTGGGTGCAAGCCATTGGTCTGTTTGCTCAAGCGACCTGCGCTCCTGAGTGTTGACTTCCAAGACTGTTCAATCAGAGATTACTCATCTTGCACGTTGGTGGGGGTGCCGTAAAACAACGAGTAAAGTTCAAAACAAATAAGTTTCAAAATAAAAAATAATAATAATAAAAAAAAAAAGTTCAAAAAGAAAAAACAGAGCATTTGATTGACTGTGTTTTCAAGACGTTCATGTGACCTCATTTTTTTCATTCCGGAAAGTTTGTCTTTTTAGAGAGAAGTGAGTTATCAAGAATAGGATGTTGGACAAATGGCCTCAGTTACCTTAAGAAAAAAGGGGGTTGAATTAAGATACAAAGACTATTCCCCAATTAAACTTTCACTCTCTCTTTTCGGATTAACAATGCACCCTTAAACATGAATTACTCAAAAGACAATTCAAAATAAAATTCTTTAAAGCAAAAGATAAATAGCAATAAATAAAAGAAGTTTAAGGGAAGAGAGGAATGCAAACTTGATTTATACTGGTTCGGCTACTTCCCGTGCCTACATCCAGTCCTCAAGCAACCCACTTGAGATTTTCCACTCTCTTTGTAAAACTCCTTTTACAAAGTCTGAACCACACAGGGACAACCCTTCCCTTGTGTTCAGGAATCCTCTACAACGAGAGACCCACGGTCTCTTAATCCCTTTTCAGAAGTAAGAAGAAGAAAAGAAGAGATCTCTCTTAAAAGAGATAGCTTGTACAATGAAGATCAATCAAAATTCCTTATTGAATATGCAAGTGGTTGACCAAGGAATCTTTTTGAGAGGATAAAACATTTCAGTTCAGAAAAACTCTTAATCTTTTAAGAGGATAAAACTTCTTGGGCAATGAAAACTCCCTTTAAGTTCGTGTTTCCAAGTCACCTTTGATGGTCATTCATAAAAAAATTTTGAATAGGTGTGACTCTTGGCAATTATTTTCTGGAAATCCCCTCTGGTAATCAATTACACATTATAAATTTTGAATTCAAATTTCTAGTAACTGTGATAAACATTTTCAACTGCCGGTAATCGATTACCAGAGAGAAAATCTCAATTTGAAATGATAGAATTCTTCGGTCAAACCTTTTGTTTTGGAAACTTCTTCCTAAAGATTCTAGAGATCAACTTGATCATATATCTTGATTTTCTTGGATTCTTGTCTTGAATAAAACTTAGAAGCACTTGATCCTTCGGCATCATCAAAACATCAAAACATCTTGCTTCTACATAGGAGTCATTTGACTTAATCCATTAATTGAAAAAAAATTTTCAACTATTTCTCGTCCTTGGAAATTTCTTTTTGCAAAAATCAATTTCTTCTTTCATTCTCCCTTGCTACGAGGCTATCAAAACAAGACAACGATGGTTACCTCATAGCCCTACACTGGGGCAATGAAAGGCACCATGCATGAGCCTCAAGTGAACCTAGGGGCAGATTAGAAGTTCTCACCCAATAGGTTCCCTCCTACAAGGTCATGACAAAAGACAACGATTGGTACCTCAAAGCCTTACACTGGGGCAATGAGGGGCACTGTGCATGAGCCTCAAGTGAACATAGGGGCCGATCAAAAGTTCTCACCCGTCGATGTTTTTAAACAAAAAAAGGGGGGGGGTGGGGGGACAAACCTTAGGAATTCAATGGATTGATTAAACATCAAACGACTCCATTGCCGTCACTCCAAAATGGTCAAGTGACTAAATCAAACAGAACACACACTCTGAGGGAGTTCCCAGAGAGATTTGCAAAAGATAGGATAAGGTTGCATGGACTATCACCTCTTTCAAAAGGACAGTCAATTTGTGTTTTCCAAAAAAAAAAAAAAATCAAATCAAAATCAAAATCACAAAATAGGGAAAGAATGTCATGAACATTGTACAACTTTCCATTACATTGCATTGTTTCATATGAAGTCTGCATTTACCAAATTTCACGACAAAGGTTGCATGCATCTGCATCCCTAAAAATCATGTTAACTGCATAGATTTCCTACATCTAATGTCCAAATCTTGTGGATTTGGGATGACCGGCCCTCTCGATGAGTCGATCTCATGCTTTCTCATAAGGGTGGACCCTTGGGTACTTGTACCTATCACCTTTAGAGGACTACACGTCCTCGCCTTGAGAGGACTACACGTCCTCACCTTCGTAGGGCTACATGCCCTCACCTTTAGAGGACTACACGTCCTCGCCAACAGAGGGCTGCACGCCCTCACCTTGAGAGGACTACACGTCCTCGCCAACAGAGGGCTGCACGCCCTCACCTTGAAGAGGACTACAAGTCCTCGCTAACAGAGGGCTGCACGCCCTCACCTTCAGAGGGCTACACGCCCTCGCCATCAGAGGACTGCATGTCCTCACCTTCGTAGGGCTACACGCCCTCACCTTTAGAGGACCACACGTCCTCACCTTCAGAGGGCTACACGTCCTCGCCATCAGAGGACCACACGTCCTCACCTTCGTAGGGCTACACGCCCTCACCTTTAGAGGACCACGCGTCCTCACCTTTAGAGGGCTACATGCCCTCACCAACAGAGGACCACGCGTCCTCACCTTCAGAGGGCTACACGCCCTCGCCATCAGAGGACCATACGTCCTCACCTTCAGAGGGCTACACGCCCTCGCCATCAGAGGACTGCATGTCCTCACCTTCAGAGGGCTACACGCCCTCGCCATCAGAGGACTGCATGTCCTCACCTTCACCTTCCGAGGACTACATGTCCTCATCTTTAGAGGACTACATGTCCTCACCTTTAGAGGGCTACACGCCCTCGGCTGCGAGGACTATACGTCCTCATCTTCAGAGGACTACATGTCCTCACCTTCAGAGGGCTACGCGCCCTCGCCTTCGTAGGGCTACACGCCCTCACCTTCAGAGGACTACACGTCCTCACCTTCAGAGGGCTATATGCCCTCGCCATCAGAGGACTGCATGTCCTCACCTTCAGAGGGCTACACGCCCTCGCCATCAGAGGACTGCATGTCCTCACCTTCGTAGGGCTACACGCCCTCACCTTTAGAGGACCACACGTCCTCACCTTCAGAGGGCTACACGCCCTCGCCATCAGAGGACTACATGTCCTCACCTTCAAAGGGCTACACGCCCTCGCCATCAGAGGACTGCATGTCCTCACCTTCGTAGGGCTACACGCCCTCACCTTCAGAGGACTGCATGTCCTCACCTTAGTAGGGCTACACGCCCTCACCTTTAGAGGACTACACGTCCTCGCCAACAGAGGGCTACACACCCTCACCTTTAGAGGACTACACGTCCTCGCCAACAGAGGGCTGCACGCCCTCACCTTGAAAGGACTACACGTCCTCGCCAACAGAGGGCTGCACGCCCTCACCTTGAGAGGACTACACGTCCTCGCCAACAGAGGACTACACGTCCTCACCCTCAGAGGACTGCACGCCCTCACCTTTAGAGGGCTACGCGTCCTCATTTTCAGTGTGCTCCACATCCACACCTTAAGAGAATTTAAGGTCCTCTGCCCTTAAATGCTTAATCGAGACTCGCGCTCCCGGTTAAGGGGCCAGTAGTTTCCTTTTATCAGTTTCTGGGCCACCCCCTGATATTGGAGGAGGGCCAACTGTGCGAGCACAACCAGAGAGGGAGGCTATCACACAACTACTATGCATACCGGGGCAAGATTTCACCTGTGCCGCTACAAAGAGACGAGTGCGGATCATGCGCACCAACATGACCACTCTTACACAGATATAGATGACATTGCTACCTAGCAACATTCTGCTCAGCGACCGCAATGCCAATCTCCCCCTGCAAAAGTATCAGTTGGTCTGTGTCGTCCCGACATGGGTAAGTATGCATATGGTTCAACTGATTTCTGATACCATCTATTGTTTGCAGGGATCGCACCCACAAAGACAACCAGTGGACCTGAAGAAGTCCAACAGGGCCCTGGGGTTCCCAGCTCTGGTTACGGGCCTCTGTCGGCCCTACAGGGCGCCCGTTTCCCCCCAGCAAGTTCATGTCGTCGTGGCATAGGTAAGTGTGCACCTCCCCCAACTGATTTTTGATGTCATCTATTGTTTGCAGGGATTGTGCCCGCAAGACACCTAGTGGACCCGAAGAAGGCCAACAGGGTCTTGGGGTTGCCAGCTCTAAATACGGGTCTCTGTCAGTTCTAGGGAGTGCTTGTCGCCCCCAGCAAGGTCATTAGGCCCCCCTACCAATCGAGCTTTCATCAAAAAGTACTGCGCCCCCAGGCAGCGCAGGGCGAAACACCACATCAGCATTGGGATGGCCGGTAGTGGGCAATAGACACACCGCCACCACCTCTAGAGTTCACCTCAGCTCATCCATAAAAAGGTTAGAGCGTTGCCTACGACACATGGCCGACCAATAGGCGACCAAGTCCAAAGCCAAAGGAAAGCAAAGTACTAGGTCCATGACCGACAAATCATTAGGCGTCCAGCTCAAGACGTTAAAGAAGCGCTACTAGGAGGCAACCTAGTAACTTTTAAATTTCTGCTTGCTATTTGATCACCTTTTGTTTCTCAAGTCATATTGGGACACACCTAGTTGCTCATGATCCTAAGAATTTAAATAAAACGAGCACAAGCTCGAAAGGTAGTCATACCTCACAAAATATATATATGTATGTTTAGGTAGAAAGATACCTTAGATATGCATGTATGTAAACAAAAAATACTTCACAAAATATATATATGTATGTTTAGGTAGAAAGATACCTTGGATATGCATGTATATAGCAAAAATACCTTACAAAACATATATATGTATGTTTAGGTAGCAAGATACCTTGGATATGCGTGTATATAGCAAAAATACCTCACAAAAATATACACATGTTTAGGTAGCAAAATACCTCATGAAAAAAAAAGGAAAAAAAACAAAAACAAACAAGAAAAAGAAATGAACAAATGAAAAAAAAAAGAGAAAAAAGGAAAATAAGTTGTCCAGCTGAAAAACCAACATGCTTTTGAAAAGAGATGACTTCCAACTTTTCTTTGAAAAAATTCACTGATCATAACTAGTTTTTGAAAAAATGTGTATACACCTGAAGGGTGAATGCTGTGAAAATTTTCCTGGACGCCCGAAATGGACTTGGATGAATGCACAAATGGATAAAAGAACATATTTTGGAAACATTGGGTTGATTTAAAATAGAGGAAATGAATCCTGAGCCCTAGCATCACATGACCATAAAAATTTGACACTTGAGTGTCCACATAGGTGCATGCATGACCAGTTTTGCATAAAATTTCCAAATCATCATTTTTGCATTTGTGTCATGGAAATAATGTGGGGAATCCCTTTTACCCTTGAACCAAACTAAACCTTGACATGTATCATGTCTGGCCATTCTAGAAGCCTTGAGCCAAAATCCTGACTCACCATAAACCTCGATCCAGGGTGAGAATGTCAATCCTTACCCTCGGAAGCAAAAAAAGAAAAGAAGGAAAATTTCCAATCAAAGAGAAAGCAAAAAGAGAAGAAAGGAAATTCCCAATCAAAGAGTGGGAGAAAAAAAAAAGAGAAGAAAGGAAATTCCCAATCAAAGAATGAGAGAAAGTAAAAAAAGAAGAAGAAAAAGGAAGGAAAGAAAGTTCCTGATCAAAGAAGCAGAAGAAATGCGCATAAAGGTCTTTTGACCAGACAATATCTGAACAATACAGAATTGTCACCAAATGAACAAAAGGAAGGAAAGGAAACCATGACCTAAAGTGGTCTTCTCCCTTTGATTGCCAACCAAAATCCTGTGCGTCGGTGACTTGTTCGCCTCGCGTCAAACAACAACAGAAAAGGAAAAAGCCAAAGAAATCAAAAGCCAAAAATATCAAAAGCCAGAAAAAAAATCAGATCAATCAAAAGCCGAAAAACCCACCAAAAGAACCCGTTTCCAAGGGAAGTCCTATTGATCCATGATCATGCATGTAATCTTTGATTTGATAGGAAATGATTTGTAAAATCAAGTCATGACATATCTATGGTTCGGAATTAGGATAAAACACTTACCTGTGCGAGATTGATACACTTTGAGTGATTTTCTTCTATTTTGGTCGAACCCGGTGTTTCCTCTAAATGGTCATTTAGAAACGAAATGCTAAACATCCAAAATCTCATTTATGGTTATGAGAAAATTTCATCAGCATACTCTCCTTTCCCGGTAGACGCATTGTTTTTCACTCAAAAAAGCATATGCTGCTCTAATCAGTTGGAATATTTGTCTCTTTGTTAAAGCATGTTTGCATTTTAGTGGAGAAAACACCGAGACTTTTTCAAGTCTCACAAGTTATCAAGAACTACGTAGGTCTGAGTTCCTCATTGGAGGATACGTAGGAGCAGGAGCCTTGCTTTTGTCGACCGCACCGCTTGTTGTTACCATGACCCAAGAACTGGTAGCCCGCGGAGACGCCTTACGGTTATCCGCACCTCGTCATTCAGTGACCCCAAGTGTGATTGATGAGCAGAGGCCAATGTGGTCATCTGCGCCCTTTCCGGAGATGTCAGCATCTTCCAGTGGAGGCTTTTTCAAGTCTCACAAGTTATCTAAAACTACGTAGGTCTGAGTTCCTCATTGGAGGATACGTAGGAGCAAGAGCCTTGCTTTTGTCGGCCGCCCCACAATCTCTGTCATACTGACCCTGTGGTCATGTGACATGCGGAGACAAATTATGGTCATTCCGCACACCTTTTGCCATTCAGACACAGTCGTGTCCGATGGCACGTAGAGACAAATTATGGTCATTCTACACCCTTTTGTCATCTAGAGGCGGCGGGCCCGATGACATGCGGAGACAAATTATGGTCATTCCGCACACCTTTTGCCATTCAGACACAGTCGTGTCCGATGGCACACAGAGACAAATTATGGCCATTCTGCACCCTTTTGTCATCCAGAGGCGGCAGACCCGATGACATGCGGAGACAAATTATGGTCATTCCGCACCCCTTTTGCCATTCAGACACAGTCGTGTCCGATGGCACGCAGAGACAAATTATGGTCATTCTGCACCCTTTTGTCATCCAGAGGCGGCGGGCCCGATGACATGCGGAGACAAATTATGGTCATTCCGCACACCTTTTCCCATTCAGACACAGTCGTGTCCGATGGCACGCAGAGACAAATTATGGTCATTCTGCACACTTTTGTCATCCAGAGGCGGCGGACCCGATGACATGCGAAGACAAATTATGGTCATTCCGCACCCCTTTTGCCATTCAGACACAGTCGTGTCCGATGGCACTCAGAGACAAATTATGGTCATTCTGCACCCTTTTGTCATCCAGAGGCGGCGGGCCCGATGACATGCGGAGACAAATTATGGTCATTCCACACACCTTTTGCCATTCAGACACAGTCATGTCCGATGGCACGCAGAGACAAATTATGGTCATTCTGCACCCTTTTGTCATCCAGAGGCGGCGGGCCCGATGATATGCGAAGACAAATTATGGTCATTCCGCACCCCTTTTGCCATTCAGACACAGTCGTGTCCGATGGCACGCAGAGACAAATTATGGTCATTCTGCACCCTTTTGTCATCCAGAGGCGGCGGGCCCGATGACATGCAGAGACAAATTATGGTCATTCCGCACACCTTTTGCCATTCAGACACAATCGTGTTCGATGGCACGCAGAGACAAATTATGGTCATTCTGCACCCTTTTGTCATCCAGAGGCGGCGGGCCCGATGACATGCGGAGACAAATTATGGTCATTCCGCACACCTTTTGCCATTCAGACACAGTCGTGTCCAATGGCACGCAGAGACAAATTATGGTCATTCTGCACCCTTTTGTCATCCAGAGGCGGCGGGCCCGATGACATGCGGAGACAAATTATGGTCATTCCGCACCCCTTTTGCCATTCAGACACAGTCGTGTCCGATGGCACGCAGAGATAAATTATGGTCATTCTGCACCCTTTTGTCATCCAGAGGCGGCGGGCCCGATGACATGCGGAGACAAATTATGGTCATTCCGCACACCTTTTGCCATTCAGACACAGTCGTGTCCGATGGCACGCAGAGACAAATTATGGTCATTCTGCACCCTTTTGTCATCCAGAGGCGGCGGGCCCGATGACATGCTGAGACAAATTATGGTCATTCTGCACCCTTTTGTCATCCAGAGGCGGCGGGCCCGATGACATGCGGAGACAAATTATGGTCATTCCGCACCCCTTTTGCCATTCAGACACAGTCGTGTCCGATGGCACGCAGAGACAAATTATGGTCATTATGCACCCTTTTGTCATCCAGAGGCGGCGGGCCCGATGACATGCGGAGACAAATTATGGTCATTCCGCACACCTTTTGCCATTCAGACACAGTCGTGTCCGATGGCACGCAGAGACAAATTATGGTCATTCTGCACCTTTCGTCAATCGCGGCCGACAAGCCCGTTGACACGCGGAGATTTACATCATCTTCCGCACTTACAAGATCTGTCATACTGACTTTTGAGTCACGTTGACGGGCGAAAATACCCGAGTGGTTATCCGTATAAACATTCTTTTGCTATCTGTAAGACAAAATGCTTGATAGCATGCAGAGACTGACATCATCTTCTGCACCTTTTGTTCCCCCGGGAACAACAAATCATTTGCATGCCGAAATTTTATGGTCAGCCGCGACTCTCGTCAACCGAGAGGAACGAAATTAGTGTCTTATCTTTACTTTCCTTTTATCTCCAATAAAAGACAAGTAAAGAGGGGCAACTGTCATACCCTAATTTCGTCCGGGGACCTTTGCTTGATGACATGCGACTTTTGTTTGGTCCTTGTGAGGTGCTTGGCACCCATCATTAGGCAATTTGTGAAATTCCGGGATGTGCCGAAAAACAAAAGAAAATATTGATGCACAATCCGTAAAGTTCCGTGACACACCGGAAATCAAATGGAAGCATCGTTGCACGACTAGTGAGGTTCCGTAACATTCTGTAAGTCAAAAAGGGGATGATTATGTAATCCACAAGGTTCCGTAACATTTCGGAAAGAAAACAAGTATCGTTACGAAATTCGTAAGTTTCCGTAACTTTACGAAAAAAGAATTACCAAAAAAAAGGCAGGGGGTGTACTTAGTAAAAATGGGGGTGCAAATAGCAACCAGGCCCACTTAGGCCCTCCAGAAGATTCCTCCAGAAGGCTGTTGCTTCTGGAGGAAGCAACCCTGCTCGCCTGGGCGAGCTGGGTGGCAAGCTTGTCCCCCAATTTTCTATAAATAGGGGGAGAAGTGAAGTAAAAAAGGGTTCAACCCTTTAGGCACTTCTCTCTCTTTCGAATTTGCTTAGAAAAATTGTTTCCGTGAAAGAAAATCTAAGCCGAGGCACTTCCGTAACGTTTCCGTGAGTGATTTCGCGAAGGTTTTCGACCGTTCTTCGACGTTCTTCATTCGTTCTTCATCGTTCTTCGGTCTTCAACGGGTAAGTACCTCGAACCAAGCTTTTCGATTCATTCTATGTACCCGTGGTGGTCCACATTGTGTTTCGTGTATTTTCCTTCTCGTTTTCATTTACTTTCCATACCCCTTTTGACGTGCTTAAGCCATTTTATTTAAGTCATTTCTCGCTTAACCTAAAAATAAAATAAATTTCCATCGATCGTTTGAATTGTATTATCCGTTAACTTCGGTTAAAATGAATTCCGACCGTTCGGTCGTGCCGTAACCACGTTAGAAATCAAAAAAGAGGGAAAATAATAATAAAATAATCAAAATATCTTTGAATAAAATAACCAAAAAAATCAATCGGACGTTTTTCTTTGGAAGTTTCCTTGAATGAATTGATTAATAACCAAAGTGAAACTAAGACTAAAATAGACTCACAAATCAAGTTTTGTCCGAAAAATCACTAAAAACCGTTTTAAGGTCCAACGCCTTAAATGTTAGGTTTATTTACTGTTGTTCCCAAAATTAGATTTATTTAACTTATCAACAATTCTCATTGTTAGGTTGGGTCCCAATGCAGATACACACCTCACTACCAGTTTAGATACATATTAGGTTTGGCGAATGGGTGAAAACCAAAAAGAAAGTAGTAAAAAAGCTATCTCATTGTCTGCTAGAATCACCACTCAGATTGAACAGCTCTATATAAGCCAAAATAAGACACAGATCAAGACTAAAGACAACAGGAATAGACATCTATTTTTGGTGAATTCAAATATTTGCTCTGTTTAATTGAAAAACCAGCATTATGAAGTAAACAATGATTGATGTATGCTGTTTGGTCCTGGATGTTATAGTTATAGCCCTAGTAAACAATATATGATTGGTATCATTTGTTTTTACTTGATAACAATATTGGCTAGCATGATGAACTTAGTCCTTCAAAGTAATTAAATTACTGCATTGTCCCTGGAAAGCATTTTAAGACATTGTAACCCACTGTTGTTCAATACAAGCCACTATTTCTGATTACAACATGATGAGTAGTTGTTTCTGATCTTGCAGTCGTACTGCAACATTGTAACCCACGGGAAATCAGTACAAGCTAGCATCAGTAGAAGCCTAACCACAACCAGTCTCTACTTCAAAAGCAAAGGTAAGCCTTGTAACCTTCAGTTTTTTCTTCCATTGGCTATATGGAAATTTAATTTGAACTGCTAGACTGCTACAAATATTGTTAGTTAGAGGGAATCATTATTTATGCCAATAAAGAATTGTGTAGTTTGTATGCATTGAACTTGGCTAATTGTAGGGATCTGCACTCAGAAACAATAGACATAAGCTCGGAAAAATTAGCTTTGGAGTCATATCACAAAAAATAGCCCACTGCACTAATTGTATCCACAGAACCCCCATAACATCCTTTAAAGTTATATTCAGCTCCACCCATGTAGCCAAAGCCATATTAAAAACATTGGGCCTAAGATGTATGTCAGACTCAGGCTCAAGGTCAGACAAGGTCCCTAGTTGTAGGTCTACCAGGGATGCTCCACAGACAATTCCTCAAAGTGGGGTCACTCTGGACATATGGGCAAGCTAAAAGATCATAGAAAGACTTTGTAGAGAATGTCCCATCACTCATAAAGGCCCAAACAAACTTGTCCATCCCAAGGGAAATACTAGGGGGGAAACACAACCATAATGTCATGCAGAATCATGTTATTGGATCTGCACTCAGAAACTTGGCTACGTCCTTATTCACTTGTTTATTCCATTATAGTTCAAAGGTTCATATGATTGGAAAATTTGATGTTTTTGTCATAAAAATGTTTGTTACCTGTCGCAACCTACCCTTTTGCGGGCGAGCGAGGCGAGGCTCTCGGGTGTGTCTTCCATAGGAGGAGAATGCGCGGAGTCGCCACCAACGTTTATTGAAAGGAAAATGTTAGAAAAACCAAAGGAAACCGGTCATGAAGAATATTCTAGATTTGGGAGTTATCTTTACGTTTGAGGAAGGTATTAGCACCTCTCACGTTTGTCCCAAAGGACAACAGCCTTAGATTAGAATTGTTTGAAATTATGTATCTAAACTTTTATTTCTTTTTTATTTTTGAGGTCGACAAAAGCAGGGCTCTTGCTCCTACGTACCCTCCATCGAAGAGAAAATCAGACCTACGTAGTTCTTTCTAAAGGCAGTGATGTGTGAATTTTACGCTTTCGAATGGTCCACGTTAACCGATAAAAAGCAAAGAGGACCGTTTAAGGCGTTGGACCTTAAAATGTTTTTTTAGTGATTTTTACGGACAAAGCTTGATTTTAGCCTTAGTTTCACTTTAGTTATTAGTCAATTCAATTAAGAAAGAAAAATCCCAAAGAGAAAACGTCCGATTGATTTTTTGTTTCATTTTACTAAAAGATATTTTTTGATTATTATATTATTTATTTTACCTCTTTTTGGTTTCCAACGTGGTTACGGCATGACCGAACGATCATATTTCATTTTAACAGAAATTAACAGATGTTACAATTCAAATGATCGGTGGAAATTTATTTTATTTTTTGATTAGGCGAGAAAATGACTTAAATAAATGACTAAAGCACGTCAAAAGGGGGTACAAAAAGTAAATGAAATGAAAATAAAAGTACGCGAAACAAATGGGGACCACCAAGGGTACATAGAATGAATTGAAAAGTTCGATTTCGGGAACTTACCGGTTGAAGACCGAAGAACAACGAAGAACGAACAAAGGATGGTGGAAAATCTTCACGAAATCACCCACGGAAACATCTCGGACGAGTTACGAAAGTGCCTCGACTTGGATTTTCTTCACGGAAACGATTTTTCTCACTAATTTCAAGTGATCCTCAGATACCAGGAGGGTTGAACGCTTTTGTTCTTCCCTCCTCCCCCTATTTATAGGGAAAAAAGGGAGAAGCTTGCCACCCAGCTCGCCCTGGCGAGCTAGGTTGCTTCCTCCAGAAGGAATCGCCTTCTGGAGGAACTTCCTGGAAGGCCCAAGTAGGCCTGGTTGCTATTTGCACCCCCTGTTTACTAAATACACCCCTTGCCTTTTTTTGCTGATTCTTTTGCCGTAACGTTACGGAACTTTACAAATTCCGTAACGATACTTGTTTTCCTTCCATAATGTTATGGAACCTTACGGATTACGTAATCATCCCTTTTTTGGCTTTCGGAATGTTACGGAACCTCACGGATTGTGTAACAATGCTTCTTTTTGATTTTTGGCATGTTACGGAACTTCACGAATCGTGCAACAATGCTCTCTTTTGACTTCTGGCACGTTATGGAACTTCACGTATTGTGCAACAATGGGTGCCAAGTACCTCGAAGCGGTCAAGCAAAGGTTGCATGCCATCAAACAATGGTCCCCGGGCGAAATTAGGGTATGACAGTTGTCCCTCTTTACTTACCTTTTATCGGAGATAGGAGGAAAGCAAAGATAAAACACTGATTTCGTCCGTCTTATTCCTTTTCCGTAATTAATCTATGATAACCCCTGAAGGCCATCCTTTGCCCATCATGGGAATTTAATTGATCTCAATCACAATAGTCCCTACCCAAAACGATTTGAAATAAGTGACTCCTGTCTCTCCTTCTTCTTTCGCTGCACAACACAAAACAAAAACAAACAAACAAAAATAACATAATATATATGTATACACATGTTTGGTGAAGGAACCGATTGGGAAAATAACAAAAAACCGTATTTTCCCCTTATCTGAGGCTCCGTACTTGATAACGGAGGATGCATGAATGACAATCAATTCATGGGGCTCCGAATAAGATGGTGGAGGATGCACGAACAGCGCTAGGCAATCAATTCGTGGGGCTCCGGACTCGATGGTGGAGGATGCATGAATGACAATCAATTCATGGGGCTTCGAATAAGATTTAATTGTGGAGGATGCACGAACAGCGCTAGGCAATCAATTCGTGGGGCTCTGGACTCGGTGGCGGAGGATGCATGAATGACAATCAATTCATGGGGCTCCGAATAAGATTTGATGGTGGAGGATGCATGAACAGTGCTAGGCAATCAATTCGTGGGGCTCCAGACTCGATGGTGGAGGATGCATGAATGACAATCAATTCATGAGGCTCCGAATAAGATTTGATGGTGGAGGATGCAGGAATAGCGCTAGGCAATCAATTCGTGGGGCTTCGGACTCGATGGTGGAGGATGCATGAATGGCAATCAATTCATGGGGCTCCGAATAAGATTTGATGGTGGGACCGAATGATCCACCGGATTCTTTCACCTAAAAGGCAAACATGCCTTAGCAAGGAAAAATAAATCATTCACGAGAGCACCATATTTTAGAGAAACAATATGCATATGCCAAAATAGTTTTCCTTGTAACAGAAAATGAAGGGTAGGATGTCAACGTTTAGCTTTTAAATGAACATTCAGGGGAAACATCGGGTCAAATCGAAACTGGGAATAAAATCACTCATGGTGTATAAAACACTCACACAGGTAAGTGTTTTACCCTAATTCCAAACCATAGCTGCACCATGACTTTATTTTGCACATGATTTCCTATCGAACCAAAAGATTACACGCGCGATCACGGATCAATAGGATTTTCTCAAGGGTGGTGTTTTTGGAGAGGAAGCTGGGTGTTTCGGTCTTTTCCTCTTTGTTTATGTGGGGTGGGACATCGCCAGTCGGGAGCGACCTTGAATGGCAATCCCAAAGGAAGAACCACTTCAAAAAAAAAAAATGGGTTTTCCCTTTGCCGGCGGTCATTTACCTCGCCGAAAATTTATCTGGTCTGACGATCTTCTGTTCTCTTTCCTGGTTTCCTTTATTGATCGGGAATTATTCTATTTTCCTCCGGTCCTTCCCTTTTTGCTTTCTTCCGATCTTCGATCGGGAATCCTTCTTTTCATTTTCTTTTCTTTATTTTCATTTCTTCCTTTTCATTTCTTCCTTTTCTTTCTTTTTTCTTTTTCGTCCGATCTTTGATTGAGAATTCGGGTTTTAGCATTCGTTATTCGCTCTCCTTTGAGGAGATTCTGCTGTCCTCTTCTTCGGGGGAAAGGATGACGATTCTCTTCATGGGCCGAGGTCCAAAGTAGCTTAAGGTTGTGTCTCAACATGGTCTTTTCATTGTGCGTGCCCGATTTTGATATTTGGGGCGAAACAAATTCATGTGTAGGGTGTCGGTTTCGGGTTAAACTTCCATATCCTTTCCACGAGGCACGCGTAACAATGATGATTTAGAAACAACGTGCAAAATTAGTCATGCATATAGCTAGGTGGGTACTCAAGCATCCAGTTTACAACATTGCGATACTAAGGCTTGGGATTTATGCAAGTAGACCCAACGTTTCCAAATTATGTTCTTTCATTGGTTCAACGAATCCATCCGTTCTTATCTCGGTTATTTTGGAAAATAAACTCTTTGCGTCAGTTTCTTGTTTCCAAAAGATATTTTTGCTCTCTACGAATGATTTGTGCTTCCTATGACCATAACATGCCGACCTTCGAGGTCTTTCTTTCTCTTTCCTTTTTGTTTCATTTTTTTCTTATGCATGTTTGCAAAAAAAACTATACATCCATCGCTATCTATGAGAAAAGCTTTTTCTCTGTACACCTACATTCCTATACACGAAAAACTTTTTCTGTATACACACACATTAAAAAACTCTTTCTCTTTATATCAACATGGTCTATATAAAACATCTATTCCTTTTCAAAGATTTCTTTTCCCTTTTTCAACATACACTCGTTGTTTATACAAAAATTTTCTTTATATACACTCATTGCTCACACACAAGAATTTATTTTCACACATTATTTATACACACAAAATCTTTTCATACACTTTTTATATACAAAAACACTTTTCTTTTCTTTATATACAAATATGACATTTGTTCACAACGCCTCTTTCTTTTTCTATTCTTGGTGTTATCATGATGTTTGTTCGTTTTATTTTAGGACGACATTCCTAAATGAAAACTCTACACGGTTCCGGAATTTCAACAAACATTATCGACAATAACGAAGTAAGCACTAACACAACGATCCTAACAAAATGTATGCACAAAACAAATGACAATCGAAACAACAAAAACAAACGTTAGTCCCTCAAGTCATAGAAATAAAATAACATGTAAATGATAAAGGATGAAACATAAAAAGAATATGAATCTGGGAATCCCATGGTCATGTGGCTCCGCTCCCTCCCAAGAAACCGAGCAAATCCGTCATCTTCTCATCCATGCGGGCCTCCTCTGCATCGCCCGGGGATCCTGCAGGCACCTCCCCTGCCTGGGCCTCAGGCCAATCTCCGGGCCACGCGACCTCAGCCCTAAACTGCTCTGGAGTAGGGCACACAAAAGGAGTGAAACCCTGCCCATTCTGACTAAGGCTGAAGCGGTAGAGAGACTTATATATCTGTACCTGCCCCCAGTGGTTGGCCGCCTGCTGGCGAACCAAGTGCTGTAGATAACGCTCCATGCCTAGTGACCCAGCGGGATCGGCCTGATGAGGTGGCGGAGGTGCGTCTGCGTCCTGAGGTGCATCCCCCTACGCCTGTCTAGGTGTGCAATACTTCTCAATGGAAGCTTGGGTGATCAGCGGTCGGATCACCTTACTAGGGGTGACGGGAACCCCGAATGACTGGCAGAGGCCCATGATCAATGCTGGAAACCCCAGGGCCCTGTTAGACTTATCTGGGTCTAGAGGGTGCCTGGTGGGTGGCATACCTGCAAACAAATAGATGGCATTAGCAATCAGCTGAGCCACGTGAACGCTTATCGGTGTCAAGATGACATACACCAGTTGACACTTCGACAGAGGGAGATCGGAGTTATGATCACTAGGCAAGACATTGCTGAGCAGCAACATCATCCACATCTGGGTCAAGGTGGTCATACTGGTGCGCATGATCCGCACCCGTCTCCCGGCAGCGGTCCGGGCGAAATCCTGCCCCGGTGTGCACAATAGCTGGGCAATGGCCTCCTCGTCAAACCCGTCAGCCCTGCTCCTCCTCTGACTGAACTCGCACTCCTGGCCTTCCTCCAACACTAGCGGGTCACCCAGGAATTGGCTGAGGGCATCTGCGTCAAAAGGAATCCACTAACCCCTCACCCATGAACGCATGTCCCGCACTCCATCCTTTATGGGCCAAGCATTAGCATAAAACTCCAGGACTACCTCAGGGTCAAACTTAGCCATGGGAGTAGCCAGCGACGTCCAATGTCTGCGAGCTATCTCCTCCTGAAAATTGGTGTACTCATCGTCCCTGAGTTGGACGCATCTCTCTCGGTGGAACGACCATCCTTTGATGGCCTCGAAGCGCTGCTGGTGCACGGCGCTCCAGAAATGGTGACCATCAAACTCGGGGGAGGCACTGGTCCCTTCAGCCGCGGCGTCCCTCCTAGATCTCTTCGCGGAAAGCTTTTTCGGAGCCATTTCCTGCGAGGACAAACATTTGGAAAGTTAGTTTACAAGAAAATACCAATCATTACAAACAAGAGCCAAACAACACTTATATGGTGCAAGTGTCAACATGCACTTTACAAAACAATCATATTGGGGAATGTGCTATTTTATGACACATATCTGTGTATGTTTTTGACAAGCATTTTCATGCTACATCCCACATATATGCATATTTTTTTAAAGGCTCCTTATGCTACCTACTCACAAATATACATATTTTGAAAGGCATTTTTACGCTACCTATCCAACATATACAAATTTTTGAAAGGCATTTTTTTGCTATATATATTCACACACCTTGCAAAGTATTTCATGCTATATATTCACACACTTTGCAAAGTATTTCATGCTATATATTCACACACTTTGCAAAGTATTTCATGCTATATATTCAGATATATACATACTATTGAAAGGTTTTTTTTTTCATGCTATATATTCACATATATACATACTATTGAAAGGTATTTTTCATGCTATCTAGGCGCAAGGTATTCCTCATGAGGCAACAAATTCAAATTCTAGTCAAAAACCTCTCAAACATGTTCTAATATTCATGCATCTTTTACATTCGAAACCAAAAACTTAGAATCCTAGGCATAAGTCATGCTTTTGGCACTTTAGTCTAGCTTCTACAAAACTACCCACACACTAACAATGGCAGCCATATGTGCATAACTTGTTCCACAAGCTAAGTTTCACAAAATCATGTGCAAATGCCATTGAGGCATTTCACTGAACACTTGGTGGGTGCATGTTTAGGCATGAAAATAAAAGGAATGGGGGCAATGTGGCATGCCCCATTACTCCAGAATACAACCTAGGCCTAAGGCCATCCCCTACAACCTCTTAATTCATAAAAAATAGGCAACAATCCAAGGATAAATCCCTCACGTTTTTGTGCAAATACATGCAACTTAGAGCACCAAAATACATCAATGGAAAGCTAGAGAGCCCAAGAATGAGGTACTTACTTGTTGGAGATGAATAATAGAGCAAAATGGAATCAAAAACGCGAAAAATGGTGACCTAAGGGCTGCAAAACTCGTGAATCCTGTGAGCCTTTGTTTTTTGAATGAGGGGGGAGAGTTTTTTTGGTTCAGAAACCTTCCCCCTCCCCCTTTTTAACCCCCTTCGTGCAGGGGTTGCTTGCCCAGGCGAGCTCAGCTTGCCCAGGCGAGCTAACCTACACATTTTTTTTTTGGGTATCAAATAAGTATGGCTTTCTACGGGTCGGCGTTCGCTTACTCGAACCCCCTCAGGGTAGATTAGGAATCCAATACTTACTTTAAAGACAGAACAATAATAGTTACTAGGAATTTAATGGATACTAGGTTGCCTTGCAGCGGGGCTTTCCGTTTGTCCAGAGCTGGGCAAGGGACGACGATCTATCAGTTGTGACCCTAGCCTCTACTCGCATCCATCCCTAAGTACCTGAAAGTAGGAAACGACATCGCGCCGCAAACTATGGCCGTGTTACCATTTTACCCTAATCGATTTCTGCCTTTAGCCCCATCCCGACATTTGACCACTGCCTAAGACGATTCTGCTCCTGTCCTAACAAAATATGCATGTGTATGCATATGCATGAACTTTTTTCAAATGCAACACTCTTTTTTCAAATGCTGGTCAGGTTCAGTTTTAATTAAGCGCTTGGGGTACCCCATGAACTGAGCGAAAAGGCTTAGGTTATCACAAACTGCACATGGTTTAAAACCAAAGTGAGGACTGAAGCCTCAAACCCATGTTCTCTTCTTTTAAAGAACTGTGATGAGAAAATTACAACGGACAGGAATCCCTGGGGGAAACCAAGAAGAGCACACAAAAATAAAAGAACATGCAGTGATTTCCTCAATTGCCCCAGATCTTAAGCGTAGTATCGCTTGACAACATCGGAGTTCACGGGTGAGGGTAGCTCCTCGCCATCCATGTTGGTGAGCACCAGAGCCCCTCCAGAAAAAGCCCTTTTCACAATGAAAGGCACTTCGTAGTTCAGGGCCCACTTCCCTCGATTATCTTTAACAGCGTGGGATATCCTTTTCAGCACAAGGTCCCCCTCGTTGAACTTGCGGGGGCGCACCTTCTTGTCGAACGCGTTCTTTATCCTTTGTTGATACAGGCGCCCATAGCTCATGGCCGTCAAACGCTTACCTTCAATAAGGTTGAGTTGGTCGTAGCATGTTTGAGCCCACTCTGATTCTGCTAGTATCCTTTGGGAGGGGACCTCTACCTCAAACGGGAGTACCGCTTCCATTCCATAAACTAAGGAGTACGGTGTTGCCCCAGTAGAAGTTCGTACCGAGGTTCGATATCCATGCAGGGCAAAGGGCAAAATCTCATGCCAATCTTTGTACGACACTGTCATCTTCTGAATAATTTTCTTAATATTTTTATTTGCAGCCTCCGCAGCCCCGTTCATCTTCGGCCGGTAGGGGGTGGAGTCATGATGCTGGATTTTGAAATCCTCGCACATTTCCTGCATCATTTTGTTATTCAGATTGGTGCCATTGTCAGTAATGATTTTCCTAGGGAGTCCGTATCGACAAATCAGTTCCCTTTTTATGAATCTGACCACCACACTTCTCGTGACATTGGTATAGGAAGCCGCTTCGACCTATTTGGTGAAATAATCTTTCGCCACAAGAATGAAGCGATGACTGTTCGAAGCCTTGGGTTCGATGGCCCCTATGACATCTATCCCCCACATGGAAAAAGGCCAAGGGGCGGACATGACATTCAGAGGATGTGGCGGAACATTGACATTGTCTGTGAACGCTTGACATTTATGGCATTTCCTTACATGGGTGCAGCAATCGCTTTCCATAGTGAGCCAGTAATAACCTGCTCTAAGGATCTTCCTGGCCATAGCATGCCCATTGGCATGTGTCCCAAATAAACCCTCATGGACTTCCTCGATCATGTAGTTCGCCTCTTTGGCATCTACGCATCGCAGGAGGGTCATGTCATGGTTTCGTTTGTACAGGACGGTACCACTCACAAAGAAACCAGTAGCCAATCTCCTTAACGTTCTTTTGTCATTGTTGGAAATCCCTGGTGGATATTCTTTATTCTCGACATATAGTTTGATGTCGAAATACCACGGTTTCCCATCTCGCTCTTCCTCTATCGCACAACAATGTGCCAGCTTGCCCCGAGATCTGAATTCAATGTATGGCAGATCCCCGTGTGGGGCAAGTTGAAACATGGATGCCCAGGTGGGAAGAAATGTCGTCAAAGAATTTGGCTAACTTCAAGATATAAGTTTGATAGAGTATCAATTTTTGATCCCTAGTTTCCCATTCTCCTCTCAACTGGCGTATTACCAAAGTCAAGTCTCCATACACTTTGAGTAGCTTTACGTCAAAATCGATAGCAGCTTGAATCCCAAGGGCGAACGCTTCATATTCGGCCATGTTGTTGGTACAATCGAAACCCAGCCGGGCCGTGAAAGGGATACATTGATTATCTGGGGATACAAGGACTGCCCTTACTCCATGGCCCAAAGCATTAGATGCCCCATCGAAACAAACAATCCATTTGTCTATATCCTCGTGTGTCCGCTTCTCTTCAAATAGGGCCATGGTGTCTTCATTCGAGAACACAGGGTGCATCGATCGATAATCTTGGAGGGGTTGTTGGGCCAAATAATCTGCCAAGGTGCTTCCCTTTATTGCCTTTTGGGTGACGTACACAATATCGAATTTAGATAGTAGTACCTGCCACCTAGCGATTCGTCCTGTGAGGGCCGGTTTCTCAAAGATGTATGTCACGAGATCCATTTTGGAAATAAGCCAAGTGGTATGACTGAGCATGTACTGCCTAAGACGATGTGACGCCCATACCAAGGCGCAGCACGTCCTTTCCAACATTGAGTAATTCATCTCACAGGTGGTAAACTTGCTTAAATAGTAAATGGCTTGTTACTTCTTCCCATAGTCATCGTGCTGATCCAACACGCACCCCATAGACTCGTCTAACACAGTCATGTACAGGAAAAGAGGTCTTCCTGTTACAGGTGGCATGAGCACCAGGGGATTCGCGAGGCTCTGTTTGATTTTTTCGAAGGCCTCTTGGCAGTCGCTATTCCACAGGACCACCTGGTTTTTACGCAATAGTTTGAAGATGGGCTCGCAGGTAGGGGTGAGTTGCGAGATAAATCTCGCGATGTAATTCAACCTGCCCAGGAAACCTCGAACCTGCTTCTCCATGCGTGGCTCTGGCATTTCAAGAATGGCCTTCACTTTCTCGGGATCTATCTCTATCCCTTTCTGGCTTACGATAAAACCCAACAACTTTCCCGACTTTACCCCGAAGGTGCACTTGGCGGGGTTTAGTTTCAGTTGGTATTTCCGCAGCCTTCCAAACAGCTTACGCAGATTGATGAGGTGTTCGTCCTCGGTCCGAGATTTGGCAATCATGTCATCTACATAGACTTCTATCTCTTTATGCATCATGTCGTGGAATAAAGCTACCATGGCACGTTGATAGGTTGCCCCAGCATTTTTTAGCCCGAAGGCCATCACTTTGTAGCAGAATGTTCCCCATAGGGTGACGAAAGTAGTTTTCTCCACATCTTCGGGTGCCATTTTTATCTGGTTATACCCTGAGAAACCATCCATAAATGAGAAAAGGGCGAACTTAGCTGTATTATCTACTAGTATATCAATGTGTGGTAAGGCAAAATTGTCTTTAGGACTGGCTTGGTTTACATCTCGATAGTCTACGTACATTTGCACTTTGCCATCTTTTTTTGGGACAAGGACAATGTTGGCTACCCACTCCGGGTATCGAGCCACAGCCAAGAAACCCGCATCGAACTGCTTTCTCACTTCTTCTTTAATTTTCAAAGACATTTTGGGTCTCATCCTTCGTAATTTTTGCTTAACCGGGGAAGACCCAGGATTCAATGGCAACCTATGCTGCACAATGTCGAGGTCCAGACCTGGCATGTCTTGGTACGACCATGCGAAGATGTCTTGATATTCTTCAAGAAGGGTTACCAAACCTTGGCGGATAGGTGCGGTCATACCGGTTCCTACTTTCACTTCTTTCTTTCCCTCTCCGGTCTCTAAGTCTATCAGTTCGGTTTCCTCTTGGTAAGGCTTCATTTCGCGTTCTTCCTGAGCGATCAACCTCTCCAACTCCGGTGAAATGACGTCCTTTTCCTCTTCTTCGTTTATTGTTTGACTTACTTCTCGGTCAAAATAAATTATCAAACCCTCGTTGTTAGGAGCCTCAAAGGATCGATCCTCACATCTATACCATTCAAGACAAAATCAAAAATATGCAAAATGATATGAGAAAAGGTGGAATCGCAAGAACAGATGAAACAAGATCTCTTTGTTATTTAATAAGGTAGGTTTCACAAAACAAAAGAGAAAGGAATCTATAGCCTCCAATTACATTGAACCAGCGGTATAGACTTCCGACTAGCTCGTCACGTGCTAGTTCCCCAATTGGAAATTGGGATGGCACGGTCGCATGAAACTCAGCGGATCCTGGGGAGCCTCTTCTCCTATTGCCGCCACCTCTTCCTCGAACATTATCCCGGCACTTGTGAAACACTGGCTAACATGACCGGGCCATGCCCTATCTGTCCAGAGTCTTGATGGTGCATTCTTTCTTCCAGGTTTCTCGGGCTCATACCCCAACCCATATTTGTGCGGGTTACCCCTAACGTCAACCACATCGGCATTCCCGTGGCTGTCCTTGCCTAGACCTATTCCAGGCTCATAACCGTGCCTGAGCATTACCCGCGCCACCATCAGGGTTGCATTAGAAAAACAAGGTAGCAATGGACTTGTTTCCACAGAGGCACAACTTACCACCTCGAAGGATTGGAAAGCTGTTTCCAATGATTCCTCTGCTATCTCTACATATGGTGCCGAGGAGGGGTAGCTTACCAACATATCCTCTTCGCTCGACACTATCACCAAGAGTCCACCAACCACGAATTTCAATTTCTGGTGAAGCGTCAAAGGGACCACTCCTAGCGTGTGAATCTATGGCCTCCCCAAAAGGCAGCTGTAGGTGGAATTTATGTCCATCACTTGGAAAACCACATTGCAAGTGTGGGGGCCTATCTGAATGGGGATGTCAATTTCCCCCATCACCTCCTGCCGACTACCGTCGAAAGCTTGTACTACCATCGAACTCGGTTTTAGACGTGACACATTAAAAGGAAGTTTCTCCAAGGTGGTATTTGGCATCACATTTAAACTTGAACCATTATCGATGAGTACCTTAGCGACGACATGGTCCATGCATCTGACAGACACATGTAGAGCTTTGTTGTGCCCTCTCCCCTCAACTGGAATCTCTTCTTCTGCAAACGCGAGATAGTTATTGGTAGTTATGTGATTAACAATGCCTTCAAAACCCTTGACTGAGATGCCGTGTGCTACGTGGGCTTCGTTGAGGACCTTTACCAATAGTGTACGATGAGGCTCGAAGCTTATGAGCAATTCGAGCAAGGAGATCCTTGCTGGAGTTTTATTCAATTGCTCAACTACTTTAAACTCACTTTGTTGGATGAGACGAAGGAACTCATGAGCCTCTTCCAAGGTCATCGCCTTTCCTTGGAGACCTTCCTTCTTTTCAGCTCCCTTTACTACCGGGGGATCCACTTCTTTTGAGGGTGTGGCCACGCCTGTGGACTCTTGGGTCATGGGTGCTTTCCCCTTGGAGGGCAATTCCGCCGAGTGAGGGGGAGCGAACACCCGGCCACTGCGGGTTACGCCACTAAGGCCGGTAATGTTGGTCACCTTGGCTGACAAGGAGTCAACCTCGGTTGCAGCCCCTTCTCCAAAAGCAGGAGGGGTATATTTCCATGGGACGACCTTATTGCTTTAATAAGAAAATGGCGTCGGCTTGGGCACTGTCGGGAGGTACTCGGACTTTGGGGGTCGGGGGAGCCTTCCTTTCTGCCGACTGCGTGCAAATCTGCGGTTCTTCCCTACCTCTCTCGGACACTTCGAGCTGCCCCTAGTCCATGAGCCGTTGAAGTAGCTCTTCCACCATGGGGCAGGTTTCCATCTCGTGTAATTCCCCGAGATGAAACAAATATTTGTCGCTTTTGTCTCCGCCACGAGAGACCATGCATGCTGCCTGCAGCGACTAGTAGATGAATCTTCTGGATGTAGCCACATCTTCTAATCTCTTTGACCTTGACGGCCTATCCTTTTCGATGGCGTTTACGCTAGCTCCTCCATGACTGGCTAGTGCATTGGTCTTAACGTTGGGGCCCTCTTCTTGAAATGATAGCCAGCCAACATTTATTAGGTGTTGCACCTTATACTTGAATGGCAGGCATGAATCAATGTTGTGTCCAGGGGCTCCACTATGGTATGCGCACGTGGCATTTGAGTTGTACCACTTGGGGTATGGTGACTGGAAGACTTTTCCGGGTATGGCCACCACCAAATGGTTTTCCAATAATGAGGGCCATAACTCAGAATACGCCATGGGAATAGGAGAGAACTGGTCTCTCGGGGGGCGTCGTGGATTGTCATAGCTCGTGCCAGGAGTCGTATTATTGGTTGGCCGGGGTGTGGCTGGAGTCGCGTGTTGTGCAGGCGTTTTTTTTGTTGTGGCAGGCCCTTCTACTTGAGTTGGGAGGGAACTTCTGGTTCGGATCGAAAAGTTCGGGTGGTTGTGTTGGTATGAGTTTTGAGCATTTTGGGGCGTTTTCATCCACGTTGGGGCAGTGGTGACCGCGTGGGTATCCCCTTCCTTTTTCCGTGTGCCCACCACTGGGGCTCTTCTAATTCTGTTGGGGCCAGCGTTGGAGGCGTATTCAAACTTGCCTTTCCTGAGTTCGGACTCGATTCTTTCTCCGGCGAAGATGAGGTCTGCAAAGTTGGCCGGCATATATCCTACCAGCTTCTCGTAGTAGAACGTAGGCAGCGTATCTACCATAATCGTGATCATTTCCCTCTCAGTCATAGGTGTGATGACTTGGGCTGCTAGGTCTCTCCACCTTTGAGCATATTCCTTGATGGACTCATGTTCTCGTTTGCTCATGCTCTGAAGTTGGTTTTGATCGGGATCCATCTCCGTGTTGTATTGGTACTGCCTAATGAAAGCAGTTGCCAAGTCTTTCCATGACGGAACCTGAGAGGCTTCTAGATTTGTGTACCACGCCACTGCTGCTCCGGCTAAGCTGTCTTGAAAGAAGTGCATTAACAGCTTTTCATCCATGGAATATGCCCCCATCCTTCGGCAATACATCCGAAGATGACTCTTTGGACACGTCGTCCCTTTGTACTTGTCGAAGTCTGGTACCTTAAACTTGGGAGGAATGATGATGTCAGGTACCAGACACAGATCGGCTAAATCCGAGAAAGGGTAGTTGTCGAGGCCTTCCACCGCTCTCAACCTCTCTTCAAGCAGATCGATCTTTCCCTTGTCTTTTGAAATGGGAACGAGTTCCTTAACGGGTGTGGATTGAGATGGGGCATGGCGGATTATGTTTGGTTGGGCAACTCATGGGGGGCCGGTTCTCTTGGGGGAAGTAGAAGGCCTAAATGGGCATCTCCTTCATCATCTTCCTGCAGAGGATAGTCGGCACGAGGAGGGAGTTGCCCCTCGAAGGTAGGGGCTTGGCTCAAATCGTCTGGAGCGGTACGGGGAGTAAAGTCTGGAGGCAAACCAAAAGGGTAGGCTACAATACTATACCTCTGATTGAAACCCGTCGCGCTTCTGTCCCGGCCCAAGTTCATTGCGAGCTATAGCACCGGTTCCGCTTCCCTAGCTGTATTGGAAGCGGCCGCCATAGCATTGTCTTCTATTGATTTTTGAATTTTTAGCATGGCTTCCGTGATAGAAGCCATCTGATCTTTTAAAGCCGACATGTCGGCCTTCATCTGTTCTTGCACTCCCTCTTTGTTATCCATCTTACTTTTGGATCGGGTGTTATAGGGGTGCCTTTGCGCTTTTTTAGTTATGGTGAGTTTCCTAAAGAAACAAATAGGGGTGAGAATGCCACCAAATCATGAATATGCTAATGAATGATCAGAGTACTTAGATCCACCTCAAGGCCTTTTTAGACAATGTGATGAGTTTCAGAACTTCTTTTTTTATAAAAAGGAACAAAAGCTTTCAACTAGCCAAGATTTTACAAAAAGTGTTACAACAGAACCTAACGGTTTCTAATTATATGTGCCATTAAATCTATCATGTGTTGACAGTAATTGATTAGCCCGTGAATTTCCTCTGGGGCTGAACACACTTCGGCCATGGCCCTTGCTTTGGCTAGTAGTCGCGGGAGGTCTTGACTTCCATTTAAGGTCAAGGCGAACCTATCCATCCACATGGTCGCTTCTTGATGCAATGCATCAATCACCCTCCCTCTTACTTCCTTCTGGGCGTATGCTTGTGCGAAGTCCTCTACTAGCTTTTGCTCATGGGTCAAAGACTGGTTTAACTCTTCTTTGTACTGCCCTATTATAGCTAGCATGCTTTGCTCCGTGGCTTCTAAGTGTTGGGCCAAACTCTTCTTGAATCTTGAGCAAGCAGCTAACTCCTCCTTTAAGACCATGCTATATACTTGTGATTGGTCTCTCTCTTCCCTTCGAAGCTTGAGCTCATTGTTGTTGCCCCACAAAGCTCCTCGGAATTTATCTCGGCCATGCTCTTCCTTACGAGCCCTCTTGGTCTCTTGTTCCAAGGCCTTGGTGGTAGTTATATTTATATCTCTTAGTTCGGCATTCTCCTTTCGGATTTTAAGAGCTGCTGATTTGAACCTTTCTTTGACTGTTTGGGCTGGCTCGAGTTCTGCCCTAAGGGCCTGCACCTATTCGTCTTCCTCTAGTGCCTCAACTTCCTCCCTTTTAGCGGTTCTCAAACTCGGGAGCCAATCCAAACCTTGCACGTTGGCTTTCAACCATCTTCGGCAGCCACCGATGGGCCCATTGTTACTGCTCCTGAGTTCTTTGTCCTTCTTTTGCACCACCTCCCATGCCTTGCGGACCTTCTGAAGTGTCTCCATGTTGGTCTTATTGAAACCTCGTGAAATGACAGGCGCGAGCTCTTCCTCTAGCGGTGCCCCTCTCATAGGGTAGCCAAGTTGCCTTATAGCAAGAACGAGATTATAACTGATGCAACCCCTTGTCCCCATCAAGGGAACATTCGGAAATCCTCTGCACGAAATAAGAACCCCGGTTCTTCCTTCTTTCCATCGAGGGAACCAGTTGACAGACGCTCCTTCTTTGTTTGCTAAGAGTCGGTCCCAATTTGCCCCTCCTTTCTCTGTGCATGAACGGTGGCTTTCTAGCGGGCAAGCATGCCTCACCTCTTGGCGAAAAAGGTGTGAAACCAACCATACATAAGGAGCTGGAGTACAGCAAACAATCCTCATACTGCTCTTCTCACATCTTCGGTCGAAGGTGTCATATAGGTCGGCTAGCATAGCGACAACCGGGCTTTCCTTGTGGTCATGATAGGCGAGAAAAGCGTCGATCGCTTCTAGATCCACCAACCCATCCACATTTGGAAAGAGGACTCCTCCGAAGATCAACAGTGCGAGAATGTCTATGAACGGGGCCCATTCTCCTCTACCTATCAAGATTCTTGCTTTTGCCTCCAAACATTTTCTCGGTATTCCAACCACCGCATTTTTTACTTGCTTTCCATGGTCTAATTCCTGCGCCGAGATTTGGACTATCTTTGAAATTCTAGCTAATGAGGGATAGAACCCTGAGAAGAGGTATGGTCTCCTTCCCCCTAGAGGACATCCTAGGATCTCTTCAAATTCTTCCACCATGGGTGACAGCTGGAAGTCCCCAAAGGTAAAGCATCTCAACGGCTGATCATAATACTGGGCGAGGGAGGCAATGGCCTCTGTGGAGACTTCTACCATGGCTAGGTCCCAGATTTTACCGTAAGCTTTGCGAAAAGCTTGCCGCTGGAGCTGACCCATCAACTGCCCTAACTCCTTAAGGCTGGTGACTTCTAGGCCCTTAATCTTGACTTGATAGAATCTTTTTCCGATTTGATTTGTCCCCATCATTTACCTAAAAAGGGGTGAATCAAGGCTCTGATATGAATGATGCAATGCACATGCATGAAGCGAAAAGAAGAAAAAAAGTGGTAATTTACATATACGAGATCGAAAAAGATCCATCTTTTTAATACTACGCTCTAGGCATTGTGGCGCCCCAACGTATGCATTAAAAAGTGACGCGTTACTCTAAAGAGACAAGATATCACTAGATATACAGTAAAACTATAATTTATGTGCTATTCGCAGAAGAATGCATGAGAACAAATGGTACAGAGCGTGCTTGCTCCATGCCCCTATTTGGGGACCTATAGGATAATATCTAGGGGTCTCTAATAACTACTCCCAACGATCCATATCTCACATGGCTGTTTTCTAGAGGTATCATCACTCAAGATAATAATATTGCGGCGGTATGGAATACCAGCAACAACACATTATAAAGAGAGAAAGCTCTAGACGAGGTTTCACTATTATCAAGCAAGTCGGAGACCTAGCATGACCATAGATCCATCTCCACTCCTTAGATTTCCATGAACCCGGGTATAAGGCCCCTTTTTACCCAAACTCGTGGGTGCTTAGAATGCGGTGTAAAAATGTGGAAAAGACAACATTTATTGTTTTTACACAGTTCAAGAAAAAATGCACACACAAAGTTTCATAATTCCACACTTTCCTAAAATAGGCCTAACTCACAAAAACAATCCCCAGTGGAGTCGCCAACTGTCGCAACCTACCCTTTTGCAGGCGAGCAAGGCGAGGCTCACGGGTGCGTCTTCCATAGGAGGAAAATGCATGGAGTCGCCACCAACGTTTATTGAAAGGAAAACGTTAGAAAAACCAAAGGAAACCGGTCCTGAAGAATATTCTAGATTCGGGAGTTATCTTTACGTTTGAGGAAGGTATTAGCACCTCTCACGTTTGTCCCAAAGGACAACAACCTTAGATTAGAATTGTGTAAAATTATGTATCTAAACTTTTATTTCTTTTCTATTTTTGAGGTCGACAAAAGCGGGGCTCTTGCTTCTACGTACCCTCCATCGAAGAGAAAATCAGACCTACGTAGTTCTTTCTAAAGGCAGTGATGTGTCGATTTTACGCTTTCGAGCGGTCCACGTTAACCGATAAAAAGCAAAGAGGACCGTTTAAGGCGTTGGGCCTTAAAATGTTTTTTTCAGTGATTTTTACGGACAAAGCTTGATTTTGTGAGTTGATTTTAGCCTTAGTTTCACTTTAGTTATTAGTCAATTCAATTAAGAAAGAAAAATCCTAAAGAGAAAACGTCCGATTGATTTTTTGATTCATTTTACTAAAAGATATTTTTTGATTATTATATTATTTATTTTACCTCATTTTGGTTTCCAACGTGGTTACGGCATGACCGAACGGTCAGATTTCATTTGAACAGAAATTAACAGATGTTACAATTCAAATGATCAGTGGAAATTTATTTTATTTTTTGATTAGGCGAGAAAATGACTTAAATAAATGACTAAAGCTTGTCAAAAGGGGGTACGGAAATTAAATGAAATGAAAATAAAAGTACGCAAAACAAATGGGGACCACCAAGGGTACATAGAATGAATTGAAAAGTTCGATTTCGGGAACTTACCGGTTGAAGACCGAAGAACAACGAAGAACGAACGAAGGATGGCGGAAAATCTTCACGAAATCACCCACGGAAATGTCTCGAACGAGTTACGGAAGCGCCTCGGCTTGGAATTTCTTCACGGAAACGATTTTTCTCACTAATTTCAAGTGATCCTCAGATACCAAGAGGGTTGAATGCTTTTGTTCTTCCCTCCTTCCCCTATTTATATGGAAAAGAGGGAAAAGCTTGCCACCCAGCTCGCCCAGGCGAGCTGGTGCCTACTGGAGGAGCTTCCTTGAAGGCCCAAGTGGGCCTGGTTGCTATTTGCACCCCCTATTTACTAAATACACCCCCTGCCTTTTTTTGCTGATTCTTTTTCCGTAACGTTATGGAACTTTACGAATTCCATAACGATACTTGTTTTCCTTCCGTAATGTTACGGAACCTTACGGATTACGTAATCATCCCTGTTTTGGCTTTCGGAATGTTACGGAACCTCACGGATTGTGTAACAATGCTTCCTTTTGATATCCGGCATGTTACAGAACTTCACGGATCGTGCAACAATGCTCTCTTTTGACTTCTGGCATGTTATGGAACTTCACGTATTGTGCAACAATGGGTGCTAAGTACCTCGAAGCGGTCAAGCAAAGGTTGCATGCCATCAAACAATGATCCCCGGACGAAATTAGGGTATGACATTACCAATTAATGTTTTTATTACTTGTTCACTGCCGATAATGACAATTGATATATGATATACAAATTGTGTTCATAATGAGCGAACCTTAGATTCCCGTTTGACACTGAATGCAACGATTCTTGCGGACAGTTTGCATTAATCATTGTATTCAATCTTGAATTTTCCATTTGGGCAATTTGGGGAGAATGATATTTTTATGGTAAATTCATGCATTAAGGTTAAAATTATTTTGTTGGATTTGATGAGATTTTCGGTACAATGCATTTCTAGTTGTTCTCTAAGTGCATACTTGATTATCGGGAAATTAATTTCATCGATTTCATGTCGTGTACTTGGAGACCAATGCGAAATGTTGCCGAAATTTTATCAAATTTAACAAAATAGAATTAACCCTGATGTATGAAGCTACCATAAAAGACATTTTTCCTGAATGGGATAGGGCCACACCTATAATAAAAAAGTGAGATTTTCATGCATCGAATAACTTTGGGAGTATCTCCGAGTTATTATTTAGATGGATCGAAGTTGAATGAATGAAAGTCGCATCAACCTAGAATATGAGGAAGGCGTCGAGCAGTTCTTGCAATTTGCTTCAGAAAGAAGTCGACCGGATGAAGATGGAAAATACTATTGTCCTTGTATCAATTGTTTGAAAGGAAGACGACAAATACTGGACGACATACGAGAGCATCTATTGTGTGATGGGATTAAGAAGAATTACACGATGTGGATATGGCATGGTGAATTGACAGACAGGCAGAGTGGGTCCCAATCTGAACCGTTTGATGTAGAAATGGGAGATTGCTTGGAGGATATGATTCGTGACCTTGGAGAAGAGTCTTTTCAGCAAGCATATGCCCCTATGTATGAAGGATTGCAAAGTAATTCAAAGAAGCCTTTGTATACGGGGTGCAAGAATTCCTTGACGCTGTTGTCGGTGGTGTTAAGTCTGGTTAATGTCAAGGCCAGATATGGGTGGAGTGACAAAAGCTTTAGTTCACTGCTTCAAGTAGTGCATGATCTGCTTCTAGAGGAAAACACGTTGCCTAAAACTTACTATCAGGCCAAGAAGATACTGTGTCCGATGGGTATGGAGTATCAGAAGATTCATGCTTGCCTGGATGATTGCATACTGTACAGGCATGAATTCGAAGAAATGTCCAAATGCCCTAGGTGTGGGGCACCACGGTACAAAGTGAAGGATGATAAAGACTGCAGTTCTGATGAAAACTCAAAGAAAGGCCCTCCAGCGAAGGTGTTGTGGTATCTTCCCATCATTCTAAGGTTTAAGCGTCTTTTTGCTAATGGAGATGACGCAAAAGACCTTACCTGACATGCAAATGGGAGAAACTCTGACGGAATGGTCCGTCATCCGGCTGATTGCTCCCAGTGGAAGAAGATTGATGGTTTGTATCCAGATTTCGGCAAAGAGGCAAGAAATCTTAGGCTTGGACTAGCCAGTGATGGAATGAATCCATATGGCAATTTAAGCACTCAACAGAGTTCATGGCTAGTTCTACAAGTAATTTACAATTTGCCTCCTTGGTTGTGCATGAAGCAAAAATACATGATGTTGTCTATGATGATATCGGGCCCAAGATCGCCAGGAAATGACATTGATGTTTATATAAGTCCGTTGATTGAAGACCTGATAAAGTTGTGGGACGAGGGGGTTTTAGTGTTTGATGGGTTTCGCAAGGAGACTTTTCAAATGCGTGCAATGCTTTTTTGTACTATTAATGACTTTCCAGCATATGAGAATCTCAGCGATTCCAGTTTTAAGGGTCATCATGCATGCCCCATCTGTGAAGAAGACACAAGTTACATACAACTGAAACATGGTAGAAAAACAGTGTACACTAGGCATCGCCATTTTCTAAAACCTCATTACCCTTACAGGCGATTGAAAAAAAAACATTTAATAGAAGTCAAGAGCACGAAACTGCATCGATACCGTTGACTGGTAAACAGGTCTTCTAGCGGGTTGAACACCTAAATACTTTATTTGGAAAGACCCAAAGGAAGGATAAAAGTAAGACTTGCATATGGAAGAAGAAGTCCATTTTCTTTGATCTTCCGTACTGGTCTGATCTAGATATTAGACATTGTATTGATGTTATGCATGTGGAGAAAAATGTATGTGATTGTGTCATTAGGACGCTCCTTAACATTCAAGGCAAGACGAAAGATGGTCTGAATACTCGTCAAGATCTAGCTGACATGGGTATACGATCGCAGTTGCATCCAAGGTCTGATGGCAAAAAAATATACCTGCCTCCAGCTTGTCATACTTTGTCCAGAAAGGAGAAGATCAGTTTTTGTCAGTGTCTGCGCCGAGTCAAAGTCCCACAAGGATACTCTTCAAATATTAAGAGCCTTGTGCAGTTGAAGGAGCTTAAGCTGGTAGGGTTAAAGTCTCACGATTGTCACGTGTTGATGCAACAATTGTTAGTCGTGGCCATACGAGACATTTTGCCTAACAAAGTCAGGTAAGCCATAACTCGCCTGTGCTTTTTCTTTAATGCCATATGTAGCGAAGTCCTTGATCTTGTCAAGTTTGTTGACCTGGAAAATGAGGCCGCAATTATACTGTTTCAGTTGGAGATATATTTTCCTCCTACTTTCTTGGACATCATGATTCACTTAATTGTTCATCTAGTCAGAGAAATCAAATGTTGTGGTCCTGTTTATTTGCAGTGGATGTACCCGGTTGAGCGATACATGAAGATCTTAAAAGGGTATACCAAGAATCTACATCGTTCGGAAGCATCTACTATTGAAAGGTACATTGCAGAAGAAGCCATTGAATTTTGTTTAGAGTACATTGAAAAGGCTAAACCTGATGGCCTTCCTAAGTCTCGCCATGACGACAGAATGGGTGGTAAGGGTTCAAGAGGATTGCATGTTATCACTCCAAGTGTAGAAGATTTGTTACAAGCTCACTTATATGTGTTGAACAAAAATAATGAAGTTTTGCCATACATACTTCAGCATGAAGCTTTAGTCAAACAAAATAATCCAAAAATGTCAAAGAAATGGGTCTTGAAAAAGCATAACAAGACTTTCTTTGATTGGTTTAAAGATACAATCTTTGCTGATGAAAATGCTTCAGAAACATTAAGAAAGCTAGCAGATGGGCCTAAAAGAAATGTTATAACTTGGCAAGGATATGACATAAACAAGTATTCCTTTTACACAAAAGCACAAGACGACGAAAGTGCAATGCAAAACAGCGGGGTCACCCTAAGGGCTGAATCTCAACACTTCGCAAGTGTGCATGATGACAATCCCTGTGTAACTTCCATCCCTTACTTTAGGTTCATTGATGAAATTTGGGAGCTTAACTATGTCAAATTTACTGTATGTGTTTTCAAATGTAAATGGGTTGACAGGAACACCAGTGTGCGGATTGATGATGTAGGATTTACATTGCTAGATCTAAAGAAACTAGCTTACCACAATGACTCTTTCATCATGGCAGAATAAGCTAAACAGGTATTTTATGTGCAAGACCTTTGTGATGAAAGGTGGTGCATGGTTCTACATGGGAAAACAATTTGTGTTAATGTAGAAGATGAGATTCATACATAGACACTTATGTTAGTCATTTGTCCACACAAATGACTCCTAATGTTGTCGGAGAAGAAGAAGCTGACGACGTTCATGTTAATCGTAATGATCATGATGAAGGAGAATTAATTAACATCGTCTAATGTAATTTTCTAATTATGCATTTGATTTTGGTAAATTGATTTACATAACTCATATTGTGTTTTTTGATAATGTTAACTAACTCAAGTTTTTCTTTTTACAGGACCATGGCTACTCCACCTGCCTCGTCTCCTCCTTCTTCTCAATCTCCTTCTCTGTCTACCTTGTAGCAGACACGCAAAGCCACACGGCTACGATCCTTGGCCACTAGATCACTTGGGGCAGAGAGACCAGTGGTCCATGTCGATTCTGCAACCGGCAAGGCTGACGATCCCCACAAGAAGAAATTAAGAACATATTTGGGGATTGCGCTCATGATAAAGTCAACGTGACATACGAGACTTGGAAGGAAGTCCCTGCTGCTCAGAAGGATTTGATATGGGAGGATATCCAGGTATTTTAGTTTTCTTCTTTGATTTTCTTTATTAGCCAAAATTTATAATTTACTAACAATAAAACCTAATTTGTTATTTGTCAGGCGGAATTTGAAATACCTGAAGTATCTGACAGTAGGACAAAGAAGAAAGTTCTTTAGACTGTCGGCGAGCGGTGAAGATAGTTTAAATCTGATTTGACGAGGAAATGGGCACTTGCAGCCGACCGGGACGGCGTGGGCGACACTGTCTATGAAAATACGGCATTAGCAAGGAGAAATGGGCCCAGTTTTGTCAGACCCGCAGAGACCCCTCGTAGGAAGTATGTACTTTGTCATTTTAATTGTTTTCCACTAAAAATTCAGTTCTTATAATACATTGTAGTAATCATTTTCATTAATGTTCGATTTTTGCAGGATGTGTGGAAAAAGGCATAGGTCATCCAGAAGCAAAACACCGCCCCCCACATGTTGTCTCGTAGGGGTTATGAATATTTAGAACAAAAGCTTATGGTTGAGAAGAATAAGAAAAAACTGGAGGAAGCTGCTCAGTCTGGAAGCACTGAGGGCGTCTTTGACCCTTCATCTCCCATCAGACGACACGTGAAGTGGAAGATGGCCCGCACCAAGAAAACTGGGCAGATGACGTTTGAGGCAGCGAAGGAAATTGCTAAGAAGATTGTAAGTCATTTACAATTAAGAATTGTAATTATCTTTGTTTATTCTGTGAATGACTAAACAAATATATGTGTTCTGTATAGGATTCTTTGGAGGAGCAGGCGTCATAGGGTTCGTTTGTCCTCCATGGACGTCAGGATGTCCTGACTGTTGCCATTGGGCTGCCAAAACACCCTGGCTGTGTCCGTGCTGCTGGAGCCGGTGTCACCATAAAGTAATACTTTGGATCGTCTCCACGAACCTCCCGCAGTTCTTCCTCCATGCCTCCTGAAGTCCTACAGCAGCTGACTCAACAAATTAGGGACCAGCTGGAGGAGTCGATCATAGAAAAATTGACTCGGAAGCTTATGGCATCCTTCAGCCAGATGCAGTCCCAGTTTCAGTCACATATGCAAGCACAGGTACTTGCACTGCCTCCGGAGCCTGAGGTTGGTCCCTCAGCTACTCGTGTCAACACAAAGGAGAGTTGTGTTGATCCCTCAGGGAACGATCCATAGATGGGTGACTCAGACAAATGCGGGCTGTACATCAAAGAAAATCCTTCTCGCCTAGTTGCCCTAGGAAGAGTTTATGAGGGATCCACAGCGGTTCACAACATCCCTTTGTTGCATGGCCAAGTGAAGGTTGGTGTTGAAGAGGTTAAAAATGCAGAGGCTCTCATTCCTATACCCACTGACGAGGTTAGTTTAGTGGGGTAGACACTTAACACCTTCCTTGCTTGGTCGACACATCTTGTAAAGCGTTTATCAGAACATGTATTTTACTTTGATTATATGCTTCTTTTTTTCAATTGATTTGTTCACTATAATGAAATTATGTTAATTAACTATGTTTGATAAACAAGAAGTTATGTCTCCAGCAAAACCTCCAGATAGGCCAGATCATGAGATCGATGATCCCCTATATTTGATGACATTGACCATCCCACAACTTTTTGTGAGGCCTCTCCAAGTTATGTGGGATGCTATCGTGTTCGGGGTGTTTAATGAACACTTCCCATTGTACATAAAGCACAAAGATCTCTTTGAAATTACACACGGTGATCAATGTCTCAGCATATATGTTATACAGTTGTGGATTCTGTAAGTCAATTTAGATTATTGTTAATCACCTAAGTTATTGTTTTAAATTCACACATAATTAACTTTGTCTTAACAACAATAGGCATCTGACTCAGACAAGTATGCAAGCGGGGAATTTTGATGTGTTTGGATTCCTCGAGCCACAGTCCATTCAGAGATCTGGGCAATCACAATTTGAATCAAAAAGTTACATGAAGAGTTGGATGCAGAGTTCAAAACGCAATGTCTACCTTGGAGCCTACCTGAATGGGTGAGTCAAACTGAACAACTAAATTTAAATAATGTATAATACTACTATAACCCATATTGGTCTCCACTGCAGCGCACACTGGCAAATGGTCGTCATTTTGCCTAAGGAAAATCTTGTTGTCTGGTTTTGTTCCTTGCATAATAGGCAAGACAACTACCTTAAAGGAATAATTAACAAGTCAGTGTTGTTTTTCAATACAATTGCATTAGCATAACTCAACAACATCAATATTTTAATGTTCCTTGTATTCAACACTGCTTTGATAGGACTTGATGATACTCCACAACCTAAATCCAATGCTGGTGCTAGGTGGATTGTTGTTAAGGTACGTGATCTAAATAAAACTTCTACTTAGCTATATTTTATGTGTGTGTACACTAATTGTAGTTAACGTTTAATATCCAAATTTCATTATGTATTTAGTATAATAGACAAAAAGGAAGCACTGTGTGCGGCTATTACGTCATGCACTGGATATCCACGATAATCTTAAGAACTTACAGGAATAATTGGGAAACGGTAATTGTTTATTTCAAACAAAGTTGATTTTCTTATCATTAGTATTACATTATTAACTTATGTTTTATTTGATCATGCAATATTTTAATGATGTTAGACCATTGGATAATCTTTGTTGATAGTTATTTACAATTGCTGTTTCATTTTAACATTGAATAATCTTTGTTGATAGTTATTAATAAATTATTTATTCATAGTTATCAATTCATTTTTTATAATTGATAGTTTACTAGCTAGCTTTCTGCTAAAACCTGTTTGAAAGCAGAATGCAAAGGATAAATGTTGTGTTGTGTGGTCTGATTTTAAATTTATAGGTTAAATTTTGGGTTTTTAGTAAAAATGAAGAGAGTATTTAAAAAAATTCCTAATAACAACATCGGTTTTTTTTTAAAAAAACCAATGTTGATTTACACAAACAACATCGGTTTTTCCAAAAAAAAAAACCGATGTTAATGTATAAGTTAACATCAGTTTTTCACAAAACCGATGTTGTTTCTGTATATTAACATCGGTTTTTAATAGAAACCAATGTTAATGTATACGTTAACATCGGTTACGTTAACATCGTTTTTATAGAAAACCGATGTTAATGTATAAGTTAACATCGGTTTTGTATAAAAACCGATGTCAACTATCAAATTCATACATTTTTTGTGTAATTCTTATTGTATAACATTGGTTATTTAAATAATCGATGTTGTCATTTTTACGTTAACATCGATTTTGAAAAACTGATGTTAAGGATAATAATTTCAACATCGGTTAAAAACCGATGTAGAAAGTCATAAATAACCGATGTAGAAAACATATTTTCTAATAGTGAATGATCAAAATTATTTATTGTGAAAAATAGAAGGATTAAGTGTCTTTTATTTAAAAATAAGAGAATCAAAATATCGGATTTAAAACTATAGGGAGTTCAAAATTACAATTTAGTCATAAATTTATTTAAACGTATTTTGAGCATATTTTGAGCATCCTTGTTGATTTTTTCACATACCTCTAAATTAAAGAAAACACAACAGTCCATAGTCTATGCACACAGTCCTTTATCTCTTGTCCATTTGACTTATAAAAGTTGCGATTTGAAATGAAAAATTATAGGTAAATTATGAGTGTCTACAATTGTAAAATAGCATGTTTTCTTATATATTAGATGATTTCCAATTATGAACTAATGGTTATCGAAAATTAGTGAAATCTAAGGCTTTGTTTAAGCATTAAAAAACTTTTTTTTTTTACCATAATAGAAATATTAAAAAGCCAAGTAAAGAGAGTAATATACTTTTAAAAAGGTTCAGTCAAATATAATATTTGAACTTTTTCACGTTCGATCATGATATGGATACATAATATGTTAGAATAGAATATATTCAGAAAGCATAATTTATGTGATGAAATCCTAAGGTCTAGATAGTCCAAAAAAACAGAACACAGAAAGTCATAAAACTAATAGCTTCTCACTCACCTCCACTCCCTCTCTTCAATTTCTTTTCTGCTGCTGTAGCTCATTGTCGACACTAAATTTGTTGTTGCTTCTCTAACCTTTGTGAGAGACATATAATACCATCAAACTGCTTGTACCTACAGTTTTGGTCCCACCCACTAAATAATCATAAAAAAAGTTGCAAGGCAAAAATGGCACCTAAAAAGTTTCATCATGATACATGACAAAATCTCCACTATTCATCGATAGAGAAGCACCTTTCTTGCAAGTTGCCTAGAAAGGAACCACTTTACTTTATTCCAGGCCGTTCCTAATATTTTAGGGGTGTGGGATGAAACAATAAACAAGGATCCCTTAAATATTTAAGTGTTTTAAAATATAAAATATATATCACAAAAATAAACATGTAATTTTATTAAAAATAATATATTTTATTATATTGAGTAAATTAGTATAATTTAGACAATCTTAAAAAAATGTATTTTAGTCAACTCCATTACTACCCTTTATCATCAATTTTTTTTAATCTTCTCAGTTGTTGAATCTTTAGTAATTAATTTTAACTTGTTATTTTTATTATAGTGTTATCACCACACTTTTGTTATTAATTTTTAAATTAAGTAATGAATTATTTCTCTTTGAAAATAAGGTTTCTAATTTTTCTAGTGCCAACTTCAATAGCTACTAACTAGTTAGATTAGCTTCTTTTGTCTCTGCATGCATTTTTCTAATAGTGTCGGTATCACTTTTTTTTTTTTTGCTTCCATATTATCCAATCTTCATGCGGGGAAAAAGTCACGTTGCTACCACAAAGGCATAGGCGTAGAAAACAGTGAAATTATTTTAATGTTTTAATAAATTTTGAATCTTCAAATAATTGGAAAGTTGGAATAAGATTAAGTCATTAATTGGAGTTGAATAGGATAAATTGAAGAAACAAAAGATGATACATGTAGATTTTTCTTTAAAAATATCAAAGTAGGAAATTGCTTGGGGCATCCAGCATTTTTCCTGGGGCACCCAGCAATTTTCATAAATGTCGAAAATACCCTTATGGTATTTTCGGTTATAAATAGCAAGAGGAGTTTTTCATTTCTGCAGCACCATTTTTTTAGTAAAATCTTCGTCACTTAGTGTAAGTTGCTTCCGTTAAGGTCAGTTTCGAAGCGTATTTGGTCTCTGGTGATGTGCGTGCGTTGTTCAGGAGTATACGGTGAATTTTGGTCTATTTTTGTCGCCGGAGAAAAAAAGGTACGTAAAAAAAATGTTACGAACCTACGAATTGGCAATCCGTATGGGTCATATGGATTGCCAATCCATATGACCCATACGGATTGCCAATCCGTATGTGCATATGGATTTCTTTGTTTTTTATTTTATTTATTACATTGCAATTGTTAATTTAATTATTATTAATTTTGTAATTTTTTTGTACTAGTTTTAGTAATTTCAGAATATTTGATTTGGTGATATTATTTTTTATAGTGATATAAAAAAATATATTAAGTAATTAGAATGGTGAAAAAAGAAATACTAATGATTAATAATTAACTAACATTAGATTGCTTAAAAATTAATATGTTGATGATTAATAATTAAACAAATTTATATGATGATGATTATGTATTTACATGTTTAACTGAATTATGTATTTTATTGAATAATGCATTTATTAGATTTATATGACATTTTAATGAAAATGTGCAATAAAATATTTTTTTTGTAAACAACTATATTTGTGTTAATAACAAATGAGGTGGTTGTATAATTTTTTGCCATTGAATTGAATTTGTTAAATGTTTTATTAAGATGGACAAAGACCAATTAATGTATGAAGAAGTTGATATAAATGTTGAAAATGAGGAAGATGTTGGCGTTAAAATAGAACACGTTGATTGCTTTGATGCCTTTAATACTTCTCAGGTATTTGTATAATTTGTTGTTGTTGGTACAATAATTATATTACATAGATGTTTATTGATGTTAGACCTTATTTGAATTATGTTATAGTTGTTTGCTAGTCGTGATGAAGTTTTACAATGGGCTCAATCGTTGGCTCATGATATTGGATTTGTTGTCGTTATAATGAGGTCAAACACCAATACTGGTGTTCTTGGAAGAGCCTTATTTCTGTTGATAGCTTGTGAAAGGAGTGGTAAGTATAGGTCTAAGAAACATAATTTGGTAAGAACATGCACTGGTAGTAGAAAATGTGGATGCCCGTTTAAGTTGGGTGCGAAGCCAGTTTTGGGAGGAGAAAGCTGAATGGTGAAGTTAATTTGTGGGGCTCACAATCACAAAATGGCAAAGCCATTAGTTGTGCATCCATATGTGGGTCGACTGAAAATGGATGAGAAGATTGTTGTTGCTGATATGACGAAGTTCATGGTGAAGCCATGAAAATTTTTGTTGACGTTAAAAAAGCACAATGACAACAATTATACAACAATCAAACAAATTTACAATGTTAGACATGCTTACCGTTCTTCCATAAGAGGGAGTAACACCGAATGCAACAACTGATGATGCTGCTTGATCGAGATCAATATATTCACTAGCATAGGCTGAAGGATGATAATGTTGTACGTGACTTGTTCTGGAGTCATCTTGATGCAGTAAAGTTAACCAATTCTTGTAATTTGGTTTTTTTGATCAACAGTACCTACAAAACAAATAGGTACAAACTATCGTTGCTTGATATTGTTGGTGTTACACCAACAGGAATGACATTTTCTGCTGCTTTTGCTTACTTGGAAGGAGAACGTCTTAATAATGTTGTTTGGGCTCTACAACGGTTTCGGGGTCTTTTCATGAGAGTTGATGCACTTCCCAGGGTTAGTGTCACCGACAGGGATTTGTCTTTGATGAATGCAGTGAAAACTATATTCCCAGATGCTACGAACTTGTTGTGTCGGTTCCGCATTGTCAAGAATGTGAAGGCAAAATGCAAAACCCTGGTTGCTCAAAAGAATGAATGGGATTATGTGATGGAGGCTTGGGGGAGTTTGGTTAACTGTCCATGTGAGAGTTCTTTTCATGAGTACCTTAAAAACTTTGAAATGGTTTGCTCTCTGTGGCCTATATTTATGGACTATGTGTGTCAAACATGGGTGATTCCGCACAAAGAAAGATTTATGAAAGCATGGACCAACAAAGTGATGCATCTAGGAAACACAACTACTAACAGGTATCAATATTGTTTTTTGTTTGTGTTCATTTGTTTATGTATTGACTTAAATGAAAATGTTGCGGTTGTTTACATGTTGTTGTATATTTCATATGTAGGGTTGAGAATGCTCATTGGTCACTAAAGAGACTCCTACAAAACTTTGTTGGTGACATATGCAATGTTTGGGAAGCAATGAATAATATGATGACACTTCAACACACCCAAATTAAAGCATCTTTTGAGACAAGCACGCACGTGGTTGGGCATGTGTTTAAAGTAACTTTGTACAAAAAAACTACTTGGTATGGTATCAAGGTATGCTTTAAATGAAATTGCTGCTTGTCGCAACGTGCCCTTCACGGGCGAGCGAGGGCGAGGCTCATGGGTGCGCTTTCCAAAGGAGGAAAGATGTGCGGAGTCGCCACCAACGTTTATTTGTGGAAAACGTCGGAAAAACCGAAGGAAACCGGTCAAAATGAAAATTCTAAGTTCGGGAGTTGTATTTACGCTTGAGGAAAGTATTAGCACCTCTCACGTTTGTCTCAAAGGACAACAACCTATTTTTTAGAATTGTGGAATTGTGTTATCTTAACTTTTATTTCTTTTTATTTTTTGAGGTCGACAAAAGCGGGGCTCTTGCTCCTACGTACCCTCCATCAAAGAGGAAATCAGACCTACGTAGTTCTTTCATATGCATGAATCAAGTGGTTCTTTTTTTACTTGAAAGGTGATCATTTTAAGGCGTTGGACCTTAAAAATGATCCATTTTACTTGGTAAGAAACAGAAATGATAAACTTTCAAAATCCTATTTTTGTGGACGAGCTTGACTAGGCGAGTTGATTTTAGCCTTAATTTCACTTTAGTTATTAGTCAATTCAATTAAGAATGAGAAATCCCAAAGAGAAAACGTCCAATTGATCTTTCGCTTTTATTTTACTAAAAGGTATTTTTTGATTATTATATTATTATTTTACCTCTTTTTTTATTTCCAACGTGGTTACGGCACGACCGAACGGTCGGAATTCATTTTAACCAAAATTAATGGATGATACAATTCAAACGATCGGTGGAAATTTATTTTATTTTTAGATTAAGCGAGAAATGACTTAAATAAATGGCTTAAGCACGTCAAAAGGGGGTATAAAAAGCAAATGAAAACGAGAATAAAAATACATGAAACAAAATGTGGACCACCACGGGTACATAGAATGAATTGAAAAGCTTGGTTTGAGGTACTTACCCGTTGAAGACTGAAGAAAATGAAGAACGAACGATGAATCTTGAAGAACGGTCGAGAATCTTCGCGTAATTTCTCACGGAAACGTTATAGAAACGTTACGGAAGCGCCTCGGCTTGGATTTTCTTCACAGAAATAATTTTCCTCGGCAATTTTGAGAGAGAGAGAAGTGCCTAAGAGGCTGAACCCCTTTCTTCTTCACTTCTTCCCCTATTTATAGCAAAATAGGGGAGAAGCTTGCCGCCCAGCTCGCCCAGGCGAGCAAGGTTGCTTCCTCCAGAAGCAACAGCCTTCTGGAGGAAGGGTCTGGAAGGCCCTAGTGGGCTAGATTGCTATTTGCACCCCCTTTTACTAAGTGCACCCCCCTTATATTTTTTTGGTAATTCTTTTTCCGTAATGTTACGAAACTTTACGAATTTCGTAACGATACTTATTTTCCTTCCGCAAGGTTATGAATCCTTACGGATTATGTATTTACTCTTTTTTAGCTTTCGAAGAAGTTACGGAAACTTACGGATTGCGCAAAAACACCTCTTTTCGATTTCCGTCACATTACGGAATTTCACGGATTGCGCAAGCCTGCTTCCTTTTGATTTCTGACACGTCTCGGGACTTCATTCATTGTGCAACCAAGGACGCCAAGTGTCTCGAAGCGACTAATCAAAGGTTGTATATCATCAAATAATAATCCCCGGACGAAATTAGGGTATGACACTACTGAGTATGAGCGTGTAGCTTATGCAAGCATAAACCCTTCACGTTGTGGATGGGTCATTAGGAGTACTCACGGTCTTCCATGTCAATGTGAGTTGTTAGCTCCATACCACTCGAGACAATCCAAATTTTTTGGCGGCGCCTTGGTTTTTCAGATCAAGGGTTATGTGAAACACAGGTGACCATAACTAAGGATATGAAAACCATATCGAAAGGCTTTGAGTAGCTCGATGTTTGTGGTAAAGTACATTTGAAGTCAAAGCTACAAGAAATTGCTTATCTTGATATGAACTCCATGTGTCCTCCTATAGAAAAGGTGAAGACCAAGGGTGCTCCAAAAAAACTGTTGACCAAACAACAAAAGTCAACAAAATGTGATCCGTCTTATTGGGAGTATATTGATGCGCTACACTTTGTGCAAAATAGTAATTCGTTAGTGAAACATAGTGCATCATCATCTGAGGAACCAATACAGAGACGAAATATTCCAATGTTGGATCAATTTCATTCGTGCATCTAGGATTCTATTGAAAACATTATTAATGTCAAAACAGATGGTAATTGTGGTTATCAGGAAATAGTTGCGTTATTGGGTATGGGTGAAGAATCATGGTCATTGGTGCGCAACCATCTGCATATAGAACTGACAAGCTGGTCCGAAGAGTATATCAACCTGGTTGGTGGCATAGAGAGATTTGAGGAATTAAAGTGTTCCCTAATTGTTGACAGATTATCTATGGTACATAAGTTTATTATTATGTCACTTTTTGTTAAAATAACATTTTAAGTATCCACTATTTGTTGTCTGTTACATGTAGGTTACCATGGACAAGTGGATGAATATTATGGATATGGGATATGTCATTCCTTCACGATACAACGTGATCATTGTTTCTCTTTCACGACAACAAAGCATGACATTTTTTCCTCTTAAAAGTCAGCCGCCACTAGATTCTTTTGTGCATCACGTAATATACGTTGGTCATGTGTATGGAAATCATTTTGTAAAGGTAATTGCATAATTATGATGTTAGTATAACTAGTGACACTGTAGTTGGGTATCTTACGTTGAATTTGTTTGTCGTTATGTAACAGTTTTTGTTACGAGACCATTGTCCTTTACCACCAGTGGCGTTGTTGTGGAATACACATTATCATTCTCAGGCAAAGTAGTGGCTCACTCCGTACATAGGTAGAATGCAGCGTTACACAAATTTGTCTAGGCTGAAAACCAAATTTGTTGATTTAGGTGAACCATGAACATAAAATATATTATTATCATTGACGTTTGTGTAAATAATTATTTTGTTGACATTCATAATTTTGTTTTCTGTCATTATTTTTAAAAGTTAGGAAATAATTAAGTGCTTTGAAAATAATAATCATACGGTTTCATTAGCTAATGTGCACGAATTCAAATATTACATTAACTTCAACATAGTTGAAACAAAATAAAAATGCATGAAAAACTACAATTAACTAATACTAATTTTGCATTGAATCATGTTGCAACCGAGGCATATCGTCTTCCATTTTGATTACCTGTTTACTAAAAACAACTAAAATTTATATTAGCCCAAATTGTTTCCAGTAGTTAGACTGTACTGAGACCTTTAGCACATCATCGTCAGTTTTCAGCTCAATAATTTCAAATTTGATAACTTTGTCTAAATACTCATAATGACCTGGTTGTCGAAAAAACAATCGTCTTACCGTTTGTGATTCATGAATACCATAAGGAGGAATCCCTTGAGATGCAACTTGCTTGATCAAATACCATAACGTCAAATTTTTTGTATTTTTTCTTGTGAATGAGTAGCTGACAAAGTTGTGTTGGCGTGGCATATTCCACCTCCCGTTGTAATATAGCAGGGTATCATGAGTAGGGGTCATAGTGGCTTGAAGTAAGTTTAATATTCCGTCTGGTGTTCTACCAATGGTGCATAATAACTCAATCGGGCAAACACACGAGAATTGATCATTACACATTAACATTGTGTTAACATCATCATCGTTTTTCAATCGCATAGATTGAAAGCAAAATTGGTTACTTGCATCTGTGAATGGCCGTTGATAGTAAATTTCATCCAAATATTGATCGTTGGTTAGCTGAAGGGTATTGTGCATTCTGCTTTTTAGCATTTGAAAACCACAATCGTTAAATACTTGAATGGGTATTGGAGTGAAACTTTGGAAATAAACACCAATTTTGTTGTGAATAATTGATCCATTCGGAAAAATAAAAGCTAATCTGGAGTTCACAATCATCTGACTGCTTGTTCCTCCCAAAAATGTCATAGTTTGTTGTAAAATTTGGTTTGTCAAGTTGGTTTGGGAGAGAATGTGTGATTTTTGAGAGTGTTGGTGTGATATATATAAATGGTGTTCACTAAGACTGCTTGTATTTTTTTTAAAATAGACACGCGCAGATTTGTATTTGTGTTGTCAAGTACAACAATGTTGTGTCTTGCTTTAAGTTGCATCAGACATGTATTGCTTGTATTAGAACTAAAACAACAGAGTAGTCATTTCTATGTCAGTATGTACGTGTAGTATTGATTTTTTAAAAAAATACGCATACAATTGACAGTATATTGTCAAGTTTGACAATGATTTATCATACATGCGTAATTTATTTTTGTTGCACGAACTAATTTATTTCTTAACGCAACATTAACGGCTAATTATCGATAAACGAATGACAAAAATTTATATCACGTAATCACTAACGTGTCCATACATAAATAAACCAAATAAATAAATTATCCAAAAAAATTAAAAATATACCAAATAAATAACCAAATGTCACTGTCAATAAATAAATGTACCAAATAAATAAATTATCCAAAAAATTATAAATGACATATATAAGGAAAAAATAAAACAATTTCAATGATCGTCCGTACACCGCCTACGCCTCGATCTGTGACCTATAGTTGGTTGGCCAATGTAGCTTCTTGCGATGCCCAGACATTCTTCAGCAACAATATAGGCTTTTGTTCCTTCGTTCAGGATCCTCAGGTTCAGTAGCCTCTCCAACTTATCAGCAAATGCTACAAAGCCATCCTAGCAAGTGAAAAAAAACAAACATAACAATTATTAGTAATAAAATACAAAAGAAAGCAACAAACACAAATACCAAAAAAAAATATTACCACTGCATGTCGAACATGATTCACATCAACGTTTGCCTCATTAGGTGTCGTTGCCACCATCGGTTGCTGATACACATCTGGTTCAACAAATGTGTTATATTGCTGAACCGGTGGAACTCTACGAGGATCCCATGGTTGTGTCGGACTCATGAATGGGTGCGAGATCGCGTAAAATCAATCCATGTAATTGCCCTATAGGTGGCTAGGCACTGCACATAATTGCCCTACAGGTGCAATGTACTCACCAAACTGCATCCATCTATCATCAATTTCTTCAACAGAGAGCGAAGATGCAGCAGGATGTGGCGAAATAGTCTGGATGTAGCCAAACTATCGTACAACCCTCTCCGATCGGTGAATGACCGTCAAGGGGCCCCATCTGAGATGACCGGAAAATAATGAGATGACCTCAAATTCTCTAAATGAACGATGGTCATTGTACGAAATCCAGCACACCACGTCAGGGGTTAGTCTATCCAGATGCCTGCGATACCTGGAAAAGGCAGTGCCTTGCCAAAGGTCCATCGACATGCATGCGGTCTCCTCTCATCATAATCCTCGGACGGAAAATGCTCGTAGATCCAACACTAAATATATTTTGCAAACATATTCATTAAAATACACGACAACATATAATAACCAATGCCAATGAAAAAATGTTTTATTAACATGTGAACTAACTTGTAACAAAGTGATATATCCTGTAAGCTGCCTCGTCATGCTCTTTGACACCTCATTTAAATTACCATACATATGTATAAGTGCAGCAACGCCACAAGCATAAGTCCCACTCAGCGTCAAGTTATGTAGTGCATCCAAGAATACCACGTGCATGTGCGTGACACTCTTGTTAACAAAAAGTGTGCATCCAAGCAGATGCAACAAATACATTCGCGTTGCTACAATCCAGTGAAATGCCTTGATTTTCGTCTGATACACGTCTCACAACTAGGATAGTCGAACATAAGAGTCATGACATTGAATCATCTCAGCTCTTGCCTTTGCAGTGCTGACCTAAGTAATTCCACCAACATATCGACAGCGACATCGACATGAAGTAGCTCGAAGCTGTGGAATGCCCCTACAACAGGCAGATGTAGCAACGACGCGATGTCATCCAAGGTGATAGTCACCTCTTCGACAGGAAAATGGAAACTGCTAGTTTCCTTATGTCAACGTTCCACAAAAGTCATTAGTCCCTGATCGCTTGTATCTAGGGAACAGGCGATCAAAGGACTTAGTCCACTGGCCGCCACAAGGCCTTCAATCTCTGGAGTATGAAAGCAATGTCTTCCAAGGTTATTTTGATGATGCCAAAGAATCAAGAGTTAAGCAAATTCCAAAGATTCAAGAATCAAGATTCAAGAATAATCAAGATCAAGATTCAAGACTCAAGATTCAAGAATCAAGAGAAGAATCAATCAAGATAAGTACTAAAAATGTTTTTCAAAACATTGAGTAGCACAAGAAGTTTTCACAAAATCATTACCAAAGAGTTTTACTCTCTGGTAATCGATTACCAGAAGGTAGTAATCGATTACCAGTGTTTTAAAACGTTAAGATTTCAAATTTCAAGAGTTATAACTTATGTTTAAACAGTTTTAAAGTATTTTAAACTTGTGTAATCGATTACACAATACTTGTAATCGATTACTAGAGCTTCTAAACGTTTTGATTTTCAAAATTTAAAATGAAGAGTCACATCTATTGATGTGTAATCGATTACACCTTAATGGTAATCGATTACCAGTGACTGATTTCGAAAAATAAATTTCCAAAAGTCACAATTCTTCAAGTGACTTGTTTCTGAAGATTTTTTCAAAAGTCACAACTTTTTTAAAGTGACTAGTTTTAAAGAAATTGCCAAGAGTCACAAACTTTGACTTAAGTCATCAAGAGATTATAAATATGTGACCATGACATGAATTTCATAATAATCATCTCATCAATCAATCTTTCAATATCTTTCTACAGAATCTTTCTGATTTATTTCTCTTCATCTTTCTAAAATTTTTTGTTCAACACTTTCTCTTCCAAGAAAAGTTCTTTGATCAAAAACTTGTGCTATTCATCTTTTTCATTCTCTTCTCCCTTTGCCAAAAGAACGAAGGACTAACCGCTTGAATTCTTTTGTGTCTCTCTTCTCCCTTTGCAAAAAGAATAGAAGGACTAACCGCCTGAATTCTTTGTTGTCTCCCTTCTCTCTTCCAAGAGAATTCAAAGGACTAACCACTTGAGAATTCTTGTATTTGTCTTCTTCTTCCCTACACTCTTTTATTTCCGCTATGTACTTTTAATTATCGCTTTTACTTTTGGTTAAGTTTCTATTTTTTGTTCTTTACTTTCTTAACTTAGTAGTAAAAGCCTATTTAAATCTAGTAACATTAAGAAGGATTGATTTTTAATTAGTCAAGACACGTTCATAATTAATTCAACCCCCCTTCTTAATTATTCCGAGGCCACTTGATCCAACATGGAGCAGGACTCCCGAACTTAGCCATCTTCCTTCCATGGGAAGATAGTTTCAGCTCAGGACGTTCCTGCAAACAATAATATCGATCATGTTAAAAAAAATTATTAATTAGTATACTACGTTCTTTATGCTTTTTTAAAAATTACATACCTCTCCATTCCAGACTCTCAAAGCAATGTGATTTTCAAAATCTCTAAGAATTGATGTGTCATGGGGTCCGCCTGGAAAACCCTCAACATCAATAATAGCTTCTTCAACAGGTGCTTCTGGCTGCCCTTCGTTCAATTCCTCCGCGGTCATAGGAGGGTCCTCGACAACACGCTCTTGCTGTCGCTATCTATGAGCTGATGTAGTAGGCCTTCGCTGTTGGGGGCATCATCGTCACTCCCGTCTATCCTCCCCAAGGCTTTTCCTATTGCTCGGCCTAAAGCCCAACCAAGATCTCTAGTTCTAACCATTATCTGCATCGTATTATTTTTAACTAACTAACATTTTAACATATCATATCTTAAATTTTCTTTTCAATCATAAATTAAAATTGTAATTTTTTTATACTTGCCTTTAAATCATTTTTTCACTAACTCTAACATCTTAAAATATTTTAATTTTTGTTTTCAATCATTCTCTAAAAATAACTAACAATTTCTACATTTTTAAAAATATGTATTCAATTTTTATTTTGACAAACTAACATTTTTAAATATTTTAATTTTTGTTTTCAATAATTCTCTAAAAAAAAACTAACAATATCTAAATTTTTTAAAAATAGGTTTTCAATCTTTATTTTGACTAACTAACATTTTTAAATATTTTAATTATTGTTTTCAATCATTCTCTAAAAAAAACTAACAATATCTAAATTTTTTAAAATAGATTTTCAATCTTTATTTTCACTAACTAACATTTTTAAATATTTTAATTATTGTTTTCAATCATTCTCTAAAAAAAAACTAACAATATAAAATTTTTTTTAAAATAGGTTTTCAATCTTTATTTTCACTAACTAACATTTTTAAATATTTTAATTATTATTTTCAATCATTCTCTAAAAATAACTAACAAATTCTAAATTTTTAAAAATATGTATTCAATCTTTATTTTGACTAACTAACATTTTAAAATATTTTTAATTTTTTTCAATCATTCTCTAAAAAAAACTAACAATATCTATTTTTTTAAATAGGTTTTCAATATTTATTTTCACTAACTAACATTTTTAAATATTTCATTTTCAATCATAATCTAAAAATTACTAACAATTTCCAAATTTTTTAAAATATTTTTTCATCTTTGTTAAAAACTAACTAACATTTTTAAATATGTTCAATTTAGTTTTCAATCATTTTCTAAAAATAACTACCAATTTTACAATTTTTAAAAATATGCTTTCAATCTTTTTTTTTAAACTAACTAAAATTTCAAATTTTTTGAATTTTCTTTTCATTCATTTTTTAAAAATAAATACCAATTTCAAATAATTTTTAAATTGTCTTCCACTCTTTTTTTACTAAAAAACATTTTAAAATATCTTATATTTTGTTTTCAATCACTTATTACAAAGAAATAATATTTTCAAATTTTAAAAAAAAATCTTTCAAAAGTTTTTTGAACCTAAAATTTCCAACTTTTTTATATATTTTTTTCAATCATTTTTTTAAATTAATTTTTTTATAATTTACTTTCGATCATTTTTTTATTAACTAACATCTTAAAATATTTTCAATTTAGTTTTCACTCTTTTCCGAAAAACTCATTGTCTAAAAATAAGTAACAATTTTAAACTTTTCAAAAATATGTTTTCATTATTTTATTTCACAAAGTAAAATTTTCTAATATTTTAATTTATTTTCAATCAATTATTTTAAATAACTAATTTTTTAAAATAATTAAATTTCTCTTCCAATGATTTTTTTTAACTAACTAAAATTTTCAAATATTTTAAATAAATTTTATACTTAACTAACAATTTAAACAATAACTAAAATTCCCTTTCAATCATTAAAATTTTGTTTCAAATAATTTTTAATACTTAATTAAATTTTATAAATTCAAGTTTAAATCAATTTTAAAATTATTTTTAACTAACTAACCAACTGTATATAGTTTTTCTAAATTTTTCACCTACATGGCGTTTCATCCTATCTATTTCAAACTAAATAACTATGTTCACTACTACAAATGCTACAGGCAAATAATAAATTAACAATTCAAAAAAATTACTAAACCATAACAAACAACAAATAAATCACACAAAAAATTTACATTTCAACAAAATCAAATTTTCGTATAAACGCTTTCCAAATTTATTTTTTTAAAAAAAAAAGGGTACGGATTGTCATTCCGTATGGGTCATATGGATTGACAATCCATATGGACCATAAATTCGTATGGGTTTTTTAGAAAAAATAACCATGGCGGGGGAGAAAGAAAACGCAGAAGCAGGGGCATGGAAATGAAAACGAAGGAGGGGCATGGGAGAACCAACAACCACAAAGGCGCACAACCAATGCAAACCAAAACACAATACAATACACAATAGCTAAGGAGAAGGATTCACTAACCTCGAAAGCGATCAAGAAGACCAAAGGAACAACCGAAGAAGACGAAAGCACCACAATAGCAACCACGGACCACCACGAAAACAAGAAGAAGAATAAAAGGCACCAGAGAAAAGAGGAAGAAGAAGCAGTTCGTAAAAAGAAGAAGAAATGACACGGGAGAGGAGAATGAATAGTGACTCATACGGACGAGTCTCTACTGACTTTTATAAGAAAGGGTGAAGGGCATTTTAGCTCTTTCACCCATGTTGATGGGTGCCCCAAGCAACACCCTGCCAAACCATGCTAAGGGCCCGACTGCTTTATTTTACATTTGATAAAAACCGATGGGTTGATTTATGATCACATTTTAGTCTCATTCCCTATAGTGTGTGATTTTCTTATTGCCCCCACACTCCCTTACCAAATTTTATATGAAAAGAATGCAATTTGTATAACTAGATAAATATATTCTAATTCTTATGTTGAACGACCTAGTGGATGCATAAGAGGGAATTGGTTACTCAGCTCATTAGCTCAATAATGAGAAAGTGAGATAAGGAGTGGAGGGATTAAACATGATAAAAATGATGTTAAAATTTTATTAATAAAAATATTGAATAAGAAAAATCGGAAAAGTGTCAAAGTGAACTTTAGTACATGAGTTAATCTGAGTTAACCTGACTTGAGTTAAATAGATTGAAAACAAAAATTTATTTACCTTTTTTGGATTTATTTGACTCTTTTCACATAACTCCTGATTAAAGTGAGTCAACAAAAATGAGATGAGTTGAGTTAACTCACTTTTTATTTTTATTTTAGTTTTAAATTTCTTGTAATAATTTTTTTATTTTGTACTTTAAACTTTGAATTTGTTGAAATGAATTAATATATTATTGGACTTGTATTTATGTTCATTACCTTTTTATATTTATTTAGTATTTTGTATTTTTATAAATTTAAGTTAGCTTTTTGAGTTGAGCCAATCCACTTAACTCACTATGCCATAGTGAATTGAGTCAAATTATTTTTTTTCCCTCAAAAGCGTTAGCTGGATTAAATTGATCCCTATTTTATTCAATGTGGTGAGTGAATCTGGATGAACTGAATCTACTCAGTTGACACCTCTAAATTCAGAAAGTAGTGTCTATTTAATATTTATAAGAACCAAATAAATATATAAAATTTCAATACAATTTATTATCAACACGAGAGGGTCCATTCTTAGTGAACATGATATTGTCCACACAGTACAAATATTTGGGCGATCTTTTTGGGGTCCTTGATTTTTAGTTCAGAACCAAAGGAAGCCACAAATTGTAAAGTAACGCTTATCCGACATCATGGAGATTTTTGTGTAAACTTAGACAATTAATGTGGAAGAGGATGTTTGCTTGGGAGACATAAACTAGGGCAAAAGAACGAAAAGAGAAAAGGAATTATTTAATAATGCACTGGGTTGCTTTCTTACATGGAGGTAGTTGGGGAACACCATGACACGCTAAAAGCTGAATGTATGCGTTGTGATCTGTTTGATTTGCGCAGGCAATGTGACTGGACTTCCTTATTATGTCTTCCTTTTAGATTTTACTGGTGTGGCACATTCTTTGTTCGTTTTTTTTTTTTTTTTTTGGTTATACTATTAGTGGTAGATTCTCAATTTAACTACTAAATTATATAGAAACTTATGTTAAAGAGCACAAAAGCAATTCATTTTAACTTATGTTAAAGAGCACAAAAACAAATTACAGTAATATTTCCCAACATTTATACTAATTACATATGTATTTCCTTTTTTTTTTTTCAGACATTACTTTTGGCACCCCTCGGTCTAACTGTGTTAGTTTCCTAAATTATTTTTAGAAACCCAAAACAACCCCTGCCGCTCACACCTCTCTCTTGGTTCTCTTCATTTCTTCTTGGCAACTGTGTTAGGGTTTGCTGAAGGCTTTTATGCCAGAATTTTATTCACCAAATTCTCATATTTTTTGGTAAATGTTTTGCAAGGATGCTTTATTCTATCCATTTTCACTTTGGTTGTTATTCAACTTTCTTAAAAAACGAAGGGAGTCAAATTTTCAAAAGAATTATCTCCAATAGACACCAGATATTCTTTTCTACAAACAAGACAGTTTCATGTCAATTTTATGGATATGGATGCATCAAGGCTATGGTATGACTTGAGAATCATAAAATTTGTTGATTTCCTGTTAATAGATTTTGTTCCATCTGTATTAATGTGCTTACTTGCAGGATAATGACGGTGCACACACAACACCTATCTACATTCGCAGGCAACACTTTGGATTAGACGAGCAGAGCTTTTTTTATTGACTTTGTTCCATCTTTTCCCAGAAACTAAAATAATGATTCTGTGTAATATTATACCAATACTGTTTCAAAGTGGAACTAGCAGAGTCTTACACTATTAAAGTTAGCCCACCTTAAATTAATTTTCTTTAAGTAAGCAATCTGTTTTGGATTTTGAAGCCAAATATTTTAGTTTTGGGTTTTCTTGTTGAATTCCCAAAGAGGAAAGCTTACAATGTTGACAGATTGTCTTGTATTCTCTTTTTACTTTTGACAATGCAATTAGCTTTCTTATTTACTACTAGGACTATAATATGTAGAGCACAAGCTTATATTCACAATGTTGACTGATTGTCTTGTATTCTCATTTCTTCTATTTCTTATTTATTTTTATAGATATGTAGAGCACTAGCTTATATTCACAATTGTATTGGAGTGTCTCACAGGGACATAAAAGATGATGTCATGCTTGCTTTCTTCTTGAAAATAAACAAACATCAACATAGAAAGAGGAAAATAAAAAGGAAACGTGAATTATACTATTGTCATGAATAAACTATCCTAAAAGCTTAAGTTGTTTAGTGAAAACAGGTGAATGATTTTACATGTATTGAAATGTCCAAGTTTTTCTCTTTATTATTAAAAAATATTTGTGCTTTTTAGGCTTCTCTTTATTCCTCATTGTGGGTTTGCACAATTATATAGTGACTATGGAAGTCTTCAATTATATAGTGACTATTTTTTGAATGTATTTGTGCAGGCATGAATTCAGACTTAAGCATGATGAGTGGATGAACACAACAAAACTTGATCTTTATCTTGGTGTTTCAGCATAATTGCATGAAAAATTTGAGGTATCTGATGCAGAGATTGAAGACTCTAAACCTTATCTTTGCTAATGTAGTTTTGCAGTATAACTAAATTCTTAACGGATATAGTTTCAATAATTTTTGCTTACAAAAAATAAGTTTTCTATATTTTATTAAAAGAATAAAGCACCAATGTTGTTAGTCAAGTATTATCTTCTTTCTTAAGTAGCTCCCAAAGTAATAAAACTATATAAGTAAGATTTATTCTTTTAATTCTTTCATATGTGCTTGATTCTTACTTATTCTGAACATTTGCTCTATTTGAGTCTTTCTGCCACTTTGGACATTACAATGCACATATTGTTTCATATTTTTTTTAACAAGAGGAGTATACTTAAATAAACTTATTGCTACCAATAAGTGAAATAGTGAATAATAATCCTCTACATGTCAGCATCCTATCTTTTAAAGAATTACAATAAAATAGTATAAATAAATAAGTTACAACCAGTTTTCTGGTGGAATTCCAAGTGGAGTGTCATGATGGACTAATTTGGTAATGTTTGATGCAAGTAAGAACAATTTTAATGAAAGTATTCCACTAACAGCTCTTCCTAAGTTAACAACCTTATTACTTGATCAGAACCAACTCACTGGGGCACTTCCATTAGATATAATGTCATGGAAATCCCTAATAGCTCTGAATTTGAACCAAAACCAACTCTATGGACAAATTCCTCATGCAATTGGTCAATTACCTACCCTTAGTCAACTTGATCTATCAGAAAATGAATTATCTGGCCAAGTTCCTTCTCTACACCCTAGACTCACCAATCTCAATTTGTCTTTTAATCATTTGATTGGGAGGATTCCAAGTGAATTTGAAATTTTGGTGTTTGCTAGTAGCTTTTTGGGCAATTCTAGTCTTTGTGCTGATACCCCAACACTGAACCTTACCTTATGTAAATCTGGCCTTCAAAGAAAAAACAAAGGCTCATCTTGGTCTGTTGGTTTGGTTACAAGTTTGGTGATAGTAGCCTTGTTACTGACCCTTTTGCTATCACTCTTGTTTATTAGATTTAACAGAAAAAGAAAGCAAGGATTGGTTAACTCATGGAAGCTCATTTCTTTTGAGAGGCTTAATTTCATAGAATCAAGCATTGTGTCATCAATTAATGACAGAACAAAACATCATTGGTAGTGGTGGATATGGTATAGTATACCACATTGATGTTAGTTCAGACTATGTTGTTGTAAAAAATATTTGGAATAATAGAAAGTTAGAAAAGAAGCTTGAGAACTCTTTCCATGCAGAAGTTAGAATACTAAGCAATATTCCTCATACCAACATTGTGAGATTGATGTGTTGTATCTCTAATGAGGATTCTATGCTCTTTGTGTATGAGTATCTGGAAAATCACAACCTAGATAAGTGACTGCACCAGAAGCTTAAGTCAGGTTCAGTAAGTAAAGTGGTCCTTGATTAGCCAAAGAGGTTGAAAATAGCCATTGGAATTGCTCAAGGTTTGAGCTATATGCACCATGATTGTTCACCATTTGTGGTTCATAGAGATATAAAAACAAGCAACATCCTTCTAGATACTCAATTCAATGCAAAAGTTGTTGATTTTGGACTTGCTAAGATGTTAATCAAGCCAAGGGAATCTTTTTGTTTCCCGACTAACAAATATATTGCTCTTGCTTAGCTATATTTTGTGTGTGCCTTATGAGTAAACTATTTTTTTAGTCCCTAAAATTATAAGATTGAAATATTTAGTTCTGACTTGGCAAAATTTGAGGAATCTTACACTTGTTTTAAAAATTCTCAACATAAAGGCTCACACTAATTGCCAAGTTTTTATCATTACCATTTTGATGTACATATGATATTTTATGGAATTAATTATTAGCACAACAATCACACTTCAATTTCAAGGAAGGTATAATTTCCAGCATGGAATGTCAGGGAGGTATGGAGCTATATGTGTGGAGAGAGCAAGGAAGCCAAGAACAACACATTGTTTCTTTAAATTGGATTGTGGCCACCTCAAGAAAGAACGAGGTGTTAGAGTGACGTTAAAAGCTGAAACTTATAAATCTAAGGAAAACAATTTTTCTCCTTTTTTTTAGACATAGCAAGAAACAAACAAACTATTTATAGTGTGGTACTATATCATGAAGCTCTGGCCTAAATAGTTGGGTTCTTAATTTATGCATCCACAAATGGTTCAAGACTAGGATAATTTATTTTTATCTTTTAGCATTTTTTTTTTGCAACCAAGCAACTTTCATTTGACCGAGATTGGATTGACCATAATGATGACTTTAAACCCATCATCTCTCATTGCTCTATATGTTGTACCCTAACTAAGTGATAGGTTAGAGAGACCCACCTAGGAGAATCAAACCCAGATATCCTTTATGTGAAGAAAAATATTAACACACATTAATTAATTAAGTAGGAAGTAATTAATTAAGTGAAAATAGAAATGATGAATTCTAATATTTTCAGAGGTAAATTTGAAAAAAATAATGTTATTAAAAAATTTAATATTATTAATTAAATAAATTAATTTTTTTAAAGAGGGTAAATTAGTTTTAAAAAATTATATTTAAAAATTAGAATAATAATATATAGATTAAATGATCATTCTGGACTTTTTTTGTATTTTTTAGTTCTGACTGATTATTTATCTTTTAAAATGTTGATTTTAATTTGGAATGTGTTTCTCATATCTCTCCCGTTCTCTTCCTCCTCGACAAATAATATGTAGCTCCCACCAGTTTATGTTATCAGGTTCTTATGTCACTTATGATATTATAATTTATATTTTGATATTTTACTTTTAGTGATTAATATTATTTGAGCTATTAATTTATAGGGCTTGTTTGTGGATTGTGGTGGTGTTGGAAGTATTGTACGCTATGGTAAGTTTGTATTTTTGCATTTTAGCTATATTATACATGATTTTAATAGTTAGTTTTGGGTGTTGGTAGTTTTCTGATTGTAATTTTTGTGGATTCTTTTTGTTGATAAATCCCTTAAACATAATTTTAATAGCCTTGTCTTTCAATAATTGTGTGGTGTAAATGCACATTAAAAAATGACATCTAAAACGGATTGATTAGAACTTTTTTCATTAAATTATTTTTTTTTAAAAAAATACATTCTAAGACGGTTCTTAGAAAAATTATCTTAGAGAGTATACTTTCTAAGACGGTTTTTGGGAAAACCGTATTAGAATCCTCATTTTTTTTTAAAAAAGACATTCTAAGACAGTTATTTGAAAAATCGTTTTAAAAAGACTTTCTAAGATGGTTTTTGTATCCTCATTAATTTTTATTTTTTTAAAAAAATATTTTAAGATGATTCTTTTAAAAACCCTTATAAGACGGTTCTTAACTAACAACTGTCTTAGAATGATACATTTTCTAATACTATTTTTTATTGAACCGTCGTCAAAAGTCAAGACTTTCGACGATGTAGGCTTTAAAGATAGTTCAAAACCGTCTTTGAATGACATTTAGAACCATCTTTTTATATCTTGTTTCCGGTAGTGATGGAAGTGATAAAATACAAATTTGTCAAAATTTTTAGAAGTTCAAAAACAAGGAAAAATGTTGAAGATGATTTTAATTGATCCACTAATGAAGTATGATAAGGTTTTTGTTCAAAGAAGTTTTTGAGAACTAAACAAATTAGATGCCCAAGGTTAGAAATAACCTCTTGCAATTGGTTGTCATTTAGTCTGATTTCTCGTCTCTCGACAAACTTTTAACTTGAAATCTTAGATGTTCTTTAACATTTTAATGATGGAAAATTATAAAACATATGCATACATACAAAATATAGCATGTGAATATAACGATAAAATTAAGAAGGTTATTGAAGACAAACATAAATTCGTGTTCATCTCAATAAGCATAACCTAACGATAGAAACCCATAATTGCTTTGAGAGAAATTTAGCACACTTTCTAGGGGATTGTTTAAAAGGATGTTAAAGTGAGAGAAATAATCATAGAGAATTTACGTAATGGTATATCAAATTTATAATTCCCTATATTTACTAAATGATTAATCCAACTCATCACTTGGTCAATCTTATCTTAATCCCATCCAAAATATTCGTAATATACATATGATAATTATTTTATCTCAAATTGTCAATTGGTGTTACTAAAAGATAATATAAGAATTATTGATTAATATTAATCTATAATAAATATTTTAATTAACACTCTCCCACTTGGATAATATTAACCAATAATTAAAATAGGAATCTTCATGGTTAAAACAACAATTTTAATCATATGTCAACAATAATGTAAGAAATCTAAAATCTCTAACATTACCAAATAATATCTGATAGAGATACATATCATGTTAGTTAGACATATTTCTCACAAGAAAAGAGTACACGGAATATCATAACTTAATAGTCAAAATATGCTATATAGCAATGGTCCAAGCATATGAAAATGCTAAGACATGTTACTAAGACAATATTACTTTATACATATCTCATGAGAGTTTTCATAATCCCAATGGCCCAATTCATAAATAAAAAAACTTAACCAATCACGTGTGAGCAATAAAATTCTCAAACCTCAATAGTTAAGTCTTTGGTCAATAGATATACAAATGTTTGTGTGTGTGTGTGTGTGTGTGTGTGTGTGTGAACGGATTGGGGAGAACCCCAAATAACAACTAGAAACCGTGAGGGAAAGTGGTTGAAGAAGCATAAACTAGAACAACATTCTTTCAACATCATGATCACTTTAAGTATGAAATGTTTTAAAGGTTAGAATGCAATCCACATGCATCTAATTGCTTGCTATAGCCTAATAAGAGTGATCATGTATAGACTAAATCAACAAATACTCTTACTATATTTGGCATTCATTTAATTTGAGTTCTACAAAATAAGTTACTATGCATACCCGAAGGGAATTAGGAATTTCATTAATTTCCTACTTAGATCACATATACACCTAGCTTAAATAAAATGATACTCTAGATTAATGTGACCATAAAGTGTCAATAATGAGCAAACACTTAGATCATTGGTCTAAACCTAAAATTTATAAGTACCTCAATGCTGCAAAATTGCACTCAATAGGAGTACTATCATCACAAGCACCTTGACAATGTAGAGAATTATACTCATAGGAGTATTGCATTTACAATATACTTATAAATTTTTACCAAACCAAATGTGTAGTTTCAGCTAAAAGAAATGCACAATATAATTGCATGTCAAAGGCTAATAGTGCAATTTTCAACAAAATGACATTCACGTCCGCTAAAGATACCTACTATGATACAATGAATTTTATGTATCTCAACACAATAGGATAAAAATAAATAATAAAGTCTTTTAGAGTATGTCATATGATCGTTAAATGTGCACAATAATAAATGACAATACTAATTTCATAAGTCTCGAGGCATGACACAAGGTTATATGCTCTTACTAATCCTTTGTATACCAAAATAAGATTAGGATTCTCATTAGAGCCCACTGGTATTGAAATACTTTAATGACATGGAGATTATAGCTTTGTAAACCATGTGCATAGATACAAATTATAGCATGAGTATGGCAATAAAATTAAGAAGGTTATTGAAGACAAATATGAACTCACAATCATCTCCATGAGCCTGACTTGGCGATAGAAACCCATAATTGCTCTTAAGAGAATTTCTATCCACTTTCTAGGTATTGTTTAAGAGAATGCGAGTGTAAGAGAGACAATAATAACAAGTAAATGTGCTTAATTAATGAGATAACAAATTTTTAATCCCCTAGCAATAGTTATGGACCTCTCAATGAACTATTTACTAAATGATTGACTAAATCCATCCGAGGATCAATCTTATCTTAATCCTATTCAAAATATATGTAATATATATATGATAATTATTTTATCTCAAATTGTCGATTGATGATACTAAAAGATAATATAATAAATATTTATACTAATCCATGACAAATATTTTAACATTCAACACTTAACAAATTTGAATTTTGCTTTCTTCTCTTGTATGTCAAATTTGAATCAATATTATAAGTCAGACACTGGCTAGCATAAGCTGGAAAGGGAAGATGGTGAAGCACTCACACTTAGGGAGACAACATACAAGCTTCAATAAATGAGAGGAAAAAAACAAGAGTTCTTGTAATATCTGTGAAATTATTTTTGTAGAGATTATTTTTAGGAGTAGAAAAGTCACTCCGTTGTTTAGTAATTTTGAGGCATTTAATTAATCTAATGTATCAGATTTTGAGTTTCACACACAACAATAATTCCTTTTACTTTGGATCACTTGTTATTGTTGCACGCGTAGCTTTCTCACAGTGTGAAGGTGATGAAACTGGGGTTTAGTAGTCAATCTTGTTCTTAATTGATTGTGTCAAACACTCAATGTCATTTCAATCCCCCATTCTCTCCCCCTAGATTTGGGCTTGCCTAAAACAACACCAACTCAAACCTAACACCTGTTCACGAAAAAGATATTCCAAATTAGGGAAAGGGGCAATTGAAAAGAGAAGGGTCTAACGGTAAAATGATCAATGACGAGTAGAAAGAATGCTGACCGGGGGGGGGGGGGGGCTTGTTTTTCTAAAGAACATAAGGCAGAAAGTGATAAGGAAGGAGTGTGTATTTACAAGGTTATTATAGAAATTGCCCAAAGTTTAACATTTTGTAAGTTGTTACCATTGGGTGTTATGTAGAATCCACAAATGCATATAGGTTTTCTAAAGTTTTTTCAAGGCAACTGCTTGGGCCACCCAACATTTTTGCGGGACACCTAACAGTTTTTCAAAATACTGAAAATGCCCTTATAGGTATTTTCAGTTATAAATAACATGTTATGTTTTTCATTTCTGTAGTGCCTATTTTTTTTTTTAAACCGCATTCCCCTAGTGTAACTTGCATCTGTTAGCCTCCTTTTCCGAGCGTTTGTTGTCTCTGATGGTGTACGTGCATTGTTTACGAATAAACAGTGAAGTTCGGTGGTTTTTCATTGCCAGAGAAGAAGAGACGTGTAATTTTTTTTCCAAAACATACAGATTGTCAATCCATATGAACCATACAAATTGCCAATCCGTATGACCATACAGATTGGTTCATACGGATTGTCAATCCGTATGAGTCATACAAATTGCTGATTCGTATGGTATTTTTTAATTCTAAATATATTTTTCTGATTTATTTTTTTTAATTTGTTTTGTATTGAATTTTTTTTTTGTAATAGTTTCAACAATTTTATAAATATTGATTTGGTGATATTATTTAATAGTGGTATCACTATTAGAAAATATGTTTTTTACATCAGTTATTTAAGACATTCTACATCGATTTTTAACCGATGTTGAAAGTACCGATGTTAAAAGTATTATCGTTAACATCGGTTTCTAAAACCGATGTTAACGTAAAATTGACAACATCGGTTAATAATAATTACACACAAAAAATGTATGAATGTTGACAGTTCACATCGGTTTTTATACAAAACTGATGTTAACTTATAGATTAACATCGGTTTTCTAAAAAAATTGATGTTAACTTATACGTTAACATTGGTTCTATATAAAAACTGATGTTAACTTACAAACGTTAACATCGGTTTCAGTCAAAAACCGATGTTAACTTATACGTTAATATCAGTTTTTAACAAAAACTAATGTTAACGTATAAGTTAACATTGGTTTTTTTTTATAGAAACTGATGTTAAAATTTTGGATATTAACATCGATTATTAAAAAAAACTGATGTTAATATACGCAAAAAACATCGATTTTTTGAAAAATCGATGCTAACTTATACGTTAACATCGATTTTTTGGAAAAATGGATATTGTTTGTGTATATTAACATTGGTTTTTTTAAATAACTTATGTTGTTAACTTATATATTAACATTGGTTTTTTAACTTATACACATTTTTTTTTACAAAAAATAAAAAATTTAACCTGTAAATTTCAAATCAGACCACACAGCACAACATATATCATTTGCATTCTGCTTCCAAACAGTTTTTAGCAGAAAGCTAGCTAGTAAACTATCAATTGTAAAAAAATCAATTGATAACCATGAATAAATAATTTATTAATAACTATCAATAAAGAATATTCAATGTTAAAATGAAACAACAATTGTAAAAAATGTAAAGCAAGCTAGTAAACTAATTAAGTAACCTAAAATTACATAGTTCCCTAACATCTTAAGTTCCCTATCATCCTAAGTTTGATTTCTAACTTTGAGATAATATTGTGCCCACTGGATGCGAAGCGCCTTCAATCTCTTTGCTTCCAATGGTCTAACATCATTAAAATACTGCATGATCAAATAAAACATAAGTTAATAATATAATACCAATGATAAGAAAATCAACTTTGTTTGAAATAAACAATTACCGTTTCACAATTATTCCTGAAACTTCCTAAGATTATAGTGGACATCCAATGCATGACGTAGTAGCCACACTCAGTGCTACCTTTTTGTCTATTATACTAAATACATAACGAAATTTGGATATTAAACATTAACTACAATTAGTGTATACACACATAATATATATATATATATATATATATATATATATATATATATATATATATATAAGTAGAAGTTTTATTTAAATCATGTACCTTAACAACAATCCACCTAGCACCAGCCTTAGATTTAGGTTGTGGAGTATCATCAAGTCCTTTCAAAGCAGTGTTGAATACAAAGAACATTAAAATATTGATGTTGTTGAGTAATACTAATGCAAATGTATTGAAAAACAACACTGACCTGTTAATTATTCTTTTAAGGTAGTTGTCTGGCCTGTTATGCAAGGAACAAAACCAGACAACAAGATTTTCCTTAGGCAAAATGATGACCATTTGCCAGTGATCGCTGCAGTGGAGACCAATATGGGTTATTGTAGTATTATACATTATTTAAATTCAGCTGTTCAGTTTTACTTACCCATTCAGATAGGCTCGAAGGTAGACATCACATTTTGAATTCTGCATCCAACTCTTCATGTAACTTTCTTATTCAAATTGTGATTGCCCAGATCTATGAATGGACTGTGGCTCGAGGAATCCATATACATCAGAATTTCTTGCTCGCATACTTGTCTTAGTCGGATGCCTATTGTTCTTAACACGAAGTTAATTATGAATGAATTTAAAACAATAACTTAGGTAATTAACAATAATGTAAATTGACTTACAGAATCCACAACTGTATAACAGAGATGCTGAGACATTGACCACCGTCTGGTATTTCAGACAGATCTTCGTGCTTTATGTACAAGGGGAAGTCTTGCTTAAACACCACGAACACGATAGCATCCCACATAACTTGCAACGACTTCAAAAAAAGCTATGGGATGGTCAATGTCATCAAATATAGAGGATCGTGTACCTGAGGATCTGGCCCATCTACAGGTTTTGCTGGATACATAGCTACCTGTTTATCCAACATAGTTAATTAACATAATTTAATTATAGTGAAAAATTCAATTGAAAAAAAGAAGCATATAATGAGAGTAAAATACCTATTTTGATAAACGCTTGACAAGATATGTCGGTCAAGCAAGGAAGGTGTTAAGTGTCTGCCCCACTAAAATAACCTCATCAGTGGGTACAGGAACGGGAGCATCTGCATCTTTAACCTCCTCAACACCAACCTTCACTTGGCCATGCAACAAAGGGATGTTGTGAACGGCTGTGGATCCCTCATAAACTCTTCCTAGGGCAACCAGGTAGGAAGGATTTTCTTCGATGTACAACCCACATTTGTTTGAGTCACCCGTGTCTGGATCGGTCGCTGAGGGATCAACACAACTCCCCTTTGTGTTGACATGAGCAACTGAGGGACCAACCTCAGGCTCTGGAGGCAGTGCAAGTCCCTGTGATTAGATATGTGATTGCAACTGGGACTGCATCTGGCTGATGGATAACATTAGCTGCCGAGTCACTTTATCTGTGATTGACTCCTCCAGCTGGTCCCTGGTTTGTTGAGTCAGCTGCTCGAGTTCTTCGGGAGACATGGAGGAAGAACTGTGGGAGGTTCGTGGAGCCGATCCAAAGTATTGCTTTATGATCACACTGGCTCCAGCAGCACGCACACGGTCAGGGTGTTCTGGTCGCCCAAGGGCAGTAGTTAGGAGATCCTGACGTCCATAGGGGACAAAGGAACCCTGTGGCGCCTGCTTCTCCAAAGAATCCTGTACAAAACACATATATTTGTTTAGTCATTCACAGAATAAACAAAGATAATTATAATTCTTAATTGAAAATGACTTACAATCTTTTCAGTAATTTCCTTTGCTGCCTCAGACGTTATCTGCCCAGTTTTCTTAGTGCAGGCCAACTTCCACTTCACGTGTCGTCTGATGGGAGATGAAGGGTCAATAACGGCCTTAGTGCTTCCAGATTGAGAATTTTTCTCCAATTTTTTCTGTCTTCTCAGCCATCAGCTTCTGTTCTAAATATTCATAACCCCCATGAGACAACACGTGGGGGGCAGTGTTTTGCTTATGGATAGCCTGTGCCTTTTTCCGCACATCCTGCAAAAATCGAACATTAATGAAAGTCATTATTGCAATGTATTATAATAACTAATTTTTTAGTGGAAAACAATTAAAATGACAAAGTACATACCTCCCACGAGAGGTCTTTGCAGGTTTGACAAAACTGGACCCATTTCTACTTGCTAATGTCATATTTTTCATAAACAGTGTCATCCACACTGTCCTTGTTGGCTGCAAGTGCCCATTTCCTTGTCAAATCAGATTTAAACTATCTCCACCACTCTCCGGCAGTTTGAAGTATTTTCTTCTTTCTCGTACCATCAGATGCTTCAGGGATATCAAATTCAGCCTGACAAACAATAAATTAGGTTTTATTGTTAGTAAATTATAAATTTTTCTTAATAAAGAAAATGAAAGATGAAAACTAAAATACCTGAATATCCTCTCATATCAAATCCTTCTGAGCAACAGGGACTTCCTTCCAAGTCTCGTATGTCACGTCGACCTTATCACGAGCGACAATCCCCAAATATGTTCTTAATTTCTTCTTGTGGGGACCGTCGGCCTTCCCGGTCGCAGGATCGACGTGGACCACCGGTCTGTCTGCCCCAGGTGCTCTAGTTGCCAAGTATCGTAGCCGTGTGGCTTTTTGTGTCTGCTTCAAGGTAGACAACGACTGTGATGCTACTGCAGGAGGAGGAGGAGGAGGAGAAGGAGGAAAAGGAGGAGGAGGCGTGCCAGGTGGAGTAGCCATGGGCCTGTAAAGTAAAAAATTTGAGTTAGTTAACATTATCAAAAAATTGAATCAGTTATGTAAATGAATGTACCGAAATGAAATACATAATTAGAAAATTACATTAGACGATGTTAATTAATTCTCATTCATCATGATCATTACGATTAGCAAGAACATCGTCAGTTTCTTCTTCTCCGACGATGTTAGGAGTGATTTGTGTGGACAAAGGACTAACATAAGTATCAATGTATGAATCATCATCTTCTATATTAAAACCAATTGTTTTCCTGTGTAGAACCACTGACCACCTTTCATCACAAGGGTCTTGAACATAAAATACATGTTTAGCTTGTTCTGCCATGATGAAAGGGTCATTGTAGTAAGCTAGTTTCTTTAGGTCTACCAACATAAATCCTACATCATCGGTCTGCACACCGGTGTTGCTATCAACCCATTTACATTTGAAAACACAAACAGTAAATTTGACATAGTTAAGCTCCCAAATTTCATCAATGAACCCAAAGTAAGGGATGGAAGCTACACAGGGATTGTCATCATGTACACTGGTGAAGTGTTGAGATTCAACCCTTAGGGTGACCCTACTGTTTTGCATTGTATTTTTCTCGTCTTATGCTTTTGTATAAAAGGAATACTTGTTTATGTCATATCCTTGTCAAGTTATAACATTTCTTTTAGGCCCATCTGCTAGCTTTCTTAATGTTTCAGAAGCATTTTCCTCAGCAAAGATTGTATCTTTAAACCAATCAAAGAAAGTCTTGTTATGCTTTTTCAAGACCCAGTTCTTTGACATTTTTGGATTACTTTGTTTGACTAAACCTTCATGCTGAAGTATGTATGAAAAAACTGCATTGTTGTTATTCAGGACATACAAGTGAGCTTGTAACAAATCTTCTACACTTGGAGTGATAACATGCAGTCCTCTTGAACCCTTACCGCCCACTCTGTCGTCATGCCAAGACTCGGGAAGCCCAACGGGTTTACCCTTCAATGTACTCTGAACAAAATTCAATGGCTTCTTCTGCAATGTACCTTTCAACAATAGATGCTTCGGGACAATGTAGATTCTTCGTATACCCTTTTAAGATCTTCATGTATCGCTCAATCGGGTACATCCACCACAAATAAATAGGACCACTACATTTGATTTCTCTGACCAGATGAATAATTAAGTGAACCATGATGTCAAAGAAAGTAGGAGGAAAATATATCTCCAACTGACACAATATAATTGCAGCCTCATTTTCCAAGTCATCAAACTTGGTAGGATCAAGGACTTTGCTACATATGGCATTGAAGAAAAAACACAGGCGAGTTATGACTAACCTGACTTTGTTAGGCAAAATGTCTCGTATGGCCACAGCTAACAATAGTTGCATCAAGACGTGATAATCGTGAGACTTTAACCCTACTAGCTTAAGCTTCTTTAACTAAACAAGATTCTTAATATTTGAAAAGTATCCTTGTGGGACTTTGACCCGCCACAGACACTGAAAAAAATTGATCTTCTCCTTTTTCAACAAAGTATGACAAGCTGGAGGCAAGTATATTTTTTTCCCATCAGACCTTGGATGCAACTGCAATCGTATGCCCATCTCAGCTAGATCTTGACGGGTATTCAAACCATCTTTCTTCTTGCCTTGAATGTTAAGGAGCGTCCCAATGACACTATCACATACATTTTTCTCCACATGCATAACATCAATACAATGCCTAATGTCAAGGTTAGACCAGTACGGAAGATCAAAGAAAATCGACCTCTTCTTCCATATGCAGCTCTTACTTTTTTCCTTCTTTTGGGTCTTTTCAAATACAATATTCAAGTGTTGAACCTGTTGGAAGACTTGCTCACCAGTCAACAGTATCGGTGTAGTTTCGTGTTCTTGACTTCCATTAAATGCTTTTTAATCGCCTTTATGGGTGATGAGGTTTTAGAAAATGTCGATGCCTAGTGTACACTATTTTTCTACCATGTTTCAGTTGTATGTAGCTTGTGTCTTCTTCACAGATGGGGCATCAATGATGACCCTTAACACTGTAACCGCTCAGATTCCCATATGCTGGAAAGTCATTAATGGTACAAAAAAGCATTGCATGCATTTGAAAAGTCTCATTCTGAAACCCTTCAAACACTAAAACGCCCTCGTCCCACAGCTTTGTCAGGTCTTCAATCAACGGACTTAGATAAACATCAATGTCATTTCCTGGCTGTCTTGGGCCCGATATCATCATAGACAACATCATGTATTTTCGCTTCATGCACAACCAAGGAGGCAAATTGTAAATTAGTAGTAGAACTGGCCATGAACTGTGTTGAGTGCTTAAATTGCCATATCGATTCATTCCGTCACTAGCTAGTCCAAGCCTAAGATTTCTTGCCTCTTTGTCGAAATCTGGAAACAAATAATCTATCTTCTTCCACTGGGAGCAATCGGCCGAATGACGGAACATTCCATCGTAGTTTCTCCTATTTGTATGCCATGTAAGGTCTTTTTCATCGTCTCCATTAGCAAACAGACGCTTAAACCTTGGAATGATGGGAAGATACCACAACACCTTTTCTGGAGGGCCCTTCTTTGAGTTTTCATCGCAGTCCTCATCATCCTTCACTTTGTACCGTTATGCCCCAAACCTAAGGCATTTGGACATTTCTTTGAATTCAGGCCTGTACAGTATGCAATCATTCGGGCAAGCATGAATCTTCTGATACTCCATACCCATAGGACACAATATCTTCTTGGCCTGGTAATAACTTTTAGGCAACGTGTTTTCCTCTGGAAGCAGATCGTGCACTACTTGAAGCAGTGAACTAAAGCTTTTGTCACTCCACTCATATCTGACCGTAACATTAACCAGACTTAACACCACCGACAACAGCGTCAAGGAATTCTTGCACCCCGTATACAAATGCTTCTTTGAATCACTTTGCAATCCTTCATACATAGAGACATGTGCTAGTTGAAAAGACTCTTGTCCAAGGTCATGAATCATATCCTTCAAGCGATCGCCTATTTCTACATCAAACAGTTCAGATTGGGACCTACTCTGCATGTTTGTCAATTCACCATGCCATATCCACATCGTGTAATTCTTGTTAATCCCATCACACAATAGATGCTCCCGTATATCATCCAGTATTTGTCGTCTTCTGTTCAAACAATTGATGCAAGGACAATAATATTTTCCATCTTCATCCGGTCTACTTTTTTCTGAAGTAAATTGCACGAACTGCTCGACGCCTTCCTCATATTCTGGGCTAATGCGACTTTCATTCATCCAACCTCGATCCATCTAAGTAATAACTTTGTGATACTCACAAAGTTATTCAATGCATAAAAATCTCACTTTTTTATTATAGGTGTGGCCCTATCCTATTCAGGAAGCCCATTTTTTATAGTAGCTTCGTACATCAGGGTTAATTCTATTTTGTTAAATTTGACAAAATTTTGGCAGCATTTCACATTGGTCTCCAAGTACATGACATGAAATCGATGAAATTAATTTCCCGATAATCAAGTATGCACTCAGAGAACAACTAGAAATGCATTGTACCGAAATTTCATCAAATTAAACAAAATAATTTAAACCTTAACGCATGAATCTATCATAAAAATATCAGTCTCCCCAAACTGTCCAAACGGACAATTCAAGGTTGAATACAATGATTAATGTAAACTGTCTGCAAGAATCATTGTATTCAGTCTCAAACGGAAATCTAAGGTTCACTCATCATGAACACAATTTGTATAGCATATATCAGTTGTCATTAATGGCAGTGAACAAGTAATAAAAATATTAATTGGTAACAAACATTTGTACCTGTGATGATGAGCAGAACGGTCCAAAATGAAAGCAAGAATCCAATAAATAAGTCAATCACCACCTACATCAATCATCATTTCGAAAAGCAGATATCAATATGTGACAATGAGTAGGCTATACAAATCGACTAAACAACAAGTGTTACTATCCTCTAATCTACTAAATATAGTGTTTCTTGGAGCAGTATGCTTAGCAGCTATGATACAAATGGGTTGCTTCATGAAGCATTGGACCTTTTGAGAGATATGCAAGTTATGAGAGTCAAGCTTAGTGAAATTGGAATGATAAGCATCACACATGTCTTGACAGAACTTGCTGAGAGAGTGATTGGGGAAAGCCATGCTTGCTTATGTAATCACAAATGGCAAGTGTGGAAAATCAGGAGCTCCTCTATGTACTGCTTTGATTGATATGTATGTTAAATGTGAAAATGTAGCTTACGCGAGAAGGGTTTTTGATGGCTTGTGTAAGGCTAGTATCATTTGTTGGACTGCTATGATGAAGGCCTATATTCATTGCAATAATTTGAATGAAGGTATGTTTCCAAATGAAATTATGATGCTTAGTTTGGTCAAAGAATGTGGCACAACAATAGCTTTAGAATTAGGCAAGTTGTTACATGCTTTCACATATTGTAGGTCTGTCTATGCTATTAACTAAATCCAAAGCAATCAACCTAAACATCTTTAGAAAACTGTAAAACAACTAAAACTCAATTGATCTTGTCCATTTTGTTCACAGGTTGACCCACTTGAAACTCCCTAAGCAAAAAAAACCTACCTAATAGTAATGAGAACAAACATCCAAACACTCAAGTTTCTAACTAAAAAATAGCTTAGCCATTTTGTAACTATAGTATTGGTTAAAAATTTAGTATTCCTATACAACAAAGATAGAGTAATCAGCAGCTCAAGTTGCCCGCACAGGACACAGCTGATACAAGCAAGTGAAGCAACCAATTGATAGATAACCAATTATAGTTACGTTGCTCTTTAAAAGTGAACTCAACCTACCATGTACAGTTGCTAATATTTGAATCAGACTGTAATAATTTATGTTTCTGATTTCTCAATTAGCTTAACACATGAATAAATTAGAGTTTAACAAAGAATACACTCAAACTTTTCATTTACCATCTTTCATTTATCTAGTCTAGAAGAGGGTTCTACTCTCTCATTTTCTCACAATGAGCACTCAAAAATTATCTATGTGCACAGTGGACGGTGCTCAAGAACCTTCTAATCCATTTTACATTCACCCAAATGACAACTCCATGGTGGTAGTTTCACCTCTCATGAAAAAATTTCCATAGTTGGTTCAGATCCATGGAGATGAGTCTACTAACTTAAAAAACTAGGAAGTATCATTGAGCTTCAAGAGGATGATCCAATTTCCCCCTTATGACAGTGAACCAGTGATACAAGTATAAAAAATTATGGTCTTATGAAGATTCTATCAAGAAACTATGCACTTCTAAGTTCTAATGCATTGTGCACCTCTGATGCATTTCTCAATTCTCATGGTTAAAGAGCAAGGAATTCAAATTATATGATCAACTTTTTAGGAGCATTCAATGAACAGTGTTCAGGTGTAAGTTCCTAAATTATGCTATGGAGCTACTTACCACCACTTCACACAACAAGAAATACAGTTCAATATTGAGCACACTAGAAATGAAATTATTATGCTCCATAGCACTGAGTATTCATCATAAGCCATTTGCCAACACACACAAGTACAATTAAGTGACTGCTCATTCTAGAGACTTGGTTTGTGCTTTTAAAAATGATTGAAACAAACTCACCACACTGTCCACTGCAACACCCAATATCTTTGTATTTAGTCCCTCAAACTGCATAAAAGTCACCGAAAGCAGTGATTTCTATACACAAGTAATATTAGGTTAAAAAAAGAGAAACTTAGCATCCACAACCATCTCAATCAGAGTATGGTTACAAAAATGCTAACTAACTTGTTGGACCGACGAATATGAAGTCCAATGGGTAGAAAAAGGGAACAACGTTTTTTTTCCAATATATTGGGATAGTTTGACCTGAAAAGACTATTTTAGCCAAAAATAATTTCTAATCACAATTTTTTTTCCAAATGGCATTGTACATTATATATACCTTGATATACTCCTGATCAAAAACAGCCTCTGCTTCAAAATGCACTGTTGTGTTTCCAACTAATGGAAGTTCACTCTTTTAAAACAAACAAAAAAACAATAAATAAATTACTTCCGAGGTTGTCAGAGGAAAATTACACTCTATACACTTGACTTTTCAGCTTCATCAAGGAAGTAAATAGATAATTAAATTATTGTTTGTCAACAACTTTTTTTATTAGCCAAATAAAAAACTCATTAAAGGGGTATCCTACCCACAAAGCAACAAGAGAAGAAACAGAAAATAGCAAAAACGAAAAAGAAATGACAGACACCAAGGACAATGTTGCCAACTTTGTTCCTCTATTATGATAATGTTTAGGGACACTAATGAAAGTATATTCTGGATCTTCTCAAAGACACTAGCATGATTGGTTGTAGGCCAGCTGAAACTCCTATAGATCCTTACAAAAAACTTGGAAGTGAAGACAAAGGAGATCCAGTTGATATGGCACGATACCAAAGAATAGTGGCCATGGGAAGATTAATTTATTTGTATCATATCGGGTAGCAAGGCACCATCTTCAATTTTCTATTATAATATAGAAGTAAAATGCAGTGTTCAAAATAGCCATTTAATTTTCAATTATAAAGTCAGGGTTTACAATTGAAAAGCAAGCTAGCTCCACAAATTGAAATATTGACTGTTTGTGTTTGTCATTCAGACTTTGTACAATTATGGAGCAAGGAAAATGGTCCTGCTTGGAATAGGCCAAATAGGTTGCAGCCCAAATGAATTGGCCAAAAACAGCCCATATGGTAAAACATGTGTGAAAAAGATCTATTCTGCAAATGAGGAAAACATGTGGCATATATATACAGGAGTAGGGGAAAAGGTTTTCAAGGATGATTTTGAATCCCAATTAACTAGCTGAAGGCAAACCTACTTCAACCCTTTAGTTCACTTGCTGGCTGATTTTCAATCTCTCCTCTTGAACAACAATTTGAACCAATTCAATCAACTTCCATGCCTAGTTTTCTGAATATAGAAAAACCAGAAATTATATATAAAATAAGTGAATTAAGTACTTTTTCTAGCCTTATGTAGTATGTACTCAAAGTGTAAATATAAACATTTCCCTTCATACCAACCATTCAACTGCCACCAACAGACCAAAACAAAACTAATCATGTATCCAATATTTTTTTGTGGTATTATACCTTGCTAGGGGCATAGGAGAAGCTCACTACTAGAGTTGTGCTTAAGGGGTCTCACTTGCGGTCCAAGAAGGGAGAAAGGAAATAATAAGTGTGTATTTGGTTTAGAGGAAGAAAATAGAAATATAATAGAAATAATAAGTGTGTATTTGGTTTAAAGGAAATTTTTGAATTAAAATAGAGTGTAAAAAGTGTAAGGCCAAAATAAAAAATACACCCTAAAGCCATATTCCATTAAGGGGGGCTAAATCCCTAAAGTCATACACAGGGATTGTCATGTTTCCTTGTCATAGAATACCCCTTTCAAGTAGTCAGGCACCAATTAACCGTGCACCATTACCATGCAGGATCTGTTTCTAAAACTTGCATAGTACTAAATGAAATTTATGACAACATAAAAGCTTATGAATGTGTCAAACAATTACAATTTTAAACAAAAACTCTACGTTTAGCATATAACAAGATTAAGTTCAGCATAATTCAAGCAACTTAAGATTATAAGCTAAACATATTAAAAATGGTCAGTCCCATGCAAAAGTGCTAATAATAGTAGTAGGAGACTAGGAGTTAGCAAAGCATGCTTTCTGGATCTGTGGCAAAAATAAAGAATATACTAGCATTAAGCTTTTAGTATAGCAGTTGTTTATATAGTTAGTTCAGAAATTGACATAGCATTTGCCAGGGATTCAACCATTTTAACTCCAGAACCTCTAGTTGATTATCCTGCCCCATATGAAATTCTTCCTACTGATTCAGCTGAACCACCTTCACTAGATAATAGCCCTTCTGATGGCTTAGCTGAATTTCAACGCTATTAGAATATTTCGATCTACCTCGTTATGGAGCAGTGACTAATGGGAGGACAGATTCTAGCTCTGTAAGCTCTTGACTTGCATCTAAGAACTCAGTGATGGAGGATAACTTTGCAGGATTTGTAGCTTCTTTTGACTATTTATGCATTTTACCAATGTAAAAATAAGCATAGATAGAAGCAATGTATAAAGTGTGCTTAAATTGATAGTTTCATTTAGTCAAAACTATATTGTTGCTAGTTTTTTGTCTTGAATTATAGTTAACAAAACTTACATGTAGTTTTAGTATTGTTTTTAAATTCAAAACTGGAGTTTTATAAATCTGTAATAATAATAAAGGGTTGCATTAAATGTCCACGTACATTATTTGAGGTAAAATTTCGATTTTCATTAGACAACAACACAAAAGCATCAATGGAACTGTATCTAAGTTTTGTCAAATTGTAATTAATTAGCAACTTGGGGATGTACGATTTGTTGCTTCACTAGACTTACATGTTTCTTTCTTGGCAACATAGATAAAATTCTAATTCTGGTTTGTTTGACAACAACATAAAAGCATCAAAGAAACTATATATATCTAAGTTTTGTTGAATTGTAATTACTAATTAGCAACTTGGGATGTAGGATTTGTTGGTTCACTAGACTTACTTGTTCCTTATTGGCAGAAAAGGAAAAAACTTATGAGACCCCATGTGACTACTTTTGCATCCTGTAGTGTACTATGAGGGTGGTTCAATTTTAGGGTGTCACTACTGTCTTGGCCTTAATCACATTGAAATTGGGTTTTATGATGTTCTAAGAAAGGCTCTAAGGACTACCCTTAATAGCATAATTAATAGGAGAGGGGGTAAAGGCTATGGAATTGATGTAATTGTAATAGCTATCAAATGCTATCCCTTAGAAGTAAAATCTCATAATTGTTACATGTTAGAAAAATACCAGAACAACAACCCAATACTACAGAGAGGTCCAAAAGAAAGACCATACACCCAAGTTACTTGCAAGATTACGAGACTTGAAGCAACACCAAGGTAGCGCGCCAATATTCAGCACCAACGAAGCACCAACAAAAATCTGTTGCAACCATTAAATAATTAGCAAATTTTATGTTGTTATAGTTTGTTAGAAAGTTTGTTACAAGTTGTATTGAAACTATTATATAACAAGGTTGCATGGAATGAGAAATACAGAGAAGTTTAATCCAAGTTCTTATCTTAGGAGGAACCTTGTCCTCAAAACAAAGTGTTTAAGTGCCCTCTGCCCTTATCATTACAGCTATCAAAAGTTGAAGACAAAAATTATAGAATCAATAGTGCCAAAGAGAGCAACCTACGAAACAACGAACTCACCAGCCCGCAAACCCACCAACTCAGGAACTCGCGAACCCACCAACTCACGAACTCAAGAACCCACCAACCAGGAGCCAAGACTATGTCTAAAACCTACAAAACAACGAACTCACCAACCCGAAGTTAACATTCTATAGGGATAAAGGTTAAAGCAACATGAAGGTTTGCTCACGTACCTAAATCGCGATAGTCACAAACGGGAACTCGTGGAGCCTGTGTGAACTCAAACACAAACCTCAATGGCAGCTTGAGTGAGGAGGACAAACAGGTCTTTTGAGCCTTAGCGATGAGGAGGAAAGGGAGAAAGAGGCTTGGTAACTTATCGCGTGGGGGGAAAATGGATTTTCGGGGTTTTAACTTATGAATGAGAGAACATCGGTTTGTTAAACATAACCGATGTTAACTAGTTAATGTCAACATCGGTTAATTAAAAAACTAATGTTAACTTTCTAAAAAACCGATGTTAACTAGTTGATGTTAACATCGGTTTTTCAATAAGCGATGTTAAGATATTAATGTTAACATCGGGTTTTGGAAAAACCGATGTTAACATCAACTAGTTAACATCAGTTTTTTGAAAACCGATGTTAATTAAGTCAACTTATTTACGAAAATACCACCGCACTTTTCTTGACTTCAGTTTTTAGAAAAACCGATGTTAAGCTTGCGATGTTAAATCAATAAATTGTAGTAGTGTATAAAAATAATAAAAAAATTAATTTGGTAATTAGATTGATAAAAAAAATTATAAAACATATAAACTTTTAAAATTTGCTAAAAGTAACATTAGATTGCGAAAAAATTAATTTAGTAATTAGATTGAAAATAATTTATTAATTATATTGGTAAAATTAACATTAGATTGCTAAAACTAACATTAGATTGTTAATCCGTATAAACCATACGGATTGGCAATCCGTATGTTTTGAAATTATTTTAAAATTATAATTTATATAGAATTTTTTTAAAAATTGTAATTTATTTACAATTTTTTATACATTTAAAATATTTACAAAATTTGATAATTAAACAAATTTGATATTTAACTTAATGTTGTATTTAGATATTTATTACAGTAATTAATAGTTAAACAAATTTGGTAATTAATAGTTAAACATTTGTTTAAAGCAAGTAAATATTAAATGGGGTTTTTATATGAAAATATAATTAACTACAAACTAAAATATCTAGAAGTTGAGAAGTAAAAAGCATTGGGTCATTCTACTGAACTTACTTTGATGTTGCTAAAGGTTTTTCTCTATTTAATGTTGTTTTAGTGTTCTTATGCTAAAAAATTACCCAAACCAAGATCCCTCGAGTGAATGGGCCTAACTCTATTTAAACCTCGTCCTTGATCCCTTAACAAACTTAGTTTAAATGAGTTGCATTAAGATTACAGCATAATAAAGACTAAAGACTAAATCACTGCACTCCATTCCTAGACGTATAGTTTTCTAGCTTGCTCTATCAAGTTCTAAGGCTTTAAAGCACTTCCCAATGCTAAAAATCCTAACTATACATACAAATGGGTGATCAAGCCACAAGCATGTAAAAATAAGCATAGATAGAAGCAATGAACACATAAGAACTTCATTAAATAAATAGTAAAAGAGTATTACATCAAAGTTTCAGTAGAACTCCCCAACAAGAGATTTAGTCTTCCATTACAAGCAATGAACTTTTCAGTACAAAGTACAGATTTTTAGGGAAGAAAATGGTTGAGAATGGTTGAGGATGTCTCATTCAACCTCCAGAATCCTAATCTCATCCCTCTAACCTAGACTTTCTTGGAGGCTGGTGGTTTATCGCTCTAACTTGTTCTCTTGCTTTGTTTTTTGACTCGTCTCTCTATTTTACACCAACTTCAGTGTTTTAAATGCTCCTTGACATTTCAAATTCTGAAGGCTCGCTTAGCGTGAGTTAGTGAAATCTGGCTTAGCGAGTTGGGTGCGCTGAGTGCGAGAAAGGAAAAATGACTTACTGGGCGAACTTGCAGCTTTTTGAGCGCGTATATATCTGAATGATCCTCTTCTAGGGTTTCTTAACATGCTAAGAGAGCTGTGTGCCTCGCTTAGCGGATGGCACCCGCTAAGTGCATATGGCTCGCTTAGCGAGACATCAGCTGCTTGAACCTTCTTCTTCTTTTAGCCTGAAACTGAAGTTGATTCACATTAATTCACAAATTTGGGAGTATCTACTGAGTAAAATCAAACTAAACATGAAAATATGTACAATTCCTACAAAAGAACCATAAATTGGTGGAAAGATGCTAATTTCATGCGACTATTAAATACAAAAGTTAGTCGTAAATAATTACTAACAGTGACATATGCAGTGTTTGGGAAGCAATGAACAAAATGATGACACTTCAACACACCCAAATTAAAGCATCTTTTGAGACAAGTACGCACGGAGTTGGGCATGTGTTTAAAGTTACCTTGTACAAAAAGCTGCTTGACATGGTATCAAAGTACGCTTTAAATGAAATTGTTGCTGAGTATGAGTGTGTACCTTATGCAGGCAAAAACCCTTCATGTTGTGGATGTGTCATGAGGACTACTCATGGTCTTCCATGTGCATGTGAGTTGTCTAAATATGTTGTTGGCTCCATACCACTAGAGACAATCCATATTTTTTGGCGTAGATTCAGTTTTTCAGATCAAGGATTATGTGAGGCTAAGGTGACCATAACTAAAGAGATGGAAACCATATCAAAACGATTTGAGCAGCTCAATGTTTGTGGCAAAGTACATTTGAAGAAAAAGCTTCAGGAAACTGTTTATCTTGATCTAAACTCTATGTGTCCTCCTCCATAAAAGGTGAAGACCAAAGGTGCTCCAAAAAAACCGCTGACCAAACAACAAAATTCAATAATATGTGATTTATCTTATTGGGAGTATGTTGATGTGTTATACTTTGTGCAAAATAGTAATTCTTCAGTGAAACGTAGTGCATCATCATCTGAGCAACTAATATAGAGACGAAATATTCTAATGTTGGATCAATTTCATCCGTGCATTCAGGATTCTATTGAAAACATTATTGATGTCAAAGCGGATGGTAACTATGGTTATCATGCAATAGCTGCCTTATTGGGTATGGGTGAAGAATCATGGTCATTGGTGCACAACCATCTGTAGAAAGAACTCACAAGCTGGTCGGAAGAGTATATCAACCTGCTTGTTGGCATAGAAAGATTTGAGGAATTAAAGCGTTCCCTACTTGTTGATGGATTATCTAAGGTGCTTAAGTTTACTATTTTTGTCTTTTTCTTAAAATGACATTTAAGTAACCACTATTTGTTGTCTGTAACATGTAGGTTACCATAGAAAAGTGAATGAATATTACGGATATGGGATATGTCATTGTTTCATGATACAACGTGATCGTTGTTTCTCTTTCACGACAACAAAGCATGACATTTTTTCCTCTTAGAAGTCAACCACCACCAGATTCTTCTGTGCATCGCGTAATATGCATTGGTCATATGTATGGGAATCATTTTGTCCAGGTAATTGCATAATTATAGTGTTAGTATAAATGCTGACAATGTTGCTGGTTATCTTACATTGAATATGTTTGTCATTATGGAACAGGTTTTTTTACGAGACCATTGTCCTTTACCACCATTGGCGTTGTTGTGGAATGCAGTGTTACAGAAATTTGTCCAAGCTGAAAACAGAATTTGTTGATTTAGGTGAATAATTAACATAAAATATGTTATTTCCATTGACGTTTCTATAAATAATTATTTTGTTGACATTTTGTTACGCTATGCATGTTATTTCCACTAATTATGTTGTTTTGTTAAGATAACTTTAAAAAGTTAAGACATAAATAAGTACTTTGAAAATAATAAACAAATAGTTTCATTAGCTAATGGACACCAATTTAAACATTACATTAACTTACAACAGAGTTGAAACAATCAGAAAATGCATCAAAAACTACAATTAAATAATATTAATTTTTCATTGAATCATGTTGCGATTGAGACATGTCATCTTCCATTTTGGTTACCGGTTTACTAAAAACAGCTAAAATTTCTATTGGACCAAATCGTTTCCAGTAGTTAGACTATACTAAGACTTTCAGTACATCATCGTCAGTTTTCAACTCAATTATTTCAAATTTGATAACTTTTTATGAATACTCAGAAATGAGCTGGCTGTCGAAAAAATAATCGTCTTACCGTTTTTTATTCATGAATACCAAAAGGGGGAATCTCTTGAGGTGCAACTTGCTTGATCACATCCTTGAGTCCGTCGATGCTACATCTCGAAGGAATGTCAAATCTTTTTGGATTTTTTCCTGTGAACGAGTAACCCACTATGTCGTCTTGGCATGGCATGGTCCACCTCCTGTTGTAATATAGCAGGGCATTATAAGTAGGCGTTATAGTGGCTTAAAGTGGGTTTAATATATCATTCGATGTTCTACCAATGGTACATAATAACTCAATCAGGTCAACACACGAGTATTGATCATTATACATTAACATTTTGTTAACATCATCATCATTTTTCAATTGCATAGATTGAAAGGCAAATTGGTTACCTGCATCTGCGAATGGCTGTCAGTAGTAAATTTCATCCAAATATTGATCGTTGGTTAGTTGAAGGGCATTGTTCATTTTGCTTTTTAGTGTTTCAAAACCACAATCATTAGGTACTCGAATGGGTATCGGAGTGGAAATTTGGAAATAAACATCAGATTCGTTGTGAATATCGATCCAATTGGAAAAATAAAAGTTAATCTGGAGTTGACAATCGTCTGACTGCTTGTTTCTCCAAAAATTCCATAGTTTCGAGTAGAATTTGGTTTCTAAAGGTAGATTGGGTGAGAATGTGTGATTGCTGAGAGTGTTTTTGTGGTATATATAGATGTCGTTCAATTAGATTGCTTGTGTTTTTTTTAAATAGACGCGTGTCACTTCATATGTGTTGTCAAGTACAACAATGTTGCTTCATGCTTTAATGTTGCATTAGACATGCATTGTTACTATCAGAACTAAAATAATTGAGTAGTCATTTCTATGTTAGTATGTAGGTGTAATATTCATTTTTTTTTAAACAAACACATGCAATTCACAATGTGTTGTCAAGTTTGAAAATGATTTATGATGCTTAAATGTTGCAAAAAACATACATTCATAATTTGTTAAGGATGAATTAATTTATTCTTCAAATTAACATTAACGGCTAATTAACGATAAACAGATAACAAAATTTTGTATAAAATAATTAAAAACGTGTCGGTATGTAACACACAAAAATTATAAATTAACCAAATGTCAGTGTTAATAAATAAATGTACCAAATAAAAAAATTATCCAAAAAATTAAAATTAATATATATAAGGAAAAAAAACTTCAATGATCGTTCGTACACCACCTATGCCTCGATCTGTGACCTATAGTTGGTTGGCCAATGTAGCTTCTTATGATGCTCAGACATTCTTCAGCAACAGTATAGGTTTTTATTCCTTTGGTCAGGATCCTCAGGTTCAGTATCCTCTCCAATTTATCATCAATTGCTACATAACCATCCTAGTAAGTGAAAAAAAACAAACATAAAATTTTTTAGTAATAAAATAAAAAACAAAAACACACACAAAATATGAAAAAAAATATATATTACCACTGGATGACCAGGACAATGCACATCAACGTCTGCTTCATCAGGTACCGCTGCTGCCACCAGTTGTTGAGGCACATTTGGTTCAACAAATGTGTCACATTGCTGAACTGGCGGAACTCTAGGAGGATCCCTTAGCTGTGTCAGAGTCATAAACGGATTCAAAATCATGTAGAACCACTCCATGTAATCTGATGAACACTGACCAAGCACTACACAAATTTGTCCTACAGGTGCAATATAGTCACCAAACTGCATCCATCTAGCATCCATTTCTTCAACAGAAGCCGAAGGCGCAGTAGGATGTGGCAGAATGATTTGGATGTACTGAAACTGTCATACAATCCTCTCCGGTCGGTGAATGACCGTCAAGGGACCCCATCTGAGATGGTCGGAAAACAAGGAAATGACCTCAAATTCTTTAAATGAACGATGGTCATCATATGGAACCCAACACACAACATTAGGGGTCAGTCTATCCAGACGCCTATCATACATCAACACAGGTAATGCCTTGCCAGAGGTCCATCGGCATGCACGCGGTCTTCGCTCATCATAATCCTCAGCAGCTAAGGCGGAACCAACAGATGGGAAATGCTCGTAGATCCAACACTTAAGATATTTTGCAAACATATTCATTAAAATAAGTGACAACATATAATAACCAACGCCAATGAAAAAATGTTTTATTAACATGTGAACTAACCTATAACAGAGTGATATATCCTGTAAGCTGCCTCACTATGCTCTTTGACGCCTCATTTAAATTATCACACATATGCACAAGTGCAGCAGCGCCCCAAGCGTAAGTCCCACTCTATGTCAAGTTATGTAATGCATCTAAGAATACCACGTGCACGTGTGTGGCACTCTTTTTAGCAAAGAGTGTGCATTCAGGCAGATGCAACAAATACGTTCGCGCTGCTACAATCCAATGACATGCCTTGATTTTTTTCTGATAGATGTCTCACAGTCAGGATAGTTGAACATAACAGCCATGACATTGAATCATCTCAGCTCTTGCCTTTGCAGCGCTGACCTCGAGTAATTCCACCAACATATCGATAGCATTGTCAACATGAAGTTGTTCGAAGTTATGGAATGCCCCTACGATAGGCAAATGTAGCAATGATGCCACATCATCCAAGGTGATAGTTACCTCTCCTACGGGCAAATGAAAACTACTAGTTTCCTTATGCCAACATTCCACAAAAGCAGACATAAGTCCTTAATTGCATGTATCTAGGGAACACGTGATCGTCCACTGGCAGCCACAAGGCCTTCAATCTCTAGAGTAGACCTGCCAAACTTAGCCATCTTCCTTCCATGGGAAGATAGCTTTAGCTCAGGATGTTCCTGCAAACAATAATATCGATTATGTAACAAAAAAACAATAAGTTCTAAGCTACGTGCTTTATATTTTTTAAGATTTACATACCTCTCCATCCCAGATTCTCATGTGATTTTCAAAATCTCTCAAAATTGATGTGTCATGGGGTCTGCCTGAAAAACTCTCAACATCAGTAACACCTTCTTCAGCAGGTGGTTGTTGCTCCTCTTCGTTTAATTCCTCCACAGCGGTAGGAGGATCCTCAACAAGACACGTCTGTTGTCGCTGCCCACGGGCAGATGCGGTAGGTCTTCGTCCCTAGGGGCATCATTATCATTGTCACTAGCCTCCCTCCTCCCTAGGACTTTTCCTATTGCTCGGCCTAAAGTTCGTCTCAGACCTCTAGTTCTAAGCATTATCTACACAATATTTTTTTAAACTAACAAATTTAAAATCTTTTAAATTTTGGTTTCAATAATTTTTTATAAATTTTTCCTATTGCTCGGCCTAAAGTTCGTCTCAGACCTCTTGTTCTAAGCATTATCTACACACTATTTTTTTAAACTAACAAATTTAAAATCTTTTAAATTTTGGTTTCAATCATTTTTTAAAACTAAAATGTTTATTATCACTTTTAAATATTTGTTTCAATATTTTTTAAAAATAAAAAATTTAAACTATTTTAAATTTTGGTTTCAATATTTTTTATAAATAAAAAATTTAATATATTTTAAAATTTGGTTTCAATCATTTTTTAAAACTAAAAATCTTAATATATTTTAAATTTTAAATTTTGGTTTTAACAATTTTTATAACTAACAAATTTAATATATTTTAAAATTTTGTTTCAATCATTTTTTTAAAACTAACAATCTTAATATATTTTAAATTTTAAATTTTGTTTTCAACAATTTTTTAAAACTAACTAACAATTTTAAAATATTTTAAATTTTGGTTTCAATAATTTTTTATAACTAACAAATTTATCATACAATTAAAATATTTTTTTCAATATTTTTTATAAAAAATTTAAATTATTTAAAAAAATTTGTTTCAATATTTTTTATAACTAACAAATTGAATATCTTTTAAATATTTGTTTTAAAAGTTAAACAAATTCAATATTACAATATTTTAAATTCATTTTTTAGCAATCTAATTACTAAATTATTGTTTTAGCAATCTAGTGTTAGTTTTAGCAATCTAATCTAATCAAAGTCTTAGAAATCTAACAACTAAACTAATTTTTTTATTGTTTTTATAAAAAATCAATATTTAACAAATAAATCAGGAAAAATTATAAAATTCTTAAACCTATAACAAAAAAAATTACACTACAAAACAATTTAAAAAATAATTCATAAAAATATATTTAGAATTAAAAAGAAAAAAACTCATACGGATCAACAATCTGTAATTCGTATGAACCATATAGATCAACAATTCGTATGGATCATACGGATTGTCAATTCGTATGATTTTTTTTTCCAGAAAAATGTCGTTTTCATTCTTCGCCAATGATTCAATTCAAACAACCAATAGGGAATGGAAGCAATACATTGATTCAAACAACCAACAACCAAAACAATGAATCAAGCAAAACAAGGAACAGAGAATAACTTACTTGGAAGAAGATGAACCAATGAAGAAGAAGCAGCAGCGAAGAACAAGGATGGAAGCAACAAAGAACAGGGAATGAAGAAGATGAACCAACAAAGAAGAAGCAGCAACAAGCTAGAACCAATGGAAGAAGAAGAAGAACCAGGAAGAAGAAGCGTGAACGAAGAAGGAAGAAGAAGTGTGAATGAAGGAATGTGACTTGTAAGGATGACTCACTTTTTTTTCTATAGTGAACAGGTGAAGGGCATTTTAGCTATTTCACTTTGGTTGTTGGGTGTCCCAACAAAAATATTAAGTGCCCAAAACAACTGTCTTTCTCGATTTTATATTTGTTTAGGCTTTAGAATCCAAATAAGCCACTTGCTATTTACCCCCATTTGCTAAGTACACCGTCATACTCCTTTTTGCATCTTAATTATCCATTATATCCTTTTTCTTTTAAGGTTTACACTGATGGAACACCTTTTCCTTTCTGAAAATATCTTTATTTTACTTACATGTGGTATTAGAGTATGTGTTGTAAAATTATATAATTCTTCATTAATAATATTTTACTCCAATTTGTATGAACCCTAACTTTAAAATTAAAAACTTTTAAAATTGGGAATTATTGACATTTTCCGCTGCCAGTATAGACATTTACTGTATCACTTATAAATCAAGAATTGATTTTCGAACAGCTGAAGTCTTACTTCGTAGTGACTTACACATTGTTTAATGGGCATATATAATAATTTGATGATGAATTACCTTCGTATGGTATGGTCATGTACGTAATTTGTGTAATGTATATGCAACAGATTTCGTGAATCTCCAGGCCATGAATTCCTTGGGAATTCTAATAAATATTATGGAGTTTTGTTTCTTTGTTTTTTCAAATACTTTCGATCAAATCCTGTACGTGAAATTCTTGAATTTTTACGTCAAAGCTTTTTAAGCCCAAGCTTTATTTCTAATACCTTTAAATTCTCTTGTATTGTGAAAGTGAATGGAAGGCTTTATGGCAGCTTAATTGATTTCAATTTTGATATTTTATTGCTTGAACGTGATTGAATACATAAAGTTATATAATGGATATGAGGTGAAGATGAGGTTGATGATTAGGGTTTAAATAATAATAAAGATAGGATAAAAAATAAGATTTTAGATAAGATTTAAAGAATACTAATGATATGATGAAAATAAGATTAACAAACCTAAGCTTGTGGAGTTAATGACTTTCAGAAACAAATGCTGTCTATACCATGTTTTTAACAGTTTTGTTAATCTTATATTTTTTGATTGCTTTTCTTTTCCAGACATCTTTTTTTTCCTACAAAATGTTAAAATGAAATTATTTGTAATTGTTTTCATAGGCAAGAGAATTTTATTTTTGCTATTGAATTGCTATGTGAGGGCAAGCCTAGTGCAGTGATAAAGTTGTGTCTTGGTGACTTGATCATGATTTTGAATTTAGAAGCAATCTCTTTGCATATATAACATAAGGATAAGATTGTGTACAATGACTTTACTTTCCTGCATGCCTTCACATAGTGACGAATCTTTTCGCATTGAAGTGTGTTAGTTTATTATTATTATTATTATTGAATTGCTATGAGATGTTAATTAATGAACTGGTTCAAGGTGTTTAGTTCATCTGAATTCTAAGATGCTTTTATGGTGATTCTCTTTTCTGGTACTAAGACGACTGGTTGTGGATGGCGTGAATACACAAAGGTATTCCAACACATAAGCAAGATGGAATTTTCATAGAGAAGCAAAACTGGCATAAAAGCATACATAATATTGTTGAAGGTTTCCTTTATGTTGGGATATTTCGAGATGGGCTGAAATGGAACATGCAAGGCCCGAGAAATGGTGTGAGGCAAGGTGTCGCACGCCCAGCTTGTTGGGGTGGGGTGCTGTTTGGGTCGCCTCAAAGGTGTGGGTAAGAAATGGTGATCTCGCGGATCTGGTCACTGACGTGTTGTGATGATCTTGATGGTGCTGTGCGATGGTGGCCTGGTGATGACGGGCAACGGTGGCTTGGGTGATTGGTGGCAGGGGCTTAGGATGGTGATCAGAATTGTTGATGTTGAGCCAGCACGGAAAATATGATTCTATTGTACAATAAAATCATATTTTTGTTACTTTTATTTTTTTGCACCCCCAAATTACAAAGAAAACATGATTTCTTTTTAGTACAATGAAATCGTGTTTTTATTTATTTATTTTTTTTTCACACCCACTCATGTAATTGAAATACATTTTCATTGTCTTTCGGTTCAAGGGATAATTTAGGAATATAACTAAAAGCACCCCCATGAGTAGTGCAAATAGAAAAATTGGTGGTGCTAAGAGTAATACTCCCAATTTATTCTCTAATTGGTTCCTCTTATTGAGAATTTCAACCCATTTAATCTCCATTTAATATGATTAAACCTTTTGACTTTATCTTATTTTCTTGAGTGAGGTTGTCTCAACTGGGTGTTGCTAGGTGCACCAACACCATTACTTGTGCACTGATGCTGCAAATAGAAGCTTCTTCCTCCTCCATCTCTCTGTGTTCTCTACCCAATCCGTATAAGTTATACGGATTGGTTAATTACTCATACGGATTAGGTAATCCGTATGAATCAATCCGTATAACTCATACGGTTTGGGCATTTCGTATGTTTTTTTATTTAATTATAAATATGTTAATTTGATTTTTGTCTTTAAATAGTTATTTTTTATTATTTAATTATAAATATATTATTTTGACTTTTGTTTTTAAATAGTTAATGTTTTTTAATTATAGATATATTATTTTGATTTTTTTAAATAGTTATTTTTTTATTTTTAATTATAAATATATTGTTTTGATTTGTTTTATTCATTTAATAATAAATATATTATTTTTATTTTTTTAAAATAATAATTTTAAAAAAAATAAATATATTGTTTTGATTTGTGTTTTTAAATAGTTAATATTTTTTAATTATAAATATATTATTTTGATTTTATTAAATAGATATTTTTTTATTTTTTAATCATAAATATATTATTTTGATTTGTGTTTTTAAATAGTTATTGTTTTTCTTAATTGTAAATATATTAATATATTTTTGTTATATATTAGTTTTTTTGTAAAAAAAAATAGGCAATGAGACATATTTTTTGTTATTTTATTTATTTAATTAATTAATTATAGTTATTTTAAGTTGCCTTTTAATAAAGAAGTTAATTTGATTATATAAAAGTAATAAAAAAATATTTTTTAAAAATATATAAAAAATAATTTTTTATTTTTGAATTATTAAATAGTAATTGATTGAAGTATTGTTTGAATTTTGACATAAATTGTTATGATTGTTTAAATGTGGAAATCATGGTTAAAACTAGAGGTTTGGGTCAAGCTTTAGACAGTGTTATAGGAAGAGCCCTGAGAGAGAAGTAAATCATGATTCAGATGAAGTTTCCCAACAGCGGAGGCCCACAAGATCTGCACATAGACAACAAGAAGCTGCCCCTGTTGCTGAGGATGTTCAGCACGTGGATCATGCAGTTGATGAGGTCCACAAACAGCCTGAAGAAGCAGTTGTTGATGATGAAGTTGCTGATGCTAAGGATTTTCTAGGCGGGCCGTATGACATATCAGTTCTGACTGGTTATGTTGATCATGTTGCAGTCATTGTTAGGAAAAGTATTTATATTTTAAATAAATTATTTTAATAAGTATTTGTTATTATTGTTAAAATGATTTAATTTTTTTTAGGAATGTCCTAAGTTGAAGCTATCATCCCATGGAAGGAAGGTTTAGAAATTCGACAGGCCTGTTGCAGAGATTGAAGGTGTAGTTGTTGCCACAGGATTAAGTCCTCTGATTGCATGTTCCTTGGACACTGGCGATCGGAGACTTATATCGGCTTTTATGGAGAGGTGGCATAAGGAAACTAGCAGTTTCCATCTTCTTGTAAGAGAGGTGACTATCACCCTCAATGATGTGGCATCTTTGCTTCATCTACCCATCACAAGTGTCTTCCATAGCTTTGAGGCTCTTCATATTGATGAAGTGGTGTTGCTATTAGTAGAATTACTTGAGGTGAGTGCAGATGAAGCAAGAGCTGAGACAGTTTAATGTCACGGGGCATATGTTCGACTATCACGGCTATGAGACATTTATCGTAGCAAATATGTGTAGTGTGGGATTTATGAGCATTTTCCTTCTGTTGCTAAGGCTATAGCTACTGAAGATTATCATGAGAGGAAATCACGTGCCTACCGTTGGAAGTTTAGGAAGACATTAACATTGTCAATGTATCAGAAGCGTCTAGATAGATTATCATGAGAGGAAATCACGTGCCTTCCGAATTGATTTCTTTGTTTTCCGGACATATTCGATGAGATCCAGCTGTTGTATACACCGACCAGAGAGGGTTGTGTGGCAGTTTGGGTATGTTTAGACCATTCCTCCACACTCTCCGGAGTCAAGATTATGCTTAGAAGATATTGACGACATATGGATGAATTTTTCTGAGTACCTTGCACCGGTGGGTCAGATTTGTGTTATGTTTGGACAGTGTGCAACATACTACATCGACTGGTTCTACATGATTTCTCATCCCATCATGAGACCAGCACGGCCCGAGGATCCAACTAGACATCCATCTGTCATGCACGATGACACATGTGTTGAACCGGATATTCCTCAATACCCAGTGGCGGCAACAACTATGGAGGAAGCACCTGCAGATGCACCTTCTCATGTAAAGAAACCTCGACATGCAATGGTAACATATATATTCAACTGACTCTGATATTCATTTTATTTGAACATGCAATGTGTATAACCCTTTTCCATTGTTGTCAATGTCATAGGATGTTTGCCAAGAAATTGTTGAAAGGTTGGAATGTTTGCTGAATCTAAGGATAGTCACAGAAGGTACATAAGCATATAGTGTGATGGAAGACTACCTAAGGATCGCTAGAGGTATCACTGTGGAATGCTATGTATATGTGCGGTCGCGACGAAGGCGGCGTATGGAAGACGCCTGAAGACATTTAGTATTTTTTAGGCAATGTTTAGACAATTTTTATCATTTTATTTTATTTGAAAAATTTTATTTGAGATCTTTTTTATATTAGTATCAAACCCGTAGATCATAGGTCATGAAATAAATCCATAGACCCTATATTAGATACGAAAAAAAAAACCTAAGTTTTGAATTAACACTAAATCCTAACTTGTGACATAACACTAAACCCTAGGTAGTAAAACCCCTCAATTATGATGCATCATTAAACCATAATTGGTGGTGTACCACTAAACCCTCATTTTCAAGTAACACTTAACCCTAACAACGTGCGTAAGACTAAACCCTAGGTATTATAGTAACCCTAAATCGTTTGAAAGCAAATTATAATAGATAATTATATGAATTTCCAATGAAATAGTTGTATATTATTGTAGTACATGACAATTACATAAGTAACTAAATCTTCACTCTTCACTTAAATTAACATAGTCTATTTTCAACATCAACAAATTTATGTACTACTGCATTCTACTATTATATGTAGTTGGTCATTGTTTTGCCTGAGGATGACAATGTCTAGACCATAACAAAGCTAGAGGCGGTAAGGGACAACACTCTCTTAGAAATACCTGTTACAAAGCTAGAGTGTTGTCCCTTACCGCCTCTAGCTTTGTTATGGGGCAAATTTCCTGCATGGGGTTACTTTTAGAAACATTTTCCCGAAATGGGTCTGTTTCTAAAGTAATTCCTGCATGGTGCTCTTTTTTACGTAGAGCACATGCAAATCGCAGGAGGGAATGGCGCGTTCCTTCTCAACGCGCCACCTGGCAGTGGAGTCGCCAGCTTCAATGGCGTTTTGCAGGCTTGGACTCGCCAGTTTGACTGGCGAGTTGAGGGTAGGGGACTGTTGTCCTCAGACTACGTGCAGCAGCGTTGCAGGAGGGAGGGATAGCTTTTTTGCAGTGGAAAGCGCCAGTGCTACTGGTGATTTGCGCTGCAGTTGGGAGTAGCCAGTAGCACTGGCGATTTGAGCTTGAAGTAGCCATTCCCAATGGCGATTTGAGCTCCTTTATAAACCACAACTCCGCCCATTTCATGTGCGTTTCTTGAAAATTACTGAGAGCTGATATCTTAAGGTGCATATCCATATTTTATGTGCCTTTTCTAAAAAATAGTGAGTTTCAAATTGTTTATTATCCTATTTTGTGTTCAATTCTAAAAACGTTGTTGAAGGCAGGTTTAAGGTACAACTTTAAGGTATAAAAATTCAAATGTGTATTGCATGAATGTTATTTTTATGAAGTAATTTTTTTATGCCGGAAAAAAGTATGAATGTGAAATGTTTATTATAATTTTTTGTAATTAAGTTGTATTTTTTTGAGTTAAATTTGTGAGGGTTAAAATAAAAGTTTGTTTTAAAAAACAATTATATCATCATATTTATTTGAAGAAAATATGTTGAGTAAAAAAATTGTTTTGAATATGAAGTTTATAGTTATTTTATAATTATATTAAGTTGGTGTTGGTGTTTATGTTGTATTAGTGTCTTAAAAATTTATGAGTGTTCTTTGAAGTGTGTTTATGTTGGTGTTTTTTTAAGATGAAGTTATAGTATTTTTTTAATTAGATTAGGTTCATTTGTTGGTGTGTTAAAAATTTATATGCGTTGAAGTTGAAAGTGTTATTTATTTTAATATATTTGTAGTAATAATTTTGTAATTACCTATTTTTATTTTGAAGTTATTATTGTGAAGATTAACTATTTATATGTTCGCCTAATTGAGATATTGTACAAATGATTGATGCTATTGATATTTAGACACTTACAAATTACAGACACCATAACAATACGTTTAAATTTTTGTTATATTTTTTTTCGTCAAATCATTTAACGAAAGACACCATAATAACTTATTTGACGATGCTTTGCTGTTTCTCGTATCATATTTATTTTAATATATTTGTAGTAATTTTGTAATTACCTATTTTCATTTTGAAGTTATTATTGTTAAGATTAATTATTTATATTATTAACTTCGTTCATTGATTTTTTTTATTTTGTCTTTAAAATTACTATGTTAAAATTATTCATTTTTTTTAAGTGTGTCCCATGAAATTTATTTCAAGTTAATTAAATTATTTTAAAAGACAAATATAATGTGAAATTCCAATAAAGGGACCTTTTGTGATTAGATTTTATTAGTTTGGATTTAAAGTTTTATAAAATTGTTTGTGTTATTTAAGTGTGTTGATGTGAAATTTATTTGAATTTAATATTTTTGATTACATCTTCATTAGTTAAAAATTATTACATTGAAATCGTTTATTTTTTTAAGAGTGTCTTAATGTGAAATTGATTTGACGTTATTTTTTTTAAATAAAGTTTTATTTTGAAGTTCCAGTAATGACTTTTTGTGATACCCATTTTATAATTTATTTGACGTGTTAAAATATTATTTTTGTAGGTACACGATGAATTCGGTTATAACAGTGTTGTATTTCAATAGAAGGGTATATGAAGATAATGATGGTGTAATATTTGAAGGCAGTAAAAAAGCGATTCAGATTAAACGTGGAATTAGTTTCAATGCTTTGAAGAAAAAAATTGGAGATAAGGTAAAGTTACAAAATAATGAAATTATTTCTGCTATCAGCTGTAGATTTTTAGTGTCAGGAAAATATATTGCCTTGCAAATTAGTGATGACGAAGACGTCGAGACGATGCTGGAAAGTTTTAAACAACAACAAGAAATGTCAGTTCTAGAATTGTACATAGAAAAGGATGTGGCTGGGGGTTCAATGTTTCATTCTGCAAATTCCCTTACATCATGTGGAAATTATGTATCTAACGATGACACACAACCGCCAACAAATATGAGCAATTTAAATCTTGACGAAGATGATGATCATGATGATGATTATCTTGTGTCTAACTCATACGTTGAAGAGTCTTTAGACGAAGATGACAGTGTTGACGGTATATCTGATACAGACGATGAAGTCACCGACATTCCTCAACCAGTAAGAATTGTTCACCCAGCAGAAGGTATAATTTGCTGAATTAAAAAATTAGACAATACATTTACGATTTGATGTCAATTGAATTTAATGCTAAATAAGCATTATTTGAATTTCAATGCTTTGAACTGTTAGGTGCACAACGAATTGAAAATCCATTTTGGAATGATGCTTTACATTATAACAATATCAACTGGAGTTATCCTAATGAGGAGGACATTTGTGGTTTGGAGATGCCGTCGACCTTTAATGTTGGCCAAGAATTATATGTTGGCATGGAATTTGATAGTAAAGATGCGGTCAAAAATGCACTCAAACAATATGTTATGAAGGTGCATCAAAGTTTCAAAGTTGTTGAAAGCAAATCGAACAAGTATGTGGTTTGTTGCTTGAATAAAAATGCAGAGTGTCCTTGCCCTTTCTATATGAGGGCAATTTTATCCAAAAAAAAAATACATGGAAAGTCACACAATGGGGTGGACCACACACATGTCTAAATATGACCATGACACAAGATCACGAGAAACTTGATTCAGATTTAATTGCCACTTGTGTAGTAGGTACGTATTTTATGTTCATATTATGTTCATTTTTTGTTAATTGTCATTTAAATTTTGTTATGTTATTGACAGGCATGGTCAGAGAAGATCCATCAATAAAAATTTCTTTGATTCAAGAGAGGATTAATAGTGAATTTGCGTACAAGGTGTCGTACAAAAAAGCGTGGTTGGCGAAACAGAAAGCCATTGCAATTGAATATGGCGATTGGGATGAGTCCTATGCAAAACTTTCGTCGTGGCTAACACACATGCAAAATCATTCTCCTGGATCATATTTTCAAGTACTACATGACGATTTTATCATTGGGAATACGGTTAGTCGCGAACACCGTCAGTTTCATAGAGTTTTTTAGACTTTTGGCCAATGTAAAGAGGCTTTCAAGTACTGTAAGCCAATCATACAAGTTGATGGCACACATTTGTACGGAAAATACCGTGGGACCCTCTTAATGGCCACATCACAAGATGGAAATGGTGGTGTCCTTCCTCTAGCATTCGCGGTGGTTGAAGGTGAGACGTTGACAGCGTGGTCATGGTTTTTGGCACACTTGCGTGAACACGTCACAGATAAAAATTGTATTTGTCTGATATCTGATCGACACGCGAGTATAAAGTCCGTTGTCGCTAACGAAGCACTTGGTTGGCAACCTCCCCACGGTTATCATGTCTACTGCGTGCGTCACATAGCAAGCAACTTCAATCGGAAATTCAATAATGCAAAACAAAAAGACATGTTGAAGAAATTGGGTAAGATTTCATATTTGATGGTCCCGTTTATTTACCTTTCATATATACTTATCCACGTTATTCATAACTAATTTTATGCAGCCTACACTCCTTGCAAGCACATTTTTTATCAAAATTTAGAAAAATTTCGTGAACTGAGTCCAGCCATAGCCACATGAATTGATTGAATTTCAAAGGAAAAATGGACGATGGCTTATGATAGAGAAGGACATCGATATGGCCACATGACAACCAACCTCTCAGAATGTATCAATAAGGTTTTGAAGGATTGTCGCAACATTCCCATAACAGCATTGGTCAAATCAACGTACAGTAGGTATCGAAAGTACTTTGTTGAGCATGACCGCCAAGCACAGAGACAGTTAAATGAAGGGCAAGTATATTGTTCAAAGCTTGTTAAAGAACTTAGAAAAAATCAAGAACAAGCTTGTTCGCACATCGTTCGCGTGTATGACATCCACTCCACAAGGTTTGAAGTAGAGGAGACCTTCCATCCTATTACGCAACGTGGCGGACAAAAATGGGCAGTTAACTTGAATGGTCATTATTGTCAATGCGGAAGGTATTCTGTGCTTCACTATCCATGTTCACATATTATTGCAGCTTGTGGTTACGTGAGCCTGAACTACTACCAATATATAGATGTTGTTTATACAAATGAGCACATCTTAAAAGCTTACTCCCCACAATGGTGGCCTCTTGGGAATGAAGCGGCTATTCCTCCTTCTAATGATGCATGGACACTTATCCCTGACCCAACTACAATTCGTGCGAAAAGGTCGGCCAAAATCAACAAGGATAAGGAATGAGATGGATTGGGTCGAACCATTTGACCACCGACAAAAATGCAGTAGATGTGGAGCCGAAGGGCATAACAGGCGTCGCTGTCCAATGCAATCTGAGCGTGGGAGTTGTTCAAATCATTGATTTATGTATGTTAGTCGAGTGACTTGTATTTGTTGAAGTTGTCTTCAATGTATTGAATTTCTGGGGTTGAATCAATTTGTGGGGTTCTATGAATTCATTAGTTAAAAACATTACTTATTTTTGTTTGTGTACATTAACTATTTGTGGGGTTCCATGAATTCATTAGTTAAAACCCTAACCCAAACACCTAAACCCTAACCCCAAGTCCTAGGAAACATCCATAATCCCTAAACCTAACCCTAATACATAAAACCTCACCCTAAAACCTTACCGTAATCCATAAAACCTAAACCCTCACACCTAACCCTAAACCCTTACCCTAATCCATAAAACCTAAACCCTAACACCTAACCCTAAACCATTACACAAATCCATAAAGCCTAACCCTAAAACCTTACACTAATCCATAAAGCCTAACCCTAATCCATAAACATTACCCTAAAACCTATCCCTAATGCATACAGCCTAACCCTAATCCATAAACCCTTACCCTAAAACCTTACCGTAATCCATAAAACCTAAACCCTAACACCTAACCCTAAACCCTTACACTAATCCATAAACACTAACCCTAAAACCTTACACTAATCCATAAAGCCTAAACCCTAATCCATAAACACTTACCCTAATCCATAAACCCTAACCCCAAGCACTAGGAAACACCCCTAATCCATATAATCCATGAAACCTACCCCTAAACCCTAACCTTAACCCCTAATCCAAACCCTAAACCCTTAAACCTCTAACCCTAACACAAACCCAAACAACTCAACCCTAAACCCTTAAACCCCTAACCTCTAACCTCTAACCCTAACCCTAACCCAAACCCAACCAACTCAACCCTATCCCTTAAACCCCTAACCTCTAACCCTAACCCTAACCCTAACCCAAACCCAAACACCTACACCCTATCCCTTAAACCCCTAATGCATAAAACCTAACCCTAACCCATTGCCCTAATCCCTAAACCCTTACCCTAACACCTAACCCTAAACCTTTACCATAATCCATAAACCCTAACCCTAAAACCTATCCCTCAACCCTAACACCTAACCCTAAACCCTTGCCCTAATCCATAAACTTAAACCCTAACAGCTAACCATAATACATAAAGCCTAACCCTAACCCCAAAAGCTAACGCTAAAACCTAACCCTAATGCATAAAACCTAACCCTAACCTCTTGCCCTAATCCCTAAACCTTAACCTTTACCATAATCCATAAACCCTAACCCTAAAACATATCCATCAACCCTAAACCCTAACACCTAACCCTAAACCCTTACCCTAATCCCTAAAACCTAACCCTAAATCCATCAACCCTAACCCTAAAAACTAACCATAATCCATAAAACCTAACCCTAACGTAAACTTAGTTTTATTATTTGTAAACTTAGTTTATTATTATAGTTTGATGCGCCACGTAAAAATTATTTGTAAACTTATTATAGTTTATTATTTGTAAACTTAGTTTATTATTTCATTTGTCTACTTTAGTTTTATTTGTAAACTTAGTTTATTATTATACTTTGATGCGCCACATAAACTCTATACATTAGCAAGGCATAATAAATCAGATGCGATAGATTAATTGTCAAAATCAAATGTCTTACAAACAACAACAAAATTACACAGATACATCAAAATCAATCATTATGGTGTCCGTGATGTCGTGAGGATGTTCCACATGGTCGATCCCATCTTCGCGCTTGACGATCAGGATTTCTTCTGCCGCCGCGTTGTCTCCCCGCTTCTGCTTGCTCAGCCTATGCAGAAAACTCCTGACGCAAATCAACACCTAATAAGTCGCCCATATCAGGTATTGCTCCGGGTACATTCCATTGCGGAGCAAATGGGGCGTTAGGTGTTGCCATGGGGGCATCGTGCTACTGTGAAGGAGTCATAGTGGGCCATGAAAAATGAGGTTGTGTTTCCGCAACACCACCGAACGAATGTGAGGTCTCAGAAGTATCAGTATCATGACCTGCAAAAGGATACCGATACATCTGTGAAGGATATTCGGAAAATGTTGCTGGCGTGTAATACATTCCATGACCACGCTTCATCATTTGTTGGGAATATTGTTCGGCTTCAACAGGCTCCCTTCGTCTGCCTATGCCCCGAGTTTCAACACTTGACTGAAGAATGTGAAACTCTGGGGCTGGGAATTCACGCACTGATGCTGGACCATGTGACATTGGCTCAGTGATTCTCTCTTGCTCTTCAGATATAATCGCTAACTTATCCACGTAAGGCACGAGATCATCAACCGTCCACGTGTTCCTCCCTTGTGGTGACACCATATATTGTAAAGTCTCCACAACTTCACCCTGCAATTAGTAGCGTCAACAAATTATTGCTCATGCTTAAGAAATTAATTAGAAGTTAAACATTGAAAAACAAATAAATACTAATGCAACTGTGTTTGCATTGTTTGGGTTAACAAACATCTTTGTTTTACGCTTATATCACACCATGTAGTCCGAGTTATAACCCAGTAGGCCCTCCTGTCGAGGATAAACGTCAACCCTAAACTCTGCTCAGTTGTTCCACTGACCAATGATTGGGGCCAACAGGTGGAACCAATTCTCATCTTGTTTGCCTTTGAGCGTTATGCCATGGAGGTTCTGTGGTTGCGAAGGACACCCGGGAATGGGTTGTTGCAATCCAAATTGTCGTAAAACTCTATCGGGTTGGTGCCACTCAACAACATGGAAACAAATCAGTGGCACCGTCGCAAACCAGGCTACACTTCCAACCACACAAATTGGAGGCAACGCTCTGTGTATGGCTCCCAGACAAACTGCATATAACAACACACTTGTCAATTTTCAGTCAAGTGGCTACATATTAAAATTTCATTTAACCATTACATTATGATGTTCTTACCTCATGTCGTTTCATCAGATCCAATTTGCGACGGAAAACTCTAAGATCATCATTGCCAATATGCTGATTTCCACGTCGCAGCCACCTACAATAAAAAAGAAATCATCATTGTCAACACATTCCATCATTAAATATTTTTAATTCAAATCTAATTTTTTAAACGACAAACCTGTGTCCGAGTGGTTTATTTTCTATGACGGGAGGCGTCCTCTTTGGAGCTAAAGTTGTACATCGTTCCCATGCCCACATTTGGATTAAGATGCACATACCTCCGATTGATTTAACTTTGTAATCGGTGGCGCTGCACATCTCTCTATATAAATACGCAAGCACGGCAGGTCCCCACGCATACGTGCTGCACTGTTCAAAGTCACGTAAAAATTGTAGGTACCTTAAGGAAACTCTGCTACTACTTTTGTTAACAAAGAGGACACCTCCTATGAATCGAAGGATCCACGCACGGGTAAACCTTTGTAATTGTTCAACGTTACCCTCATCAATATTTATGTGAGAAAAATGGTGAGCCAGCTAACTTAATTTGACGACACTGCCTTCAAGTTCGCCTTCCTGTGGTCGGACTCCTAATAATTCTTCACATAAGTCGGCCCAATCAAGATTTGTTGAACCAATTAGTGGTGTCCCGTCAGTACGAAGACCTAATAAGACTGACACATCTTGGAGAGTAATGGTAGCCTCTCCGCATCTCAGGTGAAACGTGTGGGTTTCAGGCCTCCATCTTTCAATGAACGCACTAATTAAGGCCACATTTATCTTTAGGTATCCCATCTTAATTATCCAATAAAACCCACATTGCCGAAGCAGAGGAACAATTTCCTCTAGTATTTGTTCTTCACCTTGATACGTCGGCACTGCTCGTTTGATGTGTAGTTTTCTGTCTATTTCTCCATTCCAAACATGTTCTGAAACATGCTTGGGTTGCATCCACAAAACGTCACCCTCAATTGGACCAGACCTCGTTTGTATACTTGATGCGCATGATGAGGAAGATGCCATTGATCCTACACAATAAAATATAATACAATAAAATTAATAATAAAAATTACACATAGTCTCCAAATTTCAAATAAATAACAAATATTATAATTATCAATTCTAACTAAAACTAACTTAAGATAAAAAAGCTAATAACACATATTAATAAAATTATAATTATCAATTCTAACTAAAACTAACTTAAGATAAAAAAAAACTAATAACACATATTAAATTATCAAATTAAATTAAATTTATCATTTCTAACTAAAACTAACTTAACATAAAAAAACTAATAACACATATTAATAAAACTATAATTATCAAATTAAATTAAATTTATCATTTCTAACTAAAACTAACTTAAGATAAAAAAAGCTAATAACACATATTAATAAAATTATAATTATCAATTCTAACTAAAACTAACTTAAGATAAAAAAAACTAATAACACATTAAATTATCAAATTAAATTAAATTTATAATTTCTAACTAAAACTAACTTAAGATAAAAAAGCTAATAACACATATTAATAAAATTATAATTATCAATTCTAACTAAAACTAACTTAAGATAAAAAAAAAACTAATAACACATATTAAATTATCAAATTAAATTAAATTTATCATTTCTAACTAAAACTAACTTAACATAAAAAAACTAATAACACATATTAATAAAACTATAATTATCAAATTAAATTAAATTTATAATTTCTAACTAAAACTAACTTAAGATAAAAAAGCTAATAACACATATTAATAAAATTATAATTATCAATTCTAACTAAAACTAACTTAACATAAAAAAAATAATAACACATATTAAATTATCAAATTAAATTAAATTTATCATTTCTAACTAAAACTAACTTAAGATAAAAAAACTAATAACACATATTAATAAAACTATAATTATGAAATTAAATTTAATTTATCATCTCTAACTAAAACTAACTTAAGATGAAAAAACTAATAACACATATTAATAAAATTATAACTATAAATTCTAACTAAAACTAACTTAAGATAAAAAAAAACTAATAACACGTATTAATAAAATTATAATTATCAATTCTAACTAAAACTAACTTAAGATAAAAATACTACTAACACATATTACATTATCAAATTAAATTAAATTTATCATTTCTAACTAAAACTAACTTAAGATAAATAAACTAATAACACATATTAATAAAACTATAATTATGAAATTAAATTTAATTTATCATCTCTAACTAAAACTAACTTAAGATGAAAAAGCTAATAACACATTAATAAAATTATAACTATCAATTCTAACTAAAACTAACTTAAGATAAAAAAAAAAACTAATAACACATATTAATAAAATTATAATTATCAATTCTAACTAAAACTAACTTATAAAAATACTACTAACACATTAATAAAACTATAATTATCATCACAATACAAATAAAATAAAAAAATAATTAAACAAACTTACAAATGAAGAAGTTTGCTCAAACACAAACACCACAACAACACTCCTTCTTCGTTTTTGCTCAAACACAGCACCAGTAAGCTTTTCTTTTCTTTTTTTTTTTCTCGCGTGAATGGTCTACGGGGAGGGGGGATTTAAGCAGCTCAGGCAACGCAAATCGCTGCTGGTGCTGGCGCTTTTGGCCAACCAAAACGCCATTGAAGCTGGCGACTTCCTGCAGCGTTGCAGACTGCAACCCCCTTGGAAACAGCCTCTGCTGCCTGCACCCTAGGAACTCTGCACCCTCAACTCGCCAGTTTGACTGGCGAGTCCAAGCTCCTGCAAAACGCCATTGAAGATGGCGACACCACTGCCAGGTGGCGCGTCGAGAAGGAACGCGCCATTCCCTCCTGCGATTTGCATGTGCTCTACGTAAAAAAGAGTACCATGCAGGAATTACTTTAGAAACAGACCCATTTCGGGAAAATGTTTCTAAAAGTAACCCCATGCAAGAAATTTGCCCCATAACAAAGCTAGAGGCGGTAAGGGACAACACTCTCTTAGAAATACCTGTTACATATGCACATACAATTTCAAATTATTATAACAATTTATTTCATAAATTAAAAAATAGGATTATGATGCATTTACCTAGACAAAATGATTGTCATACACATAACCGATACATATTACACGATGCACATAACAATTTGTTGGTGATTGACTTCTAAGAGGAAAAAACGTCATGCTTTGTTGGAGAGACAAAGAAACAAGGATGACATTATACCTTGATGCAATGACATATCCCATGTCTGTTATATTCATCCACTTATCCATCGTAACCTGCATGTTACAGTTATAATACATTATTTAAACCAAATTTTAACCCAAAAAAATAACAAAAATTATATACCATGGACAATCCATCAACAAGTAGGGACCACTTTAATTCCTCAAATTTGTCTATGCCATAAAACACATTGATATACTCATCAGACCATTTCTTTAAGCAAATGGTTGCGCACCAAAGACCATGAATCTTCACCCATATCTAATAAGGCATCAATTGCACGATATCCATAGTTACCGTCAGCTTTGATATCAACAATGTTTTCAATGGAATCATGAATGCACGGATGAAATTGATCCAACATCGGCATTGTCCTTCTTGGAATTCCTTGGTCAGATGATGATGCACTATGTTTGACTAAAAAATTACTATTTTGCACAGAATGTAATGCATCAACATACTCCCAGTAAGATAGATCACGCTTTGTTGATCTTTGATGTTTGGTCATTATTTTCTTTTGAGCACCTTTTGTGTTGACCTTTTATGGAGGAGGACACATAGACTTTAGATCAGGGTACGCAATTTCTCGAAGTTTACTCTTTAGAATAACTTTGCCTCAAACATCAAGTTCTTGAAACTGCTTGGATATGGTTTCCATCTCTTCTGTTATGCTAACTTCAGGCTCAAATAACCCTTGGTCTGAAAAACTTAGCCTCCACCAAAACATATGGATTACACCTAAAGGTATGCTACCGAAAACGTATCTAGCTAGCTCGCATACACAAGGAAGATCATAAGTAGTTCTCATTACACAACCACAACGAGAATTGTCAATACCAGCATAACTCACACGCTTATACTCAGCAGTAATTTGGTTTAAAGCATACCTTGATACCATGCCAAGTAGTTGTTTTGTATAAGGTAACTTTATAAACATATCCAATCACATGTGTACTTGTCTCAAAAGATGTCTTAATTTCAGTGTGTTGTAGCATGGTCATGTTGTTCATGGTTTCCCAAACACTACATAGGTCTTCAAGGATATTATGTAATAGTCTTTTTAAATCCCAATGAGCAGATTCAACCCTGCATATAAAATACACAAAAAACAATAAACAAATACAAGTATTTTTATCCCTTAAGTCATAAATCCTAATAAAAAAATGACAATTTTCATACCTATTTGTTGTTGTGTTTCCTAAATGCATCATCACCTTATTTGTCTAGACTTTAACAAATTTTTCTTTGTACGGAATTATCCATATTTGGTTGACATAGTCAACAAAAATTAGCCATGGTGAACAAGCAATTTCAAACTTCTTAAGGTAATCATCAAACTGATCCTTAAAAGGACAATCAACCAAACTCCCCTATGTATTTTTTTTTACCAACCAGGGATTTACACTTTGTCTTGACATTCTTGTCAATGTGAAACCTACACAACAAGTTGGTACACTTAGGGAATACAGTTTTCACTGCATTCATCAATGCTAGATCTCTGTCGGTAACAATAACTCTAGGGAGGACATCACGTCTAATAAAAAGACCTCAAAATCATTCTAGAGCCCAAACCATATTATTTAGACGTTCTCCCTCCAAATAGGCAAAACCAGTAGAGAATGTTATCCTCGTTGGTGTCACACCAACAAAGTCAAGTAACAAGAGCCTATACTTATTTGTTTTGTAGGTATTATCTATCAAAAATACCAAATTACAGACATTGTATAACTTCACTGTATCAGGATGACACCAGAAGATATCACATACAACATCTTCATCCTTTAATCAATACCAATGAATATATTGATCTTGTTCAAGAAGTTTCATTAGTTGTTGCATTTCAGTATCATTGCCTCTTATAGAAGAGCGGTATGCACTTCTTGCATTGTATATTTGTTTGATTGTTGTAAAACTATTGACATTGTGCTCCTTCAGTATTAGCAGAATATTTCTTGGTTTCACCATTAACTTTGCCATATCACCAATAATTATCTTTTCATCTTTAGTCAATCGACCAACGTATGGATGTCCAACTAATGACTTTGTCATTTCATGATTGTGACTTCCACACATTAACTTCATCATCCATCCTTGGCCTCCAACCACTGGTTTCCCACATAACTTAAAGGGACACCCATATTTCCTACTACCAATATCTCTTCTTACAAAATCTTTCTTCCTGGACCTTTACTGACCACTCCTTTCACAACCAATTAAGATAAATTAAGTCTTTCCTCTCATACCAGTGTTTGTGTTTAACATCATAATGACTGCCACAAAATGAATTTCATAAGCAACAGCTCAGCCCAATTCAAAACATCATCACGAGTAGCAAACACCTGCAATGCAATCCAAACATCTCTACTCTTCAACAAACATTCAATAACTTACTTTAACAATAAAAAAATCATATTAATACCTGAGAAGTATTGAACGCATCAGAACAATCAACATGTTCTGATTTCACATCAGCTTCATCTTCATTTTGTTCATTCATATCAATTTCTTCAAACATTATATTGTCATACATCCAGTGATCTTCGTCCATCTTAAAAACACATTCAAAAATTTCAATCACTAACAAATAACCCTTAACTACACCATACATATAGTATCACAAAAAACCCAATGTATTTTTTTTACTGCATTTAATAATATAAAACATTAAAATTGATAACCCTATATATTAAAAACCAATAACATCAACTTTTTCTACTTAAAATTCATAACCATATAATACATAAAAAATTATAACCTAACCATATTTACTAAAATAAATTATATTATTGAACTTAATTCTAATTCATCAAATTATAAGCACAGAAAACAATCAATTTTAGACCACAACGACTCAAATAAATTATAAGTGTAAATTATTTTACAATTAATACCATTTCTAAAATATAAAACGAATACTTACAAATTAATTATCAAACTACACTTATTTAAAAATATTTAAAATTATAATACAAATTACATTTCAAATAAACAAAAAAGTAAATATTTTTTTTACAAATAAATTTTTATAACATATTAATATATTTATAATTTTAAAAATAAAAAACAATAACTATTTATTTTAATTTTAAATTTAAAAAAATTTAGAAATCCATATAATGCATACAGATTGACCAATCCGTATGAGTTATACGGATTGATTAATCCGTATAACTCTTACGGATTGGCTAATCCATATGCGTTATATGGATCGGTTAATTCTTATAATACATACGGATTGACAATTCGTAAGTTATATAATACTTACAGATTGATTAATCTGTAAATATTATATAACTTATGGATTCTTTAATCCATAAGTGTTGTACATAGAAAAAAAATAAAATCAAACACAACTTACCTACATCGTTAACAACCACACCAACCACTGCCACAACCACCATTTGTCGACATACCTTCGTAACACTTTTACCTCAATTGAAGCGGCCACAATGCACCTCTCCTCTCGTGAAAATGAAAAAACACCACGAAACCAAGAATATGAACGAATGAATGAGTTAACAACATCAAAGAAAAAGCTAAAAGGAAGAAGAAAGCAGCCAGGGGTATTTTTTTGAATACCAATTTTTTGCTGGGTGTACAAGTAATATGGCTACTGCACAAAGCAACAGCCTCAACTTTCTGGGATGGGCCTATTTGACCCAGCGCAAAACAGTTACAATTATTAAAATTCAAACAATAGCGAATAATTTATTTAGTTTACATGAAAAAAAATTGTAGTTCTATCGTTGGAAAATCCATTATGAATTATTATTATTATTATTATTATTATATGATAGAAAGTAGTCTAAAGAGAGAGATAAAGCTAGAGACGGAGTTTTCTCTTAATTGAGAGATGCTTTGAAATATTTTAATTAGTGGCACACATTCTCAGTTTTTGTCTATAAACAATATACAATTTTTTTCACTTTTCTGAAATTTAGATACTCATATTTCAGCCATTGTTTTTCCTCAATGGAATAATGCAGCTGGTATGATATGGAGGCAAAAATTGGTGGCGGGTCCGGATATATGCTGTGCAGGACGAGCACGCTGTGCCCCGTTGAAAAAAACATAAACAAAAACAAAAACTATGATGCATATTTTCCTTACCTAAGGAGCACATTTGAGTGATATTCTTTCATATATTCTAAACTGAATTTTAATTTTAAGATAATCTCTCTTTTTTTCCATGTTCCCTGGATAGATTGTTTTCTTTAAATTATTTTGTTGTGATTGATAGATTCCAATTAATGGCTCTCCTCGCTCATCACCTCCAAATTTGGTTACTTAGAAATATTTCCGTTAATTTATCAAACCGATGTGAAATCATCCTCGCTGTTTATATCTTAAAAAACGAAAAAGACTTAATTTTAATGGATGCAAAAACCCAATATGACTTAATTTCACATGGGTATCAAGGAATATTCTGTTATCATCACGTTAGTTATCTTGAAGATTATGTCGTTTATTTTTCAAAAGATAGCTACGTGCGAGGAACACACGCACTCAACATAATAAAATATAAAGTAACAATTAAAGTGTCAATTTCATCCTCCATAAGGAAAACTTATATTTAGATAAAAATCAATATGGCACAAAATTAACTTACATAAATAACTTTTAGATAAGCGGCTAGTTCATGAAAATATTTTGCGTTGTCATATTAGTTTTTTAAAATGAGAAAATAAAAAAAAATAGTTCCTTGCATCAAATTAGCTTATAAATTTTTCAAGTGTCTCACCAAATATACTCAAAAGTATAAGTTTTTTTATCAAGTATAAATTATTTTATCTAAATCTTTAATAAATTTAATCATTTATTGTCATTTTTGTTTTCAAACATATATTAATAGTATCTCACAAGTCACATGTAGAATGGATGGTTAGATTCATGTGATTGATAAATTACACTTTTAAGATTATGTTTATTTTCAAAAATTTACTTTTAAAAACTAATGTAACAATACTATACATCATTAGATAACAAAATGACTTTTTACCCTAATTTTTCTATCTTTTCTTCTTTCTAAATATCTTTCTGTTAATTTCCAGGACCGGTTTTTCCTCCACTAGTTAAATGCAAACAGCTAAACAAGGTAAAGCGATAGGGACCTGCATTTAGATTTTAGACAAGTAGTGTCAGCTTTTGGTTATTTAAACACATGCTCGTCAAATATTTCGCCTTTTTGTTGTTTTGTTTTTAACGGGTACAAGGTATACGTACGTTTTTTTTTCTTTCTTTTCTTTATTCCTAATCACTGACACGATAAATGAACAAATATGGTGAAGTGACCGAAAGACTCCCCTTGTTGTGATGCCACGAGCTAGCAAGTGGAAAACAAAGACGTAGTCAACAATAGTCACTACTATTAACTATTGACTGTTCCTTATGCTTAATTGAATTGCATGGTGGTCTAGGATATTACACCCACTTACTTATTTATAGTTAGTCACTCACACCAACCGTGACTAGCCACCAGCCGCCTTGTAAGTTGTAAGGTTGACGCACCCGTGTAATCCATTTTCACTTACTTCTCACTCTCATTGACCAGCTGCTATACCAACAAATTTCCTATGGAACAATAATGATATTTTTGGACACAATGGAAGGAAGGTGTGGTTTCCCGTGCATTTTGTATACTTTGTCCCTTTTCACTTAGATCAATCGTGGTTTTTTTGTATCTTAGTTTTTTTTTTTTTTACACTTATACCTTTTTTCAAAGGATATGTGGTCGAGAGTTAGGTTTTGAAGGAAAACTGAGAGAGGGCGATAAAAAAATTACTTTTGAGTTGAACATATACTGTTAATAAAACTAAAGAAAAGATAAATACATTAATTTGTTATTTAAAAAAATGTCAAATTAAAGAATAATTTATTTGAAATGAAAAATTTTCCTTCCTTCTTTTTCAAAACAAAACACCCAAATAAAATGATAGAGATTAAGGAAGGTCCTCAAGAAGAGATGAAAGATGCACGTAAGAAGAAGGATCCCTTAATTGGCTCAAAGGACTTGAGAAAGGAAGAACTCAAAGAGACAACTATGGTTGGGTTAGAAATACCAATGAGAGCAAGAATAAAAGAGACAAAAGAAAAATTTAGAGATTATCAACATATTATATAGTCAAGCCTAAAATGGGAGAAGAGAGTCCATGATGATGCACTTGATTCAAGTTGAAGCAGGTCAACCTAACAATGCACCAACATGGATTTGCAACCTAATTTTTATTTCAATTTATTTAAGTGTTTTTGGAACAATTTTAATAATGATAAAGGAGTTGGTTTGATGCTAATTAGGAGCCCTAGTTTTAATTCTAGATTAGGAATATTTTCAGTTTAATTTAAATTATAATTTGGACTTTAATTTCCATTTCTTGTCTATTCCATCTTTTTTGTTTCTTTGGTTTAAACGTCATGTAGTTCTTGTTTGCATCATTGATGCAATTGTTTCATTGCTTTGTGCTAGTTTTTTCTCTTCTTCTACCTCTTTTCTTTATGTTGTCTTTAATTCTTGTTATAAGATAACCAATTCAAGAAATATTCGTAAAATAATATGATTCCTAACGAGGATCATATTATATATACTAGGTGTGAACAATAATATTTTTTATTTCCCAAATAGAAATTTGAGAGCAAATAAATTAATCAATTTTAAGATCGTGATGATTAGAAATTGGAAAAGAGATACAAGTGACCTCAAGTTGATGAAGACAAAAATCATAGAACTAAAAAAATAAAGGATAAATACTCATTTTGATCCACAAAAGTGTGAGACATTGACAGATTGGTCACTAAAAGATAAAAAATTTGAATTTAGTTCTCGAATGTACAAAAAGTACAACAAATTAGTCATGTTAACTCTCCTCCATTATTCCTAATGTGTGGTGCCTATGTGACACCTCTAATGATGACATGACAAACGATGGTTGTCACGTGTTATCCATGTGTCTACCATAAGTCTTAAAGTTGGTTTTCAATTTAGTCTCCGAATTTAATAATTTGTTGTCATTTTAGTCCATGAAATTAACTACTTACTAATGTTTTGGTCATTGAACTTAACCACATATTGTCATTCTGGTTCCTGAAAGCACTTTCAAAATTTCAATTAAGTTCCATGGTGCATGTAAATTATTAGCATAGACATTATCATATTTCTTCACTTCTATTCTTTATCCCTCATATTACCTTCCTCTTAAAAATTTTCTATTTAAATTATACTATAAGTACGAAACTAAATTATCCCTCACAAGATTCTATAAGGTTCAAAATTAGATCTTCTATCTAAATCAAGTTATTATCTTTTATGCTATTAATATGTATGTATGTTAGATTAATTAATTAATATATTTTATGGAATAACATTAATCACAAAAAGATAGTTAAAAAAACTAGAGAATCATGAAAGGAAAAATGGAAGTGTTAGAACCATTTCTTATATACCCTTTCAATGTGACAAGTGTAGTACATCTTGTCCCTCTTTTTTTCGGTCTTTGCAATTTTCACATAATTGTTCAATGGTTGCGTATTAGAGGACATGACACTCTAGTGGCATGCAAAGCATGTGTCATTTTTCATTTTTTTTTATCACATTTGGAGTGTAAAGAGTGAGAAATTTTAAGGTTGAAGGAGGTGTAAGTGTGAGGGGTGGCACATGATTGATGATCAATGAAAAAGGATCAAGCATATCAGAAAATGTAAACAACAAAAGTTATTTTCATGAACTACTGGTGCACCAGAGGTGGCGATGAACCAAACCAACTTGAAAATAGTTTGAAACTCGATTTCATAATCTCGTTGAACTTCATTCATGAACAAAATGAGTTTAACTTGAGTTGCGTATAGTTCGACTCATTTGGTTCATGAATTGGCTTGATATGTCTATATATATATATATATATATATATATATATATATATATATATATATATATATATAATCGATTGAATTTTCTATTATTTTATGTATGTAGGGTGGGGTAGTTTTTATTTTTGCAAACTTTGGTTGTAATTATGTCTTTTTATTTCATACCTTGTGGCCCTAAAAAATTAATAGAATACGTTCAATTTTGCTTTCTTAAAAAAAATTAAACAATCATCTTATCTAAAATCTACCAATAAATTGAAAATTTGAAATATATAGGATTTAAAAATTTTGACTCTTGGTTCATGTGATTCATGCTAATAATATGAACATAGATGTTTGTGAGTTTGAAACAAGTCGAGATCGAGCTGGGAAAAAAAGGTTTATGTCGAGCTCGAGTCGAGTTTTGAGTTGAGCTAAATATTAATGAGCTGAGTCGAGTTGTACTGAGCTCGACTTATTTCCAACCATAACTACAAGGTATATATAGACATCAAAGAATGTTAAATGTAATGGTTACTTGAGAGTGTTGAAGAAGTTATTTGAATTTTTTTAATTGAACAACATGTAACTTCTTAAAGAAGCTAGACAATGTTTATTAAGAAAATAAATAAATAATTTTTTAAGATGCTTTTGTGTTATTTTCCTATTAGAATTAATGTTTCAGTTGAATAAATGTCAAACGTTGCATGCAAATGGTGGATGTGAAAGTTAAGATGAACTACAAAGTGTGGAAGAGGAAGATAAAAAATATGACAAATATGAAATGGAAGTAAGGGGATATGGTGGTGACTATTCTAATAATTTACATGCAACACGAGACTTAATTAAAAATTTAAAAGTACTTTTAGGGACCAAAATGATAGTATATAGTGAAGTTTAGAAACCAAAATGTTAGTAAGAGATTAAGTTCAAGGATTAAAATGACAGCATTGTTAACTTCATAGACTAAATTGCAAAGTCAAATATTAGACAAGTGACAACTATATGGACGACAAGTGACAACTATATGGATGACAAGTGACAACTGTCAGCTGTCATGTCATCATCAGAGGTGCTATATAGGCACACAACTTAGTGATAATGGAGGAGAGTTAATGACATGACTGATCCATCATACTTTTTGTACATTCAAAGATTAAATTTGAATTTTTCATCTTTCATGGATCAATTTGTCAGCGTCTCACACTTTCGGAGACCAAAATGAATATTTAACAAAAAAAAAAAAGAGAACTTCAATAAAAATATTTTATTGGATTGATTTATATGATTAAAGAGCCTAGATGAAAACAACATACTCACTTATTTGTACTACCACTACTAGAAAATACAGATTTAACATTGTCAGTTTAACATCGGTTTTTTCCTAAACCGATGTTAACATAAATGTGGTGGCATAATTGTAAATAATGTGAATTAGTTGACGTCGGTTTTTTGCAAAACCGATGTTAACGTACGTTCATTAACATCGATTTTTATAAAATCGATGTTAACGTAAGTTCGTTAACATCGGTTTTTATAAAACTGATGTTAATTTATCAAAAGTTAACATCGGTTTTATTCATAAAACCGATGCCAACGTTTACATCACTTGGTTAACATCAGTTTTCTATTGAAAACCGATGTGGAAGCTACATTTTAAAAATATTAGAACGCGAGCCCTATTTTCCTCACGCTCTCTACTTCTGTCTTCTTCGCAGCTGTATCTCCCTTTGCAACACGCTTGACACCTCACCACCGTCCCTGACGTCTCCAAGGTTGGCTGCGCCCGCGAAACCCTCACTGGTGCCTTCTTCCAAAGTGGATAGTTTCTTCTTCCCAGCATTGACGGTAGTCACTGTTTTCTAGTTAACAAGGCAAACCCTCTTTTGTCTTGCTTGGATTTAAATTTTCCTTGGTTGAATATATGATTATTCTTATTTGGTTGGTTGCATGGATATCATTTTTATGTATAAACCCCAACTCTTCTTTGGTCATTGGAATTGAAGCTTGACCTATTCTGCTTTGGTTTGATGGGTTTGCTATTAATTGATTCATAAGTGAAGATAGTTTTAATTATTTTTTTTACACTTGTATTGTTGTGTTAAATCCCATCTTGAGCTATCCTCAATCTATATTTTCAATATGTGTTGCTGTTCTAATTTGGCCGAGTAAGGGAGAGCATTATTATTGTTGATAGCTTCTACTATTTAGTGCCCCACGAACAAAGCCACATGACCCATAAGTTCATGTTCATCCCTTCCTCTACTAATAATATTGTTTCCACTATTGACATTTGAAAACTTACTAATATTGCTATTATCATTTTTATTGTTATAGCTTTCAGTACTAAACCAGTCAAGTGTTTCTGACTCAGTACTAGAATACAACACTTAAATCTACCCATATTTCACCAAAATACCACCAAGTTGTTCACTTAATAAAACTGAAGATCAGACGAGAAGGTCTTAATCAAATTGGTTACTATGCCCATTCCCATGTAACACATACTACATCTTTTTGGGCTTTGAAACCAATGACCACTTATTCCAACACTTTTTGACTGCCTGACAGCCTTCTTGGCAATGTTAAAGAAAGAAATTTAGGGGAATAATCTGAGTGTGATTATCTCTTGAATGTTTTCATGTATACATAAACAAGTGGTGATAGCTGTTGAAAGCTAACTCCTAGAATCAACATATTTTTAAAATATATAGATTAGTGGTGATAAGATGATCCTATCTAAGGTGATTTAATAACTATACTATCAAGTACAACCGAACTATTAGTTGGGATATCAGAATAGAGTATCAGCTTCTTAATAGAAGCTTGTATGGCCATTCATTAACTGTCAACATGCACAATTGTACACAACAAGACACAATTTGTTGGAGACTACGCTAGGAATAGAAAATAGAAAAATTATCCAAATGGGTTGAAACTTGAAAAAGGTTGATGGATTGGCGATCCTTACTAAACTCTTTTCCTTTCATTAAAAGTTGTTCCTTTGTCAAAAGTAAATAAATAGTAGTCCCTGCCATTAAATATTTTAACACCTCTGTTAGTGCTTAGCTCTACTGAGCTTTAAAAGATTGGCTAAGATTTTGTTAAAACATAAGCACTTAGACAATGAAGGAAAGCTGGAGTTGCTGCACATGATGTCCAACGTTATGTCAAGGAATAAGATCGGGCTGCACAATGCACAAGGCAAGATAAAATGTCAAATGAAGAATTGAAGTTGCAGGATCCACGATGTCGGATACAATGTCCTGACATCCTGCCCGAAAATACTGGAGTTGCTGCACAATGCATAAGTCAAGATAAAATGTCAAATGAAGCATTGAAGCTGCAGGATCCACGATGTCGGATACGATGTCCTGACATCTTGCCCGAAAATACTGGACACATAAATCTGTTATATCTTTAACAGATTATTGTGCAGTTAGCAAGAGATTAGATGATCTATCTTTAGGAACGAATTAAAAGATCATTAAAGTTCGAATTTCAAAGTTGAAGAGTTCGTTCAGGGATTAAAGATTAAAGATTAAAGATTCAAACTAAAAGATCAAAAGTTATCTTTTAGTTCTTTAACTGCAGATTTTCAGGAAAGTGATAGATCTCATCCAGCATCAAGAAGTTGCAGCCCAGAATCGTACACGGCTATAAAAGCATGGAGGCTGCACGAGTTCTGTACCAAGTCCGGGATTGAAGAGTTATTTTGTGAGTGTTGGGACTTGAGTGTTTTGTGAGCCACCTTGATGGTACCCTAACATCAAGTGTTGGACCTGAGTGTGTAGAGTTGATCTCTTGTGTGTAGAGTTGATCTCTTGTGTGTAGAGTTGATCTCTAGTGTGTAGGGTTGATCCCTTTTGTACAGAGTTGATCTCTGGTGTGTCTTTGATTTAATTGTAAACACGGGAGAGTGTTTGAGAGGGAGTGAGCGGGGTTTCTCATATCTAAGAGTGGCTCTTAGGTAGAGATCGCACGGGTAGTGGTTAGGTGAGAAGGTTGTAAACAGGGGCTGTTAGACCTTGAACTAACACTATTGAGAGTGGATTTCCTCCCTGGCTTGGTAGCCCCCAGATGTAGGTGAGGTTGCACCGAACTGGGTTAACAATCCTCTTGTGTTATTTACTTGTTTAATCTGTTCATACGGACGCATCTAATCTGCATGTTCTGAAGCGTGATGTCGTGACATCCTGTACGACATCTGTCCCCAGTATCAGAATTTCAACCTCGAGTAATGTTAGAATTATTTTTGTTTCCCCCTAGTGGTTAGACCTTCATTTGTATGCTTGTTTGGATTTTCCCTTCAATCTTTTGTTCAGTTTTTTTGTCATTATTTTGTTTTTATGTTATCCATTTATGTATTCCCTCCTTTTCTGCAAGACCATATCTGTGTTTTGTTGTCTGGTTCATCATTTAGTATGTTTGGTATTTTTCATGACTTTGGTTTGTTGTCTCCAGTCTTGCCATCTATAGGCATTGATGCACTTTTTGCACGAGAGGCTGAAGGTAGAACAAATATCTCTACAGGTGAAAACGTATTTGTCTCAATTTGGTTGTTGAATTGTTGATTCTTTTCTTTTCAATATAAAATTTATCTATTGTTATTTATGTCATTTCCTTGTTATAAGCTCAACCTTGAAATTATAGTGGAATTTCACTGCATGATGCATATTATTTAATTATACAACATACTAAATGTAACTAATAATGACTCAACTTCTAGTAAAAAAGCTAGCTAGTTGTTCATTACAATACCTTGAAAGAGTGCATTTGTGATTGCACAAATGACAAGCTAGCACATAAACTGCCTGTTCAATATAAATTGCATGTTCCATATCCACATTTGCACCCATCAACTTCATCCACAACATAAACCAAAATGATCCACTTGCCATGTCCATAAAATAGTCTCCAACTAAGGTTGTAATGGTCTGCCATGTGCTGTCCAATGCGATCCTTTGACTCCATAAAGGCACTACTTCACCTGCCTTTTTCTTTCCTACAAGAATCCATTTTGCTATAACACACGCCAATGCGGTTAAGGCTCCTGAGTGAATCCAAAACAAAGGAAGCAACCAATATATTGGAAGCTTCTTGACACTCTTTAGGAAAACAACACAGTTCAAGGGAGCATATAGTCCTGTAGTCCTATAGTCCCTAGTATTAGGAAGTTCCCTCTTTTCATATTAGGCCTTAGATAATTCATCCATCTTAATCTACAACTTTTCCCACATCTTGCAAGACCTAAAAACCAATACACCAGATAGAGAATTAATAAAATTTCTTCTATGCATGACTATATATATAAACAATCCTCACTAGCTAATTAATTGGCTTAATTATAATTTTGACTAGTGTTAGAATATATATATATATATATATATATATATATATATATATATATATATATATATATAATACCTACAAATTGGGGTTATCAATCCTCCAACTCCTTTGTTTCAGTCCTTGTCATATGCTTCTATCTTGGGCTTTCCCTTGGTAGAACCAGCAAAATGACCCAACTCTTTGCCTTCAAGGTTCGTCAATCGTGCTTCAAGCTGCAGTAAAACTGGTTAAAAGTATGAAAGAAAAAAGCAAGAAGCCAAGATTATAACTATACAAAATATAACAAGTACCTTAGCTTTGTTTAAATGTTTTCTGGTAAAGCTTTAGAAAATGTGTGTGTGGGAACCACAAATGTCATTCTAGGGGCCATATTTTCCCACCATGCCGAGTGTTGCTTCGGGGAGGCAAATATGATTTGCGGGTGACATGATATTGCTTTTAGCCACATTTTTTTAAATCCTATTAGTTACCATTCGGTTACCATTCTGTGGAGCAAAACAAACTAATTATTGTTTGTGTCTAGTCTATTCTATTGGTACTTATCATTCTATGATTTTTTTTTGTTTTTGTTTTTTACCATAAGGATACTCTTTTCCCTCTAAATATTTAACATAACTACATACATTCAAATTCAGGACTCAAATTCAAAACCTTTTGTTAAGCTAAAAAAATCTCATACCAATTGATTCCCTGTGCTTGATAATATCATTCTATGATTTTCATTTTCTACTTTCTTTAAAAGTTTTAAAAATAAAATAACATGATGTATGAGTTCAATTAATTAATCATCTTTCCACTTGTAACTGAACAACACTTTTCAAGGGGAAGTACTACTTTTACTCAATTTGTTATTCAATTAAGTGGCATAGAAGGGTTGTGGTAAGGCGGGCCAGATGCACATATATCATTGATAATGGAGCAATGCTATATGCTGCTAGCCAAAATAGACCACAAGTTCACTGCAATTAACTAAAAGCTAATGATGTTAATCTAATTAGATAAGCTAGTTTAGAGGGATAGCTAGGGGAAAATATGTGTGTGTATATATATATATATATATATATATATATATATATATATATATATATATATATAGATAGATAGATAGATATTACAGTGTGAACTTTTATTGAGGATTCTTCATGGAAAAGTAAGAGAGGTGCAGTTAATCTTTGGTTCAAAAGGGACGTTTCAAAGAAAGAAATAGACAAGCTGTTGGTAGTGTTCAGAGAGCATCCAGTGTTGTTGTTATGTTTCCCTTTACTAACTCAGCTCTCTCTTCCCCATCCTATGTTCCATCCTCTCTACTGCCACTGCCCCTATCATTTGTTTATTGTAGCTGGTTCCAATTGTAGCTTATACATATTCTATTCTTATACATTACTACTCTGCAGGGCACGTACCATCTTAATTATTAAATCTCTTACTTTTCATATTCTTCGTTTATGCTATAGCCTCATTTTTATGTGTTACTTGCCTACCCTCCATTATTCTTATCACTTAACTGTGCTCTGATGAAAGAAACAAGTAACACTGGATTGCAGGCTCTACGGGTGGTTAATGGTGTGTTCAAAGACAATAACCAAAGGGTTTAATTAATTATTTGAGAAATATTGGTTACTTACACTTAATTGTTAAGAGATTGAAATATATGCCTTGAACTTATTAATTCCTATAGAAATGTTTATTAATGCACCTGCTTTTTTGGTACATATGTTGAAACTATCTCATTTTGTACTCTTTACAATGCAATTTGTTTGAAGATGATAATTATTTGTGGTCTTTGTTAAAGTAATTTCTTTTCAGGTTAAGGCAAGCAGTGTCATTAGTGAAGCCGATCAAGTTCAGAAAGGGATTGTTGACTTGGTTACTGTGCATAATATCAGCAAGCTTGTTATTGGAGCAATACCAGAAAAGTAAGTAATGCATTGACTGACAACAAATTTTGTTAGTCAGAGGGAATGAGTATTTATGCCAATGCATAATTGTCTAGTTTGTATGCATTGAACTTGGCTTATTGACTTGTTTATTCCATTCTAGTTCATAGGTTTCTATGAGTGGAAAATTTGATGTTTTTCTCTTATCTATATGTCTATCATTTCTATAGAAACATACTGAACCCTTATTTGCTATAGCATAAGCTCGGAGACCCTTATCATTTTGTTGCTTGCATCATCATTGATGATATTCATTGTTGGAGACTACTGATATTGAACATTATTATAGGTACGAATGTAAAACATACTTTTCTTGGCCTGGTTTATGTTAGAGTCCTTTTTTACGTTGTTTTATGTGATTAATGACTATTGTTTTGTATATAGTTAATGCTTATCATGAGTGAACCTTAGATTCCCATTTGAGATTGAATACAATGATTCTTGCGGATAGTTTGCATTAATCGTTGTATTGAATCTTGAATTGTCCGTTTGGACAGTTTAGGGAGACTCATATTTTTATGGTAGATTCATTCGTTAAGGTTAAGATTTTTTTGTTCAATTTGATGAAATTTTGGTACAATGCATTTCTAATTGTTCTCTGAGTGCGTACTTGATTATTGGGGAATTAATCTCATGGATTTCATGTCGTGTACTTGGAGACCAATGCGAAATGCCACCAAAGTTTTGTCAAATTTAACAAAAGAGATTGAACCTTGACATATGAAGCTACCATAAAAAAATGTCTTCCTGAATGGGATAGGGCCACACCTATAATGAAAAAGTGAGATTTTCATGCATGGAATAACTTTGTGAGTATCGCGGAGTTATTATTTAGATGGACCAAAGGTATTGATCAGTTCTTGCAATTTGCTTTTGAAAGAAGTCGACCAGATGAGGACAGAAAATATTTTTCTCCTTGCATCAATTGTTTGAATGGGAGATAACAAATACTAGACGACATATAGAAGTATCTGTTGTGTGATGGGATTAAGAAGAATTACACCACATGGATATGGCATGATGAATTGATAGACATGCAAAGGGGGTCTCAATCTAAACCATTTGTGTTGGATCAAGTGGCCTCAGAATAATTAAGAAAGGGGGGTTGAATTAATTATCAATGAGCCTTTACTAATTAAAAATCTATCATTCTTAATGTTGCTAGATTTAATTAGGCTTTTACTACTAAGTTAAGAAAGTAAAGAACAGGAATTGAAAATTAACCAAAAGTAAAAGTGATAATTAAAGTTCACAACGGAAATTAAAGAGTGTAGGGAAGAAGAAGACAAACACAAGAATTTTATACTGGTTCGGCAACAACTCGTGCCTACATCCAGTCCCCAAGCGACCTGCGGTCCTTGAGATTTCTTTTCAACCTTGTAAAAACCTTTACAAGCAAAGATCCACAAGGGATGCACCCTCCCTTGTTCTCTTTGAACAACCAAGTGTATGTACCCTCCACTTGAATTGATCCACAAGAGATGTACCCTCTCTTGTTCTCAGTTACAACAACCCAAGTAGATGTACCCTCCAATGTGTTAAGACAAAGTTCTCAGGCGGTTAGTCCTTTGAAACTTTGTGAAGGGGAAAAAAAAGAATTCTCAGGCGGTTAGTCCTTTGAAATCTTTTGTTTAATGGAAAGGGAAGAATCAAAAGAATTCTCATACTGTGTCGTTTTGACTTCTTTGAAAACAGAGAAGGGAGACACAAAAGAATTCAGGCGGTTAGTCCTTTGTTCTTTTGGAAAAGGGAGAAGAGAGACACAAAAATAATTCAGGCGGTTAGTCCTTGGCAAATTCTTTTTGGCAAAGGGAGAAGAGAATGAAAAGATATCGCACACTTTTGTTTTCTGTGAAAGAACAAAGTTTGGAAACCAGAAAACTCAGAAAGCTTTTGGCAAAGGAATAAGAAGAAGGCAAAGTTCAAAAAGATGTTCAAAGAGATTCAAAGGTTGTAAAAGAATATATGAAAAAGTTATATCAAGTTTTTTTTTAAAAAAAAATGCAAGTCAAGGTCTTGTTTTTATAGACTCTTCATGCATGGTCAAGAAAACCATTGGAAGAGTTATAGCCTTGAGAAAAACCTGAAAACCATTGGAAGAGTTATAATCTTAAGAAAAACCTGAAAACCATTAGAAAAGTTACATCTCTTGACTTTTTTATTCAAAACTTGTCACTGGTAATCGATTACCAAAACCATGTAATCGATTACACAAAGCATTTTATGAAAGGATGTGACTCTTCACAATTGATTTTGAATTTCAATGTTCAGATACACTGGTAATCGATTACCAATATCTTGTAATCGATTACACCATTTTGAAATCAATTGGAACGATGCAAATTCAGTTAGAAGCTTTTGAAATCAAACTTTGCTACTGGTAATCGATTACAGGAAACTGGTAATCGATTACCAGAGAATAAAAACTCTGGTAACTTAGAAAATTTTGAGAAAACTCTTTTGAAAAACAAAATTGTGCTATGTTTGTTTTTTGAAAAATCTTTTCAATACTTCCTTTGTGAAGTCTTCTTGATTTCTTCTCTTGAATCTTGAATCTTGAAATCAAACTTCTCTTGATTCTTGAATCTTGTTGACTCAATCTTGAAATCATTCTCTTGGGCTTTTTGTCATCATCTTTGTTATCATCAAAACTACTTGAATCGACTTGATTCATCATCATGAAGCTTGCTTCTACAATTTGATGTAGAAATAGGAGATCACTTAGAGGATATGATTCGTGATCATGGACAAAAGTCTTTTCAGCAAGCACATGCCCCTATGTATGATACATTACAAACTAATTCAAAGAAGCCTTTGTATCCAGGGTGCAAGCATTCCTTAAAGTTGTTGTCAGCGGTGTTACAACTTGTTAATGTGAAGGCCAGATATGGGTGGAGTGACAAAAGCTTTAGTTCACTACTTCAAGTAGTGCATGATATGCTTCTAGAGGAAAACACGTCACCAAAAAGTTACTATCAGGCCAAGAAGATATTGTGTCCGATAGGTATGGAGTATCAGAAGATTCATGCTTACCTTAATGATTGCATACTGTACAGACATGAGTTTCAAGACATGCACAAATGCCCTAGGTGTGGGGTATCACGGTACAAACTGAGTGTAGTAGTGACGCAAACTCAAAGAAAAGCCCCCCAGCAAAGGTGTTTTGGTATCTTCCCATCATTCCAAGGTTTAAGCTTCTATTTGCTAATGGAGACAACGTAAAAGACCTTACATGGCATGCAAATGAGAGAAACTGCGATGGAATGCTCAATCATCCGATCGATTCCTCCCAGTGGAAGAAGATTGATAGTTTGTATCCAGATTTTGACAAAGAGGCAAGAAATCTTAGGCTTAGACTAGCCACTGATGGAATGAATCCATATGTCAGTTTAAGCACTCAACATAGTTCATGGCCAGTTTTGCTAGTAATTTACAATTTCTCCTTGGTTGTGCATGAAGCAAAAATACATGATGTTGTCTATGATAATATCGGGCCCAAGATAGCCAGGAAATGACATCGATGTTTATCTTAGTCCATTGATTGAAAGACTTGACAAAGTTGTGGGACGAGGGGGTTTTAGTGTTTGATGGGTTTCAAAATGAAACTTTTCATTTGTGTGCAATACTTTTTTGTACCATTAATGACTTTCCAACATATGGGAATTTGACCAGTTGAAGGGTTAAGGACCATAGTGCATGCTCCATTTGTGATGAAGACACAAGCTACTTACAACTGAAACATGGTAGAAAAACAGTTTACACTAGGCATCGACGTTTTCTAAAACCTCATCACCCTTATAAGCAACTGAAAAAAGCATTTAATGGAAGTCAAGAGTATGAAACTATGCAGATACCGTTAACTGGTGACCAGGTCTTCCAGTGGGTTCAACATCTAAATACTATATTTGGAAAGACCTAAAAGAAGGAAAAAAGTAAGAGTTGCATATGGAAGAAGAGGTCGATTTTCTTTGATCTTCTGTACTGGTCTAATCTAAATGTTAGACATTGTATTGATGTTATGCATGTGGAGAAAAGTGTATGTGATAGTGTCATTGGGACGCTCCTTAACATTCAAGGCAAGACGAAAGATGGTTTGAATACTCATCAAGATCTAGCTGAGATGGGCATATGATCGCAGTTGCATCCAAGGTCTGATAGTAAAAAAGTATATCTGCCTCCAGCTTGTCATACTTTGTCCAGAAAGGAGAAGATCAATTTTTGTCAGTGTCTGCACTGGGTTAAAGTGCCTCAAGGATACTCTTCAAATATTAAGAGCCTTGTGCAGTTGAAAGATCTTAAGTTGGTAGGCTTAAAGTCTCATGATTGTCATGTGTTGATGCAACAATGGTTAGTCGAGGTCATACGAGACATTTTGCCTAACAAAGTCAGGCTTGCCATAACTCGGCTGTGCTTATTTTTCAATGCATATGTAGCAAAGTCCTTGATCCTGTCAAGTTATATGAGTTGGAAAACAAGGCTGCTATTATATTGTGTCAGTTGGAGATGTATTTTCCTCCTGCTTTCTTTGACATCATGGTTCACTTAATTGTTCATCTGGTCAGAGAAATCAAATGTTGTGGTCCAATTTATTTGTGGTGGATGTACCCGGTTAAGCGATACATGAAGATCTTAAAAAAGTATACCAAGAATCTACACTGTCTAGAAGCATCTATTATGGAAAGGTACATTGCAGAAGAAGCCATTGAATTTTGTTCAGGGTACATTGAAAAAGCTAAACCTGTTGGTCTTCCCGAGTCTCGATATGACGAAAGAGTGAGAGGTTAGGGTTCAAGAGAACTGCATGTTATCACTCCAAGTGTAGAAGATTTGCAACAAGCTCATTTGTATGTGTTGAATAACAGTAATGAAGTTTTGTCATACATACTTCGCCATGAAGGTTTAGTGAAAGAAAGTAATCCAAAAATGTCGAAGAATAGGGTCTTGAAAGAGCATAACAAGACTTTCCTAGATTGGCTTAAAGATACAATCTTTGCTAATGATAATGCTTTTGAAATGTTAAGAAACTAGCAGATGGGCCTAAAAGAAATGTTATAACTTGGCAAGGATATGATTTTAACAAGTATTCCTTTTACACAAAAGCACAAGATGACAAAAGTACAATGCAAAATAGTGGGGTTACCCTCAGGGCTAAATCTCAACACTTCGCTAGTGTACATTGATGGAAGCTTGCTTGTGGAGCTTTTATGGAGGCTGGATCTTTGAGCTTCAATGAGGTCCTTCAATGGTGATTTTCCACCATGGAGATGCAGTGGAAGGCAAAGGAGAAGAGAAGAGGGGAGACACCATCCACTAGGGAATAAGCCATGGAAGAAGGAGCTTCACCACCTAGAATGTGCCTTGGATAAGAAGCTTGAAGAGGATGCATTAATGGAGGAAAAGAAATAGAGAAGGGGGGAGCACGAAATTGAAGGAATAAAAGAGGGAGAGAAGTGGAACTTTGAAGTGTGTCTCATAAGACTTTCATTCATCAAAGTTACAACAATTGTTACACATGCTTCTATTTATAGACTAGGTAGCTTCCTTAAGAAGCTTTCTTGAGAAAACTTCCTTGAGAAGCTTTCTTGAGAAAACTTCCTTGAGAAGCTTCTTTGAGAAAACTTCCTTGAGAAGCTAGAGCTTAGCTACACACACCCCTCTAATAACTAAGCTCACCTCCTTGAGAAGCTTCCTTGAGAAGATTCCTAAAGAAGCTAGAGCTTAGCTATACACACCTCTCTAATAGCTAAGCTCACCTCCTTGAGATGAGAAGCTAGAGCATAGCTACACACCCCCTATAATAGCTAAGCTCACCCCCATTCCAAAAATACATGAAAATACAAAAAAAAGTCTCTACTACAAAAACTACTCAAAATGCCCTGAAATACAAGGCTAAAACCCTATACTACTAGAATGGCCAAAATACAAGGCCCAAAAGAAGGAAAACCTATTCTAATATTTACAAAGAAAAGTGGATCCAACCTTGACCCATGGGCTCAAAAATCTACCCTAAGGTTCATGAGAACCCTAGGGCACCCTAGGGCCTTCTTTAGTAGCTCTAGTCCAATCCTCTTGGAGCCTCTTGCTCATGGCTCTGGTACCTGGTCCCTTCCTAGAGAGGATTGCATCATCATGATGACAATCCTCGTGTAGCTTTCATCCCTTACTTTGGTTTCATTGAAGAAATTTGGGAGCTTAACTATGTCAAATTTACTGTCTATGTTTTCAAATGTAAATGGGTTGAAAGCAATATCGATGTTCGGAATGATGATGTAGGATTTACGTTGGTAGATCTAAAGAAACTCACTTACGAAAATGACTCTTTCATCATGGCAGAACAAGCTAAACAGGTATTTTATGTTCAAGACCCTTGTGATGAAAGGTGATAAGTGGTTCTACACGGAAAAACAATTGGTGTTAATGTTGAAGATTATGATTCATACATTGATACTTATGTTAGTCCTTTGTCCACACAAATGTTGCCTAACATCGTCGGAGAATAAGAAGCTGACGGCGTTCATGCTAATCGTAATGATAATGATGAAGGAGAATTAATTAACATCATCTAATGTAATTTTCTTATTATGTACTTCATTTCAGTCCATTCATTTACATAAGTTATTCAGTTTTGTGATAATGTTAATTAACTGTTTTTTTCTTTATAGGAAAATGGCTACACCACCCAGCTCTCCTCCTCCTCCTCCTCCTACTGCAACATCACAATCGCCATCTACCTCGAAGCGGACAAGAAAAGACACACGGCTAAGATCATTGGCGACTAGACCAGTTGGGGCAGAGAGACATGTGGTCCATGTCGATCCTGCAACCTAGAAAGCTGACGGTCCCCACAGAAAGAAGTTAAGAACATATTTGGGGATCGTCTCTCGTGATAAGGTGGATGTGACATACAAGAATTGGAAACAAGTCCCAACTGCTCAGAAGGATTTAATATGGGAGGATATTCAGGTATTTTGGTTAAATCTTTCATTTTGTTGATTGACAATCAAAATGTAATTTAGTAACAATAGAATGTAATTTTTCGTTTGTCAGGCGGAATTTGATATCCCTGAAGCATCTGATCTGAAGACGAAAAAGAAAATACTTCAGACTGTGGGGGAGCGGTGGAGACAATTTAAGTTTGATTTGACATTGAAATGGACACTTGCAGCCGACAAGGAAAGTGCTGATGACACTGTATTGGAAAAGTACGACATTAGCAAGGAGAAATGGGCCCAATTTTGTCTATCCCGCAGAGATCTTTCGTGGGAGGTAAGTTTGTGATTTTCATTGTTATAAACTTTAAATTCAGTTACTATTATACATTGTAATGATAACTTTCAATAACATTTAATTTTTACAGGATGTGCGAAAAAAGGCACAGGCCATCCCGAAACAAAACACTACCCCTCACTTGTTGTCTCGCGGGAGTTATGAATATCTAGAAAACAAGTTGATGGAGGGGAAGAGAAACAAAAAAGTGGAGGAAACTGCTCAATCTAGAAGCACTAACACCGTGATTGGTATTCCATCTCCCATCTGACGACACGTGAAGTGGAAGATGGCCCTTACCAAGAAAACTGGGCAAATGACGTCTCAGGCAGCAAAGGAAATTGCTGACAAGATTGTAAGTCACTTTCAATTGTTAATTGCAATTATTTATGTTTATTGTGTGATTGAGTAAACCAATAAATGTGTTCCTTACAGGATTCATCGGAGGACCAGGCCTCACAAGGTTCCTTTGTCGCCTATGGAAGTCAAGATGTACTGACTGTTGCCATTGGGTGACTAGAACACCCTGGTCGTGTGCGTGTTGCTAGAGCTGGTGTCACGATCAAGTAATACTTTGGACCGGCTCCAAGGACACCATGCATGTCTTAGTCCATGGCTCCCAAAGACCTAGAGCAGCTTACGCGAAAAATCAGGGACCAGCTAGAGGAGTCGATCACAGTAAATGAAACTTGACAACTAATGTTATCCTTCAGCCAGATGTAGTCCCATTTTCAATTGCAGATGCAATCATAGGGACTCACACTACCTCCGGAGTCTGAGGTTGATCCTTCAATTGCTTATGTCAGCATAAAGGAGAGTTGTGTTGATCCCTCAGGAAGCGATCCAGACACGGGTGACTTAGACAAATGCAGGTTGTACGTCGAAGACAATCCTCCCCGCTTGGTTGCCCAAGAAAGACTATATGAGGGATCCACAACCGTTCACAGCATTTCTTTGTTGCATGATCAAGTCAAGGTTGGTGTTGAGGAGGTTAGAGATGCAAATGCTCCCATTCCTGTACCCACTGAAAAGGTTAAATTAGTGGGGCAGACACTTAACACCTTCCTTGATTGGTCAACACATCTTGTCAAACGTTTATCAGAACATGTATTTCAATGTCATTAAATGCTTTTTTTTTCAATTAAAGTGTTCATTGTAATTAAATTATGTTAATTAACTGTGTTGGATAAATAGGGAGCTATGTGACCAGCGAAACCTGCAGATAGGCCGGATCAAGATGTCGATGATCCTCTATATCTGATGACATTAACCATCCCACAACTTTTTTTGAAGTCGTTGCAGGTTATGTGGGATGCTACCGTGTTTGGGGTGTTTAATGACAACTTCCCCTTGTACATAAAACATGAAGATCTGTCGGGAATAGCACATGATGGTCAATGTCTCAGCATCTCTGTTATACAATTGTGGATTCTATAAGTCAGTTTACATTATTGTTTATTACTTAACATATTGTTTTAAATTTATACATAATTTACTTTATGTTAACAACAATAGGCATATGATTGAGACAAGTATGCGAGCGGGGAATGCCGATGTGTATGGATTCCTCGAGCCACATTCCATACAAAGATCTAGGCAATCTCAATTTGAATCAAAAAGTTATATTAAGAATTGGATGCAGAAATGAAAGAGGGATGTGTACCTAGGAGCCTACTTGAATGAGTAATTTAAACTGAACAAATGAATTTAAATAATGTATAATATTACAATAACCTATATTGGTCTCCACTGCAGTGCACATTGGCAAATGGTCAACATTTTGCCTAAGGAAAATGTTGTCATCTGGTTTTGTTCATTGCATAATAGGCTAGACAACTACCTCAAAGGAATAATTAACAGGTCAGTGTTGTTTTTTAATACATTTGCATTAGCATTAGTCGGGAACATCAATATTTTAATTGTACAATATGCATCCATGTTTGTATTCAACGGTGCTTTGAAAGGACTTGACGATACTCCACAAAGTAAATCCAAGGTTGTTGTTGCTAGGTGGATTGTTGTTAAAGTAAGTCATTTAAACAATGCTTCTAGTTATATTTTAGTACTGTGTAGACCAATTTGTACTTAATGTTGAATATCTAAATTTCATAATGTATTTAGTGTAATAGACAAAAAGGAAGCACTGAGTGTGGGTATTTTGTCATGCACTAGATGTCAACTATAATCCTAGGAAGCTTCAAGAATAATTGGGAAACGGTAATTGTTTAATTCAAACAAATTTCATTTTGTTATCATTGATATTATATTATTAACTTATATTTTATTATATTATGCAGTATTTTAATGATGTTAGACCATTGGAATCAGGGAGATTGAAGGCACTTCGCATCCAGTGGGCCATTTTGTAATTAGTTTACTTGCTTTACATTTTTTACAATTCATGTGTCCTTAACATTAAATATTATTTTAATTCATAATAATTAATCAATTTTTGATGGAATTTTTGGTAAAAACTATTTCAAAACAGAATGAAAATTATATGTTGTGTGGTCTGCTTTTAAAATTTGTAGGTTAATTTTGGGGTTATTAAAAAAATAGACATCATATTAAAAAAAATCCTAAAAAGCAACATCGGTTTTTAAAAATACGATGTTGTATGTTATTTTAACATCGATTTTTAAAAAAAAACGATGTTAAGTTTCATCAACAACATCAATTTTAGTAAAAACCAATGTTAATGTTAATAAAACAACATCGGTTATTAGTAAAAACTGATGTTGTAATTTTATAATTCTTATTATATAACATCAGTTATTAGTAAAAACTGATGTTGTAATTTTATATTAACATCGGTTTTGGAAAATCAATGTTAACGATAATACTTTCAACGTTGGTACTTTCAACATTGGTTAATAACCGATGTTGAAAGTCCTTAATAACCGATGTGGAAACCTTATTTTTTAGTAGTGTACCATTGAAAACCATGGTGATTTGTATGATGCTTAATACACTAACACAAGTCTGATAAGAGGTATTGTCACAATCAGCTTGACCTACAAACAATAACAAACGGGAAGGAATATCCAAAACCCCTTCTTCTAAAGAAAGGACAAACATCTTCCCTTCAAAAACAACAAAGTTGAGATCCACTTTTCTTGACGGTGAACAAGTACTTCTTTGTGTCAATTTGGCATATGTGGTTTTTTATTAGGTTTTGGAACAAAATGACGATTGGTATTCTACCTTGCATTTGGTCTTTGGAGTAGACTTTGTTGCCACAACACTCGCTTAGGATGGCTTGGATTGTGTGGTAATAATTGTATTAGAGTCTCAATAAAGACCAATGCTCATTGTTATTGTTCAAATGTGACTAGCAGCGAAGCATCACAATTGTGCCATATTCCTTCCTCACTTAAGGAGTGATCATGACATGATTAAACTAAAAGATGAATCTATGTTGTTTGATTTATCAGAGATTTCCATGGTTGGATGGAAATGGAAGTTGTATAAGTTGCTTGGATGTCAAGAAAATAGGCAACGAAAGAAAATCCAAGAAAAAGGAAATCAATCTCCATTTAAATTGACTTGGTGCAAACGGCGGGGAAAAACCTTTTGAACTAGGGAAGAGAGAAAGGTGATAAAAGAATAGGAGTAGTGAACAGCAATTTCTGCCAAGATCAAAGATAATTATGCATACAGGTAACATCAAAATGGAATTGCTCAAATCCATAAAGATAGTGTTGTTCTGAAATCACAAATTAGTCTTGATATTTTATGAATTTTCTCCAGGACTTCAATTATGGGAGCTAATTTTCTCACAACTTTGGTTGCCAACTGCTTCCTTAGAGCTTTTCGTTTGGTGGACTTGCAAACAATTTGTTCGTTTAATAGAAGTTTTCTTTTACTTCAAGAGCTTATTAAAAGACTATGTTTATTCCTTGGTAACGTACCCAACAAGATTTTTCATGAACTCAGACATTACAAGTATTCTTTAACCTAAGCTTCTTTAGGCTCAACAAAAAGTATTATTTTACTTGCTTCTTGTAACACCCATTGCTTCTTGTGAGTTATTTTTTTGAATTTTTTCCTTGAATAAAATATTCATGTTAAACTTTTGTAATCATTTAAAATGTCAATGAAACTTATATAAAGAACCATGATCATTAAATAAGAGCCATATATCATCCACATATATGTGTGTGCGTGCACACATCAATACATAATCATCATAGAATATAATAATCTAAAATACTTAAAGATAATTAAAATCAAACATAAAGCCATCCAGATACATATAAAATAAATGAAGTCATCCTAACTATCCCCATGTCTATACATAACAAAAGAATGACCGAAGTAACTACTAAGGTCAATTTACCAAGTGGGGGGTAATTTTTTTGAAATTGCCAATTGGGGGTCATTTTTAAATTATTACCATTTTGGGGTAAGTCGAAACAGATGTTACGACTTATGAGTTAAAAGTCGAAACATTCGTTACAGCTTTTTTTTAACTAAAGTCGTAAACTTTTTTACGAATTCAGTTTTTTTTTTTGTTTTTACGATTTTAAAGTCGTAAAGTTTTTTTTGTTTTAGGTTTATTTAATATTTTGTATATATTTTTTATGCGGTTTTATTTAATATTTTATATATTTTTTGAATATTACTTTATTTAATATATTTTGTATATTTAATATTTTATATATATTTTTTACTAATGTTAAGGAATTTTATTTATTTTGTAAATAAAAAAATAATAACAAAATATTTAAATTTAAAAATACTTGAATTTAAATGAAATTATTAAAATATTTTGTTACTGATATTAACTTATAATTTATGAAATAATATTAATTTTATTGTATAAATTATTTTAATATTAACCACAGAAAATAATTTAGTAATAAAAGTAGTTGTTAAAATAAAAATAACATAATGCATTAATATAAAATGAGCAATTCAAATTAAATAAAAACATAAAAAGTAGAAACAATATTAGTTGTGTACTTGTTTATATAGATAGTTACTATGATTATATCCTTACCTTTACACAAGGAGCATGTCTGCAACCAGGTTTTAATTTATACGATAAAATTAAAATTATTTCATAAATTATAATTTAATATTAGTAAAAAAAACATTCTAATATTTTCATTTAAATTTCAATGTTTTGAATTATTTATTCATTTACAAAACAAATAAAATTTATTAACATTAGTAAAAAAAATATATAAAATATTAAATATACAAAATATATTAAATAAAAATATTAAAATATATATAATATATATTAATTAAAAATATTAAATATATATAATATTAAATAAAACCATATACAAAATATTAAATAAAACTAAAATAAGTAAAAAAAACATTTATTTATTAAATAATTAAATTTAAGAAATTATTTACAATATTAAAAAAATTAACAAAAAAAACTTTACAACTTTAAAGTCTTAAAAATAAAAAAAATTAATTGAAGTCGTAAAAAAGTTTACGACTTCAGTTAAAAAAATAGAAGCCGTAATGGATGTTATGACTTTCAACTCGATCAGAAGTCATAACATTTGTTATGACTTATTCCAACATGGGTAATAATTTAAAAATGACCCCCAATTGATATTTTCAAAAAAAAAAAAATTACTCCAACTACTAGACTTTCCCAAAAATAAGTCTCCAAAAAATCAACAACATTAGCAGTGGTCCTCACAAGGAATCCTCTTAGTCTCTATCATGACTATCATTAAAGTTGACCATCTCCTCCTCCTCCTCATTGTTAGAAGGCATTTGCTTATCACTAGTAAAGCTCCATATGTAACACCTTAATATTTGTTTTCTTATATTAAATAAATATGTATATTGTTGTGAAAATGTTTTTAATAATCAAATAAACAAATATTATTTTGGGTTATTAATTATGGGGAGGCAAAATGGGTTTATATTAATGAGCTATATAATAGAATAGTGTTTTAGTGAACATGTTTTAGTAAGTTTTGGGCCTTGCATGTGTTAAATGAACTTTTCACTTATGACCCATTAACTTAGCTTAACCCATTTTTCAAAGAGGAAAAATAGTCTTATTCCTCCCCTAAGAAAAACCCTAGCCCCCTTCTTTTTTCTCTTCTTGGAACCTTTATGCCACCATAGAGCCATCAGAAGAGCTTCTACACAGAGCATAGGTGAAATCTTAAGCAAAATTAGAGAAGTATCATCTCACCCTTTCATTATGTTTTTGCTTCTTAAAGGTAAAGCGGGAGTACTAGGTTCCTTTTCTTCTCGACTACATGATTATCAATGAGCCATGACTATAATTGTTCAGGTCATTGATGTTGGACAAGTGACCTCAATAACTTAAGAAGGGGTGAATTAGTTTCCCACTAACAAACTTTTAACACCCTTCTAAATGATAGGCTTAGAATGCAGAAGAAGAAGCAACAATCAATTTAATAATGTTCTTTAAACATGCAAGACAAAATTGATTGCAATAAAATAAATGAGATAAGGGAAGAGAGAATGCAAACTCGATTTATACTAGTTCGGCCACTTCCCGTGCCTACATCCAATCCTCAAGCAACCCACTTGAGATTTTCCACTCTCTTTGTAAAAATCCTTTTACAAAGTCTGAATCACATAGGGATAACCCTTCCCTTGTGTTCAGGAATCCTTACAACTTAAGAGACCCTCGGTCCCTTAATCAATCTCTTTGAATAAGAAGAAGAAGAAGAAGAATTCTCTCTTTAAGAGAAAGATATTACAATTGAAGTTCCTGGATGAACTCTTCAATAAATTTGCAAGTGTTTGCCCAAGAGTTGTTGAGAGAGCATTTGGCAATGAAGTTCTCTTGGAATATCTCTCTCTTGCCTTTTGAAGTCAGACACACACATATGTATAGGCCCTTCGTGCCTTTTCAAAATGGTTTGAAGAGATGTGTCTTTTCAAAAAGCTTTTTCTGAATTTCTTCACTGGTAATCGATTACAGGTTTTTGGTAATCGATTACACAGTTATATTTTGAAGGGTCATGACTTTTGAATTTGAATTTCAAGAGTTTCGTTGCTGGTAATCGATTACACACATCTGGTAATCGATTACAGGTTCAAATTTCAAATTCAAAACCCTTTTAAACAACTATTTTTCAAACTTGTCTTATGGTTATCGATTACACTGCCTGGTAATCGATTACCAGAGCCTTGGATGTCTTGGAAACACTTTGTTTTGAGGCAAGGCTTGATCTTGAGTTAATCTTGAAGCAAGGCTTTGTTTTGTTGAAGCAACCTTGTGTTAATCTTGAAGCAATGTTTAACCTTTGAAGCAACCTTGTTTGATTCTTCTTTGGCATCATCAAAATCATGTATTCATACATTCACAATTAAGGAAGTTGAGTGAAGTGTCATAAAGTGTAAGTCATCGAGACATCAACTCTCAGGGGCTTTATAAATAGTATCAAAGCAAGCATCTTTTCCAATACAATATGGTTTGAGGATGAACCAAGTGAAACTTAGCAAGCATGTAGTATCTTGGGTGCGGACGAGGGTAGGAAGTGATTGCTTGTGGAAAAGAGATGAGTTATTGATAAGGAGCAACTTCTAGCAGGCTTCCAGCAAAAGCTGGTAGACATGTAACATTACTTCAATTATTAATTTTGAAAATTTTAAATACTTCTTACTTTTCATTTATTATTTTTAAGTAATATAGTTCTACATGCTTTGCTACAATTATTAAACTAGAATATTAAATATTAACTACACTATTTTTTCTAACTAATATTTTCTATACTGGGAAATTATCCATCACTTCGGTCACAAATTGACTTAAATATCTATATATCTATATGTGTGTGTGTGTGTGTGTGTGTGTGTGTGTGTGTGTGTGTGTGTGCGTGTGCGTGTGCGTGTGCGTGTGCGTGTGCGTGTGCGTGCGTGTGTGTGTCCATAACAATTTTATAAATCTCTCACAAAGGTCGTCACTAATTGCAAGGGACTATATTCTGCAACAAAACTTTGTCACTAATTTTTTTTCTAGTAGTGGTGGTAAACAAATTTAAGCGTCAAACCTGATTATCAAATTTAATTGAAATTTATAAAATTTAATATTTTACAAATTTTAAAAAAGATAAAATATTTTATTGGTATTCAAGAGGGCACAGATTGTAATCTACAAAAGAAGGGGGGGATTAAAATGTAGATTCCAAAAATTAGGGTTCTTTCCATCAAACAAATTTTGCCTCTTCATTTCATCCTTCTTTAGTAATTTCAGAATTTTTTTTATACCAATACCAAATATTGATAAGCCCTTTATAAAGTTTCATTTGACATTGCAACAACAAGCATAACATCAAAAGATTATATTATTCAATTGTATTTTCACTAGCCCATTTGAAAAAATTACAGCTATTGGCCCTCTACAAACAAAAATAAACAAGCACAATATAAACCCCATGAGCAACAACACCTAGACAAACAATATGTCAACAAATTCTATAACTTGTCAATTTCTACATTTCCAAATAGTCTACTCTAGGATTCCTATCACTATTTGAGGTAAGCAATACTAGAGTTTTTCTGCATTTGCAACGCCTTGCACTCCTAGTTGTTGAAGAGGCTACAGATTGCCAACCTTCCATTCCTACACCTACCTCGGCCACCCGACAATGACACCTCCATTTTGTTCCCTTCCCCTTAGGCTCACGACCACGATGAAGATAGAAGGGGGGAAATGAGATTAGGGTTCTCTATTGTTTGGAATAAACTTTATTTTATACAAAGGAATATAAATTATTAAATGACATGGAAGACATAATAAAAACATTATAAACCTTCATGTGTAAGTCTGTTTTCCACATTAGATTATCATCTAATGGAGTTACTATTGAGGATCTATAAAAATATATTTTATTTTTAGAGGAATAAAATTAATATGACATTTTTTATGAAGAAAAAAATTAAGATTTTTCATATTTCACGGGATCTTGAAACATATTTTTATCATTTTCTTTATAATTTGTTTTCCTATTAAACAATTTCAAAAACCATTCTACATTTTATTTTCTGTTTTATACACCACTTTTTTTTCCATACCCTAAAAGTGATATTGAACAAAATCCTTTTAAATAATTATTTGTTGTAAATGTGTTTGTGCATTAGGATCCATTTTGTAGAGAGGAAAGAAATTGAATAGATGAAAGTAAAAAAAATGAAAATAAGAGAAAAATAAAATAAAAATTAAAGATATTTGATTAAAATATTAGAGAATAAATAAAAAAATCGAGCGATAAATGAAAATAGATAATATATATATATATATATATATATATATATATATATATATATATATAATGGAAAGGTACTAAAACCTCACCTTATTTTCACTACATTTTCATTCAATCACACATGACAACCATAATTTTTTCCCGTCTTCCTATTTCCACTTTCTTCACCTTATTTGTATGCTATCAAGCACTACATTAGTGATGGAATCTTAGCCTGGACATAAGAACACATATATAACAAGTAATTAGGGGTGGATAAGCGGTGTTGAGTCCAAAACTCTTGATGTTTTAATTATGAAAAACTTTCTAAACACAAATCATAAGTCTTTTGAATTTATGCTTACTGATGAGTTTGCTTAAGTGTATTTAGAAAAGACAAGTTCTGTAAGGAACAACAATTGAAGTAAACTTAGGGTTGTCATGAGTCACTCAGAAAGGATGATGAGTTCAAAACCTCAAAAAAAGACTCAAGGTGTCATTGGTTGTGTATTACAATGAAGATGTCAACATACTCACTAGATGAAAAGAGAAAAACTTCAAGCCATGAGAAGTAATCAACAACTACAGTACAAGAAGAATGTTGCAGATATGGAGATCTGTACAATGAACATGACATGAAGAACAATATTGCTGCAACACACCCATAATAGAATTTCATTAATAGGGTGAATTCAACATTAGAATGAAGTTGTACCAGAGTTAACATCAAAATGGTGTAATTAAGGACTCTAAGAATGAGAACATCAGAATGATACTCTCAAGACATACCAAAATCAAGACTTGAGAGATTATGAGATGACTACATAAAAATGATGTATCAAAGTCAAGTTCATGCAATATCTATGCATTAGAATGATCAGGAAACTATGTCTTCCATATGAAGTTATAAAAGAGAGTTGGATCATTAGAAGACTGAGATTGATGACATCTCATTTTCCATATGCTTCCACACACACACAAGGGCACATCAGAAAGTGGATGCTAACTGGATTTGAAGATGCACAAGTGGAAAGTTGAGAATGTCCTTGAAAAGATTTGGTGCGCAACATCAAAATGAAGACTGAACAGAATTTGTGAAGTCTAAATTAAGGACAAAACACTAACACAACAACAACAACCTTCACATGTTACCTAAGCTGAAGTATGCTACTTCAGAATTATATGTGTTGTAATGAAGTGTTTGGATTGATGGAGTTGAGTTATCTATAATGTCATATCATGTTATCTTCATTAGAAGAAACCTATACCATGATAGATCATTTCTCAACAACATTAGCATTCAATTTTGGTGTACCTATATAGAATCATATCAAATTTTTTCTTCAAAATGGAAAAATTCAAAATGAATTCAAATTTTTCAAGTCAAGTACAACTGGCATATTTCTACTTCATTGAGAAGTTGTTGTAGAGCTAAGGCCCTCACTTTCAACAACTATTTTCTTGGGATATTTCAGACTTGAAGCAAGCTTTTGAAGAGAGAGAAGAAGAGACCTAGCTGTCATGATGACTAGTTTGACTTGTGGGCCCTATAAACAAACAAAGGACAGTTGCAAAACGTGTGAGAAGGCAAGAGACAACCTAAAAAGTGAAAAAAAATGAAAAATCACATCCTCTCCACCCTCTATCATCCTTCTATGTGTTGAAAGGAACTAAATGGAGTGAGGTACAAATAGAGCACCAATGAAAATCCAACCTATGACTATTGTTTTGTTGTAAAATCCCCTCAAACACATTCTCCTTGTATGTAATCTATATGTATCCCAAATTAACCATGTGGGTTAAGTTTGGCTGAGAGAGAAGTGATAAGGAGAACTCATGGACAATGGGTAGCTTAGAGAGAGACTCTAAGATTGTAGCCTGAAGAGCCTGGAATAAATATTACTTGTGTAGCCATGGGAGGTAGAGAATACTTGGATTATCTTTCCCATGACCAAGTTTAGTGTTGTGGTTGAGGCTAGTTGCTTCCCAAAAGTGAGAAGAGTTTTATGGATAGGGACACCTAGTGAGAGGTGAAGGTTGTTTGCCAAGAACTAAGGTGGTTATGTGATGAGATGTCTTCCCTTTTAGGAACTGAATCATTCTATGGGTTAAACCCACCTGAAAAGGTGAAGAATACTTGGTTTGTCTCTCCCATCACCAACTGGTTGCCACGGTTCAGTGGGTGATCTTCAAGCCAAGACCAAGTGTGATGCTATAGTGAGGAGGTGTTGGAAGTCTAGTAGGTGGCTATCAAGGAAAGTCTAGCAGAGAGTTGGCTAGGAAAGTCCAACAAAGGTGTTGGCAATTATAAAGTTGGTTGGTCTATCATGTTGTTGATTATGTTAATGGAAATTTCATCAATTTAGGTAAGAAGTGTACATAGTTCAAGGTTGGAGTGAACCAATATACATAGCTCAAGGTTGGGGTGAACCAATATAAAAATCCCTGTGTTGAATCTTCTCTTCCCTTCCTCTTTACATTATGTTATTTGTTGTCTTATATACTGCATCTTTATCATAACATTCTAAGCATCTAAATGATAGATATCAAATTGCACACATAAGAAGGTTTTCACAACAAGCTTAATTTTTTTGTAAAATGACATATTTGAAGTAAATCATGCTTGTAATAACAAGATTTCTTTTAAACTAGTTAAATTATAAGCATCAACATATGAAAACTTTCATAAAACATGAAAACCGTTTTGTGCTTGAAAAGTTGGAAATGACATTTTGAATAATAGCTTTCTAAACACAACATTTTGAGTATTACATCTTCATAACATAAACTAAGTTTTTCATAATAATAGTATTATGAGAAATGCTTTATTTAGGTAATGAACTTCTGAACATGAGCAAATGTGCATTGACATTAGGTTTTCATAATCATATCAAACATTTAATAATAAGTGTTGTGACTAACCACTCAGAGAACTTAGCTATCTAAGTGACTGAACTTTTATGTTAAGACTTTCTAAACACCAAGGTAATCTTGAGTAAAAGTTAAGTAAGATTAAAGTTTTAGGAAAAGTTGGCAAAGTCACAATTCAACTTCCCATCTTATAACGTTCTATATCAAGTTTTTTAGTCTAGTTTGTTAAACATGTAGACCTAGTAGACTATATATGCAAACTCAGGGACTATCTACATAACCCGCCTAAGTCAAATTTACAAGTATTGTTAATTTGTTATGTTAAAATTTTGATATTTAGTTTAGGTTTTTATTATTAATTTGTTGTATTTATAATGTTGGTATATTTTAGTCCGATAGATTTTAGCTTAAAATATGAAATCAATTTTTTCTTATAATTTTATACAGTATTTACTTTTTAAAAATAATTTTTCTATCCTAAAAAATATCACTACTAAGAAATAGGGTTTCAACATCGGTTATTAATCAATGTTGAAAGTACCAACGTTGAAAGTATTATCGTAAACATCGGTTTTCCAAAAATCGATGTTAATATAAAATTACAACATCCATTATTTAAATAACCGATGTTATATAATAAAAATTATATAAAAACCGATGTTAATATAAAATTACAACATCCATTATTTAACCAAAACCAATGTTAATATATATGAAGACAACATCAGTTTTTAGTAAAAATCGATGTTGTATGTCTATTATATTAACATCGATTTTGTTGCTGGTAATAAAACAACATCGGTAATAAAAACCAATGTTGTTTTCTTATAACAGACATCGGTTTATGGTAAGAACCGATGTTATTTTATTACCAGGAACATCGGTTTTTCCCAAAACCGATGTTGTTAATGAATTTTAACAGAGTTTTTAAAAAATCGATGTTAAAATGACATACAAAATCGATTTTTTTAAAAAAAAAAACCAATGTTGTTCTTAGGATTTTTTTAATATGGTGTCTGTTTTTTCAATAATCCCAAAATTAACCTGCAAATTTTAAAAGCAGACCACACAACATATAATTTTCATTCTGTTTTGAAACAATTTTGACCAAAAATTCCATGAAAAATTTATTAATTACTATGAATGAAAAGAATATTTAATGTTAAGGAGACATGAATTGTAAAAGATGTAAAGTAACTAAACTACAATTACAAAATTGCCTAAACATCCTAGGTTTCATTTTTAACTTTCAAATAATACTTTGCCCACTAGATGCGAAGTGCCTTCAATCTCTCTGATTCCAATGGTCTAGCATCATTGAAATATTGCATGATATATAAAACATAAGTTAATAATATATTACGTACCCATTATAACAAAATGAAATTTGTTTTGAATTAAACAATTACCATTTCCTAATTATTCTTGAAACTTCCTAAGATTATAGTTGACATCTAGTGCATGACATAATACCCACACTCAGTGCTTCCTTTTTGTCTATTACACTAAATACATTATGAAATTTAGATATTCAACGTTAAGTACAAATTAGTCTACATAGTACTAAAATATAACTAGAAGCATTGTTTAAATGACTTACTTTAACAACAATCCACCTAGCAGTAGCCTTGGATTTACTTTGTGGAGTATCGTCAAGTCCTTTTAAAGCACAGTTGAATACAAACATGGATGCGTATTGTACAATTAAAATATTGATGTTTCCGACTAATGCTAATGCAAATGTATTAAAAAACAACACTGACTTGTTAATTATTCCTTTGAGGTAGTTGTCTGGCCTATTATGCAACGAACAAAACCAGATGACAACATTTTCCTTAGGCAAAATGACGACCATTTGCCAATATGCACTATAGTGGAGACCAATATAGGTTATTATACTATTATACATTATTCAAATTCATTTGTTCAATTTAACTTACCCATTCAAGTAGGCTCCTAGGTACACATCCCGTTTAGAATTCTGCATCCAGTTCTTAATGTAACTTTCTGATTCCAATTGTGATTGCCCAGATCACTAGATGGGCTGTGGCTCGAGGAATCCAAACACATCAGCACTACCCCCTCACATACTTGTCTCAGTCATATGCCTATTGTTGTTAACATAAATTAAATTATGTATGAATATAAAACAATAAGTTAGGTAATAAACAATAATGTAAATTAACTTACAGAATCCATAACTGTAAAATCGAGATATTGAGACATTGACCACCGTGTGCTATTTCAGACACATCTTCATGCTTTATGTATAAGGGGAAGTTGTCATTAAACACCCCAAACACAGTAGCATCCCACATAACTTGCAACGACTTCAGAAAAAGTTGTGGGATGGTCAATGTCATCAGATATAGGTGATCATCGACATCATGATCCGGCCTATCTGCAGGTTTCGCCGGTCCCACAGCTCCCTATTTATCCAACATAGTTAATTAACATAATTTAATTACAGTGATCACTTTAATTGAAAAAAGAAGAATTTAATGACACTGAAATACCTATTTTGATAAACGCTTGACAAGATGTGTCGGGCAAGCAAGGAAGGTTTTAAGTGTCTGCCCCACTAACCTAACCTCTTTAGTGGGTACAAGAATGGGAGCATATGCATCTCTAACCTCCTCAACACCAACCTTGACTTGATCATGCAACAAATGAATTTTTGAATGGTTGTGGATCTCTCATAAAGTCTTCCTAGGGCAACCAAGCGGGGAGGATTTTTTTCGACGTACAACCCGCATTTGCCTGAGTCACCTGTGTTTGGATCGTTCCTTAAGGGATCAACACAACGCTCCTTTGTGCTGACACAAGCAGCTGAAGGACCAACCTCAGACTCAGGAGGCAATGCGAGTCCCTGTGATTGCATCTGCGATAGAAACTGGGACCGCATTTGGCTGAAGGATAACATTAGTTGTCGAGTCACTTTTTCTGTGATTGACTCCTCCAACCGGTCCCTAATTTATTGTGGCAGCTGCCCCAGGTCTTCGGGAGCCATGGAGGAAGACGTGCTGGAGGTCCTTGGAGCTGGTCCAAAGTATTTCTTGATCGTGACACCGGCTCTAGCAGCACGCATATAACCAGGGTGTTCTGGTTGCCCAATTGCAGCAATCAGTACATCCTGACATCCATGGGCTGCAAAGGAACCCTGTGAGGCCTGGTCCTCCAATGAATCCTATAAAAGAACACATTTATTGGTTTACTCAATCACACAATAAACATAAATAATTGCAATTAATAATTGAAAGTAACTTACATTTGAAAACACAGACAGTAAATTTGACATAGTTAAGCTCCCAAATTTCTTCAATGAAACCAAAGTAAGGGATGGTAGCTACACGAGGATTGTCATCATGTACACTAGCGAAGTATTGAGATTCAGCCCTTAGGGTGACCCCACTATTTTGCATTGTACTTTTCTCGTCTTGTGCTTTTGTATAGAAGGAATACATGTTTATATTGTATCCTTGCCAAGTTATAACATTTCTTTTAGGCCCATATGCTAGCTTTCTTAACGTTTCAGAAGCAATATCATCAGCAAAGATTGTGTCTTTAAACCAATCTAGGAAAGTCTTGTTATGCTTTTTCAAGACCCTGTTCTTTGACATTTTTGGATTACTTTCCTTCACTAAACCTTCATGGCGAAGTATGTATGGCAAAACTTCATTACTGTTATTCAACATATACAAATGAGCTTGTTGCAAATCTTCTACAGTTGGAGTGATAACATGCAATCCTCTTGAACCCTTACCTCCTACTCTTTCATCATGCTAAGACTCAGGAAGCCCAACAGGTTTAGCTTTTTCAATGTACTCTGAACAAAATTCAATGGCTTCTTCTGCAATGTACCTTTCAACAATAGATTCTTTCGGACGATGTAGATTCTTGGTATACCCTTTTAAGATCATCATGTATCGCTCAACCGGGTACATCCACCGCAAATAAACAGGACCACAACATTTGATTTCTCTGACCAGATGAACAATTAAGTGAACCATGATGTCAAAGAAAGCAGGAGGAAAATACATCTCCAACTGACACAATATAATAGCAGCCTCATTTTCTAGCTCATCTAACTTCACAGGATCAAGGACTTTACTCATATGGCATTGAAGAAAAAGCACAACCGAGTTATGGCAAACCTGACTTTGTTAGGCAAAATGTCTCGTATGGCCACGACTAACAATTGTTGCATCAAGACGTGACAATCGTGAGACTTTAACCCTACTAACTTAAGATCCTTCAACTACACAAGGCTCTTAATATTTGAAGAGTATCCTTGTGGGACTTTGACCCGGCGCAGACACTAACAAAACTGATCTTCTCCTTTCTGGACCAAGTATGACAACCTGGAGGCAAGTATATTTTTTTTACCATCAGACCTTGGATGCAATTGCGATCATATACCCATCTCAGCTAGATCTTGACGAGTATTCAAACCATCTTTCATCTTTCCTTGAATGTTAAGGAGCATCCCAATGACACTATCACATACATTTTTCTTCACATGCATAACATCAATACAATGTCTAACATCTAGATCAGACCAGTACAAAAGATCAAACAAAATTGACCTCTACTTCCATATGCAACTCTTACTTTTTTTCCTTCTTTTGGGTCTTTACAAATATAGTATTCAGGTGTTGAACCCGCTGGAAGACCTGGTCACCATTTAACAGTATCGGCGCAGTTTCATGTTCTTGACTTCCATTAAATTCTTTTTTCAATCGCCTATAAGGGTGATGAGGTTTTAGAAAATATCAATGCCTAGTGTACACTATTTTTCTACCATGCTTCAATTGTATGTAGCTTGTGTCTTCTTCACAGATGAGGTATGCACGATGGCCTTAACATTGTAACCGCTTAAATTCCCATATGTTGGAAAGTCATTAATGGTACAAAAAAGCATTGCACGCAAATGAAAAGTCTCATTTCGAAACCCATCAAACACTAAAACCCCCTCGTCCCACAACTTTGTCAAGTCTTCAATCAAGGGATTGAGATAAATATCGATGTCATTTCCTGGCTGTCTTGGGCGCGATATCATCATATACAATGTCATGTATTTTCACTTCATGCACGACCAAGGAGGCAAATTGTAAATTACTAGCAAAACTGGCCACGAACTGTGTTGAGTGCTTAAACTACCATATGGATTCATTCCATCAGTGGCTAGTCCAAGCCTAAGATTTCTTGCCTCTTTGTCAAAATCTGGATACAAACTATCAATCTTCTTCCACTGGGAGGAATCGGTCGGATGATTGAGCATTCCATCGTAGTTTCTCTCATTTGCATGCCATGTAAGGTCTTTTACGTTGTCTCCATTAGCAAGCAGACGCTTAAACCTTGGAATGATGGGAAGATACCACAACACCTTCACTGAGGGACCCTTTTTTGAGTTTTCGTCAATACTACACTCGTCATCATCCTTCACTTTGTAGCGTGATACCCCACACCTAGGGCATTTGGGCATTTCTTGAAATTCATGTCTGTACAGTATACAATCATTCGGGCAAGCATGAATCTTCTAATACTCCATACCCATTGGACACAGTATCTTCTTGGCCTGATAGTAACTTTTAAGCAACGTGTTTTCCTTTGGAAGCATATCGTGCACTACTTGAAGTAGTGAACTAAAGATTCAGTCACTCCACCCATATTTGGCCTTGACATTAATCAGACTTAACACCACCGACAATAGCATCAAGGAATTCTTGCACCCCAGATACAAAGGCTTCTTTGAATTAGTTTGTAATGTATCATACATAAGGGCATGTGCTTGCTGACAAGACTCTTGTCCAAGGTCACGAATCATATCCTCCAAGAGATCTCCCATTTCTACATCAAACAGTTCAGATTGGGACCCACTCTGCATGTCTATCAATTCACCAAGCCATATCCACATTGTAATTCTTCTTAATCTCATCACACAACAGATGCTCCCGTATGTCGTCCAATATTTGTTGTCTCTCATTCAAATAATTTATACAAGGACAAAAAAATTTCCATCCTCATCTGGTCGACTTCTTTCAGAGGCAAATTGCAAGAACTCTTCAACACCTTCCTCATATGCAAGGCTCATGCGACATTCATTCATCTAACTTCGATTCATCTAAATAATAACTTTGTGATACTCACAAAGTTATTCGATGCATGAAAATTTCACTTTTTTATTATATGTGTGGCCCTATCCCATTCAGGAAGACATTTTTTATGATAGATTCATACGTCAAGGTTAATTCTATTTTGTTAAATTTGGCAAAATTTTGGCAGCATTTTGCATTGGGCTCCAAGTATGTGACATGAAATCGGTGAGATTAATTCCCCAATAATAAAGTATGCACTCAGAGAACAACTAGAAATACATTGTACCGAAATTTCATCAAATTAAACAAAATAATGTTAACCTTAACGCATGAATCTACCATAAAAATATCAGTCTCTCCAAACAGTCCAAATGGACAACTCAAGATTAAATACAATGATTAATGCAAACTGTCTGCAAGAATCATTGCATTCAATCTCAAACGGGAATCTAAGGTTCACTCATCATGAACATAATTTGTATATCAATTGTCATTAATGGTAGTGAACAAGTAATAAAAACATTTGTAACAAATATTTGTACTTGTGATGATGAGCAGCACGGTCCAAAATCAAAGCAACAATCCAATTAATAACTCAATGACCACCTACATGAATCATCATTCCCAAAAACATTAGATATCAATATGTGACAGTGAGTAGGCTTAAAGTATCCTATTTTTACTTCTACTAGATCAAAAGTTTACATTGCTACATTAATGGCAGTGAACAAGTAATAACAACATTGGTAACAAACAACAAGATCAAAAGTTTACATTGCTACATTTGTACATGCAATGATGGGCAACATAGTCCAAAAACAGAGCAACAATCCAATCCAATAAAGAACTCAATAATCACCTACAGGAATGAATCATACCATAAGGTGGAAGTCTCAATAGTTGTGCAATAACATACAAAAGCAAACACAAACATTGAAACACTCAAGTGAGTTCGAGTACATTTGTTTTTCTTTGTCACAAAGATGGTGAGAACCCTGTCTTGTGACAAAAGTGGAATGAGGAATATGAAATTAATTGCTTATGTCACTAGGTATGGCTGTTGGAATTGGTGCCAACTCCCCAAATTTGAAAGTATATATATATATATATATATATATATATATATATATATATATATATATATATATATATATATATATATATATATATATATATATTGTAACACTAGTCAAAATTATAATTAAGCCAATTAATTACCTAGTGAGGATTGTTTATATATATAGCCATGCATAAAAGAAATTTTATTAATTCTCTATCTGGTGCATTGGTTTTCAGGTATTGCAAGATGTGGGAAAAGTTGTAGATTGAGATGGATGAATTATCTAAGGCCGCATTGGCATGTGTGATAGCAAAATGGATTCTTGTAGAAAACAAAAAGGCAAGTGAAGCAGTGCCTATATGGAGTCAAAGGATCACATTGGACAGCACATGGCAGGCCATTACAACCTTAGTTGGAGACTATTTTATGGACATGACAAGTGGATTATTTTGGTTTGTGGTGTGGATGAACTTGATGGGTGCAATCACAAATGCACTCTTTCTAGGTCTTGAAATGAACAACTAGCTAGCTTTTTTACTAGAAGCTAAGTCATTATCAATTACATTTAGGATGTTGTATAATTAAATAATATGCATCATGCAGTGAAATTCCACTACAACCTTTAATGAGCTGAAAAAAAAAAGTCCCTCATAATATCAAGTATGAGATTGGCATATACCAGAAAAGAACTAACTCGCATATATGACTGACAATGAAAATTTATGGGTCAAATAATAAAATAGAACATTATGAATTTCTATTTTAAGGTTGCCACTCCACCCCTCTCTCTCTCTCTCTCTCTCTCTCTCTCTCTCTCTCTCTCTCCATACTAACTATTAACTCCACTCCCTCCCCCAACAACAAAGTAGTTATCATAAAAGTTAAAACGAGGCCATATCATTCAGTAGTAACAAGCACAAGCTAGCATTTTCAATATAGTTATAGAAGCCCAATTCATCACATATCCAAAAGTTGAAATAGCACAATAAATACAGAACAGCCCCAAACTAATTATTCTGCAATCTCAGGAAATAAAACACAATAACAAAAGCTCCTACAAAGTTCCATTCCATTCTTTGTCGACCAAAACACCACAAGAGAAAGAGAAATTGATTACCGTAGGTACAACACAATAGTGAGAGGGTTTCATTATTAGCGCTGCCACCATTCATATGCAAAGTAAACCACCAATTCAATCCTTCCACTATAACCTTTTTTCCTCAATAAGGACATTCAATTTATCAGTAATTGGTTTTTGTGATTATTGCCTTTGACAGCAAAATGACATGAATACTGAAGCTCAATTCTACAACCAACTACCATATTATTGCATACAATTTCAACAATAATGAATTGGGAATATCAATAGTTGTTTTATACACTTTTATTTTTTCTGCTAACTAAAAGAATATTAATGGCATGATTGCATGTTTTTCTGTTTATGGTCTATATACCTCAAACTAGTTATTAAGGGTTCAGATTTGTAGCAATTAACCACTTACTTCATCCTCTCCTTTGTTGTCTAGAATATTTAGACAAAGGGATTCTAGTTTGACCTTTGATGAATCAAAGGGATTCTATTTTGTCCAGACTATTTTCCAGTCCGAATTTTTGAGACATATCCTACTGGGGAAGGGGGTGATTTTGGTTTAACAAGCTGCACACAACACTCTTCATGTCCATGTTATGGAATTACTAACTTTTAAAAAGGAAAAAAAACACGCATACTAGGGGAGAGGGTTGTTATACCCTAGGTTTTGAAATTGATCATACCTCAATAAACACAGTTGATGCTTAACATGGTTGAAACTTTTGAACCACCTCTGCAACTACTTCCTGCAAGAAACAACACAGATTATCAACAATGATGGGTAAATATTAGGAAGAGGAATTAAGTGAGGACTAGAATTAACAAGGGGGGGGGGGGACAAGACATTGTAGTAAAGCTGATTAATTTCTGCAACTAGCAAGCAGTGTTAGTATTAAAACTGCTTAATAAGAAGTGAAATACTAAAAATACACTTTCTCACATACTCTTTTATTAGTTGAAATTTATTGAAAATGACAATTTGTTGATCTCAAATCATATTTAATGATTTATTCTCCTGATTTTGTAGTTTTCAATAAATTTTAACCAATTAGATAAAGTGTGTATGAAGGGGTGTGTTCTTAGCACTCCTTGGAAAGAGAAAATTAGAGCTGCTGGGTTATAGCAGGAAACATTATTTGTAAGTAATAAGAAGTGTCAATCTTGTCAAGCTAGTAAACCATTTGTTTAAATGTCCAATTAAATCATATTATCAGACCATTTGTTTATCAAATGCTGAATGGTTTTGAAATCATTACATTACAAGATTGCTTCCTAAATCACCTGCAACAAACATAAAGGCTTCTTAAGCAAATAAGTTAAACGACATTATGGTAACCATCAAGTAATTGTAGATGGTCTAACTAAAATAGCATAAACAATGAGATTAAGGTGCATCTCTAAATCCATCGCCATAAGATTAAGAAATAAAACTACCATACATATAACACATAGGGAAATACAAAGTGTCATACCCTAATTTCGTCCGGGGATTATTACTTGATGACATGCAACCTTTGGTTAGCCGCTTTGAGATACTTGGCGTCCTTTGTTGCACAATAAATGAAGTCCTGAGACGTCTCAGAAATCTAAAGGAAGCAAGCTTGCGCGATCCGTGAAATTCCGTAATGTGGCGGAAGTCAAAAAGAGGTGTTTTTGCGCAATCCGTAAGTTTCCGTAACTTCTTCGAAAGCTAAAAAAGAGTAAATACATAATCCGTAAGGATTCATAACCTTGCGGAAGAAAAATAAGTATCGTTACGAAATTCGTAAAGTTTCGTAACATTACGGAAAAAGAATCACAAAAAAAAAAGGCAGGGGTGTATTTAGTAAAAGTGGGGGTGCAAATAGCAACCAGGCCCACTTGGGCCCTCCAGAAGGCTGTTGCTTCTGGAGGAAGCAACCTTGCTCACCTGGGCGAGCTGGGCGGCAAGCTTCTCCCCTATTTTGCTATAAATAGGGGGAGAAGTGAAGAAGAAAAGGGTTCAGCCCCTTAGGCACTTCTCTCTCTCTCGAATTTGCTGAGGAAAATTATTTCCGTGAAGAAAATCCAAGCCGAGGCGCTTCCGTAACGTTTCCGTGAGTAATTACGCGAAGATTCTCGATCGTTCTTCAAGATTCATCGTTCGTTCTTCGTTTTCTTCAGTCTTCAACGGGTAAGTACCTCAAACCAAGCTTTTCAATTCATTCTATGTACCCGTGGTGGTCCACATTTTGTTTCATGTATTTTTATTCTCGTTTCCATTCGCTTTTTATACCCCTTTTTGACGTGCTTAAGCCATTTATTTAAGTCATTTCTCGCTTAATCTAAAAATAAAATAAATTTCCACCGATCGTTTGAATTGTATCATCCGTTAATTTTGGTTAAGATGAATTCCGACCGTTCGGTCGTGCCGTAACCACATTGGAAATCAAAAAAGAGGTAAAATAATAATATAATAATTAAAAAAAATACCTTTTAGTAAAGTAAAAGCGGAAAATCAATCGGACGTTTTCTCTTTGGGATTTCTCATTCTTAATTGAATTGACTAATAACTAAAGTGAAACTAAGACTAAAATCAACTCGCCTAGTCAAGCTCGTCCGCAAAAATAGGTTTTTGAAAGTTTATCATTTCAGTTTCTTACTAAGTAAAATGGATCATTTTTAAGGCCCAATGCCTTAAAATGATCACCCTTCAAGTAAAAAGAATCACTTGATTCACGCATAAGAAAGAACTACGTAGGTCTGATTTCCTCTCCAAAGGAGGGTACATATGAGCAAAAGCCTAGCTTTTGTCGACCTCAAAAAAAAATAAAAATAAATAAAGTTAAGATAACACAATTCCACAAATTCTAAAAAATAGGCTGTTGTCCTTTGAGACAAACGTAAGAGGTGCTAATACCTTCCTCAAACGTAAATACAACTCCCGAACTTAGAATTTTCATTTTGACCGGTTTCCTTCGGTTTTTCCGACGTTTTCCACAAATAAGCGTTGGTGGCGACTCCGCGCATCTTTCCTCCTTTGGAAAGCGCACCCGTGAGCCTCGCCCTCGCTTGCCCGCGAAGGGCACGTTGCGACAGTTGGCGACTCCACTGGGGACCTTTTTGTGAGTTAGGCCTAGTTTAAGGAATTGTGGAATTGTGAAACTTTGTGTGTGCTTTCATTGAACTGTGTAAAATGTAAATAAACTATTGTCTATTTTGCATTCTTTACACTGCATTCTAAGCACCCACGGGTTTTGAGTAAAAAGGGGCCCTACACCCGGGTTCATGGGAATTTAAGGAGTGGAGGTGAATCTATCATCATGCTAGGTCTCCGACTTGCTTGATAATAGTGAAACCTCGTCTAGAGCTTTCTCTCTTTATAATATGTTGTCGCTGGTATTCCATACCGCCACAATATTATTATCTTGAGTGATGATACCTCTAGAAAACAGTCGTGTGAGTTATGAATTGTTGGGGAGTAGTTATTAGAGACCCCTAGATATTGTCCTATGGGTTCCCAAATAGGGGCAAAGAGCAAACACACTCCGTGCCATTTGTTCTCATGCATCTTTTGATAAATAGCACTAGTTTATAGTTTTTGCTAGTGGTGTTTGGTTTCTTTAGAGTAATACATAACCTTTCAATGCTACGTTGAGGCGCCATCATGCCCAAACATAGCATTAAAATTAGATCTCTGCGGTCTCGTGTGTGTGAGTTTCCCCTTTGTGTTGTTTTCCTCCTGTTTCATGCATACGCATTGCATCATTCATGTCAGAGTCTTGATCCACCCCTTTTTTAGGTAAATGATGGGTACAAATCAAAACGGCAAAAGGTTTTATCAAGTCAAGGTTAAAAGCCTAGATGTCACTAGCCTCAAGGAATTAGGACGATTGATGGGACCTCTCCAAAGGCAAGCCTTCCGCAAAGTGTATGGAAAGATTCTAGATTTGGCCGCAACGGAGGTATTTACGGAAACTGTCGTATCCCTCGCCCAATACTATGACCAGCCGTTGAGGTGTTTCACGTTTGGGGACTTCCAAATGGTACCAACTATTGAAGAGTTTGAGGAAATATTAGGATGCCCTCTTGGGGGGAGAAAACCGTATCTTTTCTCCGGCTTTCTTCCTTCCTTGAGTAAGATTGCAGTTGTGGTTGGTGATTCAGCGAAGGAGTTGGATCGCACGAAGCAAACTCGGAACGGCGTAGTGGGCTTGCCTCGGAAATACTTGGAAGGTAAGGCAAGGGATATGGCAAGCCAAGAGAAGTGGGGCCCGTTTGCAGATATTTTAGCCTTGTTGATTTTTGGGGTTGTCCTCTTCCCGAACGTCGACGGTTTGGTAGACTTAGCCGCCATTGATGCTTTCCTCGCATATCACCATAGCAAGGAAAGTCCAGTGGTGGCTATCTTGGCAGATTTGTTTGATACCTTTGACCGGAGGTGTGAGAAAAATAGTGCACGGATTGTCTGTTGTTTACCCGCTCTCTGTGTATGGTTGATTTCACACCTATTCCGACAAGACACGAGACACCCGTGTCCGCTTCAAAGCTATCGCTCATGCACCGAAAAAGGAAGAGTCGATTGGGACCAACATTTGGCTGGGATAGGGGGCAGCACGATCAATTGGTTTCCTCGTTGGAAGGAAGGCAAGGAAGAAGTTCTTTTCTCGTGTGGGGACTACCCTAATGTTCCACTAATAGGGACTAGGGGTTGTATTAATTATAATCCCGCACTCGCCATAAGACAGCTAGGGTATTCCATGAGGGGAGCGCCAACCGAAGAAAGTCTCTCGCCTTTCCTTGTGAGGGATCTAGGCGCACAAGGTCTCAAGGTTATACAAAGAATCCACAAGGCGTGGAGGAATCCATTGAAGAAAGACAAGGAGCTTAGGGGCATCCGAAATGGCGTCATTGGAGGTTATCATGGATGGCTAAGAATTCATGCGCGAGGGTTAGATTGGCTCTCCAAATTGAAAGTTATCGATGAGGAGAATTTCGAAGCTCCGGAGGAAGATGAAGAAGTCCGAGCTCTAAAATTAGAGCTAGGGAAGGCAAGACTCGCCAAGGAGAAGTTCAAGTCAGCTGCTACACACATCCGAAAAGAGTGCACCGAGTTACAAGAGGAAAACGCGGCCACTACAAAAGCCCTTGAACAAGAAACCAAAAGGGCCCGCAAGGAGGAATACGGCCGAGAGAAATTCCGAGGAGCATTGTGGGGTAGTAACAATGAGCTCAAGCTCCGAAGAGAGGAGAGAGATCAGTCACGGGTGCATGGCATGATCTTAAAAGAAGAATTAGTTGCTTGCGCGAGGTCCAAAAGGAGTTTGGCTCAACACTTGGAAGCCACGGAGCGAAGCATGCTAGCTATCTTAGGGCAATACAAGGAAGAATTGAACCAGTCCATGGCCCATGAACAAAAGCTAGTGGAGGATTTTGCACAAGTGTATGCCGAAAAAGAAGCAAGAGGGAGGGTGATTGATGCGTTGCATCAAGAAGCGACTATGTGGATGGATAGGTTCGCCTTGACCTTAAATGGAAGTCAAGACCTCCCGCGTCTGTTAGCCAAAGCAAAAGCCATGGCCGAAGTGTGTACTGCCCCCGAGGAGATCCATGGGCTAATCAATTACTGTCAGCACATGATAGATTTGATGGCCCATATAATTAGGAATCGTTAGGTTCTTTTGTAACACCTTTGTATAATCTTGGCTAGATGAAAGCTTTGTTCTTTTTATAAAATGAGAAGTTTTGGACTCATTACGTTATCTAAAAATCTTGGGGTGGATCCAAGTGCTCCGATCATCCATTTGAATACTCATGTTTCGGTGGCATACTCACCGTTGTTTATTTCTTTAGGAATTTCATCATAACTAAGAAAACACCAAGGCACCCCTATAACACTCGATCCAGAAAAATGGATAATGAAGAGGGCGTGCAGGAATAGATGAAGACCGATCTATCGGCCTTAAAAGATCAAATGGCTTCCATCTCGGAGGTCATGTTAAAACTTCAGAAAACCATAGAGGATAAAGCCACCGCAACCGCCTCCAGTACAGTTAGGGAAGCGGAGCCGGTGCTGCAGCCCGCCTTGAATCTGGGCCTAGACAGAAACACGGTCGTGTTCGGTCGAAGGTATAGTCCGCAAGCTTATCCTTATGGCCTGCCTCCGGACTTCACCCCCCATGCCACCCCGGAAGATTTAAGCCAAGCCCCTACTTTTGAGGGGCAACTCCCACCTTATGAAGACTATCCCGAGCAAGACGATGGGGAAGGAGATACCCATCTTGGCCCCCTGCTCCACCTCAAAGATCCGTCCCCGCATGAACTACCCCAATCGAACATAGTCCGTCATACCCCGGCCTCACCCACACCCGTAAAAGAATCTGTTCCCTTTGCGGAAGATAAGGGAAAGATTGAGGCGCTTGAAGAGAGGTTAAGAGCAGTTGAGGGCCTTGGCAATTACCCATTCTCGTATTTAGCAGATTTATGTCTCGTGCCCAACATCGTCATCCCTCCCAAGTTCAAAGTACCGGACTTTGATAAGTACAAAGGGACGACATGTCCAAAAGGGCATCTCCGAATGTATTGCCGGAAGATGGGGGCGTATTCCGCGGACGAAAAGTTGTTGGTCCATTTCTTTCAAGACAGCTTGGTCAGGGCAGCTGTAGCATGGTATACCAATCTGGAAGCTTCCCAGATCCGATCATGGAAGGACTTGGCAACTGCCTTCATTAGGCAGTACCAGTACAATACGGACATGGCTCCCCATCGGAACCAGCTTCAGGGTATGACTAAACGAGAGCATGAGTCCATTAAGGAATATGCCCAGAGATGGAGAGATCTCGCAGCCCAAGTCGTACCGCCCATGACGGAGAGGGAGATGATCACAATTATGGTAGATACGTTACCCACGTTCTACTATGAATAGCTGATAGGCTACATGCCAGCTAACTTTGCGGATCTCGTCTTCGCCGGAGAAAGGATTGAATCCGGGCTATGAAAAGGCAAGTTCGAATATGCTGCCAATATGGCCCCCAACAACAACAGAAGAGCCCCAGTAGTGGGCGCGAGGAAAAAGGAAGGAGATGCCCACGCAGTCACCACCGCCCCAACATGGATGAAAGCATCCCAAAATATCCAAAGCCCATACCAGCCCAATCCCCCAAATTTTTTAATCCGAGCCGGGAACTCCCTCCCGACTCAAGTAAAAGGACCACCCGCAGCAGAAAGAGCGCCGGCCCAACGCACAGCTCCAGCCGCACCCCGGCCAGTTAATAATACAGCCCCCGGCGCGACCTATAAATATGCACAGCACCCGAAAGACTACTTCCCTCCTATTCCCATGGCATATTCCGAGTTATGGCCTTCATTATTGGAGAATCACTTGGTGGTGGCCATACCCGGGAAAGTTCTCCAGCCACCCTACCCCAAGTGGTATGATCCGGGTGCCAAGTGTGTGTACCATAGTGGAGTTCCCGGACACAATATTGACTTCTGCATCCCGTTCAAGTATAAAGTGCAGCACCTGATTAGTGTCGGTTGGCTAGTGTTTCAGGAGGAAGGCCCAAATGTTAAAACCAACCCGCTAGCTAGTCATGGAAGGGCTAGCGTGAATGCCGTCGAAGAGGACGGGCCATCACGGACAAAGAGGTTAGAAGAAGTGGTTACTTCTAGACGCTTCATCTATCAAACACTGCAAGCGGCATGCATGGTCCCCCAAGGTGGAGATGAAAGGGACGAATGTTTGTTTCACCTCGGGGAGTCGCATGACATGGAAACCTGTCCCGCGGTGGAAGAATTGCTTTAGCGGCTCATGGATTGCGGGCAGCTTGAAGTGTCCATAGGAGGGAGGGAAGAACCACAAATTTGCATGCAGTCGGAAGAGAAGAAGGTTCCTCTAACCCCCAAGGCCCTAGTAATATGTTTTAGGAAAGGGACCGGCTCCACACCCATATACCCCCGGGCGGCACCCAAGCCGACGCCATTTGCATATCAAAGTAATAAGGTCGTTCCGTGGAAGTATACCCCTCCCGCGTCCAGCGAAAGAGTTGCAACCGAAGTTGACTCCCTACCAGCTAAGGTAACCAACATCACCGGCCTCAGTGGCGTAACCCGCAGTGGTCGGGTGTTCGCTTCCCCTCACCCGGCGGAATTGTCCTCTAAAGGGAAGGCGCCCATGGTCCAAGAGCCCACAGACATAGCCACCCCCTCGAAGGAAGTAGATCCTCCCGTGACAAGAGGAGCCGAAAAGAAAGGGGGACTTCAAGGAAAAACAGTGACTTTGGAAGAGGCCCATGAGTTCCTCCGCCTCATCCAACAAAGTGAGTTTAAGGTAGTCGAGCAACTGAATAAAACTCCAGCAAGGATCTCTTTGCTTGAACTACTCATAAACTCCGAGCCTCATCGTGCGCTGTTGATGAAGGTTCTTAACGATGCCCATGTAGCACATGATATCTCAGTGGAGGGTTTCGAATGCATCATTAATCATATAACCACCAACAACTACATCGTGTTTGTGGAAGAAGAGATTCCCGTTGAGGGGAGAGGACACAACAAGGCTCTACATGTGTCGGTGAGATGTATGGACCACGTTGTCGCAAAGGTACTTATCGACAACGGATCGAGTTTAAATGTAATGCCGAAGACCACTTTGGAAAAGCTTCCTTTTAGTGCGTCACGTTTAAAACCGAGCTCGATGGTGGTGCGGGCCTTTGATGGTACTCGGCAAGAAGTAATGGGGGAAATCGACATTCCCATTCAGATAGGCCCCCACACTTGCAATGTGGTGTTTCAAGTAATGGATATAAATCCTGCCTATAGCTGCCTCTTGGGAAGACCGTGGATTCATGCCCTGGGAGTGGTCCCTTCAACGCTTCACCAGAAATTGAAGTTCGCAGTGGGTGGACTTTTAGTGATAGTGTCGGGTGAAGAGGATATGTTAGTGAGCGGCCCCTCCTCCGCACCGTACGTGGAAGCGGCGGAAGAATCATTGGAAACGGCTTTCCAATCCTTTGAGGTGGTGAGCTGCGCCTCTGTCGAACCAAGTCCGTCGCTACCTTCTCTCTCCAAAGTGGCCCTAATGGTGGCGCGTGTTATGCTCAGGAACGGATTTGAGCCCGGAATGGGTCTAGGCAAGGACTGCCTCGGGAATGCTGACGTGGTCGATATCAAGGGAAATCCATACAAATATGGATTAGGGTACGAACCTGGGATGCCGGGGAGGAGGAACGTGCCGTCAAGATTTCGGGCGGATAGGATATGGCCCGGCCGTATTAGCCAGTGTTTCACCAGCGCTGGAATGGTGTCCGAGGAGGAGGTGGCCGCGATAGAAGAGGAGTTCCCTCAAGACCCACCAAGTTTTGTGCAACCATGCCACCCCGATTCCCAAGTGGGGAACTGGCGCGTGATAAGCCAGTCAGAAGTCTATACCGCTGATTCAATGTAATTAGAGCCTATAGATTTCCGTTCTCTTTTGTTTTGTGAAACCTACCTTATTAAATAAACAAAGAGATCTTGTTTCATCTGTTCTTGCAGTACCACCCTTTCTCATATCATTTTGCATGTTTTTGTTTCTTTTGTCTTGTTTGGTATAGAGATGAGGGTCGATTCTTTGAAGATCCTAACAACGAGGGTTTGATAATCGATTTCGATCGAGATATAAGCCAAACGATAAACGAGGAAGAAGAAGAGGATGTCCTGTCACCAGAGTTGGAAAGGTTGGTCGCTCAGGAAGAACGTGAAATGAAGCCTCACCAAGAAGAAACCGAATTGGTAAACTTGGGGACCACGGAGGAAAAGAAGGAAGTAAAGGTAGGGACCGGTATGACCGCGCCTATCCGCCAAGGCTTGATAACCCTTCTTGAAGAGTATCAAGATGTCTTTGTGTGGTCGTATCAAGATATGCTCGGTCTGGATTCCGACATTGTGCAGCATAAGTTGCCTTTGAATCCTGGGTCTTCTCCGGTTAAGCAAAAGTTACGAAGAATGAGACCCGAGATGTCTTTAAAAATTAAAGAAGAAGTAAGGAAGCAGTTTGATGCAGGTTTCTTAGCTGTGGCACGGTACCCGGAGTGGGTGGCCAACATTGTCCCAGTCCCGAAAAAGGACGGCAAGGTTCGAATGTGTGTAGACTACCGGGACTTGAACCGAGCAAGTCCTAAAGACAACTTTCCCCTGCCACACATTGACATATTGGTAGATAATACAGCCAAATTTGCCCTTTTCTCATTTATGGATGGTTTCTCGGGGTATAATCAAATAAAGATGGCACCCGAAGATGTAGAGAAGACCACTTTCGTCACCCTATGGGGGACATTCTGCTATAAAGTGATGGCCTTCGGACTGAAAAATGCTGGGGCAACCTATCAGCGTGCCATGGTGGCGTTGTTCCATGACATGATGCATAAGGAAATAGAGGTCTACGTAGATGACATGATTGCCAAGTCTCGGACTGAGGATGAACACCTTGTCAATCTGCGTAAGCTGTTTGGAAGGTTGCGGAAATACCAATTAAAACTAAACCCAACCAAATGCACCTTTGGGGTGAAGTCGGGGAAGCTGCTAGGATTTATCGTAAGTCAGAAAGGGATAGAGATAGATCCCGAGAAAGTGAAGGCCATCCTTGAAATGCCGGAACCCCGCACGGAGAAGCAGGTTCGGGGGTTTTTGGGCAGGTTGAATTATATCGCGAGATTTATCTCGCAACTCACCCCTACCTGTGAGCCCATTTTTAAGCTGTTACGTAAGAACCAAGCGGTCCTATGGAATAGTGACTGCCAAGAGGCTTTCGAGAAGATCAAACAGAGTCTCGCGAATCCCCCGGTGCTCATGCCACCTGTAACAGGAAGACCTCTTTTCCTGTACATGACCGTGTTGGACAAGTCTATGGGGTGCGTGTTGGGTCAGCATGATGATTCTGGGAAAAAGGAGCAAGCCATCTACTATATGAGCAAGAAGTTTACCGCATGTGAGATGAATTACTCAATGCTGGAAAGGACGTGTTGTGCTCTGGTATGGGCATCACATCGGCTTAGGCAGTATATGCTCAGCCATACCACGTGGCTTATTTCCAAAATGGATCCCGTGAAATACATCTTTGAAAAACCGGCCCTCACGGAACGAATCGCTAGGTGGCAGGTACTATTATCTGAATTCGATATCGTTTACGTCACCCAAAAGGCGGTAAAGGGAAGTGCCTTAGCAGATTATTTGGCCCAACAACCCCTCCAGGATTATCGGCCGATGCACCCCGAGTTTCCGGATGAAGATATCATGGCCCTGTTTGAAGAGAAGCAGACGCACGAGGACATAGACAAATGGATTGTTTGCTTCGATGGGGCATCCAATGCTTTGGGCCACGGAGTAGGGGCAGTCCTTGTATCCCCGGATGATCAGTGTATTCCTTTCACGGCTAGGCTAGGTTTTGATTGTACCAACAATATGGCCGAGTACGAGGCATGAGCCCTCGGGGTTCAGGCAGCCATTGATTTTGATGTAAAACTACTCAAGGTGTATGGAGACTCAGCTTTGGTCACACGCCAGTTGAAAGCAGAATGGGAAACTAGGGACTCGAAGTTGATACCCTATCAAACTCACATCTTGAGGTTAGCCAAGTACTTTGACGACATTTCCTTCCACCACATACCTCGGGAAGAGAATCAAATGGCTGATGTGCTAGCCACCCTGGCATCCATGTTTCAACTTGCCCCACACGGGGATCTGCCATACATCGAATTCAAAATCTCAAGGCAGGCCGGCATATTGTTATGCAATAGAGGAAGAGCGGGATGGGAAACCGTGGTATTTCGACATCAAGCAGTATGTCGAGAACAAGGAATACCCACCAGGGATTCCTGACAATGACAAAAGGACGTTGAGGAGATTGGCTACTGGTTTCTTTGTAAGTGGTACCATCCTTTACAAACGAAACCACGACATGACCCTCCTACGATGCGTAGATGCCAAAGAGGCGAACTTCATGATTGAGGAGATCCACGACGGTTCCTTTGGGACACATGCTAATGGGCATGCTATGGCCAGAAAAATCCTCAGGGCCGGCTATTATTGGCTCACCATGGAAAGCGATTGCTGCGCTCATGTCAGGAAATGTCATAAATGTCAGGCATACGCGGACAACGTCAATGTTCCGCCACATCCTCTGAATGTTATGTCCGCCCCTTGGCCTTTTTCTATGTGGGGAATAGATGTCATTGGGGCCATAGAACCCAAAGCGTCGAATGGTCACCGCTTCATTCTTGTGGCGATAGATTACTTCACCAAATGGGTCAAAGCGGCTTCTTATACTAACGTCACAAGGAATGTGGTAGTTAGATTCATAAAGAAGGAGTTGATTTGTCGATACGGACTCCCCAGGAAGATCATTACTGACAATGGCACCAATTTGAACAATAAGATGATGCAGGAGATGTGCGAAGACTTCAAGATCCAGCATCATAACTATACCCCTTATCGGCCAAAGATGAATGGGGCTGTAGAGGCTGCGAATAAGAATATCAAGAAGATTGTTCAAAAGATGACGGTGTCATACAAAGATTGGCATGAGATGTTGCCTTTCGCCCTACACGGGTATAGAACCTCGGTGCGAACTTCTACTGGGGCAACGCCGTATTCCTTGGTTTATGGGATGGAGGCAGTACTCCCGTTTGAGGTAGAGGTTCCTTCTCAGAGGATAATGGCGGAGTCAGGCCTAGAAGAGTCAGAATGGGCCCAAGCACGCTATGACCAACTTAACCTTATTGAAGGTAAGCGTTTGGCTGCCATGAGCCACGGGTGTTTGTATCAACGAAGGATAAAGAACGCATTCGACAAGAAGGTACTCCCGCGCAAGTTCAACGAGGGGGACCTCGTGTTGAAGAAGATGTCCCACGCTGTTAAAGATAATCGGGGCAAGTGGGCCCCGAATTATGAAGGACCTTTCGTGGTGAAAAGAGCTTTTTCTGGGGGTGCTCTGATACTCACCCACATGGATGGCGAGGAATTGCCTTCACCCGTGAACTCCGATGTAGTTAAACGATATTACGCTTGAAATCTGGGGCAATCGAGGGGACCGTTGCATGTTCTTTTAATTCTGAATTTTTTGTTCTTCCTGGTTTCCTCCAGAGATTCCCTTCCTTTGTATTTGTTCTTGTTCTCTTAAAAAGAGGAAAAGTTGGGCGAGGTTTTAGTCCTCCCTTTGGTTTCAAACTTTGTGTTTTAGATTTGTTATAGGCATGAGCCCTCTTCGCTCGGTGTATGGGGTGCCCCAAACGCTTATTTAAAATTGAACCTAACCAGCCTTCACTAAAATAAAATCATCGCATTAGCAACATTCATACATGCACATGCACATGCATATCTTGTGATAGCAAGGAGCAGAATCGTCTCAGGTCACAGTTAGAAGTCAAGACAAGTTGACTGCGGGAATCAACCAAGGTAAGACGATGACCGGTCACGATTGGTCGCATATCATTTGGCTCGTACTTGCAGGTACTTAGGGATGGAAGCGAATGAAGGATAGGATCGCGACCGACCAAGCGCCACCCCTTCCCGGCGCTAAACAAGCAGAGGACGTCGCTGCAAGGCAGCCCAGTATCCTTTGCGTTCACAGTTTCTTTTACTATTGTTTGTTTTAAATAAGTAATCAACACCTAATTCTAACTTAAGTAGGTTCAAGTTAGGCAAAACGCTAACCCGTAAGGGAGGAGGGGACATGGTTAATATTCCCATCAAAAAAAAAAAGGGGTAGCAGGTTAGCTCGCCTGGGCGAGCAACCCCTGCACCCAAATTATAAAAAACGAGGGAGGGGAACGTTTTGGCATCCAAAAACTCCCCCCTCCCCCCCCCCCTCATTCAAGAAAGAAAGAACACGAAGGCTTGCGGTTCTTGCCCCCTCAAGCCACTTTTGGTTGCCTTTTGCTTTCATTTTTGGTGTTTCAATTCACTCCAACAAGTAAGTATTCCATCCTTGATGTTTTTGCTTCCCATTGATGTGCTTTCTTCATCTTTTGGTGCCTTAAATTGTGAGAACATGCTTATATTTGTGAGGCAGTTTTGGTTTGCTTTGGTGCTTGTTTTCTTGAATTGAGGATTTGAATGAAAAGGCCTTAGGCCTAGGTTGTATTCTGAAGCAATGGGGCATGCCACATTGCTCCCCTTCTCTTGCAATTCATGTCCAAACATGCGCTCACCAAGTGCTCGGTGAGATGCCCCAATGGTGTATGAATATGATTTTGTAAAAATTGGGATGGTGGGGCTGTTTTTATGTATGTAGGTACAGCATAGGAGATTCAAAATAGGTGTCCAAATGCAATTCCAAGCTTAGGAACCCAAACTTGTAGCTTCAATGCAAGGAAACATGCTTATGGCTAGGAATCCAAAATTTGGTTTTAGGATTAGAAAAGCATGAAAATAGGGATTTGTTTGTAAAAATTTGGGCTGCCCCATGATTGGTACTTTGCACCTAAGTAACGTGGGAAATGCTTTTCAATGATGTGTAGATATATGTGTAAATATAAAGGGCATGAAATTCTTTGTAAAGGGTGAAGGAATATTGAGGTCCCTTCCTAAATGAATGTATGATAGCACGGGATTCCCTTTTGAATGCAAGTATGTGCATAATGTTAAATATCTTGCCAATATGCGTAAGTGTGTGTGAAACAATGAAAGTTTGTATGGTATATATATTTTGAGTGTGTGTAGGTAGTTTGTGATAGCAAGTGTTTAGGACATAGTTAAGTGTAAATTTTGACGCAATGCCTTAAGCGTGAGAATGTGTGTTCTTTCCAAAATGCATATATATGTATGACAATTAGAATGTGTTGGATGGCCTCTATGTTGATATAAAAAGTAGGATATTCTACACATACGCGTGTGCATAAATGTGTTACTTTAAACGTGCGCATGATTTCGTTCTAAACCGGAGGGGTTAGCATGACATTTTTGTGTTAAGACAAGCGTTATCTTGTAAAACTAACTTCTAAATGTTTGTTCTCGCAGGAAATGGCCCCGAGGAAACTTGCCTCAAAGAGATCCAGGAAGGATAAAGCGGCTGAAGGAACCAGTTCCGCTCCCGAATATGACAGTCACCGCTTTAGGAGCGCTGAACACCAGCAGCGCTTCGAGGCCATCAAGGGATGGTCATTTCTCCGGGAGCGACGCGTCCAGCTCAGGGACGATGAGTATACCGATTTCCAAGAAGAAATAGTTCGCCGGCGGTGGGCATCACTGGTCACCCCCATGGCCAAGTTCGATCCAGACATAGTCCTCGAATTTTACGCCAATGCTTGGCCTATAGAGGAGGGCGTGCATGATATGAGATACTGGGTGAGGGGTCAGTGGATCCCGTTTGATGCAGATGCTATCGGCCAGCTCCTGGGATATCCTTTAGTGCTGGAAGAGGGCCAGGAATGTGAGTATGGCCAGAGGAGGAACTGGTCCAATGGGTTCGATGAGGAGGTCATCGCCCAGTTGCTATGTATACCGGGGCAAGATTTTGCCCGGACTGCTGCCGGGAGACGGGTGCGGATCATGCGCACCAACATGACCACCCTGACTCAGATATGGATGACTTTGCTGCTCAGCAACATCCTGCCCAGCGACCATAATTCCGACCTCCCCCTGCCGAAGTGTCAGCTGGTGTACGCCATCCTGACACGAATGAGCATTCATGTGGCTCAGTTAATCGCTGATGTCATCTATATATTTGCAGGTATGGCGCCTACCAGGCACCCTCTGGACCCGGATAAGTCCAACAGGGCCCTGGGATTTCCCGCCTTGATCACAGGACTCTGCCAGTCGTTCGGCATCCCCGTCACACCTAGCAAGGTGATTCGGCCGCCCATCACCCGAGCTTTTATCGAGAAGTACTGCACGCAGAGACAGGTCCAGGGTGATGCACCACAGGCCGCGGACGCGCCGCCACCTCATCAGGCTGGTCCAGCCGGATCGTTTGATACGGAGCAGTATTTGCGGCATTTGGTTCGCCAGCAGGCGGCCAACCACCGGGCACATGTACAGACTCATGATTGTCTTTATCAGATGAGTCTCAGCCTACAGAGCCAGGGCTTTACTTCTTTTCCATGCCCTACTCCAGACCAGTTCAGGGCAGAGGTCGCATGGCCTGGAGATTGGCCTGAGGCCCAGGCAGGAGAGGCACCAGCAGGGGCACCAGCAGAGGCTCCCGACGAGGCAGATGAGGCCCGCGAGGACAAAGAGATGACCGATTTACTTGATTTCTTAGGAGGGAGCGGGGCCACATGATTGGGAGATCTCTTGATCCATATTTCTTTTTGTTTCCATTTGTTTTTTCTGTCACATATCATTTTATTTTGTGTTTGACTAAAGAACTAACGTTTGTTTCATGTTTTGACTTTTGTTTTGTACATACATATCGTTTGAGTTGTTATGTCGGTACTTGTTTCATTGTTGTCAATAGTGTTTGTTGAAATTCCGGAACCGTGTAGAGTTTTCCATTTAGGAATGTCGTCCTAAAAAATAAAATGAACCAAAAATCCTAATAAAAAAGAAAGAAGCGTTGTGAATAAAAGTCATGTTCGTAAAGAAAAGAAAAAGGTTTTTATCTATACATGTGTGTAAAAGGAAAGTGTGTATAGAAGGTTTTTGTGTAAATGATGCGTGGAAAGGAATTCTTATGTGTGTGAGTAACAAGTGTATATGAAGAAACTTTTGCGTGAACTATAAGTTTGTGTTGGAGAAAAACGAAAAAGATCTTTGAACGTAAATAGGGTTTGTATATAGACCGTGTGACGTAAAGAGAAGAGTTCTAATGCGTGTACAGAAACAGTTTGTCATGTATAAAAATATAGATGTACAAAGAAAGGTTTTCCTCATAAAGGACCACAGGTGTATAGTTTTAGTGAATGTATATAAAGATAAAACAAAAAAAAAATAAAGAGAAAGAAAGACCACGAAGGTCGACATGTTACAGTTAAGAAGTATAAATCATTCGTAAAGAGCAAACGCGTCTTCTGGAAACAAGGGACTGATGCTAAGAGTTTATTTTCCGGAATGAACCGAGATAAGGATGGATGAATTCATTGAACTGATGAAAGAACATAACTTGGAAACGTTGGGTCTGTCTGTGTAAATTCCCAACCGTAGTATCACAATGCCGTAAACCGGATGCTTGAGTGCCCACCTGGCTGTAGCCATGACTAATTTTGCACGTTGTTTCCAAATCATCATTGTCACGCGTGCCTTATGGAATAATGTGGAAGTTCGGCCCGAGACCGACACCTTGACACCCAAATTTGTTTCGCCCCAGATATCAAGATTGGGTTCCCACGATAAAAGACCCTATTGAAACACAACCTTAGACCTTTTTGAACCTTGGCCTGTAAAAAAGGGAATCCTCATTCTTTCCCCCCGAAGCAAAGGACAACGGAATCTCCTCGAGGGGGAGCAAATAGAATGCTAAGCCCGATTTCCCGAAGAAAGGGATGGGGAGGGAAAAGTGAAAAGAAAGAAAAGGAAGAAATGGAAAGAAAGAAAAAAAGAGAAAAAAATGAAAATAAAGAAAGGAACAGAAGAAAGGAAAGAAGGATTCCCAATCAAAGATTGAAAAGAAGTAAAAAGGGAAAAAGAAGCAATTTTCGATCAATGAAAAAAGAGGACAGAAATTCTTCAAAGCCAGATTGCCACTCAGAATCATTCTTGACTGGCAATATCCCACTCCACATGAACAAAGAGGAAAAGACCGAAACACCCAACTTCCTTTCCAAAAACACTATCCTCGAGAAAATCCTATTGGTCCGTGATCGTACGTTTGATCTTTGATTCGATAGGAAATCGTGTGCAAAATAGAATCATGGTGCAGTTATGGTTTGGGAATAGGATAAAACACTTGCCTTGTGAGTTTCATACACTATGAGTGATTTATTTTTAGCTTAGCCCGATGTTTCCCCTGCATGTTCATTTAAAAGCTAAAAGTTGACATCCTGCCCTTCATTCTCGGTTACAAGGAAGATTACCCTTGGCACAAGTATATTGTTTCTCTAAGATGTGGTGCTCTCGCGAATGATTTATTTTTCTTTGCAAAAAGCGTGTTTTCCTTTTAGGTGGAAAAACCCGGTAGACCGTTCGGTCCTGCCAATCTTTTTCGGAGCCCCATGAATTGCGTTTTCGTTCATGCGTCCTCCACCTTCGAGTTTGGAGTCATGCGTAGTGATTGCTTAGTGCAATTCTCCATTCTCACCCTTTTTTGGAGCCACATGATTGTTATTGCTTAGGGTTGTTCATGTGTCCTCCATTTTCGAGTTTGGAGCTGAGTTTCATGATTGCCTAAGTGAGGACCCTCAAGGCAATCCTCCATTCTCACCCTTTTCCGGAGCCACATGAATGTTATTGCTTAGGGCTGTTCATGTGTCCTCCATTTTCGAGTTTGGAGTTGTGTTCCATGATTGTCTAAGAGAGGACCCTCAAGGCAATCCTCCATTCTCATCCTTTTCCGGAGCCACATGAATGAATTGCGTTGTCATTCATGTGTCCTCCATTTTCGAGTTTGGAGCTGTGTTCCATGATTGCCTAAGAGAGGACCCTCAAGGAAATCCTCCATTCTCACCCTTTTTCGGAGCCCCATGAATGAATTGCGTTGTCATTCATGTGTCCTCCACTTTCGAGTTTGGAGTTGTGTTCCATGATTGCCTAAGAGAGGACCCTCAAGGCAATCCTCCATTCTCACCCTTTTTCGGAGCCCCATGAATGAATTGCGTTGTCATTCATGTGTCCTCCATTTTTGAGTTTGGAGCTGTGTTCCATGATTGCCTAAGAGAGGACCCTCAAGGCAATACTCCATTCTCACCCTTTTTCGGAGCCCCATGAATGAATTGTGTTGTCATTCATGTGTCCTCCATTTTCGAGTTTGGAGTTGTGTTCCATGATTGCCTAAGAGAGGACCCTCAAGACAATCCTCCATTCTCATCCTTTTTCGGAGCCACATGAATGTTATTGCTTAGGGTTGTTCATGTGTCCTCCACTTTCGAGTTTGGAGCTGTGTTCCATGATTGCCTAAGAGAGGACCCTCAAGGCAATCCTCCATTCTCACCCTTTTTCGGAGCCCCATGAATGAATTGCGTTGTCATTCATGCGTCCTCCATTTTCGAGTTTGGAGTTGTGTTCCATGATTTCCTAAGAGAGGACCCTCAAGGCAATCCTCCATTCTCATCCTTTTTCGGAGCCACATGAATGTTATTGCTTAGGGTTGTTCATGTGTCCTCCACTTTCGAGTTTGGAGCTGTGTTCCATGATTGCCTAAGAGAGGACCCTCAAGGCAATCCTCCATTCTCACCCTTTTTCGGAGCCCCATGAATGAATTGCGTTGTCATTCATGTGTCCTCCATTTTCGAGTTTGGAGTTGTGTTCCATGATTGCCTAAGAGAGGACCCTCAAGGCAATCCTCCATTCTCATCCTTTTTCGGAGCCACATGAATGTTATTGCTTAGGGTTGTTCATGTGTCCTCCACTTTCGAGTTTGGAGCTGTGTTTCATGATTGCCTAAGAGAGGACCCTCAAGGTAATCCTCCATTCTCATCCTTTTCCGGAGCCACATGAATGTTATTGCTTAGGGTTGTTCATGTGTCCTCCACTTTCGAGTTTGGAGCTGAGTTTCATGATTGCCTAAGTGCGGACCCTCAAGGCAATCCTCCATACTCCACCTTTGTTCGGAGCACCATGAATGTCATTGCCTAGCGCTGTTCATGTGTTCTCCATTATCAAGTGCGAAGCTTCTGGTGACTGGGAAGCACGTTATTCTGTTGTTTTCCATATCGGTTCCTTCGCCAAGGATGTATATATGTGTATATGTGTATTATATTCGTTGTTCTGGTTGTTGTTTGTATTTTGTTTTGTGCAGAAGAAAAAAGAAGAAGTAGAGATGAGAGTCGTCATCACGGAAAGGGCAAGACGGACGAAATAAGTGTCCTATCTTTGCTTTCCTCTTATCTTCGATGAGAGGTAAGTAAAGAGGGGCAACTGTCATACCCTAATTTCGTCCGGGGATTATTACTTGATGACATGCAACCTTTGGTTAGCCGCTTTGAGATACTTGGCGTCCTTTGTTGCACCATAAATGAAGTCCTGAGACGTCTCAGAAATCTAAAGGAAGCAGGCTTGCACGATCCGTGAAATTTCGTAATGTGGCGGAAGTCGAAAAGAGGTGTTTTTGCGCAATCCGTAAGTTTCCGTAACTTCTTCGAAAGCTAAAAAAGAGTAAATACATAATCCGTAAGGATTCGTAACCTTGCGGAAGAAAAATAAGTATCGTTACGAAATTCGTAAAGTTTCGTAACATTACGGAAAAAGAATCACAAAAAAAAAAGGAAGGGGGTGTATTTAGTAAAAGTGGGGGTGCAAATAGCAATCAGGCCCACTTGGGCCCTCCAGAAGATTCCTCCAGAAGGCTGTTGCTTCTGGAGGAAGCAACCTTGCTTGCCTGAGCGAGCTGGGCGGCAAGCTTCTCCCCTATTTTGCTATAAATAGGGGGAGAAGTGAAGAAGAAAAGGGTTCAGCCCCTTAGGCACTTCTCTCTCTCTCGAATTTGCTGAGGAAAATTATTTCTGTGAAGAAAATCCAAGCCGAGGCGCTTCCGTAACGTTTCCGTGAGTAATTATGTGAAGATTCTTGATCGTTCTTCAAGATTCATCGTTCGTTCTTCGTTTTCTTTAGTCTTCAACGGGTAAGTACCTCAAACCAAGCTTTTCAATTCATTCTATGTACCCGTGGTGGTCCACATTTTGTTTCATGTATTTTTATTCTCGTTTCCATTCGCTTTTTATACCCCCTTTTGACGTGCTTAAGCCATTTATTTAAGTCATTTCTCACTTAATCTAAAAATAAAATAAATTTTCACCGATCGTTTGAATTGTATCATCCGTTAATTTTGGTTAAGATGAATTCCGACCGTTCGGTCGTGCCGTAACCACGTTGGAAATCAAAAAAGAGGTAAAATAATAATATAATAATTAAAAAAATACCTTTTAGTAAAGTAAAAGCGGAAAATCAATCGGACGTTTTCTCTTTGGGATTTCTCATTCTTAATTGAATTGACTAATAACTAAAGTGAAACTAAGGCTAAAATCAACTCGCCTAGTCAAGCTCGTCCGCAAAAATAGGTTTTTGAAAGTTTATCATTTCAGTTTCTTACTAAGTAAAATGGATCATTTTTAAGGCCCAACGCCTTAAAATGATCACCCTTCAAGTAAAAAGAATCACTTGATTCACGCATAAGAAAGAACTACGTAGGTCTGATTTCCTCTCCAAAGGAGGGTACGTAGGAGCAAAAGCCCCGCTTTTTTCGACCTCAAAAAAAATAAAAATAAATAAAGTTAAGATAACACAATTCCACAAATTCTAAAAAATAGGTTGTTGTCCTTTGAGACAAACGTAAGAGATGCTAATACCTTCCTCAAACGTAAATACAACTCTCGAACTTAGAATTTTCATTTTGACCGGTTTCCTTCGGTTTTTCCGACGTTTTCCACAAATAAACGTTGGTGACGACTCTGCGCATCTTTCCTCCTTTGGAAAGTGCACCCGTGAGCCTCGCCCTTGCTCGCCCGCGAAGGGCACGTTGCGACACAAAGTATGCTAATTCTTCATTGAGGGAACTAATCATCTGAGGAACATTTCCTAGAAAACAACATAACCAGAGCAAATACTTACTTCTAGCAACATGCTATATATACAACACCATCTGGCCAAGACAGTTTTCTTTTCTATATATAGCCACCTTGTGCTGCTAGTATGAGCATGTGACTCAGCTACCATTCAATGATGGCATTATTTTTTTAATAGTGCAAATATGGATTAGCCTTAACATACAATGCTAAAAGGCTATGGCCGATCAGCAATCCATGTTAATATACACAACTAAACCTATTAATACTATATATCAGTAGTTCATTGGGTATATGAAGATGAAGCAACATATTGGGTTGGAAACCAAAATCCTATAAGGTAATATAATGTACAGTTTTCACAATAGTAGGAAACTTTTCCAAAGAGGATAAGCATATAAACAAGGAAATTTCCAAAGAGTGGAGGATCATTGAATAACAATATCCCTAACTAATAAGAGTTGAATATTAATATACTTAATGTTGTCCATTCTTGCATGTTTTCATTACTCATTCATCATACATGAATCTTTTAGATTCTAATGGTTCTGGAATAAATAACCACTAGCAACCTAAAACTAGAATTGAGAAATGATCACACTCTAAAATTTGAGTCAGTCACGTATTTCCAATTTAGTCAAAAGTTTGAAAATCACACACATAGCACTCTCAGTTTTTTATCTTATATTCATAACAAGGAAAGCTGAAAGCTTCCTATAGACAGCTATGTTATTAATTAACTGTTTGGTCTTCAATAGAGGAATCAAAACTCAACAATTTGCTAGAAGGTACAGGATAATCAGCCAGCACTTGAACTTTTGGCCCTGCTTCAAGAATTGCAGGGGCATGAATAAAAATTCCACAAAATGATTCAGGACCTCCTTCCTTGGAGACAAGCTCTGGCACTAAAAGCTCTGCCTCAAAGCTTTGAATCTAAATAAGTATGTATTTTAGTTAAATGTTATCCAAAGTGCACAAAAAAATTTGTTCCTCAAACCAAGTATATTATTCTTTTCACTAATTTTATGTAGCTTTGTGCATCACATACTATATTTACATTCATATAAATCCATGAATCTTATTAATTATAATGATACAAATGGTAAATGTTTTAAAACAAGAGAAATTTGTTTTGGCAAAATAAACTTGTAATTAATGTTATCAATGGCAGATGGCGGAAGGCCAAAATTCTGCCATATAAACACACCATTGCACCTTATGGCACCGCCATGGCGAGCCTCCATTCACAAATTGCCTATGGAGGTTGGGTTGTTGTGGTTGTCAACAGTTTGTTTCATAGAATATACTATAGCTTAAAATACATAGCACATGCATTTACCTGGCTGCCAAAGAAATTTATATGCACTGTACAATCAAGTCCACCAACCAAATATTGTCCACCAGTCTTCTGCCCTGAAATGATGTTAGTCATTTTAATTTTTTAAACTATTAGGATTGGAATTAAGTATTATGAACCATAGCATTTCATGGCCATACTCCAAAATATTAGGACTAGAATTAAGTATTATGAACCACATCAGTTCATGGCCTTCTAATACCCTATGAAATTTCACAACATACCTTTGACCTCACCATAGAAAGATTCTATCAAATTCATCATCCATAGCTTAGCCAACAAAGCCAACACAGATTATCAACAATCACGGGTAAATATTTGGAGGTATGCATTATAATAAGACATTGACTTGTAGAAATGATTCATGTAACATTAATTCAAATTAAAACCACTAAGGGTCTATCCCTTAGCTGGCGAGGAATGCTGAGAGTGAAGAATATAAGGGGTGACTCAAATAGATTTTGCTAGTAAATTTCTCACTTCAAATCCCTTCCTCTGATAAAATATTTTTATCCTACCCATAACTAGCTAAAGCTTTTATCCACACAGTTCAAACCGCCTTTTGACAAACCAATATAGCATTTGATTTTTCCCCCCCTAAGTCTCCCTTTTTAATCTATATAAGCACCAAAACTCACACTCACTTGTAGTCATAGTAGCAAGTTCAACTACTGATATCATATCACAAAACAGTGAAGGATTATTAGGGAAGTTTGATTAGTTTGAAACTGCACCAATTTATTGAAGAAAAAAGAACAAGCTTGCAAAGACCCAGTGACATAAAAACATTTATTGAAAAAAAAAAACAATCTTGCAAAAGCTCACAAAAATGAGAAAAGAAGCAAACATGTACCTTGCGTTGATGTTAGACTCCAACGGAGGATGCTCAACCTCACGACAGTGACAAACCCCAACGGTGGTCATGAACCCCAGCGGTGACGATGGTGAGGAGGAGACGACAGTGACAGGTCGCAAACGACGGTTACAGGTCTTGCGGGTGAGGGAGAAGAGAAAGGCTTTGTTTGCGAGACTGAGCGTGTGGGGGAAAAAGGTTTTGGGTTTTAATTTATGTATAACACAACATTGGTTTTTTAAATAAAACTGATATTAACATCAACTGGTTAACATCGATTTTGAAAAAATCAATGTTAACCAGTTGACGTTAACATTGATTTTCTAATAACCGATGTTAATGATCTCATGTTAATATCGGTTTTTTCCAAAGCGATGTTACTTAACTTAAATTATTTACGAAAATGTCACCGTGCTTTTGTTAATATCGATTTTTTCAATAACCGATGTTAATCATGCAATGTTAAATCTATAAATTCTAGTAGTGTATATTTTTTTGAATTACTATTTGAATCCCCTGATAAATTTTATTTATCCGCAAACTTATGTGAGTGAATATAAATCTTAAAAAAAGATGATTTTATTTGTAAACTAAACTTATTTGACCTATCTAAAATACGAATTTCACGAATTAGACCTTAAATATACTGAACCAGTCCATACAGCCACCCTTCCTAGTAATTAGACATTGCCACTAGTGTGGCTGCTTAGGTGAGAAAAACGAGCACTTTGAATTTGTGGGCAGATCACTTTGCAAAATAATTTGGCTTTGAAAATGTGTTACACCTATGACAACGGGACACGAAGTATGATAGTAATGAGTAACATTATTGTGCGCTATATAATATTATTTTTAAATTTTAAATCTTCTTTTTCTGTGTTTTTTTAATTTAAGTAATTAAAAATGTTTATACAAATAAAATATAATAAATTTTTTTAATTAAATATCTTTACTTTTAATTATATAAAATTAACTTTGAAGTCTGATATTAGTAAAATCATGTTTTAAAAAATGTTTATACAAATAAAATTTAAAAATATTAGATAAATCTCCTGTTAGAGTTATGGTGGAACTTGTACTTGGAAATCCATTTGTTTGATTTCAATTGAACTCCTTTTCTATTCAACTAAATAGATTGTTTTGTTGTTTTGATTTTCTTGGGAATTGATCACTCTTTACATGTTAAAATTAATTGATTGATAGGCAACCAAATTTGGGATTAATGTATGACCAACCATTGAATAAATTCCCAATTAGATTAATTGATCGAATTAATCATCCTAATCACGCTTATGCTTTCTTTTAGTTCGGTTTTCCACATGAACAAATGGGAAACTAATTAATTTGAGAAAACTATTTGCAGTTCGTGATCAATAATTTGAAATAGATTTCGAAGAGCAAAAATTGGTATTGCATAATAGATTAGGTACCAGTTGGAATTAAATCAAAAAGGGAATTAAGAGTACTGGTATACGGAGAACCATAATCCTAAGCATTCATAAACTTAGTTTTCTTCCAGGCATTTCTTACTCTCTTTGACACTTGAGTATTTTCTTTTAATTTTGCAATATTGAGAGACAACCCTTTCAACATAAACTCCCTAGACAACATAAGAATTTCTGGAAATTAGTAGTCACCACTAATCTTTTTGGTGTGATATTTGTACTCAAGTCTATTTTTATTAGTGCAACAGGTACACTTGTCCTTAAACGTATTTTAAATGCATCATTTAACACAAATTTAAATATGTTTTTGGTCAATATATTATACCTACCTATTTTATAGTTTTAGTTCCTATAAAAAATTCTTGTGAAACTATATTCCTTTTATCTTTTATCCGCATGCTTAATTTTTTTTTAACATCTTATCTCTTACAAAACGTCACTATTTTTTAAAAATTTTGTACCGAAAGTCATTAAAAAAATACTTATAATAATATACCACATATCAATTATTGTTACTTTATTCATTAATTATATTCATCATTATTTTATGAGTAAAGAATGTATATACTACCAGCATAAAGTTTTTTACACCATTAACTAATAAAAGATTATCATGTATGCATGGTAAATTTGTGATTTTTAATTATTTTAAAAATTATACTTTAATAAAATTTTGATTGACCGGTATTGTAATTTTTTTTATACTGGGAATACATAAAAATTAAAAAAAATGTTTTATTATCATGCATATTCGTATTAAATCTAACAATTATATTGAGCTCTCAACTGAGATCACAAATCACATATTATCGACTGATTATTATTTTTTTCAATGATAGTAATTAGGATGTTTGTCTTTTTTATGGAATCCCAAGATATTTTTATAAAGTTTGATCTTTTAGATTGATTATGAAACTAATTTTTTATTTAAAACTTAATTACACTTAAAATTTTATTGCTTATCTCCAAGAATATATTCTATGAGTATTTTACGGGAATTAAACTAAATCATCTCACATAAATTCAGTGTTGCCAACTGAGTTAAATTTATTAGGTGACTATAGTTATTTCTATTAGACATAAATTTAACATTTTAATAAAAAAATTATATTATTTAAAATTTTCAAATATCAGCTTACTAAAACAATTGAATTCTAAATTAAAAGTTATATAAATTAGAATATACAAAAATAATAATACCTTTATGATGCTTTGAGTTCTCTAATTAATTGAAATACTTTCTGAAAAGTGCATTATTTTAATTATATATATATATATATATATATATATATATATATATATATATATTGTTGGGAATTTTCAATAAACCATATACAATACTAAATGAGCACCAAAACACATTACGTCACATTATCAAGAGGTTTTAAGGAATACCTGGATCCATAGAGCTTGAATAACACACAGTGAAATCTGACAGTGGTCACGAACAATTGATTTAATGACCTTCCTCAACCAAATCATCTTCTTTCTTATGGGACCTTCGTTTTCTTTTTAGATGGGGGAGGAGAAACTGTTTGTTGATTTGGTATATTGGGGACCATAACCATGCCTTATGTTTTAAATCTATTAGGGTTTTTATTATTTCCTAATGGGCCAAACTGATTTCTGCTCATTAAACCCATATCAATATCGGTTGACAGTCTAATGAGCTCACTTCAATAGATCACTTTATATTGAACACATTTAAATGTAAATAACTAATATAAATATTATAATATAATATGTAGTCCATATTAATTAATTAGGAATTATAAAATTCCATATATATATATATATATATATATATATCGAATGATGTGTATCACGAAAAAAAAAAGAGGCATATTGAAGAAAATGGGGTTGTGCAATGTCCCATCACCAAGCTATATTGAGCTATTAAGGTCACCATGAGGTTGTGTCTGCTTGTCTTTCACCAAAAATATGAATAACGTAACGATGAGCTGGACTCTGTATTTTAGTCTAAGCCATTGAATCTAACTGGCACATGCTAGAATATGGCTGTCATCTCAATCTAGCTTCATGCATTTCTGTACCCGGTGAACGTTAGGAAGGTATCAATACACATCACCCACAAATGTCACAGCCCTAGGTTCTGGAAATTTTGATGCTATACATAATAAGAAATCTTGATACTTGTCGTCATATTCAATTATTTCTTTATGTTTGACTCTTTTTTTTCACTAAAGACAAATGACAAGGGATCCACAGACATGCATGCCATAATTCGCAAAAGTTAATTTCAAATACAAAATTAATGTATAAAGGTATTATAAAGAAATGATGCGTAATGAGACCTATTGATAGAAAATCACGTATATCTAACGATTCCTCCGTTCTAGAGTACCTAGATACCAAATAATGATTTGGTGATAATGATTGAAGAAGAAAAATACAGAAGCACAATTATGGAGACCATATATGGCAGCTATTTCAAAACGTTTTCTCAGTAAAAGTGACTAAAATTCAATGCTTTTGTTTTTCTTTTCCACTCAATTATTCTCTTTCAGTCACATTAAAACAAGGATCATAGAAAAATATATAGAGTATGATATAATATGGATCATCTCTGTACAAAATACAGATCACCAAGAAGAACAGAAGCAAGCTGGATCAAATACATTAAACAATATATTATTATTGTCGTTTTTTCTTTTTCCAAACAATAAATTATACAAATTAAAAGGGTCCCGTTGCTCCCTAATCTCCACAAAGCTTAAGAATTATTGCCTGCATCATTATGTTATATATTTTTATGCTAAAAACACGTGCAACAAACCTTCTGTGCAGCATGCCAATTTATAAAAGAATAAAGTTAAAGCTATCTACTTCAAGGGAAAAAAATTCAATTTAACTCTGTTTTACTAAATTATTTTAAAAAATACAAATTATTGCGGAAAAGAGTTTTTTCTAAGCCAACAGAAAAAATAAATATTTAATAAAAGGAGAGAATAAAACTAATATTATTAATAGGTGCGGTGTCCAAATCCTATATTAATTATTTGGTTCGATTACAAAAACTTATATTTGGGTTTTGAAATTTAGACTAAAAATAATACTAATAACTATTGCAGTCAACCTAAAAGTTTTCTATGTATTCAAAATGCTCTATATAATTTGATGCATTTCAATTTGTCAATGACTGTCATGAAATGCAATATCATTATTAACTCGAGAAATACTGTTAAGATCAATATTTGAAATAGTGAGTTTTGTTTGAGATTGAAATTGGATAAACTAAATTTGAATACCCTAAACTTTGAAGATATTGAACTCAGCAATTTGCCTGGTTCCTTATTTGAGTATTTCCTATACTTCTGAGGGTCCTTTTGGAATTCAAAGTTCCTTCTTCCTCTATTATTCTTTCTTCTGAACATCGTTCTTTGAATTGTCTCAAGATGAGTGCAAGCTCATCATCTTCTCTAGAAGTTAAGTCATCATTGTCTTCTCCATCATCATAATCTTTTTTTTTATTAGCTAAAGAAAATATTATATTACAAGGGATACCCCAACCCTTTTGCAAAATACATCGACCTGCCAGCCTCAAAACAATACAAGGAGAAACAGTCATTCCAACCTTTCAAACATCCAATCTGCCCTACTATGCATCCTGCCGCAAGGTACAATAACCTAGCTATACCCTTTAATTAAGCACATGAAAGGGTTCACTGACCATTTTAAAAAATAAGGAAAATGAGAAGCCCTTCAACTTATTGATCAACCATGTCCATGATCTAAATTTTATTAAGTCCATAACATACTCAAAGTCAAGTTCCTCAATTTTACAAATAATGCAATTTTTATTTGACCAAAGAGACCAAATAGAAGCAAACCAAAAGCTCACTTAGATTGAAATTTCTTTTGCACGTTAATTAGCTCCAATTGGACGCTCAAATGGTCTCACTATATTGCATACTGATTTTCACAAATATTACACTTGATTGTTTCCAACCCATTGGACGCTGACACTTAAGGATAGCATAAACATAAAGCATAAAGCTTAGGAATTCAATTCCAAATTTTGATTTGGACGGTGTGTTACTTGTAATGCTTAATGAAATCCATTATTCCATTCATGATTTTAATATAATTATCATCATCAAAATCATAGATTTTTTAGGAGCTAGATATCATTCAATGTCTTTGGTTCTAACATAAAAAGTTGGTTTGAGATGTTTTCTAGTAATTCTAAGATACTACACATTATATACAATGTAAAACTGTCATAGAAGGATTTGAAAATTTGAAACAAATAATATAATAAATTTAGTAAGTAAAATCAACAAAACATAATACACAAATCAACCACTCACTAATGAGAATTCTCGTGACATCAAAACATGTCACCGCCTCACTCTCATGTCCCTGTCATCACTTTGTGTTCGTCCTTTCCTTTGTACACGATGTTATCACTTAGTGTTTGTTTGAGGGAATTATGGTTTGAAAGAGTTCAAACATTGGAGATTCTCTTGTTTTAGTGCTTATAGTTTTGATTTTGATTCTCTTGTGATTTTGATTCAAGGATTCAGTGAATCATGAGTTGTTGATTTTGTGCTTTGGATCATGTTTTAGTGGGTTGTTGATTTGTGCATTGACTGTTGTTGATTTTGCTTATTACATTTCTTCTTTTTTTTTATATATATTTTCAGATCTTTTTTTTGGCAGTGTTACACTTCTAGAAAATTTGTAGTTCCTTAAAATTGTTAAAAAAATATCTTAAACTAACAACATGCATGTGACTGTTACACAAAACTAGTAAGTAGCCCATATGAAAAATTGTGTGATTATCATATCATCATTTAATAATGATATTAAATGAAAGAAATTAAAACAATAACGAACATAATTAAATGACCAATGAATGATTAAAAATAATTTTTGTAAAAGATGAGGGACTAACATTGATAAAAAATTATTGAAGGGCTAAAAATAAATGTTGAGAAAAAATGATTGAGTAAAAACATAGTTTAAAAAAATTATATTTTAATGTCACATTAAACTAGTAGATGACATGAACATGATTGTCGACTTGGTCATTAAGACATCATAACAATATAGGCAAATTTAACATTTAATACTCCTGAAACCTAGATATTCTGTTAACCAAGTTGGAGTAACTTGTATTAAAAAAAAAGTTTGAGTAGCTTTTTTTTTTTTGTATTGATATGATTATAATGATATTTTAATTTATAAATGAAAAAATACCCCTGGAACCTAATACGAAGCATCGATAATTTATCGGTTTAATTAGTCACCCCTAGTACGTTTACTATTCTAATTCTTTTTCAACTAACAGATATTGGATTTATAAAGAAAGCTTAAACTATGTTGTCAAAAGTGGTAGGATAGTTCCTGTTAGATAATGATTTTTAGGCCAAGTGACATATACTCTTAAACAAAGTTTGACGGGCACACGTTGATAAATTCTCTGATCGAGATCCCTAGTCAGCAAAAGATTCAAGTGGCACTTAGCTATAGCCTATACTTCTTCAAGTTCAAAAGAAACAAAGTAACGACAAAAATTAGTGTGGGTCAAATAGTCAAACAAAGCTACCATTGTTGAAAGGAGCATGAACTAAAAAAAAACACCTTAACAATTTAGAATCGGAGAACGACGCTGCAGCCATCAGTGTTGCATTTTCTACCAGTTTTTTTTTTTTTTTTCTAAATGATTAGATTCATGCCCCATGGACCATTAATGATAAGTACTCCAATTACTAAGTTTTTATTACCAAAAGAGAAAGAGAAACCACTAAGACCACGCTTAGTGGGTTTCAGCACCTTTTCAACGCCCGCATATACCAACGACAACACGAATGCGGTGTAGATATTCTTTCAGTGGTAGTACTTTTTGTCTTAGTGTCCTTAGCATTCTAATAAGAAATGAAAAACAATTAAAAAAGCAACAAATTTTTATCAAAATATTTGCTAACTGAACTTTCCATTTATAATCCGAAAGCATTTTCACTTTCTCTTACGATGGCGCTTTGTTTTGTCTAACTCTTTGAGTCCAACTTGGACATAAAACATGGATAATACCCACGCATACATGACAACCATTCATTGTATAGCAATGATATATGATATATAGAAATAAAATAAAATTCACAAACTCCTATTCACAACCGTTCATTTTTGTTGTTTTTTTTTTTTTTGTTCTCTCCCACTTTCCTAACAGTCGATACAATATTCACGATTGCTTCTAAAGTCAGTTAATGTAATTTGAGGATCATGCCTTAAGAGGTCAAGAAATTAGTCATAAAATTTAGTTTCAATCATGACGCTGACCCTATTTATGATAACATAGGGTTACCTTAATCGACGCTGTTGCTAGATTGCAAATACAATGTGGATGTATGGTTTAACATCGCGCTTTTATATATTGATTTTAAGCTAAAGTTATTTTATCGGCCTTAAGTATGCTAAATACAACATTCACCTAGTTTTTATGCTTGGTGGTATGTAGCATCAACTTGACCGATCCCTATAACTAATTTAAAGGTTTAAATATTTTTTAGTTCTTATAATTATACTTACATTTTAATTTGGTACCTATTGTTTAAAATATGTCAATTTGATTCTTATAGTTATGTTTTTCTGTCCAATTTGCTCCTCGCTGCCAATCACCTTAATTAGCGTCGTGTGTTCAACCCCATATTACTGCTCATTGACTTTCCATCCTTTGCCCTTGATGACATATTAATTATTCCACTATTCGTTGACCTAACCTTCTACAATTGCAATCCACCTCCCAGAGCAATTTTCATCGCGAAGATAAGAACCACAACTGCGCCAATGCTGCTCACGGGTTGCAGGTGAATATCCACACCTTCTAGGGTTTATTCTCTAAACGTCTTTCGAAACTTCACAAATGCACGCCCCTTTGAAACTCAAGTGCCATGCATGGAAAGCAACATCTACAAAACTCCACAGTGAAAACCCATGCCATTGATCAATCGAACCGCGTTAACGGTGATTTCATGACGAAAATCAAATTGAAAAAAATAATAATTACAAGAACCAAATTGACATGTTTTAAACTCTAAGTACCAAGTTGGAAAATAAGTACAACTATCGGAGTCACATTATTTAAACCTTTATTTAATGTTAGCGTTATCTAAATTTATGGCAATTTAAACATTTACTTCCTCCATTTCATTTCTTTTTAATTGTCAGAATTTTGAAAGAAAAAAATATTAGTCATTTAAAATCACATTAATTTTTTTTTTGTCAATTATATTCTTATTTTTTTTCCATAATATTTAATTAATTTACACATATGCATTTATTGTGGGGTAGAAATGAAAAAAGATAAAATAATAAACTCTACAACTATTTTATTAGAATAAGAAATTTTATTAAATTTCTTAATATTTATATAGGAACTTTAAAAGACATGTAAAAAGAAATGGATGAAATAGTTGACAATAATAAAAAAGTGTATTGTTATGGATGACATGTAGTGTGATGAATATTCAATTAATGAACATTTAATGAGTCAATTTAGAAAATTGAATAATAAACATCATAAGAAATCAAAAAAGTGAATTAAGATTCAATAAAATTTAATAAATATTACAAATACTTTTAGAAATTAGGAATAATATAAATACTTCAACTAAATTACACAAATCTCCTTTAAGGTTAGATAAAATTACATAAGTCACGCCTTCATTTTTGCTTATTACTTTTATCCTCTTCTGTCAAAATTATTAAGTGGTAAAAATTAATAAAATTAAAAAAAAATTAAAAAGCTATGTTATTTCCCATCATGCCCTTCTCAATTAACATCCTTACTTTTTCTTTACCTTTGAAGGACAAGGTGTGGAAAATGCTATTGAGTGTTGTTGTAGTGTGGAAGAGCAAGGGGATGAGGAAGGACGACACAGATAGACCGTTGTAGTCGCAAAGTCCATGCAGGTCGCTAGTGTTGGGAGCGATGCAGTCGGATATGTCAGGTGTTCGCGAAGAAGGCAAAGGAGCATGGCGTGGGAGGGAAGGCAAAGGAGCGCAGCGTGGGAGGGAAGGAGAGGGGTGATGGGAAGGGGATGCCTGTGTTTGTCATGTTGTCATTGAACAACATAATGACGGGGAACACGATGAATTAGAGGAGGTTCATAGTGAAGGGGATCCACCTGCATCAGAAGCGAAGGGGGTTTGAATCCAAATTCATCATGTTCTTTCACTAGTTTTCATTTTTGCTTTTGAACAATAATAGGGATTCTAGAAAAAAAATGAAAATTTATCTAATACCCCATCCAACTATATTCTACCTTTCTTATTCCCGCTTATTCCCGTGTTTGTTATTCTCTATAGAAAGTTTGTTTTGTTTATTTTCTGGATTTATGTTTTGAATTATTTCTAATTACCGGGTTCTATTTTAAATTAACGTACGCATTTTACTTTTTAATGTTAGGTTGTGTTTGCTGAACTACAGAGGGATTCACTCAATGATTTTCTCTACCTAAATCAAAATGATGTTGAAATAATGAACTTTGATTGGTTTCAGAGCGTATTCATAAAGGATTTGAACTATAAGAATTGAGCTGTTATTTACTGTTCAATTTCAAATCAAGTTGCATTAGGTTACTTGGTTTTCAAAGGGAGAAACTTGAGAATTGGAATCTAGGTCCTGGACTTAAGAAATGAAGCAACCAGATTGTTTGGCCTTGGTTCAAGCGTGAAAAGAATTGGTACCATGATCTTAAAAAAAAATTGAAGGAGAATGTATTTTAGGAAATGAAATTCGTTAAAAGTCCTGTGAGATGCACATGATTCCTTTCTGTCAAAATATTAAACGGCATTAACTAGTGAGGGGAGGTTAGTATAACATTTAACGAACATTTAAAGGGTTTTGTAGGTGTTAGAAATGAAGGGGATAACATATGTAATTTCATCAAACCTCAAGGAAGGTTTATGTAATTTACTCAAATACTTATGAAATTTACTTGAAACTTTATATATAGGGTTTATGAAAAAGGAAACCATCATCGTCTAACAATGGCATGTTAAGGGAGAATTTTTTATCCAGTGAGAATCCTGTTGTGCTTTAGACATATATATAAAAGGAAAATGTATTGAAAGAAACAGTAAGTATTGAGTTATTGTATCTAGATATAGCATAAAAGGAATCATCAAATAACTTTTAGAAGCATTAGTTGTAACAAATTGTAAATTTGTTATGGCGATTTTAATTTTTGAAAAGAAAAGATTTCATTGTAGCTAATGGGTAATTCAGTAAGGTGAAAATAATTTATTTTTTTTGGCTTTTGAAAGGAATTTTCAAAGCAAAAATGGATTGAATTAGAGAAAGTGTTATTGAGAGGATTGAATTAGAGAAAGTGTTATTGAGATGAAATCCATAAATATGATAAATAAAATATATATGGTACTAACATCACAAAATAATAATTAAACAACTTCTTTAATCAACATAATTCTTATTGATGATAACTATAAGCAAGGGAAGAGTAAAAGAGATAAATTAAAACAAATAATCATCAGCAAATATTCTTGTCTTTTCTGACCGAAAAGGACTATATGATTTGTTAAGAATGAATAGATTCTTCTTCTACCTAGAGACAACGAATAGATTCACCAAGCTTTGTTGTCGAAAACTACATAATGCGGCTATAAATTAATAAAAGTACTTAATCGGGATGACGTATGTAATTGGTGAGTGCAAAATCTAAATATGATAAGCATGGCCCTCTCTTGTTTTTAAAGTATATTGTCAACGGGCAAGCTAGTGCAGATGCATGCACATTCTACAGTGTCTGGTTGTTACAGTACCAGCATATATTCCAATATGTAAATTTAATATTATTGTTTGTATTTTTAAAAATAAATTATCGAATATGGCTACATATTATGACGAATAGGGCTACATATCGGTAATATTATTGCTAAAGATATTAAATGATTGAAAGTTACTACACCTAACGATTTAATGCTTCGTATTTTTTAATTGATTGTGAACTAAATTACATGTTGACGCCAGTTTTTAAAAATCAGTCATTAGTTACATAATGATTGGTATTTTTTAACACTTATAAAACTCATTACTCATTTTTCTTTGTGATAAATGAGAAATTGTTTTGTTCTTTGATTATTATTTTCACAATGTCGACATTTAATCTTTCAAATACTCTTTTCCATCATTTATAATAATTTATTAGAAAAAGCTTAGTGTTGGAGTACAAGTTTGAAGTAAAATATCACATTCGGTAAAAAATAAGAAAGGTGAGCATTATATAAGTAAAAAAAAAAACTCATAAACATGAGTTTTAAAATTTTAATTTAAAGTGTGGTATTAATTTGTTTATGTGTGTTGTACTTGAGGCCTATTGGTATCAAAGCCAATGGTTCATCCAAGTGACCGAAACGAATGAATTCAATGGAGTTGGTGATGGATCCTAGCCATGAGAGTCTCTTGTATAAAAGGTCTTTCTGGGGATGGAGGTTAGGCAGCATGTCCCATGGCCATGAAATAGTGGAGAGTGCATTAGATACTCGTGTATTGAAAATAACTTCTGCTTAGGGGAGACTCACACTTGAAGGGCACTTGAGGGGGATATTATTGGATTACTGGTATGAGGTGAAGTCTTACATTAGGTAGAAATGAGAAAGTTGAATAACATATAAGTGAAGAAAATACTCATAAACCTTAACTTTAATGTGTGATGTCAAGTTCACTTATGTATGGTTGCTCAGGACTCATAGGTATAAATCTCCTCAGTTTTACCCCTCATATGCACAACAACTAGTAATATACTTTTTAATATAATATATTAAATACACTATCTATTGTTATTTGTAAAAGACTTTTGTTTTATCCCCCTGAATTCATAAACTCAACCATATTAGTGCTTTTATGCTAATGTTGCTTTCTTCAATTTAAATGAAGATTATTGCATTATCATACATGTGGTCACTTTCACCAATTTGTATTCCAATATTGAAAATTAAATTCATGGTTATCAACACTTCTACTTTGTATCCTTGTGATTGATCAATAGTAAATTTTTCAATCACAATAATTAGGACCTTTGACTCTCTCATGAGATCTTGAGATATTTTCACAAAGCTTTTGTCCTTAGAGTCGACTACAGGATTAATCCTCAATCTGTGGCTTAGTTACACTTAAAAATTCTCACTCATCCTTTAAAATGTATTTTACATGACTTAATTAAACTCAAGTCATGCCCCCACAAATTAACTCAGAGTGCGTTGCCAATAGAGTTACATTCATTAAGTTCTGATGAATTAAAGGTGCTATGAGAAAAGCAAAAGCAACTTGTGTTTGGGTTAAGAACATCAAATTCTCAAGGTAAGGGATGGATGGGTGGAGCGAGGTCAAGGGGCACCAGAGAAACCAAGTGAAGGATGGGCAATCAGAGGCTAGGTGGCGATGGCCTATGGAAAGAGATATTTCGGGTAAGAGACACACGTGAGGTGAACAATTTGGTTTTGCACAGTTTAAAGATCTTTGAGACCCTCACATCTTTGCTTTGATCCTTGACAAAATCTTTATTAATTGCAGACCATAAATTGATGGTGAATCCCCCTAAATTCTCCAAAAATTTTGGGCCTCCTAAGTCTATAGATAAGGGCCAATAAGGATTGCTCCCTATAAGAGGCCATGAGATGGGAAGAGGTGGGTTAACAACAACCAGTCGGCGACTTTATTTGAAAGTATTGCGAGGAAAGTACTAGTAGTGAAGATTTATACTGATAAAGAGGGTGGGCATATAAGGAAGAATAAGCAGGCTTTTTTTATGTTTGAGCCTAAAGAAGGAATACGATCCATATTAGAAAGAACATATGTGGGTCATGTGAATAGGTGTGGAGATGCCTACATTACCCAACATAAACTTAACCTAGAAGGATTGTTCAGGGTTCATGATCTTAGGTCTAGACGACCACTCACACCTACTTTAGATTTTGATGATTAACAAAGAGTATAAATTGTTAATATATTAATGAGTTTTTGACAAGTGGACAAGACCAACTTTTTTAAAGGACTTAAACGTTAACTACATATTTTGTCCATACTCAAAGAGGAAATTGTTCTGTTAGTTATTAACCAGCATCCAACAAGCTATAAAATCAAGAGTGTCCACTCGTCACATTAACCACTATTATACACTGAGTAAGATCAACACTCGCATCTAGTTGGTATAAGTTTTGTACATACCTTCATCACAACCAACATAGTACAAAAAGGTTATGATAGTCAAAAAGGGAAGTACATGTGTTATCACTTATAAAAATTCATTTTGTCTCTCTTTTATTTGAATTGTTAATATTTGAATGTAAAGAAAGGACATAATAAAAGAGAATAGAAGGTCTACATAGAATATTCCACAAAGGTTGCTTTCATACAAGACAAGGAACACATGTCTTTGTACCTTTGTTCCTTTCCTCTTAAATCAGAGCATGCCATGTAGCCTCATCTCCCAATGTGAGACAACTGTCACTTCAAGGACTTAACACTAATCCCATAACAGATTTTCCATTAAAGTCTATAAAAGGAAAACTTTATCCAAAAAGCAAAAAGACGAAAATATAAAAAGAAAATGAGTATATCTTGGAAGCAATACTCAACAGAAAAATCACTAGACGATTCATTTATGCTTTTATTGTTTATCCTTTGTTAAGCAAAGTTAATTTGTACTTGAGATTTATTATTATCCACTCACTGAGTGTTATTGACTACTTGTATTCATTCAAACTACTATTTGTAAAAAATAAAAGTGACTTAGTGTTAAACAATACTTGAATTTTTGTAGAACGTAATTTTGTTTGAGTAAATCAGTGTAGAAGTCTTTGACATTTTTTTCATCCCAAGTGATTGCTTGAAATAAGTTTTAGAACTTCATTTTACATATTTATTGGACAATTAAACTTGGTTTTATCAAAATTTGTGTGTGTGTTGTGTGTGCGCGTGTGTAATGACAAATTTTTATTAATTGCTTTTTATCCAAGTATTTTATCAATATAAAATGACTTTTCTATTAACTTTTTATCAAAATAATTTTGATTAATTCAAATATTAAATTTAAAATTTTCATAAAGTAAATTAATTTTGAAAATTTTCACAACTAAAAGATTAATTCAGTTGCACTCACGCACACACACTTCCAGTAGTTGGATCCTCAATATCAATATAAAATGATATTCAATAACTTTTTTAAAAAAAAGTAAATTATATTATTTCAGCTCCTGAATTTAAAATTTTATAAAATAAATTAATTTTACAAAAAAATCACATAATTATAAAAACACGGATATAATTAAAAAAAAGTAACAATATATTTAAATAAAATTTGTAAATTTGTAAAATTTCACACAAATAAAAATAATTGATAACTCAGTTCTCAGTCTTACAAATATCCTTAGGATGTTACTTAATCAGAAGGGCAATGGATCAGCAATTAATAATCATACAAACTCCATGTTGCATTCTCTCTCTCTCTCAACCGATAAAAAAAAAAAAAAAACAATGATAGAATATGTTAGATTGAAAAAATTTCAACTTACTTTTTGTGGAATTTTTTTTATCAACGTAACAAAATTATGCACTTGCTTTCAAGTTCAGTGGAATTTGACAATATATGTAATAATTCCATTAAAGGTCCGAATTCCAGTTGTTAACTTGTTATAGATATCAATTTATAAAAGTGATTCTTAATGTAATTTATTTTTTTGAAGACCGAAAAAAAAACTCAGCGTCCTAATTTTTGGACATCCAAATTGTACATACACATCAATATTGACATATCTCAACTCTTTTTCTCTCTCACTTATTATCACATTATACTATTATTGATTATTAATTGTATTAATTACTTATCTCTCCTTTTCTATCTCTCTGGGTATCACTACACCCCTCAAGTGTTGAAGGATTTATTTCCAAAGGCTCGTAGGAAGGTTTTATATAAGAAAAAGTCTTTCATATATATGTTGAATTTTCTTGGTTTCATATGCCGTTAATAAATATAATTACACTAAAAGAGACCTTCGCACCATGCAATTTAGAAATGTTAATGCTTTTTTCGGTTGATGGTTTTCCGAATGGGACGACAAAAGTGATGGTTTTTACGATTGTTATTATTATTAATACTATTATTATATTGCAGCTGAAATCAAAGTTACTATTAAAGTTCGAAATCATAGCATAAAACATTTCCTTCACGTTTATCATATGCAAATGTTGTATATTTCTGCTTTTGAACAAAGTAAATAGGGCGGCTTTTAGTAACTATGCTAAAAGAACAAGATACTTCGGCGAACTTCACTAGCATGAGTGTTAAAACGTGGGTTTCTAGAAATAGCAGAAATTATCACATGTCTTTACATTTTTATGTGGTGGAACTTATAGTGTTTCTATTCGCCTTGCCATTTTTGTTTCTCAAAGATATGATTGTCAAAGTCCCCTCTTAATTTTAGAACCAAAATCATGTTGCGCAGTAACAAATTTTTGTACAGTAGTTACGTCATACGTGTGCATGTTGATCACAATATTGATTTTTATATTAATCTTATCATAACTAGAATATTGATGACCAGAAAGGGGGAAAATATCATATTTTGTTCTTTTAAGTATCAATCTCGAAAAATTCTAATAATATATATATATATATATATATATATATATATATATATATATATATACTTTTAAATGATTTTATTTTTTGTTATAATAAATGATTTTGTTTTATTCATCTAGAAAACCTCTTTCCTTTAAAACTTACTTTTAAAATATATTTTATATAACAATTTTTGCTGCCAGTTTATTCAATATCAGTTGTTTGAAAAATAGTAAATTTGATAACCCTAAGGCTTAATTAAGTGATCTTAACTTTACTAAATTTATAATATAATGGACTGAGATATCAACATTATTGTTGATGATGACTCTTACTTATCAGTTTAGGTTTAAATCATTCTCAATGTCTCCTTTACAGCGATGAAGGACCCAATTAGTCAAGTTTCATATACAAAAATTAATTTATGGTAGTATCATTAATTGGAAATATGAATTGAAGTTTTCTTTCATTGGAGTCTACACTATTTTAGATGTTAGAATTAAAGACTGAGGTTGAATAAACTAAAACATATATATAGTGAGTGTTACTCCTTGAAGCAATTTGAAAAGCACCTATAGGTGCTAACAACAAAGAAAGAAAGAAAGAAGACCGGGAAAAAAAAAAACTCAACATGCAATCGGTCAACCATTTAAAACAAAGAAAAATCAAAGAAATTTCAATTAAGAACCAAGTAACATATTCTTAGACATCTCTTTTAAGTTTTGTTTTCGTTTTTCTCCCCAATATTCACTCATTACCTGCCTTTATTAGTTATTATAAGAGAATTGGAAGTTTTGTTAGTTGCATACTCAGCCTTAGCCTCTATAGAGGTAGACGAATCAAAACTATTGACTTGGGTTTTCAGAAACCATACACAATTCTACTTAAACCCTCTTGCAATTGGTTGGGGTTTCTTCAAGCTTTGGTTTTTGTTTTGGTGAGAGCAAAGAGAGTCAGAAGTTTGTTCAACTTGGGAATCAGTGAATATGCATCTATCTGTTCTTTTCCCGTTGTCTTCAAACTTCATGTGTCTCTTCATCAATTTTCAAAATAAAACTTTTTTTTTAATGTATGTTTTTCTCCTCATGCTGATTTTACAACAAATCCAATGTGGCAACATCTCCGATTGCAGAACAGACAGACTTCTTCTATAAGCAATTTCAATTATATTTTGTTGAATCTATGTTTTATGTTACCAAAAAAAGAATCTATGTTTTATAACATTATAAAGTAACAGTTCATACCTCTGTTCATCGAAAGATAGCATTTATGTCTAGTTGAAATAATAATAATAATAAGAAGAAGGTAAATATACATCAAATTAGCCAAGTTATGTGTAGTTCAATAGGAGAAGAGACAGACGAAAGTATTGTACCTTTAGTCCAAAATATTTCGAAAAATAACAAATTTAATTATACAATTAGAAATGATAAGAGTACTTTTAAATGATAAGATATATAGATATACAGTATTTTCAGGACAAATAAAATATTCACATTCATATTTATATTATACAGAAAACAAAATATAAAACAATTAAACCTTTTTAAAACAGTAAAACGCCATACTCAATAACTTACAAAATGAAAAGAAAAAAAAAGCTCAAACTACGAAAATAACATGCTCTCTTCCAATGTAGAAGACCCCAGCCTAAAAAAGTGCACGTGTCCACCCCAAGCGCCATAGTGAGCCACGTCACTACATTCACCCCAATATCTTTTTTGACTACCTTCTCACGCAAAAGAATTCCAAAAGAAAAAACGAAAACGCCACACCACTCCTTTCCCTATAAAAGCCCTTGCACCACTTCACTCCCTTCACAACCAAGCATTGATTCATTCCCACTAAACAAAAAAATAAAGAAAAATTTACCAAAATGCCTTCTTCTTCCACCACCATAGTCTCCAAATGCGTGATCCACCCCGACCAGAAATCAAACATGAAACCCTTGAGACTCTCTGTTTCTGACCTTCCAATGTTGTCGTGTCACTACATCCAAAAGGGCGTGTTACTAACCGCTCCGCCCTCGTCTTTCGAGGATATGATACTCTCTTTTAAACACTCTCTTTCTATCGCGCTCTCTCACTTTCCGGCTCTTGCGGGAAGGTTAGAGACAGATTCTCATGGTTATGTTAATATTGTCTGTAACGACGCTGGCGTGGATTTTATCCATGCTAAAGCAAAACACCTGACTCTGAACGCCGTCGTTTCACCGTCTCTCGTTGATGTTCACCCTTGCTTCAAGGAGGAGTTTTTCGCTTACGACATGACAATCTCCTACGCCGGCCACAACACCCCCCTCGCCGCCGTCCAGGTGACGGAACTCGCCGACGGCGTCTTCGTCGGCTGCACCGTCAACCACTCCGTCACCGACGGCACCTCGTTCTGGCACTTCTTCAACACGTTCGCCGCCGTCACCAAAGGCGGGTCCGCCAAGAAACTCCTCCGCGCGCCGGACTTCACGAGGGAAACCGTCTTCAACTCCGCCGCCGTCCTCCCCGTCCCCTCCGGCGGCCCCACCGTCACCTTCGACGCCAACGAGCCTCTCCGGGAACGCGTCTTCCACTTCTCCCGCGAAGCCATTCAGAAACTCAAACAACGAGCCAACAACACTGTCAACAACAAGGAACTAACGGAAGTTATGGGAAAACATGTAAATGACGGTTGGAAAGTCGTTAACGGTAACGGTAACTGTAACGGAATGATTAACGGTAACGGAAGAAACGAGATCTCGTCGTTTCAGTCGTTATCTGCTCAGCTCTGGAGAGCGGTGACACGTGCGAGGAAATTCAACGACCCGGCCAAAACGTCGACGTTTCGGATGGCGGTGAATTGCCGCCACCGTCTGGAGCCGAAGATGGACGCGTTCTACTTCGGCAATGCGATTCAGAGCATCCCGACGGTCGCGACCGTCGGAGACATTCTCTCGCGCGATCTGCGCTTCTGCGCAGATCTTCTGCACCGTAACGTCGTCGCTCATGATGACGCTACGGTGCGCCGCGGAATTGAGGACTGGGAGAGTGCGCCAAGGCTGTTTCCTCTCGGAAACTTTGACGGCGCGATGATCACCATGGGAAGCTCTCCGCGGTTTCCCATGTACGAAAACGACTTCGGCTGGGGCAGACCCGTTGCGATTCGGAGTGGGAAAGCGAACAAGTTCGACGGAAAGATCTCCGCGTTTCCGGGGAGAGAGGGAAACGGCAGCGTCGATTTGGAGGTCGTTTTGGCCCCGGCGACCATGGCGGGGCTCGAAAACGACATGGAGTTTATGCAATACGTAACGCAATTCGTTTGAATAAGTTTGTTCATGAAGTTTCGGCACAGTAGTAGTGATAGTGAAAACTGGGAGGAGGGAGGGAGTGAAAAAAAAATTATAAGTCGGTGATGAAACGACGGGGAAGGTGGGTGGGTGATTGCACGACAATAGTACCATGGGGTGTGGGCGTCGTTTTGTGTCAGTCAAAGGTCAAACGTTCGGGGAGTGGGGTCTCTTTTTTAGGCTGTGTTTGAGTGTTTCGGTGGTTGGCCCAAATGATATAATGGTTTTTCTGTACGTGATTCCGGGGAGGTTTTTCAGTCTTCACTTTTCAGGTGACCAATAACAGGACGAAATAATAATATGGATGATGATGATGATGAAAAATGGAAATTGGAAAATAAAAGGGAAGTATGTTGAAGCCAAAATAGGCTTATGGAATTTGGAGTTTTTGTTTAGCTGTTTTGAAAGTGTTCGTTCAGTGTTGTTTTTTTTTCTTTGTATACAATTTAATTTTTTTTAATCTGAGAATTGAGTGGAGATAAGTTGATAGGAACTCTGATTGAGGATATAGTTATGGATAAAGAATATGAGATAAATGTGTGCGCGTTGAAATATAATCAATAAATTTAATTAATTAATTAAAGAACTGGATGTGAAATTAAACTGCCAAGGGGCCATCCAAGTGGCCAAGAAATTTGAGATGCTCTGTTTTATTTAAACATGTGCCGTGATGCTTTAATTAATTGTTGTGATAATTTCCAGCATGAATCCAACATATGAGGTGTTCAAATTGCTATCATCGTTGGATATCTTCATTAAACAACAACTGCAAAAAGATAAGTGATTAGGTTATTTAATGAGTTGACAGCTACTTGCATATAATCTTGAAATCATGATGAATCATGAACTTGGAATTGGACATGGATATCAATTGAAATCTATGTTTCTTGGTAAAAATTGATAGCTTGTTGTTTTATTAATAAATTATTATGGGGTCTTGTAATTTAAAGAACATATTTATTGTTTTAACTGTAAATTTCAATGTTTGAGACAATACATAGATTTGTTTTATGGGAAGATTTGAAACTGTTCCAAATCTACTTTAAAGTGGATTGGATGTTGTACTAAGTTATATAGCGTTAAAACAGAAGTGTGTATGGAATTATACAAGGCAGTATCAAACTCTGTTTGAAAAAACAACATTAGAGTCAATTGGACATGTACGAATACTCCAACTATTGTGATCCCTCCTTACAATCAATGATAAAGTATTTAACACGGGAGAGGAAAAATAGTCATGAAAACCTCAAATTAATTCACCACCATTGAAAATAAACTTCACTACATTTCATCTTTTAAAATTTCTAAAAGAGCAGTACTATATTTTATGAAAACTTTTGGTACGAAAGTGCACGAACGCGTGAAGCCATGAACTACTTTTTTACCACAGGCACTTAGTTTTAATTTTAATTTTGAAAAATGATAGACCCCTCCCTCGTATATCTCAAACATTGCCGCCTCTCACGCTGCAGCAGCGTCATTGTCACTTTTTTATCTTTTATCATCTCCGTATGAAACAAGCCACCAAAGCCTCCACCAATTACCAACACTCAGCTTTCTTTTTCCTCCACTGTAGGCACCGCCAAAACTCTGCAACAACAAAGCAATCACCATCTCCAAAACAACAAACCCTCCACCCTGCAACAACAATGCAATCACCATCTCCATGAACAACAATAACAAATCCTCCACTGCAAACAACAATAACCCTTCTACTGCAAAAAACAACACTGCAACCCACCACAAACAAATGACAGTGGAAAAAAAGTAGAAAATACAAAATAAGAAAAATCAAAAGAAAATAAGATCGGAACAACAATGCAACTGTCACCCAAGAACTCTTTCTGCTTTTGGTAACTCACCACCGTCAGTGTCCCATCGCCGCCACACACAGCGGCGCCCCTCTTCTCAACATTCACGTTATCTTTTTTCCTCCTTTTGGTCCGATCTAATCCCTCGCTCGCGCACGAATTTGGCGGCCGCAGATGGCAACATCCTTGAGCTGCCGCTGCACGGTTTTAGGGGGAAAAAAGGAGACGGTAGAAGCGGATGAGATCTCTTTATGGTAACAGGAGTTTCATCGAGAACACCTGCGGATTTGAGAAGAAAAGGGGAGAACTCCTGCGGATTAGAGCAGAAAAAGGGAGGACACCTGCGGGTGAGAGTTTCATCGAGAGCAGAAAAAAAGTGAGAGGGAAAGAGAAAACACCTGCGGTAGAGATGGAGAGGGTGGACTGAGAAGGAGAGGGAAAGAGGGAGAGAAAGAGAAAAGATAGAAAGGGTAAATTTGGAAAATAAGTGAAAAAGGAAATTTAAAAAAAAAAAAGGAAGAAGAGTTTGAACCACTGATTTCGGATCAACAAAATCTAACGACAGTAAATTCCTTTCCCTAACATCTGCCTTAATTGAATTAAAACACAAAAGATTAAGGGAGCACATTGCCACATCATTCGTGTATTTCGTACCAAAGTAATTTCGTAACATTAAACATTTTCCTTTCTAAAATAGATAAGAGGGTATCCAAATTATCTATCAAATTATACTTGTAGACGAAACAAAAAAATACTCAATTTTAAGAAATTGGTCAAGTGGATCAGGATAGGATTTCGAATTTAATATGTCACAAAATTGAGTCTCTACTCTCCTTCTTGAGGTAAAAAAAATGTAATTTTTTTAAAATGATCTTTGAGTATAGAGGTTTTTCCTTTCCTATTTAAACTGAAGCATTATTTCCTCCTTTTAAAATTTATGTAAAAAAAGAAAAAGAGAAATTTATTCTTTGGACCTTTTTTTTATCAATATAGAAAAAGTCATTGACTAAAAAAATCAAACTTTCAAACATTCAGATTGTTTTTGTCAATATAGATTTCGTTTATTAGAAATTTAATTTAGCACGAATATTATGAGTCTATACTAACAACATAATACATTATATTTGCACATGATGTATTGATAATATATATAAATATTCTGTATTAATAAAATTGTTTGTTAATATAATATATTACAATGTTGATACAATTTTGCAATATCTACATTAATAATTTATTTTCTTAAAACAAAAGAAATATTACTAGCAAAGACTAGTCAAACATTGAAGTGCTAGTGTATGAATTTTTTAGCGCATAATTACTCATTACTACTAAAAAGCATACATATTAAAATAAAGATGAGACCCTGATAATTGTACTGAGTTGTTGCAAGTATATAAATTAAAAAGTATATTGGTAGCACTTCTCATATTGCAATTTAAAAATTCAAGGGATAGATAATTATTCACCTAACCCCAACAAAGAGAGATTTAGCTATACATATAGAAAAATAGAATATAACAATAAAAGGAGAAGGAAAAAAGAACTACATAGATACTAGAGGAAATGTGAGATTTCCATCCCAATCGTCCTCCTTATACTTGTATAACTCCTAGGGAAAGAGAGTATGAATGGAAAGGGGCTACCAAATCAAAGATGAGAGGAAAGATTCCTAATCATCTCTTTTCTTATCTTTTTATATGAGGGTTAGATGCATAGATAACACTCGAGAGAAATGTTTAAAATTATTATATTAAAGGCTCTTTTTTGTGGGCATTTAATTTTGTGCTGTAAATAAAAATAATAATTATCAATAAAAATTGATCCAGTTAGTAAAGACCAAATTATATCTCATAAGGACATGGATTGGATTCTTACTGTCAATGTGAAGATGTTGTTAGTGATAATGTATAAGTACCTCTATAAGTAAGGGAAGAAACAAGCTAGACTTTGCGAGCCTAAGACTGACCTACGCTACTATTACTGATCCTGAGCTTGACAAATTTACTTGTACAAATATTTTTTTAAACCTTAATTTGACCTATGTAAAAGCCTAATCTAACTTGAACGTCTATTTATGTGGCTTGTTTTACAAAAGGGCCTATAAACCAACCGATAGGTTTACAGGCCTAACTAGGTCAACATGTCTAAAAAAGGCCAACGAATCTTGTTCATTACATATTATTTTTATTATAAAACTTATTATTATAATAATTAATTATATATATTAAATGTAAATATTATATATATATATATATATATATATATATATATATATATATATATATATTATAAACAAGTAAGTCTATTAGGCTTAATGGACATTTTTTTAAGCCTAAAGCTTGCTTTTTAATTAAAAAGCTTTTTAAAAGGACTAGGCCTAACCTTTTTAATAACATGTCAGGTCAGACCTTTGATAGATCCTTAATGAATTGTCTGACCTATTTTCATCCCTATTTATAAGTATTTATTGAGTCTTAGGATCTATCATGACCTTAGCTAGTCAACTCCTAAGACCTAATTCACCTAAAATTTTCTAAATTCTAATGCCAAAAGGAAAAAAATAATTGAAATATTTCTATAGCATAATTAATTGAATTCCTAATAAAAGGGCACAAAAAGTATGACCTTTCCCCCTTTAGCAGGTCAACTATTGTACTATTGAGAACCCTTACGATTAAGCACATCCATAAACACTTATACCATGATTATACCATAATTAGCAAGGAAAATCCCATTAACAACAGGGTATAGTTATTAGATATTTGGAGAGGTGGAAACACCAATATGTATCCCATTTTCAATCATTAATTATTCAGAGACAATCAGGCGACAAATTTTCAACTTACTATTGAATTAGTTATCAGTCACTTGTATTGCACAAGGAAGCCGATTAGGCAAGTCTTAAATTGTCTTTAAATACACTATCAAAATTTTCTTAAATTTTTATTTTTTTTCCAAGACTAATCCTTCCTTTTTCTGAATAAGCCAAGTGTTACTACAACTCTTATTCTATAAATACCAAAACCAACAAATCACCAAAACCATGGTTTCATCCTTCATTATCTAAACGACAAAAATGAATTATTTTTAACAGAGTGATGGATAATTACAAGTAATGGAGAATGAATGATCCTAATCATTCTTGTTCTTTGAAAGAAAATATTAATAAAATATATTTTAAAATACTATTATCAATCTATTTCAAAGATAATATTTATCTTAACAAACATATTTTAAAAAGATAACTAAATTATTTTTAAAAATACATTAATAATAAACAATGTATTGAAAATTGGTTTAATTAATAATAAACTGGTCCCTGGCAACGATGCCATAAACTTGTTAGGGATTTTTTGTGTGATCAAGTGTAACCAAGTTTCAAAATAGTAATAGGACTTGCGTCTAAATTGTCTCCCAAAGGACTAGCAAATATTTGAGCAATTAAGATTAAGGAACTAAGGTTATAAAAGTATGTCTCAATTGATTATAGTTGAATGCGTAAAAGAATAATGTAAGATTGAAAAGCAAATAAAAGAAACTAGTTGAAGATCAATCACAATATTGTTGTGAGAATTGATAGTTTGAACAGTCAAGGTTGAATTTGGTTTCCCCCTTTTTCAATTCTATAATCTTAATCAATTCAGTTACTCATGCAATTTATCTCCAATTCACAGTTATATTCTACCCTAATGTCTTACTTGTAAGAGTTTAAGCTATTTAAATTAATTCTCAATGTATTGGCAAATCAACCTAAGCAACCATCATTAATGTTTAAGAATTAACAAAGCCTAATTGGTATTGACCTATGTCTAGAATCAATCCCAATTAGGTACTCTTCTCAGTTTGGGAATCAAACAATTTCTATTGACTAAACTATTAATTCCTAAGATAAAATAATAAGTTTAAAAAAGCATTAAGATAAGAATAAATCTGAATAATTGTATTAATAAAGTGTATTACATGAAATTAGGTTTAGCCTTTCCAACCTTGTCAAATGAGGAGATTAGCTGCTTAAAGCTTAATTACAATTCCCAAGATCAATCATACAGATGTGTAATGAATCAAAACTAAAAGCCCCAAGAATATTTCTCTCTATTTCATACGATTGTTGTCTGAATCACACTAAACTGTCTTTTCAATTAGGCCTCAGGTCTTTTATATTTTGATATGGGCTTGGGCTTGTTGTGATCTCCTCGCTTAAGTGTGAGTAACATCTGGCTTGAGTGAGGCATTCAAATCTTAGAAATTACAGCCTTTGCCTCTCCTCACTTAAGTGCATAGAATATTGAGCTTAAGCGGAGTCTTCATGACCTTTTTTGATTGCCCCGCTTAAGCACCTTGAGACTTGAGCTTAAGCGAGGGCCTCTAGTGAATCCAAGGCTTCTCATTGAGTTGGCTCACTTAACTGCATAGCATGCCATGCTTAAGTGAGCTTGATTTCATCATTGATCGTTTCCCTTGCTCAAGTGTTATGATTCAGCAAGGCATGTCAATGACTCCTTCAACAATTACTACCTCTCATCGCTTAAGTGCACAACAAGCCATGCCTAAGCTAGGGAATCCTAACTTCATTTTTTGATTTAATTCCTTGTAAAACTCTGGAAAAACATCAAAAAGTCCTAAAAACTAGCAGTCCAAAGATTCTAATTGCTAATTCCTAATTTATCCTAACTTTGAGTTTAAGCAAGGCTAAACGTATAAAAAATGCTCGATAATCACCTCAAATCATGTGTGAAATTAAAAACATATTTAGCAATTATCAAAACACTCCAAACTTAGAACCTTGTTTATCCTCAAGCAACAACTACTTCCTACTAAGAGTTTGTACTAAACACATTTTTGGTTGTGCAACACCCCTCACTCATACATCTTTCAATCAAATCCTATTTCCTCATGTACTGCCTCAATTAGCACGGTGCCCACTTCCTAATTTCAAAACATTTGTGTATCATGCAAGGGATTACAAGAAAACTAACAAGAATGGAAATTCAAAATTTATGCAGTAACTTGTCCTCACTAAAGTGTTTCTCTCACAAGATCATATTTAGCTCAGCTAAGTGTATAACTTATTTCATAACCTAGAACAACAACATAGTTTAATTATAATTTTCATCTCAATATTCAATTCTCACAAAAACATGCAAAGATCACGAAGGACTTTCTTGACTTGTATTCTGGCTAGGCTACAAATAACTTGGTTTTTTTTTATATATTCAAAATGACCTAGAGAGAAGAAAACATTTGTCTTTCAAAACATTGTCACTCTTGCTTCTCATTCAAACTAGTCCTAGGTATCCCAACTTTAATAATTAAGAACAATTAAGCTTCCCTTGATACTTTTTTTTTGTAAAGGCATATATCTTTTGTTTTCTTAACCACTATAGATACTGGACTTGGTTTTCCCTTGGTGGGTATAGATTGCTCACTCCAAACTTAGAATCTTGCAGTATTCTAAGACATTTTATCTCCTTTTCCCTAAAGTCAAGGGTAGTAATGATTTTTCTTTTAGGCTCAGGATTCATCAACAAAAAAAGATACTTAGGCTCAAAATGGGTGACAAGGGTCAAACAAGTGCTAGGTTGGCTATTTGGCTTAGTGGCTAGTAGACAAACATGGCCTTGATCATTTCTTTACAAACATATCAAACATGAGATTGAATCAAAATCAATTATGCGTGAATTAGGCTTGACACTCCATTATCAGGCAATATGGTTTACTCATCTTACCAACTAAGCTACAAAGAACTCAATTTGCTTTTATTCATCATGCCAAACCCATTAATCCTTTCAAAACCATGCAATGACATACAATTTCTCTCATTTTATTTTTTAGAGTGCAACCATGGTTTTTGAAAACAAACCAAAATTTTTATCATACCATGTGAGAGGTGTTAGCTTGCAATTACATGTTCAACACTTCCTACTCTTTTTTTTATATAAATTATCAAAACTAAATCCTAGAAATCAAAAGAACTAAAAGCAATGAAAAGAAAAAGGAATAAAAATACTCCCCTAGGACTCAGCCTCATCTAAGGAAGAGTCTACCTCCATCTGGTCTTTACTTTTGCTCTCTTGTGCAACCTCATGCCCCCCTCCTTGGGTAGCGGCTGGTTGATTCCCAAAGTTGGTTGGCCTTGCAACATTGGTTGTGTACTCCTCCTGGCTAGGGTAGTGATAAGGCTCTTAAGCTCCAGTAGTGCTATGGAGGTTGAAACCTTTTAATGGGTCGATAATTATGCTAATGGCACAGTTGTTGGTTGCGATAGCTACATGCATTTCCCTCATCTTGGCCTCGTGGACTGTTTGATATTGTGCTAGTAGAGGGTTAGCAATGGTAGCAGGCTCTGCTGGAGGAGCATCATCCACAACCATGGGGGTTGCTAGCGTGTAGTTATCCAAAATAAATAATTGGTTGATGGGCTGCCGGATGGTATCATAAGGAGGTGCATGAGGGCGGTTAACCTGGACTCCTCTAGACCTGCAAAGGCTAGTGATGAAAGAAAGGAATCCCAAAGAGCCTTTGTGTTTAGTGTTTCTAGGGTTGGCCAAGAGCACGAACTCCTCAATCTTCTTGTAGATGGTGGACCCAATATTCATGGAAATCCTCGTGATGATGGCATAGATGAGGTAGGCGGTGTCCTTGTTGAGGTCAGAAACATGGGAGTTGGGGGTGATGTTTGCACAGTAGAAGGTCAGCTAAGTCTGGGTGAGCTACCTTATATCGAACTCCCCTGCTCCACTCATCTCAAAGCTCACCCCTAGTACACAAAGGACTTTTGCCACCTCTGTGTGATGACTAGGATTGTGCAGCCATTGGTCGTACTCAGGAAAAGTACCCGACCTGAGAGCAGATGCTGCTAAATAGGTGTTGATGATGAGTGCATCATAAAGAATGCAAATGCTACGAACAATTGCCTTAGTACAGGCCATCTTGAAATTCATAAGAAGCAACACATTTGGAAACAAAAAGATCAACCCTATATGGAAATAAAAACATAGAATGTTGTTCTAGGTGACCTCACTTAAGCTAGAGCAAGGGTTTGCTTAAGCGAGACAATCAATGATGAGGCAACAAGTGGTTCTATACCTCCTCGCTTAAGTGCCCAAAACATCAGGCTTAAGCGAGGAGGCAACCTCACTGAAGTCCTCGCCCAAGCTTGAGGATTGGTCATTGAGGTTGTGGCTTGCTTAGGTGCTCAGAGTGTCACACTTAAGCGAGCCATATCAACAACACCCACCAAAATCAAACTTTTGAACAAAAACCTACCTCGCTTAAAAGATCATAAGTTGTGCTTAAGCGAGGTTCAATATCCAGAGATAATGGGAAGCTACAAAGTGATTTCTTCCATAATGTAATACAACAACAAACTTTTGTAAAATTGTAGGAATCAATTTGGAACCCCTCCTCTTTCATAGTTAAAGTTTCAACAAAATGTAAGAGGAAAGAAAGGAAGAAAAAGAGAACTTACTCAAATGATGATGCAAGAGTAGGAGAAAGATGCTTGGGTGCTCGAGTGTGGTTGTAAAGAAGAAGAATGAAGGTGAGGGAAGAATGAGAGAAGTGGGGTTTAAGGGGAAAAAGGACCCTAAAACGTGAAATGGGTGAAGGTATTAAGGGAATAATGAAGGAGTTAATGGGGGGAAATGGAAAGGTGGAAAGTTTTAAAACTTCCCATCAGTTTCGAGTGGCTCGCTTAAGCGTGAGCATCTGCCCGCTTAAGCCAGGACAATGGGCTAAGAATCCTAGACCCATCCCTCATGATTTTTTTTTATAATGCCTCATTTAAATGAACAGGGTGCCATGCTTAAGTGAGGGGGTCAAAAAGTGCCCTTGCTAGCCAATGACTTGCCTTGCTTAAGTGAGGGTGTTGCCATATTTAGGCAAAGGAGGACAGAGACATCCTCTTGGGTTATTGATGTGTCTCACTTAAGCAATGGCATAACCACACTTAAGTGAGGGGGACAATGTCTCTCTCATTGTGTAAAATGAATGAAAATTGCCAACTATTAAAACATGAACCTATTCTAAAATGCAATGCAATGCAAAGGATAGGTTAGAATCTTGGGTTGTCTCCCAGTAAGAGCTTCTTTAACACCACTAGCTTGACAGGTGAAGTGACCTCATGAGTCACTTAGATGGATTATTGTGATGAGCTGCTTGACATCACCGCCTAGGTAAATCTTCAGCCTCTAACCATTCACGACCCAACTTTTTGTGTAATAGGGTCCTCAACCTTTATTGCTCCGTAAGGCTTGACCCCCTTTATGGTAAATGGATCACTCCATATGGACTTGAGCTTCCCTAAAAATAGTCTAAGTCGAGAGTTGTAGAGTAACACTTGTTGTCCTGGCTTGAACTCTTCAAAATCTTCTTGTCATGGTAGGCCATAGTCTTCTCCTTTTACAGTTTGGAGGACTCAAAAGCAGTGAGTCTATTTCCTCCATCTCACATAATTGTAGCTTCTTCTTGTCTTCCGATGCAGTTGAATAAAAAAATTTAGAAACTTGAGAGCCTAGAAGGCTTGGTGTTCCAACTGCACCAGGAGGTGGCATGCCTTTCCATACACCATTTGGAAAGGCAAGAGCCTTATAGGTGTCTTGAATGTAGTACGGTGGGCCCACAAGCTATCATCAAGCTTATTGGACCAGCCTTTCTATGAGGCAGCCACTGTCTTCTCCAGAATGCGCTTAATCTCCCTGTTGAAAACCTCAGCTTTCCTATTTGTGTGTGGATGGTAGGGGGAACCCACTTTGTGTCGCGCTTCATAATGTTGCAAAACTTTTGCTAGTTGTGCATTGCAAAAGTGTGTTCCCTCATTATTGATCAACACTCACGACATTCCAAACCTGGCAAAGATGTTCTTCATGAAGAACTTGATTGTTGTCTTCGCATCATTGGTGGGAGTGGCCACTGCTAACACCCACTTTGAGACATAGTCTACTGCTACTAGGATGTATTCATTGCCATAGGATAATGGTAGGGGGCCAACAAAATCAATGCCCCAATAGTCAAAGACCTCTACCTCCAACATAGATTGTAATGACATTGATGTCTCCTAGAGATGTTTTCGGTTCTTTGGCACTTGTCGCACCCTTGAGCAGGTGCATAAGTGTCTTTGAACAGAGTTGACCAATAGAAACCAAACTAAAGGACTTTAACAATTGTTCTTTCCCCATTGAAGTGAGCTTCATAGGGTGAGTTGTGACATTGCCAAAGTAAGCTAGCTACTTCATTCTTTGTAACACACCTACGCAATAGATTATCAACCCCAATTTTGAATATGTGAAGGTCATCCCATACATACCTGTTGGCTTCTTGAAAGAAATTCTTTCTTTCATATGACTTAAGGTCTAATGGTGCTTTCCTTATGGCTTTGAAGTTAGCCATGGCAGTAAACCAATGGAACTTGTCAACTAAGGTTCTCAAAGCCATCATCTTCTCATCTGAAAACTCCTTATGGAGCTCCCTCTTATGAATGGTGACCTCCTCGCCAAATGTGAAAGATGGTTGGCTACAAGGTTCTCACTCCCCTTTTTTTCTTGTGTCTCCAAGTAGAATTCTTGCAACAAAAGAGTCCACCAGATTAACCGTGGCTTGGAATCTGCTTTGGTAATAAGGAATCGAATAGTTGAATGGTCTGTGTAGACTACAATTTTGGACCCCACCAGATATGAGCTAAACTTCTCCAATGCATACACAATCCCCATCATCTCCTTTTATGTGGCTACGTAGTTGAGTTGCACACTATTAAGCATCTTTTTTGCATAGTGAATGGCATGGAAAACCTTATTCCTCTGCTATCCCAACACAACTCCTACTGCATAATCATTGGCATCACACATTAACTCAAACTCTTCGCCCCAATTTGGAGCTATGATGATAGGGGCTATCACCAACTTCCCTTTAAGCAACTCAAAAGCTTTTAGACAGTCACTATTAAGATGGAAGAGGACATCTTGGCTAACAATTTTCTAAGGGGTTTAGGAATCTTTGAGAAGTCCCTCATGAACCTCTTATAAAATCTGACATGCCTCAGAAAGCTTATAACTGCCTTTGTATCCCTTGGTGGTGGTATCCTTTCAATCACTTCAATTATTTCCTCTTCCACCTCAATTCCACGAGCTGAGATTTTATGCCCAAGTATTATACCTTTTGTCACCATGAAGTGACATTTCTGCCAATTGAGCACTAAGTTGGTTTCGAAACACTTCTTCAACACCAACTCTAAGTTTCACAAAAAGCTTATGAAAACTAAGAAGTCATCCATAAAGACCTTTATACACTTCTTCACCAAATCGGAGAAAATAGCAAGCATACACTACTGAAAGGTGGTTGGTGTGTTGCAAAATCCAAAGGGCATCCTTCGATAGGAAAAGACTCCAAAGGGGCAAGTAAATGTTATCTTCTCTTGATCTTGTGACCGCAATCTAGTTGTAGCCTAAGTAGACATCTAGAAAGAAGTAGAAGGTGTGGTCGGATAACCTCTCTAGCATTTGATCCATAAAAGACAGGGGAATGTGATCCTTCCTTGTTGCATTACTCAACCGCTTGTAACCGACACACATCCTCCACTTTGTGACGGTTCTATTGGGGATGAGCTTGTTCATGTCATTCTTTACCATAGTTATGTCTCCCTTCTTTGGAGTCACTTGCACTGGACTCACCTATGAACTATCTAATATGGGATAGATCATCCTAGCTTCTAACAGCTTCAAAACCTCTTGCTTACCTCTTCCTGCATCATTGGGTTAAGTCTCATTTGCGGTTAGGTTACTGGTTTGTAATCCTCCTCCAAGTTGATGTTGTGCATGCAATAGGAGGGGCTTATTCCTTTAAGGTCAGAAATATGCCACCTCACAGCTTCTTTGTTTGCCTTTAACAACTTCAGTAGCTTCTCTTCCTCCAACTTGGTTAAGGAACTGCTAATGATAACCAACTTCTCATCTTCACCCTCCAAGAACACATACTTCAAATGAGAGGGAAGTGCCTTAAATTCCATTTTAGGCTTCTCATTCTTCTTTGATCTTGCTCTTGCTAGTCACCTCCTTCGAGGATTCAAGGTCATGGAGGCACTTTTCAAGTTTTTTCATTTCCTCCAATGTTTGCCTATCCACCATGTTCACCATTGCATGCTCAAGTGGAAATTTCACACGAAGTTGAATGATGTTCTCTCTAATTGCGTCATCTGTGACATCTAGTTTGAAACAATCTCATGTGTCCTTTAGATGTTGCATAGCCTAAAATATATCAAACGTTAGTTCTTCCCCCTCCTACTCAGATTATGAATTTCATTTATGCAACACTAATAATGGTGTTGGCTATGTTCATGAATGGTCTTCCCAAAATCAAGGAAATGTCCAAGTCTTCCACTATGTCCATAATGACAAAGTCAATTGGTAGTGTGAATTTTCCCACATTAATTAGCATGTTTTCCACCACTACATGAAAGATTCTGATGGAACAATCTGCCAATTGAATAATCATATGGGTTTCCTTCACTTCCATGTTTCCAATTTCCTCTAGCATGGAAAAGGACATTAAGTTTATGTTAGCTCCCAAATCAAGGAACGCTCTTCCAATTGATAAGTTTCGAATAGTAATGTGAATTGTGAAACTACCTAGATCTCTTAACTTGGTTGGCAAATTCTTTTGGAGAATAGCACTATAGTTGGTCTGTAAAGTCATTATGCCCTCATCCTTTATACTCTTTTTCTTTGTTAACAAGTCCTTCATGAACTTGGAGTATACCAACATTAGCTTCAATGCCTTTCAGAATGGAATGGTGATGTTAACTTTTTTGAAAATTTCCAAAAAACGTGCATAATGCCTTTCCTTGTCTTTTATGGTTGGCATGTGAAAATAAAGCTTCTTTTTTTAGAAGGTGGCTTTGGGAATAAACTTACCCTTTTTAGCAAGCTGGCTCTTTGTCTTTGGTGGGTCATGAGCCATCTTCTTTCTAGTCCTTCTCTTTCTTTGCGGCCTCATCTTTCTTTTTTTTCTGCCACTTTATTAGGAATGACCAACCTACTCCAAGTTGTGATAGCATTGCAATTCACTTTTGTTGAAAATGCAACGAAACTGTTCTGAAGTTGCTTAGCCAATTGACCCACTTGCATCACTAAGTTCATGATGGACACATTTATGTTCTTCTGGTTGGCCATGGAGGCAATGGATAGGTCAATGAGTTTAGCAATAGCTTCCTCTAACTTATTGTTGTGCTTCTTGAGCTTAGCAGTCTAGTCATACAGATTTTGCTTTTGAAATGGTGGCTTACCCTGTGCGGGATTGGTATTTGTAGTTTGGTGGTAATTTCATTAGAATTTTGGAAGTTCCTTTTCCGGTAATTGTTATTGTAGGGTTTCCTTGACTGTAGTGAACTCCCTCTTACTACCCATAGCTTGTCTCGTCGTGGGAAAAATGATGTTCTCCCTCGCATTGTTCATAGCTGAAAACTTGATGTGAGGTGTTGTGCATGGATTGAAGTTGCTTAGGCAGTTGTTGCATTTGCTTTGTGATAGTGTCCAATTGGATTTGCATCCTCTATTCAATGACAAGTAGATTGTCTAGACTATTCAACTTATAGATACCCTTTTGAAGAGTTGCTCTACCATAATCCAAATTTTGCTCACTAATAGCTAAGTCTTCAATGATCTTTTTTACCTTAGCAATGGTTTTGTTCAAGAAGTTACCACTAGCAACGACATTTATCATCATTGTGCATTCATGACTGGTCCCCTTCAAGAACATCTAAATTTTGCTATACTCAAAATAGCCATGGTTGGGCCAACTACAGAGTAAAGCTTTCTATTTCTCCCAAGCATCAACCCAAGACTTTGTGCCCAGCTGTCTAAAATTGATAATCTTCTCTTGGTCTATGGTTAAGAAACTTCTCCTTGGCTTCATCCCAAGTGGTTTGACTGTGGTTAGGATGTGAGTTCAACAATGTAGTGGCATTTCCTCCAAAAAAGAAAGGAAAAAGGATTAGTTTAGTTTGATCCTCATTGATTTCGGGTAGCCTCATTGAAACACATAACTGTAAGAACCTTGTTAGGTGACCATTGGGGACTTGTTAGGGTTTTATTTCACATTAACGACCCGCCTCATCACTATGATATCATCACTCTAAAGCACGTAAATTTCAATTTTAAAATGAAACTCCGTTAATTTGGATATGAAAAATGAGAGTAAATTTTTCACGATATATATATATATATATATATATATATATATATATATATATATATATATATATATATATATATATATATATATATATAGTAACTCAGTACACATAATTCACATAATGAAAAGTAGATTAGTTCATACATATAATTAAATCTGTGATTTACATCCTCAATTCAAAAATAAATAAATTATAGAACCAACTACGGAGGAGTTGATTAATAAAACACAACTTTCTTCTAAGATAATCCCAACGTCATCATGTTAGTTTGGCGGCTCCACAAAATAATCTCACTTCACGCACTCTACTATTGTCGTTATACTCCCACGAACAAAGGTTCGCGACCATCACAAGTACAAACCACACAATACAAAAATTGCAAGGGTGAGTTTACTATAAAGGAAATTAACACACAAAAAAATCAAATGACCATGATTAGTGAGAAAACATTAACCAATACCATAATCATACACAAACATCCATTAGTCCAACATACACTCAACAAGTAGTCATCATTCGTCCATAATTCCAATCAATCATGCTTAGTATGATGCATGTACCTAACCTCAACTCTTAAATGCAATGTGGTACCATTCGTCATGAAATAGCCTAAGCGTGTCCACACGACACTCTCACTTAGGAAAACTAGGCAGCAAGTGTCGAGGTCACCCTGTTGTGCATAGGCAACTACCCCCCCTCCCCATGGTGATCAACCTAAGTCTCAAGGGAGTTCTAAACTGAGTGACATGCCCCAAATACAAGTATTCCCCTTCATGAGAAACTACAAGTACTTACTGACAAAGTTTATACTAATTCCATGCAATATGAAGTATGAAACATGGGCACCATCAATGCACTGACCATGGATAATTAAAGATTATAAGCCATCCCCCTCAAGAGATACTCAAAACTCTTAAACCACTCTATTTCTCCCACCAGACATATCCAACATGGTCACTGCACCCCCCCATGTACATACACATCACACATCATCATAATGACATTTTCAACATCAACAACATCTCATCTCAATGTCATTATCAACATCAACATCAACATCATCCCATCTCAATGTCATTCTCCACATCAATAACATCTCATCTCAATCTTAACATCAACATCATCTCATCTCAATGACATTATCAACAACAACAACATAATCTCATATCAACATAATCATCAATAACAACATCATCTCATATCAACATAATCATCAATAACGACATCATCTCATATCAATATTATCATAAACACCAACATCATCTCGTATCAATTATTATCAATATCACCTTCAAGAACAACATCATTCTCTATCAACATTATCATAAACATCAACATCACCTCATATCAATTAATATCATCAATAACAATATCATCAATAAATCACATTCCACATATACACACATATATAGTTCATGCCTGAGATTCACACTCTCCAGGTCTTCAGACAACACAAGTCTAATAAAAACAATAATGTCATTTATCAATAACAAACGTATCACATCTCATTATTTAAAAACATTGTTCTTCTTGAAAACCAACATGCAACAGGGACAGTCATACATCCCCACAGTTAGGTTCCCCGATACCAACAATGGTATTAAAAGTCGTAAATTATAATAAACTCCCCTCACCTATCATGAGCTCTCTGTCAGTTCCTCTTTGCGCCACTTAGAGACCTCTCTCGTTCACGTTCGTTAGTCCAAACACAAGGTTCTACATACTAAATCAAAGGAAATTTAGTATATATTTCGAAAACAAGGTTAATAACAACATTCGGTGTCAATTACCTCTGTCAAAACATAAAGGGCTAAGGGGTGTTTTGGATTCTACTAAAAGGAGATGTCATTTTGAAATTTAAATCACGCCAATGTGACCGGGGTTCAACAAGGGTCACGAAAATAACATCATTTTTATAAAAAGATAACTTTTACAACATCTCATTTTCAAGGGTTTTTCAAAGAAAGTGTAAAAATACCATATTACAGTACCCAAAACGCAAGAGACACTAAGAAAAGCTCAAACTAGGAGAAAGGCATAGAAGTCAAGATTACCTCAGAGAAGCTACGTAAGAAAGGATTTGAGGGATTGTTCTCCACCAAATCCTTGAGGTGGATTCTAAGGATTCTGCTCCGATTAAAATGTTCCTCTCGGTGTGGTGGTTCGACGGCAAGCAACAACGACTCGTGGTGGCCACCAGTGGTCGTGGGTGGTGGAGGAGGAGTTTCTATGGTGGTTTGGACAGAGTTTTGAGAGAGAGAAAGGCGTGAAATCATGCTTTTCATGCTAAAAAATGTATTTATAATCTACAGATCTCATTAAGCAAGCTCGTCTTGCAAGCGGGAGTCCACTTTTGGTGCTAAGGGTGACTTTTCGCACTTAGCACAATTCCTCTTGGGTTGGGATTTGCGCTGAGCGCAACAATTTGCGCTGAGCGTAATTCTCTCTTGGGTTAGAATTGTGCTTAGCACGCTTCTTGCACTAATTGAGATGTTAAAATTTGTTATTTTGAAAATCTCAACAGTTAGACTGTGAGGACATGTGATAGGAACCTACAGTCAAAATTTGAAGATGATCCAACGGTTAACAAATCCAGGATCATGGGTTTACTAGAACAGGTTTAGGTGTAATTTGAAATCTTATAATTTCAACTTAGGTCAATAAAACTCCACATAACTCAACATCCACATCAAGAAAATCACACATGACTAATTCACACCATACTTAAACTCATTCAAGTCAATCATATAATCAAATAACACGATACATATAATTAAACATCGATTTATAATTAGTGAAATTTCAGGATGTTACATATCCAACTTATAGGCCAAGTGTAGCCCAATCATGATGTAATAACTGAACAATCATCTAGGTCGTCTCCAAAAGTAATAAAGGAGGGATTTCATGTAATTATTTAACTAAGAACTATGATTTTTTTATTTTTTTTATTGTCACAAAATAAATAACATAAAATAAATTGCAATAAAAATTAAATGACAATAAAATAATTAAGTAAAGATAAAAATAATAGACTTGAATGATGACATCGATCTTGATGAACAAATGTCTAGGTTTGCACTTGGAATTCGCTCGATCCACTGTAACTTCATAATTCTCTACTCATCTCTCTTACTTATCCCCAATTCACTAATGTATTCTACCCCAACTCTCACATGGTTGCAAATTCTAAACTACTTGTTTAATACCCAATCCCTTGAACATACCAACACATGCAATCAACATTAATGATCGAGAATTAGCAATGCATAACCAAGATTACTCTATCCATAGAGATAATCCCAATTAAGTATTTGATTCATGTTCGGGAAAGAAATAAGAAACTCAAGATGAAGTATTGAACTAATAGAATTAAAGTGAAACAAGATTCATCATTTCCTATCTTAGGTGGAAGGAATTACACTCATAAAAATTATACAATGAAATCTAAAGTGTCTAATGGAGGCGTCTAGTAGGTGGAAGTCTAAAATATAATTCTAAGAACTGCTCAGGACTTCTACACTTTACAATGAATGTTTAGCCTCCTATTTATAGAATTATAGATAGGTTTAATTAAGGAGATAATCATAAGAAATTACAAAACAAATCACATCTCTAATTAATTCAAGTTATTGTCTTCTTCTTCAATTGATTTATTTTTGAAAAATATCTTGCTCTTGATTTTCCTAGCTTATATCTTCAATTTTCACAATTTCTCTTTCCAAAACTTCCTACTACTTTTGGGCATTTGGAGCTCTTGCCAGAATGATCTATTTTTACTGAAAAACTAAAAAAAAATTCATTAAAAATAGCTAAAACATAAATTCTACCTAAAACAAAATAAAAACTGAATTTAAAGCTAATTTGATTCAAAACAAGGTCTAACTCTAGCCCTTCAAGAAAAAGGGTTGAAGGTTCCATTAAAGATGATGAACCTTCACTCTGTTGTTGCTCCCTAGCCAACTATTTTGCACGATTGACTTGTTCGCTTAAACAACTGAGGGTTGCCTTTATCTTTGGACTCTCAGGAATTAAGATCTAATGGTACTCCTCATGCCTTGCATACAAAACAGTCAACCAAACCTGAAGGGAAAGATTAGCAATGATTAGAAGGAAAAGAAAGGGGAAAATGGAATAAAATAAAATACAAAAAGAAAAAACCCTAGAATTTAATTCTAAATTTCCTAAATATGAGACACTATTCCTCAGCAACAACGATAGAAACTTGTTAGGGATTTTTCGTGTGTTCAAGTGTAACCAAGTTTTGAAATAGTAATAGGACTTGTGTCCAAATCGTCTCCTAAAGGACTAATGGATATTTGAGAAATTAATATTAAGGAACTAAGTTTTGTAAACATATTTCTCAATTGATTATAGTTAAATGTGTAAAAGAATAATGTAAGAGTGAAAAGCAAATAAAATAAAGTAGTTGACAATCACAATCTTGTTGTGAGAATTGATGTTTTGAATAGCCAGGGTTGGACTTGGTTTCCCCCTTTTTCAATTTCAATGCAATAATCTTAATCCATTCAATTATTCTTGCAATTTGTCCCCAATTAGCAGTTATATTCTAACCCTAATGTCTTAGGCAAAAGAGTTTAAGCTATTTATATTAATTCCTAATGTTTTGGCAAATTAACCTAAGCAACCAACATTAACGTTTAAGAATTAACAGAGCCTAATTGGTATTGTCCTATGTCTAGAATCAATCCTAATTAGGTAGTCTTCTCAGTTCAGGAATCAAACGAATATCTATTAACTAAACTATTGATTCCTAAGATCAAATAATAGGTGATCAGTCTAAAACAAGTAGTAAGAGAAGAAGAAGAATAATAAATCTAAATAATTGTATTAAGAAAGAGCATTACATGAAATTAGGTCCAACCTTTCCAACGTTAGAATGTCTCTTCAATTAGGCCTCCGGTATTTTATATTCTAATATGGGTTTGGGCCTGTTATGACCTCTTCACTTAAGTGTGAGTAACATCTCGCATGAGCGAGACCTTCAAATCTTAGAAATTGTAATTTCTGCCTCTCCTCACTTAAACGCACAAAATATTGCACTTATGTGAGGTTTTCATGACATTCCCATGCTTTGATTTCCTTGCTTAAGCACCCTGAGGCTTGAGCTTAAGTGAGGGCCTCAAATGAATCCAAGGTTGTTCATTGACTTGGCTTGTTTAAGCATAGCATGTCACGATTAAGTGACCTTGACTTCATCATTGATCATCAAGGTTCCCCTCGCTCAAGTGTTGTGCTTAAGCAAGACATGTCAATGACTCCTTCAACAACCATTTTCTCTCTTCACTTAAGCGCATGACAAACCATGCTTAAGTGAGGGAATCCCAACTTCATTTCCTAATTTAATTCCCGGTAAAACTCCACAAGACATAAAAAAGTCCTAAAAACTAGCAATCCAAAGATCCTAGTTGCTAATTCCTAATTTATTCTAACTTTGAGTTATAACAAGGCTAAAAGTATAAAAAAATGCTCAATAATTGCCTCAAATCATGTGTGAAATTAAAGCATATTTAACAATTATCATAGCACCTATTGAGGAAAAAATGACAAAATTTGTTAAGGTGGTTTGGAAATATACAAAGAAGGCCACAAGAGACACTTATTAATAAAAAAGAGTAGATTGCATGATTTATTCTTTATGAAAAGAAGAAGAGGAAGACCAAAAAGGATGTTGAAGGAAGTCTCAAAGGAGATCTCCAGCTAAATAATATTTTTAAAGCTTTAGTTTATAACTATGTTGAATGGCATCGTGTGATCCACTTAGCTAACCTCTCCTAGTGGGATAAGGCTTTGTTATTGTTGGATAAATCTTGATATTTTAGTTGGTGAGTTTTGATCAAATGAGAGTTAAAACAATTTAATAGATTTAATTTGAATAAAAAGATGAAAATTTGAGTTTTAATTAGAAAAAAAATGATAATAATATCAAATTTGTTTAATTTTGAAAATAAGAGGACATGACTGGCTCAATTAAACTTAGAGTAAAATTACACATAATTAGGGGTAAAAATAGGTTGAGTCGAGCTATACTTTGCTAGGCCTAAGTAAAAGTATATGGCTTAAGCCTAACCTATTTACCCATCAAAGGCTTTTTTAAGGGCCTGGACTTGACCTACATAAAAATTTGACTTGTCGTACAAGCTTATTTTAAGGGCTTAGTTTATGATAATTTAACACTAAGATAGGGGGAAAAAAATATGTGTGAGACATTATAAGAATCAAATCTTAACTTATTTATATGATACAAACATATTTTTAAGATTTAATATAATATTCATGATCTTATTTAAAAGTATATTTTGCAATAAGACATTTAAATAAGGCATAAATTTATTTTTCAATAAACTTAATTATAAACTTTAGCTTAACTTTTTGTGTAGACCAGCATGATTAATATTTAAAAAGACAAGTAAATGTAATATTTTAGTAAATTATAACAAATTTAATATAATAATAATACTAACAATGAATACTTATTTATAAATTTTTAAATAAATCAACCTATTTAGCCTAAAAGACTTTTTGAATGACCTAGAACCTAACCTGTTTAACTAAATAAACTTTATTAAAAGTCTTGACCTAAACTATTTTCAAAAAAGGTTTGACCTGATTTGGGCTTGATGTAAGCTAGGTGATAGACCCTTATCAAGTGGCCTGACTTATTTTCATCCTGACACATAATTCAAACTAAAGAAATTAAAATTGTAATTAATTCTAAAAAATTATATTATTCTTTTCAGCAATTATCTATTAAAAATATGTTGAGTATTAAGTTTATGAAACATTTAATAGATCTATTTCTATTTTATATGAGAAAATTATACTCACTTCTCCTATGTTTAGGACTTAGTATACTCTTACCATTTTTGTTAAAATGCATTACATTTGCACCGCTTAAGCTAACACCGTTAATTGATGATGTTAACTTTAGGTGAAATATCAAAAACAACCCTTCTCATGCTTCACACCCCAATCTGAATCTCTAGTCCCACTCTGTCACCACCAGACACCCGACCATCTACTAGATGCACCACCCCATTAGAAATCCCACCCCCTCAGAAGCTCCGTTCAAACACCCTCACCCAAAGCCAAAGGCTCCATCACATTCCTAACAAACCCGTCGTCGACGAGAACAGGCACGAGAGGTCGTTCGTGACTAGCTTCTGCAACGTCAACAACGACACTAGTGACCCGTTGGCGACCCCAATTCAAAGTCGTAGCAATCGTGAGCATACAAGGCTATCGTACAAGGCATGGACTCGCGAACAAGGGTTGTTGGTGTGTTGTTATTCCTATTCAAAAACCTTGGTTTGGGAAGAGGGTGAGCTGAAGGGCTAGCACCGAGGCTTGTTCGTGCGATCTGAAAAAAGAACCAACAGAGTTCTTATTTTGTTTCAATAATTTGTTATCTGTTTTTATTTTTTTCATTGTTGTAGGCACTATTGTTGAAGAGATTTGATTTTTGTCTTCCTTTTAGAATTAATAGGTTTTTTGTACTGATTTGAGTTATTATGCTTAACTTTTCATTTATTTGTGTAAAATTTTAAAATGGGTTTTGTAAAAAGGTCGAATATGAGAATTTTGTGCAATCTTTGTTGTTGCTGGTTCAAGGTTGAGTTCAGAGCATGCTTTGGATAAGAGAGTGTGCGATAAGGAAGATGAGGGTATTTTTATCCTAAAATTTCATTAAATAAGCATGTGCATCGCATGTGATTGATTTGGATTAACGAAAGTAACACCGTTATTATGCATGGGTGCGTATGTAAGGAAATTACAAAGAGGAGGGAATCTGTATAGGAATTCAACAATGAGTGATTGTAAGCGAAATAAGTTCTAAACAGAAAAGATGTTTGTATAAGTTACTCATTTTGTATTTTTCATGCAAAAAACAAAGAATTATCATTAGAGTATTTTAAAAAATACAGCATTAATTACAGAGAATCCAACTAGGCCAGCTCCAAAATCCCCCTTCCCTTTTAGGTTTTACGAAAGAGTGTACAAAGAAGAATATGTCGCCACAAAAGCATGTCTACTATAAATTTTCATTATTTTGTTTTTTTTCTTCCTTTTACCAGAATTTGGAATGATAGGAAAGCTAGGACGGAAATTGTTTATGATGATGGAGACTTGGATGATTCAATGCCCCTGACTTGATGCGGTCCAGGGAAATGGACCCAATGAATATGACACAAAACAGATCAATGAATCCAATTGCATGTATTTATATTAACTGCCCTTCTGTAACAGAGGACTAGGGGGAAGCAGATGCATTTAACAAAATGCATCTTTTGGACTATACACCTGTCCCCACCCCTCTTTTATCATTAAACTACACTACAAGAATGTATATGCAACTTTTAATTAAGACCCTTGTTTGAATTGAATTTCCTGTATACGTTGCTTCAGTTACATGGTTTATGGTTTTATAATTGCTAGCTACTAGTTAGCTAGGTAGGCCTATTAAATTAGATTTATTGTCAGCTTTTCCACGTATTCATTCTTACCTTTCTAGTGTCTATTTGACTTCAATTTCCCAATTTTATAGAAAGCTATGATTTTTCTTTACTCTTTTTTCGTCGGGTCCTTTTCCAATTATAGAGGGAAAAAATTGAATTTTTCTTGTCAAAAGAAGATGTTCCAAAAGTTTATACTATTTTTTTAAAATGCTAACATGTTATTTATATATTTCAACATTTTTTATTCTTGATTTATATTTCACCCGAGTTCCATAAAATAAATCAATCCAAACTTTATTTTAACAAGAATTATACGAAATTCACAAAAAAGGTGTAAATTTTAAGGTAAAAAATAGAAATGCAAATAAGAGCTCTCTTTTTGTTATTTACTTTTTTAAAAAAAGGGGGTAAAATTTCAATATATTTATCTTACAACTAAATAGTATCTTTCTTTTTAAAATATAATCATTGTTTCCCTATTAAAAATCTCGCTTATTGTGTTTTCTGTCACACCGTTTAAATTCTAAACAACATACTAACACTTGATCACTGAATACACATATTTAAAATAAGTATTTGTAACGTAGTGACAACTTTTAGTTTTTATTGTATAAAACACTTTCTAAATTCCTGTGTTTAACGGTGGTTAAAAAGTATCCGACAATATTACACATGTAATTTTTAATAACATCTTTTTTAATATTTAATAAAAATGTTACTAATTTTTTTTAACATTTAAAAAAATCTTTAAATATAAATAAATATTATTAATATATTTTTGTAATATCTTATCATATTGTGTATGGTCCAAATCACTAAAATAGCAATATAGACATATACAATATTTCATAAAATATAAAAAAAAATATTAATAACATTTATTTATATTTAAAAATATTTTTTAAATATTGTCAAAAGTCTTTAACAACATTTTTATTAGGTGAGACTAAAATTTGTTACTAAAATCACACTTGTGTTAGTGAGAAAGTGTTACCAGCATTATTTGAAATTTAACGAAAATACGACGGAAAATACATTTCACAAGATTTTTACAAGTGGGGTAAAAACCTTAATTTTTTTTTTAAAATTTGGTAACTAGCTCTACTTTATTTTTATTTTTAGATATAACTAGATCTACTTCTCAACTAGATATAACTTTTCCACTTATCTTCCTCTTAAATTTTTGACGTGATCATGAGCACGTTTTACCACATGCAATATTCTCATCATCATGCACTCAAAATATGTTTAATGTTCATGCATCTAGCAACATCTAGGTTTAATACGTCTTCGAAAAGGTCTAATATAAAAACATCTGTCTCCTAGCTAGGTACTTGTAAGGTTCAGTCAAACTTCATGGTAAAGATTGGATGCATCCTTTCTAGAACCTTTCCCAGCTGAAATCTTAAGCTTAAGGTTAAAGTCTGAAAACGTCATATTTAGTTGTATCATTTACATACACAAAACCTTTCATATTTGGCATAATAAGATTCATTTCATAGCATGATATATACCGATAAAGCACACAAATATGTACGCAAAATAAATAAATTAAAATAAAAAAGGAAGCTTAGGCACAATAATTACTGTTATAATTTAAGTAAAAGAGGATAGTCTAACTCAAAATTAATTTATTAGGTGAGAAAACCTTATCGTTTAAGTATTATATATATATATATATATATATATATATATATATATATATATATATATATATATATATATACACACACACACTCTTTTGAGAGCAGACATCCACAAATTCTTTACGCAATTAACATTAACTCAATGGTAATCATTTTTCCTTATATTGACGACTTGACTTGTAGTAATTAGTACGTTGTACCTTAATTCAACCTAAAGGTAAACTTTTATGTAGCCAAATACTTAACATAAACACCAGTTGTTACACCTTAATTCAAGCATAAGAAGAAATCAAGCGCAACCCAAAAAGATTAATCTATTAGGTAAGAGAGTTTAAAGTTTAACTCCTTAATTTAAGTATCACATTAAACTTCTTAGTCTACTTAATATGAGGCTCAAAACAAGTAAGTACCCAAAGCAAGGTCTGTATAGCAGAAAAAAAGAAATAAATAGTTAATGATATTATTGTCAAGCATCCTAGCTACTAGATAAAGATTTAGGCAACAAGACCATAAAAGAAAAAAAATGAAAAAGAAAAGAAACTCATGGGACCCTCAGCGCAATGAGTTGTGTAATCTGATAGTACCCCTCTTGCGGATAGTCTATATTGCACTCCAACCAGCTAGAATGCATATCAGTTGTCGCTTCCAAGACAGCAATATAGATGCTGATAAGAACCGGAAAATCATATTTGCATGTGAAGCATAACAGAGAGATTTTGAGGTGGAATTGAGGTCCCTTTTTGAGAGCAAAATTGAATGGCTTATAAAGAAGGATAGAAAATATGACCTGCCGCCTCTCTCATTCACTCATGAATGACATTGCTGAGTGAAGATTTGATCCTCTATATCATCATTAACCAGCTCTAGCTCTGACGATTCCCACTTGGATTTGTTGTCTTTATCCATCAACTTTGCTCAACAAAAGAGTCAGCTAGATTTGAACTAGAAATTATTAGATGATCCTGAACCATCATAATCCTTATTAATCTTTACATGATATCAATTCCCACTTGAGTTTGTTGTCTTTATCTGTCAACTTTGCTCAACAAAAGATCCGGTTAGATTTGAATGAGAAATTATTAAATGATCCTGAATCATCATGATTCCTATTAATCTTTATATGATATATGACCATTGATATAATGATTCCAGAGCTAGAGTGTCTTTGAGTGTTTCGATGATTGATCCAATTTTTAAAACATTAAATATAAACATTGGTTGAGACTATAAATAGATGGTGGTCTAAGACTACCTGATAATTTCTCAAATTGAACAGCATAATCCAGCCACTATTGGTTAATGCTTTATGGTGCAAGTGTGCAACCTCCAACAATTAGTAGCAGACATGATAATTAACAAACTGGAAAGAAGGATGTCAGAGCCTCAGGAACATATTTTGCAGTTAGATACTATGCAGTGAGAGCAATGAGCAAACAACCGTGTACTCAGCAACATGTTGACCAAATAAAAATAAGCCCTAAGCCTACCTGAACAAATCACTACAGAAACCTACTACTAGGCCATGACCAAAACACCAGACCATCCCGACATTCATGTACAGCACCCAGAACAGTCTACCCTTATATAGTCTTAGGAATATTCAATAACTTCATTTTTGTCACTAAGTAATAATTTTAGGTGCTACTAAGACAATCTTTGAAGTAGGAATGTAAAAAGTGATTTTAGTAGTTCCACAATTTCTGCACTTAAATAATGATATACAAGGATTTCATTATTTTAAATATTTTATGTATTTTTATCTTTTTTTTATCACATCATATATATATATATATATATATTACTCTTGCTTAGAAAATTTTGTTTTACTATTCATTATACCGGACCATGACCATACATTCAAAAGGTTTATTTTACTTCAACTTCTCTCTGTACGGCAATCCAAGAAGGAATGAGATCATATCCCTAAGAAAAAATCAAGGTTTCAAGCCCACTTATTAAATTTGGGCCTGCATAACATAAAGGAAACTCCTATGGGCATTCAACATTTTTGCTGGTACACCCGGCATAACATGCGAAATTCTGATTTTACCCTTTCGTAAGCTCAAAATCTGTATGAGACTTATGGATTAGCAATCCGTACTAAACCTATGGATTGTCAATCCATAAGTGACCCATAGGATTTTTTTAATTTTTTTTTAAAAATATAATTTACGAATTAATTTAAAATCAACGGTTCAAACAGGAATCAAACCTGTGACTTTCAGGTTATTAGTACAATATTTTAACCAACTAAGCTAATAAACCAATTATGTTATAAAATAATTAATGTCGCTATATATAACACTAAAATTTCTAATGTATATTTAATGCACACGTAAATTTACATAATAAATTTTGTGATAATTAATTTTTATCTAATAATTAATTTGTTTACATATATAAATTATAAATAAAAATCATAGGTTTGATAAAAATTTACATATGTAAAAAAAGTACCAAATTTATTTAATGATCAATTGTTGTAATAAACATCCAAATACATCATTCAATTAAATATCAAATTTGTTTAACTATTAACTCCTGTAATAAACATCTAAATACAATGTTCAGTTAAATATCAATTTTCATAGTATATCTGTAAACAACGCACATAGTATATCTGTAAACAACGCACTTACACCATTGGAGACAACAAACACTCACAAAAGGATGCTAATGGAAGTAGGTTACACTAAGAGAGTATGGTTTTATAGAAAAAAAAGGCACTGCAAAAATGAAAAATTTAATCAGCTATTTATAACTAAAAATACCCATAAGGACATTTTCAGTATTTTGGAAAACTATTGGACAACAGGTGCCCCAAGCAGTTCCCAAAGATAAAGAGACCGGTGCAGTTTTTTAATGGACTTTGCTATTCCCTACAGGTTTACTCTCTTCCCATCCCATACTTAGTTTGGTTTTTACTTTTTCAAAAATACTCCTGACCATAAATTGATAGAAATACTCGAAATAAACACGTTTTTGTCGTGTAAGAGAGATCCAAACATAATATATAAGTTATCTAATATTCTCTTAAAAAGTATACATTTTTTAATAATTGTGTATTCATAGTCAACATTTTATTTAATAGTATGTATTTTTATTTGTAGATTATTATTTAGTTTTAAAATGTTTTATTAAATACTAAATACATAAATTTAAAAAATAATTTATGAAAAATTTTCACAAATTAAAAATAATTAAGTTATAAATGAGCTAGACAAGTCAAACTCTTATTTTTTTTTTAAACAAGCCAAACCCAAACTTTTAATTAGATTCATTTATTTAAATGAGTTAAGTTTGAACTATCCATTTTTTTCCCATGTCAAACCTAAGTTTCTAGTGCTCAGGTCCACTCATTTATACTCCTGATTTTGTATAACATGATATTATATTTATAATGAAATTGTTTATTTTAAAATATATATTATAAAATGTACCTTAATTTAACTTGTGTATTTCTTTTATTCTAAAATTTAACTATACATAATGTTAAAGTTAGTATATTGTATTAAAAAATGGAGTTGACCCGTCTTGTTACATATATTTTGGGCCTCAATCAGATTGGGCTCAGGTTAAAGAACATGGTCTAGTTAAAGTTTAGGGATATGCTAGGTGCACCAGCAAAGCACCCAGCAATTCATTGAAAGGTCAATTTTGCCTTTCATTTAAAAAAATAAAAAGCATTTTTTTCCCTCGGAAGCATTCTCTCTTTTCACTGAGTCTCTTCCGCAAAAGCTTCTTCTCTTCTCTCTTCCCCGACGAGCTTCTTCTCCGCGAGCTTCTCCGGCAGCCCTTGGACCCATTTGCATTCGAGATAGGTGGCCTTCTTCTTAGCTTTGGTTTTGTTATGCACTACATTAGGGTAGGTTAGTGTAACGTTAGGTTAGTGGAACCTTAGGGTAGAAGACGCCGGAAAAAATGACAGCTTGGTGACGGTGGCGGCTTCCGGAAGACCCGTTAGGGGTTCTTCCGGAACTTCCGGAAGAAGGTCTTCCGAAATATTTCCGGAAGACTAGTTGTTCCGGAACCACTGAAACGTCTTCCGGAAGTACTGGTCTTTCGGAAAGTTCCCGGAACACCTATTCCGGAAAGTTTCCGGAAGAAGTGGTTGTTCCGGAAACATTTCGGAAGAAGGGTTCTTCCGGATGACCTTTCAGTGGTTCCGGAAGCACTTTTCGGAAGAGCCCTTCTTCCAAAAGTTTTTTTTTTTTTAAATATTGTTTTTGTTAATTAAGTTTGTTATTTTTGTTAATTGTTTCAGTTTATTTTTTATATCATTTTAGTTTAGTATTTTACTAATTATTTAATTTTAAATTACTTATGTATTTTTTATAAATGAAGTAGTTAATTTTTATAAATAAAGTTGTGTATGTTTGGAATTTTTTTTCCCATTTTTGTTTTATTGTTATATATAATTTAAGTTGTGTATGTTTACTAATTATATATTTTGAAATTAGTTGTATTTTTTTTGTATATAAATAAAATTTTTTATTTTATTATAAATAAAGTTGTTTATTTTATTATAAATGAAGTATTTTTTTTATAAATGAAGTTGTTTAATTTTTTTAAAATTAAGTTGTGTATGTTTAATAATTAATTATTTGTATATTAGTTGTGGTTTTTTAGAAATGAAGTTTTTTTTTTAAATTAAGTTGTGGATGTTTAGTAATTAATTTTTTTATATCAGTTGTGTTTTTTTTATAAATGAAGTTGTTTATTTTTTTTAAATTAAGTTGGGGATGTTTAGTAATTAATTATTTTTATATTAGTTATGTTTTTTTTTTTATAATTGAAGTTGTTTATTTTTTTAAAACATTAAGTTGTAGATGTTTACTAAATAATTGAGTTGTATTTTTTTTATAAATGAATTTTTTTAAATTGTTTTTTAAATTAAGTTGTGGATGTTTACTAATTAATTTTTTTTACATTAGTTGTGGTTTTTTATAAATGAAGTTTTTTTTAAAAAAAATTAAGTTGTGGATGTTTAGTAATGAATTATTTTTATAGTAGTTGTTTTTTTTATAAATGAAGTTGTTTATTTTTTTTAAAAATTAAGTTGTGGATGTTTACTAAATAATTTAGTTGTGTTTTTTTTAGAAATGAAGTTTCTTTTTTTTTTTTTTTAAATTAAGTTGTGGATGTTTACTAATTAATTTTTTTTTACATTAGTTGTGTTTTTTTTTTAAATGAAGTTGTTTAATTTTTTTTTAAATTATGTTGTGTATGTTTTAAAATAATTTGATTTAAGTTAGTTTTATTTGTTTATAAATAAAGTTATTTTTTATAAAGAAAATTGTGTATATTTTGACCGAAAAAAATACGTGTTCGACATGATTTGCAGATCATGGCCAGAACATGAGGTTAGGTCGTGCGATAGGTAGAGTGGTAGGCAGAGATAGACTTGCTGACGAGGATGCTGCTGATGTTCCTGAGAGGCGAAGGCCTACTGCCTCAGCCCGTAGGCAACGCGTTCATCAGATGACTACGGAGGGACGTGATATGGCTGAGGATGTCGTTGACATGATTGACGATGTCCCTGAGCAAGCTGCAGAGGCACCTAAGATGCGTGCGGACGCAGAGGGTGCTGATAGTGGTGAGGGGTCAGATGGTGATGATGCTGCTGAGGGATTCCCTGGTGGTCCACGTGACCCGTCAGTGCTCACATCATTTGCCGAGCATGTTGCATATGCCGTTTGGAGTGGACAGGTATTTTAATTTGTTAATTATTTATCATTGTTGATTTATTTGTTTGTGATTAATTTTTTTTAATAATTGTATAATTTGTACTTCAAATCAGGAACGTCCTGATTTGAAGTTAGTGTCACATGGGAGGAAGGTGACACTGATTGGGAGGCCAGTGCCTGAGATTAAAGGCCTGGTGGCTGCCACAGGATTAAGTCCACTGATAGATTGTTCAGTTATTACTAGCGATCCTGGACTTATATCCGCATTTGCGGAGAGGTGGCACAGTGAGACTAGCACCTTCCACCTTCCTGTAGGAGAGCTGACGATCACATTGGATGATGTGTCGTCAATCCTACATTTGCCCATCAATGGCGCCTTGCACAGTTTCCACGCTCTTTCTACGGAGGAGGCCAGATTTTTGCTTATGGAGTTGCTGGAAGTGTCTGCCGAGGAGGCCAGAGCCGAGACAACACTCACATGTGGAGCATATGTACGATTATGATGGGTTCGAGACATTTATGAGACGAGATGTCAGGCCCAGCGGTGGATTGTCGCAGCTCGCGCTTATCTGTTGCACCTTGTCGGTTGCACTCTTTTTGCTAATAAGAGTGCAACATTCGTGCATGTGGTCCACCTTGACGCTTTCCGGGACCTCGCTCATAGTGGTGGTTACGCTTGGGGAGTTGTCGCGCTGGTTCATATCTATGACCAGTTAGATGAGGCTTGTAGGACCACCACCCGACAGCTTGCGGGGTACTTGACGCTACTTCAGATAAATTTTGTGTTTATTAATATGTTACGTTCGATTATGATTTAAACATGTTTTTATGTTATGTTAACCTCAATTATTGTGTAGTGTTGGATCTATGAGCACTTCCCTAGTGTGCACCAGTGCGTGACTGACGATACATACCAGGAGACGTCCCCACGTGCTTCCCGGTGGTTGACGTCGAAGGCGCACATGAAGGGAATCACAGGAGCACCCTACAGGGCACGTTGTGATGGTTTGACCGTCACAGATGTGTCCTGGTTGCCGTTTTCGGAGCATCGGGGGGTTAGGGCATTTCAGGAGATTTCATCTTTCCAGGGTCAGCTGAGATGGGGTCCTATGGTCGTCTCAGCTCGACCGAAGAGGGTGGTACGCCAGTTCGGTTACATCTAGAGCATCCCTCCGCCGCCTGTTAGTGCACAATTGTCACACGATCAGATAGATGACAGGTGGATGCAGTTTGCGGATCACTTACTACCTGCAGGTCAGGTTTGTCTAGTGCCGGGCAGGTATCTGCGGATTACATGGAGTGGTTTTTCCGCATATCTCACCCATTCATGATACCGACCCAGGCAGGTGACCAGGGGAGGGATGCACCAGCCGCAGACCCTGAGGACTACATACAGCCGCCCAGCCCCCAAGTTCCAGTAGCATTTGACCCCCCTCTACATGTGGTAAGATTATTTGTGCGTTTAATGTTTTATGAGTTATTATTTATTTTAAATTTCATAATAAATGTTTTTAATGACTTTGACAGGATGATTATGAGGGATATGAGGCGATTGCACAAAGGTTTGAGCGTGTGCTCAACCTTAGGATAGTCACTGCAGGCACAGAGTTATATGACATTATGCAGGACTGCCTGACGATCGCGAGAGGGGGACCCAATGCTGATGGGACTGTCAGGGCTCGTCAGAGACGCCGCACGGACCATTGATCATTGTATTTATTTTTTGTGTTGTAGTTAACATGAATATTTGTAATTATTACAGTTTTTTGTTTAATAGTTGACGTGTTTTGCACGGTTTATTATTTTATAATATAGTTTATTATTCCGATTATTTGTGGTCGTTAAGCGAAGTTTACGAGTGTTTTAAATTTATTTTTTAAAAAAGTGAACCTAGAATCAAGAGTTTTGTTTGTAAGAATTACACTCAAAACAAATGTTTTTAAAATCATTCATAATTCATAATTCATAATTATGTGTTAGTAAGATTTTTAAAGTAATTATGATATATAATAAATTATGATTTGATCATAAAAAAAAATTGACATGACAATGAAATCGCTATATAAGATACTACAATGATGACTTTAAAAAAAATCCATGTTCAAGTATCCATGTTTGGGATTTTTTTGCGTGGGTGTGCTAGTGGCGTGAGACAATAGAGGGTTTTAGTTTCTCATGTTTGGACGTCAAAGAACCCAAAAAAAATAGTCCCGTTCCCCGGTTCCGTCAACTAACACGTCAAAACGAAGCCTAAAAATCCAAAAAAATAGGAAATCGACCCTTTTTCCATATTCAAGTACCCATGTTTGGGATTTTTTGCGTGGGTGTGCCAGTGGCGTGAGACAATGGAGGGCGGCCATTTCTCATGTTTGGACATCAAAGAACCTAAAAAAAATAGTCCCGTTCCCCGGTTCCGTCAACTAACACGTCAAAACAAAGCTTGAAAATCCAAAAAAAAAATGGAAAATCGACCCTTTTAACAATTAATTTTTTGGACCACTGAAACAACACATTCAACTTTATTATGGGAATTAAACACGCCGTAAACAGATAAAGGTTACATCAACAAAAATGAAAAAAATTAAACATCACATTCAGTTGTTTAGCGACGTCCCAGTGACCTCGTCTTCGATTTTCACAACATATTTAGTAAAGACAGCTAAAATTTCTACTGGTCCATATTTTTTCCAGTAGTTAGATTGTACTAACACCTTCAGCAGTTCTTCGTTGGTCATCAGCTCATTTATTTCATATTTTATAACCATATCTGAATACTCAAAGCGAGCTGGTTGGCGGAAAAACAATCGTCTTACCGTTTGTGATTCGTGAATTCCAAGAGGGGGAATCCCTTTAGGTGCAACTTGCTTGATTAAATTCTTCAGTTCATCGATGGTACATGTTGAAGGAATTTGAAATTTCTTAGGATTTTTTCCTGTGAACGTGCATCCAACAAATTTGTTCTGCGGTGGCATGTTCCATTTCCCGTTGTAATACAGGATCGCGTCATGAGTACGAGGCATAGTGCGTTCAAGTAGGTTTATTATTTCATCTGGTGTTCTTCCAACGGTGCATAATAACTCAATCGGACCAACACAAGAAAATTGATCATTACACATTAACATTGTGTTGACATCGTCATCATTTATCAATTGCATACACTTAAAGTGAATTTGGTTACCTCTATCGGTGAATGGGTTCCAGTAGTGAATTTCATCCAAAAATTGTTTGTCGGATAGCTGAAGGGTATTGTGTATTCTGGTTTTTAGGCTTGCAAAATCACAGCTATTTGGTACTCGAATGGGCACCGGAGTTGAACTTTGGAAGTAAACCCCAGTATCATTGTGAATAATCGATCCATTTGGAAAAATGAAAGCCAACCTTGAGTTGACAATCGTCTGACTGCTAGTTTCTCCTAAAAATGCCATAGTTTGTGTATCAGTTGGGAGACTATTTGAAAGCAAGATAATGTGTGATTTAGTAGCCTAGTCTGCCATATATATAGATGGTTGTGACCGAGCCATTGTTTAACTTTGTTTACAAAAAAATAGACACGCGTAAATGTGTAGTCAAGTCAGCCAATGTGTTGTCGCCAATGTGTAGTCAAGTCAGCCAATGTGTTGTCGAGCGACTGCTAGTTTCAGAATGTGTAGTCAAGTCAGCCAATGTGTTGTCGCGCTCAAACTGTAATACGCATGCATGTCATTATGTGTTGTCAATTATGACAATGATGTATGATGCACGCGTAAATGATTTTTGTTGGACCAACAATTTCCTTGCTTAACCAAACGAGTACTTGATAATATTAATTGGTTAGTAACGGGTTGCAACAAATTATATCGCATAATGAATACAGTTACGTAAACAATGCATGTTTAGTATTCATTTAGGTCTACATAGTGTGTTTTGAATGACATCAAGCTTGTGTATTGCTACATTCTACTAATATATGGAATTGCCCACTGCTTTGCCTGAGAATAACAATTGCTTGACCACAACAGCGCTGGAGGCGACAAGGGACAATGGTCTTTCAAATAAACCTGTTGTACATGAACAAACATTATATCATGCGCTGACCGTGCCAAACGAACCAGCGAAGTCATTGCATAATTGTTATACTAACTATATTCAATGTACCTGAACAAAATGATTTCCAAACACATGACCGACACATATGATGCGGTGGCCAGAAGAATCAGGTGGTGGTTGACTTCTAAGAGGGAAAAATGTCATGCTTTGTTGTCGGGACAACGATACAAGGATTACGTTATACCGTGAAGCAATCACATATCCCATGTCCGTTATATCCATCCACTTGTCCACATTAACCTGAATGAACCAAACATACACATGTAAGTAATTTAAACATTGTTATTAAAAATAAATTAACCTAAAAACATACCTTTGAAAAGCCATCAACAAGTAGGGACAACTTTAATTGTTCAAATATCTCTGTACCATCGAAGAGGTTCATGTACTTATGCGACCACCTGCCAAGTTCTTTAATCAATTCATTACGCACTAACGGCCACGAATCTTCCCCCATACCTAATAAAGCGGCAATTGACCGATATCCACAATTACCGTCCGCTTTCACATCCACAACGTCACGAATGAAACCTTGAAAGAATGACGCAAATTGATCCAACATCGGGATGATCCTTGTTGGCTGAGGCGGTTGAGAACATGATACACTTTGTTTCACTGGAGAGTTGCTGCTTTGAACAGAATGAAAAACATCAACATACTCCCAGTAAGACGGATCACGCTTTGTGGATCTTTGACTTCTTTTCATCGTTTCTTCGGTGCACCTTTAGTGTTGACCTTTGACGGAGGAGGGCACATAGATTTATGATCAGGGTATGCAATTTCTCGAAGTTTACTCTTCAGAGTTACTTTGCCAGCCACATCAAGTTCATCAAACCTTTTAGATATGATCTTTATCTCTTCTTTGATGGTGACTTTCGTCTCACATAACCCTTGGTCTGAAAAGCAAAGTCTCCTCCAGAAAAGATGGACTGACTCCAATGGGATGCTACCAGCAGTATACCTAGAAAGCTCACATGCACAAGGAAGACCGTACGTGCTTCTCATCACACAACCACAAGAAGAGAGATTGTTGCCGAGATAACGTAGACGATCAACCTCAGAAGCAATCTGATTTAAAGCATCCCTTGAAACCATCCCAAGAAGCCTCTTGTATAAGGTTTTTTTATATACATGGCCAACCACATGCATACTGGTTTCAAAGGATGCTTTAATTTTGACGTGTTGCAGCGTGATCATGTTGTTCATGGCATCCCAAACACTACATAGGTCTCCAATGCTATTTTGTAGTACTCTTTTGAGAGCCCAATGAGCTGATTCAACCCTACATTTAAAATACACAACAAACATGAAAATATACAACAATTAAATACCATTTAATACTAATCCTTACTAACAAATAAAATCAGTTCTTAATACCTGTTTGTTGTTGTGTTGCCTAGGTGCATGACCTTATTTGTCCATGCTGTAATAAAATTTTCCTTGTGGGGGATAATCCATGTGTCGTTAACATAGTCAATGAACATCGGCCAAGGCGAACAAGCAACTTGAAACTTCTGATGTGACTCATGGAACTCGTGTTCGGACGGACAATCAACCAAAGTACCCCAGTTATCCATTACATAGTCCCACGCATTTTTTTCCCCGATTAAAGATTTGCACTTCGCCTTCACATTCTTATCGATATGAAACCTGCACAACAAATTAGTAGACTCGGGAAACACAGTTTTCACTACATTCATCAGTGCTAGGTCTCTGTCAGTGACAATAACAAGAGGGAGGCGATCGTTTCTTAAAAATAGGCCTCGAAATCGTTCCAAAGCCCATACAATATTATTAACACGCTCAGCCTCCAGATATGCAAACCCAACAGAGAATGTCATCGCCGTTGGTGTCACTCCAACAAAGTCAAGTAGTGGGAGTCTGTACCTGTTTGTTTTGTAGGTACTGTCTATAAAAAAACACCAGATGACATGCATTGCATAACTTTACTGCATCTGGGTGACACCAAAACAGATCACGCACCACAACTTCATCCTTCAATCTATGCCAATGAATGTATTGATCACGTTGGAGAAGCTTCATCAGATGCTGCATTTCGGTATCAGCTCCTCTTATTGAAGAACGATAAGCACTTCTTGCATTGTAAATTTGCTTTATCGTGGTGCAACTGTCGGCATTGTGTTCCTTCAACGTTAGTAAGATGTTTTTCGGTTTCACCATCGACTTCGTCATATCAGCAATAATTTTCTTTTCTTCCTTAGTCAATCGCCCGGCGTATGGATGTCCAACTAAGGACTTCGCCAATTCATGATTGTGAATCCCACAGATCAACTTCACCATCCAACCTTTCCCTCCATGCACTGGTTTCCCACGAAGCCTGAAGGGACAATCACATTTCCTACTCCCGGTGTCTTTTCTAACGAATTCTTTATTTCTACACTTGTACGTACCACTCCTTTCACACCCAATTAAGACAAATGAACTTCTTCCTCTGCTACCGGTCTTTGTGTCAGACCTCATAATCACTGCAACAAATTCATTTTCATGGGCAATTGTTCGAGCCCATTGCAAAACATCATCTCGAGTAGCGAATACCTACAATGCAACCCTAACATATTAATTTTCATACAAAACATCAATTGAACAATCCACATGTGGTTCATTCACCCCACATTCTTCTTGATTATCATAATCATAATCCATATGAACTTCTTGTGACATCGCAAAGTCATACCTCCATTGATCTTCGTCCATCTTAAGGACATATGCATCATACACAAGTACATTCAAATTATCATATAACCACATCCAAAAATTTACTACACCTTAAATAACAAACATATTAACAGCACATATGCATCATACACAAGTATATTCAAATTATCATATAACCACATCCATAAATTGACTACTTATTAACTAACAAACATACTAACAACTAATACAAATATATTCTAAATTTATAACTACATTATTTACTTAAACTAAACTTATCACTATAATAAACAACTAATAAAACATTTTTCTACCATTATACAATTAAGTTACCTAAATCATTTAATATTATACCATTATACCTAATTAAACCAATAATCCACAACATATATATATATATATATATATATATATATATATATATATATATATATATATATATATATATATATATATATATATATATATATAAATTATAAAACAAAAATAAAAAAATTTGCTAATAATTTAACATTCCGGAAGAAGGTCTTCCGGAAGTTACTCACATTCTCATTTCGGACCTTCCTTCCTCCTGTTGTGCCTAAAATTTCTTCCGGATACAGTTTTTACTGTTTTTCTTCTCTAAAAACTAGCCGGAAAACAAAAAAAATACTCATAAATGCGTACCTCTGACGAAATAGGAAGAACAGCCACTAACAAAACTTCAAATACGGAACACGGGACCACCAAATTTTCAAATACTTCACGGGACCACCAATGAAAAGCGCAAACGGGACCACCACCGAAAGCAACAGCAACCAACCAAAACGAAAGAAAGAAAGCAGAGAAGGAAGAAAGCGCAATAAAAAACTAAGTAAAGGAAGAGTGAAAATGGAAGCGTGAACGCGTTAATTTAAAGAAAATTACACAAGGGCAAAATCGTCATTACATATGCATTAAATATTATTTTATTTTTACTTATTATTATAAAATGAAAATTCTTTTTTCTTCACTTTGTTATAAAATAATAATCATTTTTTTATATATTTACTTTTGTAATAGAAATTAAATGTTATCATAATAGAAAATTTATATTTTTAATAAAATTTACGAATTAATTAATTTTTATGGTTTAAATTATACTAAATTGTCACACAAATTAATATTTTACATGCGCGTAAAAAACAAATTATAAATATTAGTCATAATTACGTTCACTAATTATTTAATTATTTATGTATAATAATATTAATTATTTTATAATTTAGTTTATTCATTAAAAGTAAATTATTACAAAATAAAACATTTTTTTTAAAAAAAAACTAACTTCCGGAAGACCCTTCTTCCGGAAGTAAAAGGACATCTTCCGGAAGAGGCTTCTTCCGGAAACATTCCGGATGACGTCCTTCCGAAAGGAGTTTCTGAGTACTTCCAGAAATCACAAATTCGTCTTCCGGAAGAAGGTTCTTCCGGAAACTTTCCGGAAAAAGGGTCTTCCGGAATGTTTCCGGAAAAAGCGTCTTCCGGAATTAGATTTACTGAAGGACAGTTTCGCCACTTCACTGTTTGCTGGGTGCCCCAACAATAATGTTGGGTGCACGTAGCAACTCCCTAAAATTTATGGACGGATATGCACAAGGGTAAACCCAACCCGCCTCTAAGTCAATAATCATTTGTCAACTACTTAACAAAAAAAAAAGGGATTTTTAATAATCCCAACCTACCTATTTTTGTTGTTTTTCCACCCCATTAATAAATATTGGAAACAAGATTCTGTTGAAATAGTTCATTGGACTATATTTCCCTTGTTTTAATTTTTTTCCCCATCTTATTTAATATACAAGTAACATATGATTCCTTTGGACAAACAATGGAATTGTACTTCCATTAAACATTTTTTTTCACACCCTCAACCTTGCAATGGAATTATACTTTTGTGTGGAAGGGTACTTTTGGAAAATAAAAAAAAGCAACTTACATGGGTGTGCCAATAGCAAATTACTAGGGTTGAAAGCAATGCCCATAAATATCACCTGCCAACTCATTGTTTTCGTTTTGTTGGGCTTGATTTCAAACAAATAAACTTTTGCTATATCCACTCCTTTTTTCTAAGTACACTCTACTTATTATCATGAATACTTATTATACCTAAAATACCCTATCTCATCATTCCGAAAGTACATTCTGGATTGATGTTTAAATTTTTGTATTCTGAAAAGTACTTTCCTGAATACACAAATTTAAACATTATTCCAAAATATACTTTCTGAAATACAAAATAATATTTTTTGGAAAGTACTTTCTAAAATACTGTTTCAATTTTTGTATTATGAAAAGTATTTTCTAGAAGGTAAAAAGTTTTTAGAAGTTACTTTCCAAAATTTAGTAAAAAAAGATGTGTTGCATCTATTCCAAAATCCAAAAAGATAATCATCTTAGTAAAGTGACACACAAAGAAAACATTCTAATGTGTTTATACTCCACCTCTTAAACCTTTAACCAAATTGCACAACATGTGCAAACTATATATGAAGATCCAAAGCTTGTAAGTACTTTTCCTTGTTTGTAACAAGAGAATGAAGCTATCAGATCAGTAAAATCAAGAAAGTGAGGAAGAAAAAATGTTTTGTTACCATGGAAGTAACAAATGGAGTGAAAAAGAGAAATGATTCTAATGAAAGAGAGGAAAAATGTTTTATTGCCATGGAAGGATTGCATTGTTGGGTGGGTGCCTGTGAGGGAAAGAAGAGGGTTTGAAATAAGAAGGTTATTTAAGTCATTTGGGTTTATAAAAGTAGAATGGGAGTGTAGTTATTAAAAAAAGAGAGTGGATATGACAAATGCAAACAAATGGTTAAGGTCCAAAAGTGTCCAAGTTTTTAACTATGAAAAGTGCTTGGGTTCGTGATGCTTTTAACACGCTTTTTACTATTTGCAGGTTGCATAGCTCTTTTGTTTTTAATTTTTCTTTTACAAAATTATCCTTCACAACAAATTATTTTCTATAATGTGATTATGTTTTAATATATTACCTAAATTGATTTCTGTAATGTATTTTTTTTTTTTTTTTACTTTAAGGATACTAGTTTCTGTAGTGTGAATTTTTACATTACGAAATACTATTTTCCTTAATATAAAATAATACTACCTTTGTTTCTAAATATAAAACTATTTTTTAGATTTATTTCTTTCTTTTTAAATGAATTTCTTCAAGTTGTCTTTTATATTAATTATTTTTTACTAGAATATCTTTGATTGCTCTAAAATAAATATTATGAATTAAAAAAATAAATGTATTCTCTCTCACAAGGATTTGATGAGAAGATTAGCACACATTATTTAATTAGGTAGAAAGTAATTGAGTAATGTCGCAACGTGGGCCACAACGAGACGATGAAATAAAATATTAAGATAAATAAATAAATGATTTTCCAAAAAAATGAAAAATTTGGGGAGTCGCCACTAACGTTTATTTAAGGAAAACGTCAGAAAAACCAAAAAGGATAAGGAATTGTCTACGATTGAAGAAAAATATTAGGGAGTCGTTTACGAGTGGGAAAGGTATGAGCACCGCATGCGTCCGTCATGAAAACGACCGTCTTTAATCGAGTGCACTTAAAAAATAAAGTGATTTTTACTTATTTATCTTCCCTTGAAAACATGAATTATATTTTGTTATATTTTCTTTTATATAGAAAGGGAAATCAAATTTTTATTTTTAGAAAAAAAGAGATTTTATTTTATTTTTAGATATTTTTTGGGTCAACAAGGGATTTGCCCTCGCTCCTACATATCCTCAGGTGCAATGAAAAAATTAGACTTACGTAGTTCTTTGTAGAAAAAGCATTAGTGTGTTGAGTTGACTTTATTTGATTTTATTTTATTTTGAAAGATTTTGGATTTTGTGGTAAACTTTGTGAAGTCAAGCAAGTCAGAAATCCAACATGGGATTCACAAAATTTACTCACACTATATTGAAACACTACCAAACAAGTCAAAGACCTAACGTGGAGTGCGTGTAACATTGAGGGATTATTTATTTGATAATGTTACCATTTTTAGAAAAAGATTTTATTTTTATGGTAAACTTTGTGAACTCAAGCAAGTCGGAGACGAAACATGGAGTGCACATAGTGTAAAGCATGTACTAAAGAATGCTAATGCGAATTTGTAAAAATCAATAAATAATTGACATAGTGTTATGAAATTGAATAAATAGAATGAGAATAGAAAATGATAGAATAGAAGTAGGGAATACACTTAGTAATAAGAGGAATAACGAGATATTTATAATATATTAATTAAACTAACTAACAAGACAATGATAAAAATAAAATCACATTGACGAATAAGCGATAGAGAAAATAAAGAAATACAATAAAATAAAGAGCTATTTACTAATATGTATAATTATTTTTTTTGTTTTGTTTTTTTTTTGTCAAAAGTCAAAGGGTTGACTTGGACTTAGTCAACATTGATAGAGTGCTGACATAACAGACCTAGTCACATCCTAAGTGGCTGGGGTGCACATATAAAGAAGGAAGTATAACCATCAGTTTTATTTTGCTTCTGACATCATAAAAAAAACATGTTGGACCCAAAATGAATAAGGTGCATGTGTTAATAAAAGAGTGCAAATAGTGTTTCTATTTTATTTCAGATTTTGCAAAAATGGATTAGGCCCAAAATGAAAAAAAATGCATGTATGGGAAATCATGGTGTGAATAGCCTTTTTATCTTATTACAGAGTTTGCAAAAATGGGCTAGGTCCAAAACAGTAAAAGGGTGCATATATTAAAAAGGTGGTGTAAACAACAAAAAAAGAAAAAAAAACAAGAATGACATATACCTAACAATGTTCAAGCCTGCTCCCATAGCACCAACAACATCATTACAAGTCTCTCCTTGCAATGCTAATTGAGTAGTAAGTACTCCTCTTGGTGCCAAGATTACCACATCCAAATTCAAAGCGAAAATGATAATCCTATCTCTTATTCCTTTTGTTGCATATATGAGTAATAGAATAATGTAGATTGTCTCCACCATAATGACAAAGCCATTAAAAGTGGCCAGAGAGTACTCTCCAGCCTTTATGATTCCATAGTAAGTCTACAGAAAGCTATTAAGCAATGTGTAAATATAAATAAGGCTTGAGAAATCTTTTCTAAATCCATGCCTCATGCCGCTCCTTTTCTAGGCTTTTATGATGTACTCTTTCTTAACTTAATGAGCTCTTTTAAGAGTCCAATAGGTCACAATGTGTATTTTTTCTTTTTTTTTTACTATTCTTTTTTCATGTTTTTTTTATTGTTCTTCCTCTTCTTTTTTATATCTTTTCATGTCCCTTTCTCTTTTTTTTTTGTCTTTTCCTCTTTGTTTTTTTTCTTACATTTTCTTTTTTTCTTCTTCTTTTCTCTTCCTTTTTTTTACTGTTTTTTATTTTATTTTTACTATTTTTTCCTTTTTTTTTTATTTTTTTACATTCCTTTTTTCTTTTGCTTTTCTTATGTTCCTTTTTCTTTTTTTTTTTTTATACATTTGCTTTCCCCTTTTCTTCTTCATCTTTTCTTCTCCTTTCTTTTCTCCTTTTTTTCTCGTTTGCTTTGCTTTTTTTTTCTTTTCTTTATTTTTTCCTTTTTCTCTTTTTTTTTTGTTTTCTGTGATACTCTTTACCCCACACATATATGTACTAATAATAAAAGGAATAAAGAAATTATAATTAATTAAAAATTTTTAAAACACATTTAAATAAAAGCATTTCAAAAGGGTAAAAGGTTTACATTCACTTCACTATTATCAAATAAAACTTGTTAGAAACATTTTTTGCTCAAAACATCATGTAATTAAACAAAACTCATGCTCCAATGTCACATCCTTGCAAAACATTGTGTCCCAACGTCCTTCAGCACAAGGTTCTTTAAAGAAATTTGCCTAGTCATCTGCTCCTACGAACACAAAGTTCGAAATCATCACAGGATCCAAACACAAACAACACACAGAGAGTGAGTTATCACATTCCTAACTAATAGAGAGAAACAAAACAACATGTAAATATACATATCATATAAATGAAATACAATTTACTTAAACATAGCTCACGTCACTCCACCACTTTGTCGCGTAACATCACATCACAACACAACAAGTCTCATTCATTTTCACATTATTCACGTACTCAATGATCAAAATACAATATCACTAAATTAATCAATATCAATCAATACACAAGAGTTCAAGATCATCACAGGATCCAAACACAAACAACACACAGAGAGTGAGTTATCACATTCCTAACTAATAGAGAGAAACAAAACAACATGTAAATATACATATCATATAAATGAAATACAATTTACTTAAACATAGCTCACGTCACTCCACCACTTTGTCGCGTAACATCACATCACAACACAACAAGTCTCATTCATTTTCACATTATTCACGTACTCAATGATCAAAATACAATATCACTAAATTAATCAATATCAATCAATACACAAGAGTTATGCAACAGATACACTAAGAATCAACCCTATATGCAATGTGATACCATGTCAGTGAAAAATCTCGTCGGGCGCCTAGGAGTACATGCAATACAAACCATACACTAGTAAGTCAGATCACTCTCATTAGGTAAAATTATAGGGAGATCAGTTAGGATCACGCCGTTTTGTGAGAATGCTCCAACCATGTAGGATCGACATAGACTTAAAGGAGCACTCAAACTAGGTGTATTTATCCCCAAGGCCTAGACTCCGAAGAGTCCGTTAGGGCCTCTCCCTCCTGATTCAAGTCCAAATCATAAAATATTTTAGCGCACAGAATCTATCTATGAACTATACAAAACACACGATTCCTGAATTATTCTCAAAATAATTTTATCTTGTCACGCTTGTGATTAAACTCGTTGGGTCCCCACAGTGGTTCCCATCACAATACTCGTCGTGCATTAACCCGTCGCCCTTAAAGGGTCTTATAGTCATGTGATTATACGATTCATAGCTCACAACTCAGTGCACACAACATCTCAATGCACACACACACACACACACACACACACACACACACACACACACACACACACACACACACACACACACACACACACATATATATATATATGTATATATATATATATATATATATATATATATATATATATATATATATATATATATATATATATATGTATATGTATATATATTACAATTCAATACATACTCAATTTATCACATATACGTAATCTCAATCACAATGGTATAATCTCAATTTAACATGTTATCACACCTCATGAATCATATACACTTCACCTATGAACTATGTAATACACACAACTACTCAATTGTTTTCAAAATCATTTTAACTTGTCGCATCTCAAAGTGATTCAACTTGTTGGGTTCTTATAGTGGATCCCATTACAATACTAAAACTCGTCGCCTTTAAAGGGTCTTACAATTGCGTGATTGCATAGTTCATAACTCACAACTCAATACATACAACATCTCAATACACATGTATCCCACCATTCATCATAGGTTCAATTTGTCACTTACTCACAATTTGAATCATCATTTCATAATCTCAATATAACAATTTATACAAAATGCTTCTCACAGCATGGGGGCTAAAACCCCTCAAATAATTCCACACAATCATATTAAAATCAATGAATCAAAATCATAGGTAAAAAATACGAAAACACTAAGAGCACTCAAGTTTATCAACCAATTCGCATCAGAATATCAATTGGTCCGCCAAACACAACAATATTAAATTTATAATCCTAAAGGAAAATTATAATTCAATAAACATCCCAAAATAAACCCCAATTTAATCCTCTAAGGATTCCTACACATGCTCATTCTAACCACAATTGCGATAAACTTATCCCTTACCTCTAAGCGGGTTCACATGTGTAGTCCGGCAGTGACATCAGCGTCTCTAACAGTTCCCTAAGATTCATCAAGCTTTTCCCCAGTTTGCTCTGTTAGGGTTTCCAAGCGCTGGAGAGAAGGGGAAGAGATTGTAGCCTCCATTTCACTGTCAACGTGTGAGACTAATTTGTCTCTGCAAGAACATTATTTCCCAAATCCCAACGGTGAGATTGTGCGAAAATGAGTGGTAAAGGTGTTTTCCATCTTTCACGACGATCCAACGGCTAAAGAGTCTGAGATCGTAGTTTTACTAGGATAGGTTTGGGTGTATGCAGAAAAAGAGAAAGCTCAGTGCGGGGGACATTTCTTCCACCACATAAATTATCTTCAAAATCGCAACGGTGGGTTTGTGTGGAAATAAGTTTCAAACCTCTTGTTAAAAGTTCATGACGATCCAACAGTTAATGATTATGAGATTGTCGTTTTACGGAGACAGGTTTGAATGTATGCCGGAAAAAGAAAGAGTTTTGGGAGGGGATAAGGGAAAACGAAGTTGAGAGAAAGAGAAAGAGCGCAAAGATGTATCATCAGTCTGATGACCTAATATGTCTCTATTTATAGTTAGAGTACTGTCAGTCTATTATTTACTCTATTTATTTATTTATTTATTTTATAAAAAAAACTATTTTATTTGCTATCAAATGAATAAATAAAATATCTTTTTTATTTTCTTCCAAACCATTATTTTAATTAATAAATCTATTTCTCCTTATTTATTTAATTATAAAAACCTCATTATTTTTTTCTAAAATTCTATTTATTTTTAAATATAAATCCTTTTTAATTTATTTTATGAAAAATGAGGTGTTACATTTTCTATTTTTTTTCTTCTTTTTTCTCTTCGGATCCGGACAGAATTAGGGTCTGACAAGTAGAAAGAGAAATATGACGAGTCTAATAATTTAAGGGTAATTTTGAAAAATAATACAAATTGTTGACAAATTTAATACTATTAACCAAATCAATTTTCTTAAAGGGTGGGAATTAATTAAAAGAATCTTATATTTAGGAATGTGTAGTAAATTATGTAAACTAATGTAAAAAAAATTACATTACGGAAACTAATCTTATAAAATATATAAAAAAAGTAAAGGATGTAAAAGGGAGAGAAAAAGGGGTATTGAGAATAACAAAAAAGCAAATAAAAGAAGTGGGGTGTGAAGACCAAATAAAGGTTGTGATTAGATGGGCCAAATTGCTTCTTACAAGACAAAACAAAACCGAAAAAGAGCTCAAAGTAATGAAAATTATACTTGGACACAGATTTACAATGTTTTGATCTCTATCTCGGATCCTCTTAAGGGCCAATTTTTTTTTACTTTTAATGACTAGTTTTCTACTATGCTATTGCATATCTGGGTTGTAAAATATGAATGGATTCTCCCGTTACTGATTGGACAATTTATCTTACACTATCCAATACATCATCATGAATTGACATTCAACTCTAATTAATCCACTCTACAATGGCACAATCCATAATTTTTGTCCCATTATTATATACATCAATCAAATGAATGCATTACACAACCAACCACACTTATGTCCCATAATAGGCTTCCTTAAAGCCAAAGCAATGAACAATTCAAAGAACCATCCAAAGCTCAAAAGAAGCATTTGCTTTGCATCAATCACCACGCTATGTGTTGGCTTCTGGATCTGGAGAATGGAAAATACGTTGAGCCAACCATTGAAAGGGTCTCAAGAGTTGAGCCCTTTTCTTGCGCCAGAACCAAATGGCAGCATTGTAGTTTTCATTGCGAATCTTCTGAGTGGCTGCTCTCCAATCATACTTCTCCATCTCCAAACGTGCAGCTTCTCCCATGGTTTCTCTCAACTCTTTGTCATCCAAAAGCGGCTTTAGTTTGCTCAGGCAATCTTCAAGATCACCTGGTGTATAGAGGTAACCAATTTTGCCATCTTGGTCTTCTGGAATTATGTCTGGAATGCCACCGGCACGCGCTCCCACCACAGGGATTCCTGATGACATGGCCTCCAGAACAACAAGGCCAAGTGTCTCTGACTCTGACGGCATCACAAAGACATCTCCACTTGCATAGGCTTGAGATAGTTCTTCCCCTCCTAACATTCCTGTGAACACTGCTGGCATGCCTTCAAACATTTTCTCTAGTTCCTCTCTGTTCAGGTAGGAACCCATGTTAATAAAAGATGCAAATGCTAACCAGTGTCCTTAGGACACTGGTTAAGGAACTTAAAGTAGAAATATTTTTACTGAGACAAAATTAAGCTACCCATGATCTTTTTTCCGCTCTCCGATAATTTATACAATAAATACTTTTCCCTTTTAGTTCTTTAACTAATACCCTAAGGGCACTGGTTAGCAAGACCCCTAATATAATAATGTTTGATCATTTGAGTTAAACTATGATGTATGGGGGATATTGATGGGGTTCACCAACTCCATGGGCTAGAACAATGGAGATGAGGCATGACATAAGAAAATGGCAAAACTTCATGGCAAGAGAAAACCCTCTTCACAAGGTTAGTAGCCGTTATATGATTAGAAATGAAAGATGAAGGAGTACACAAACATCCACTCACATAATGCCATTAGTTAAAAGTCATAAGTCCAGTTTGGATAGACTTTTGAAGAATTACTTATAGGAGAAGCAAATAAGAAGATAAAATGAATCAGACATCTCTCAAACATTAAAATCAACTTATATACTTCAACTTTTCTAGAAACTCTCGTCTAATTTTTTCAGAAGTTGAGATGCATAAGTTGATTTTAAAATGGATCATATAAATTGATATAGATAAAAGAATGAAAAGACACATTACAACAAATCACCTGTAAGGTCCATCTCCGATAAAGGCAATTCGTGCTTCAGGAAGCCTATCCATGAGACTGCCAAATCATGTGTTTCAAATGTCAAGGCAGGATAAGATATTAAAGTTAGATAATAGATATATTTATTATATGCTCTGGCATGGACTATAAAGAACTGAAGAACAGAAAGATAGGGGCATTTCTAAAAGAACATTTAGAAAACATATCTTTAAAATGTTTTAACCATCTTTAAGCTTCAGTACATTAATAACCAACAAAAAAATTTCAGCAATGTTCCAGTTGATGGACTGCAAAATCATACGTTCGTGTTTTGAAATTTTCAACATGATCACTACCTTTTGAGAAAATCTAAACTCTTCTCAACTCCAAGCCGTCCAACATGAACTATCAAGGGCTTCTCAGGTTCACCATTGCTATATGACACAAGATTAAGAATAAGTTGAAAACCCATTAAACATCATTGGGCACATGAAAATGGCAAATGGTCTGCACCTCAGTCTTAATCGCATTTCATGGGACTTGAATCGCGGATGGAAACTTTCAGAATCAACACCCTTGTTCCAAAGACAAATCTTGTTCGCTGGACATCAACAGTAGAATTGAGTTAGACAAAAAATTGCTGCATTGACAATGTAGTATAAAAAAATACTTATGTTCAGATGCTATTATCAACTCAGCGAAGAGCTATGAAATCACTTCATAAGGGGTGTTTGAGTTCACCTGCTGTTACTCTAGCTTCTTCAAGATCTTTTGCAATGGCAGCTGATGGCACCAGTGTAAGATCAGCTGCTCTATGCAGAAATTCTACACAAAACAGCATATTCATGTTATTTCACAAAAATAAGATTCCAAGTTGAACCAAGGAAGCAAGAGAGCCTATACATACTTATGACCCACCACATGGGTTGCACCAGCCAGCTAAAGGTGTATCTTGGAATGTATCTGAACAACAATTAAGATCAACCACAAGAACTTGTGGATTTAATCAGAAGTCCAGACATAGCTTTGCAAATATGAAATACATTCAGAAAATTGAAATGTGAGAAAAGTCCATTTTGGATAAACTTCTCAGTAAGTCCTTGTAAGAGAAGAAAATGAAGAGATAAAATGAATCAAAATTATCCATAAAATATAATCAGCTTATACGGTTCAACTTTTTAAGAAGTTCTGTCATCTAACTTCTCCAAAACTTGACACACATAAGTTAATTTTAACTTATTAAAGAAGTTTGATTCATTTTACCTCCTACTTTCTTCACCTATGAGTATCAATCAAGAAGTTTAGCCAAATTGATCCTAAATAAGTAACTTACACTGGTACGTGGGTGTGATAGGACATGACAATAGGAACACTCAGAAGCTTTGCAATGATAAGGGCACCAAAAACCTGAAATTAGGCCAACCACAAATTGAGATAAATAAGTCTTTACACCTACATTGTTCTTTAGAATCCTGAAGTTCATAAATGAGGAGATGCAGGAATTGTAGACTAACCATTATGCCTGGTGATGATGCATGTATTATGTCAGGCTTAAACTCAGCAACAGCAGAAATTATTCTTGGACTAAGTGCCAAAGAGAGGGGTACCTTTTGATACCAGGGACAAGGGAAGCTGCATTTTCATTGTTTTTTGTTTAAATGAAGATCATTAGTACGAAGCAATGGCTGTGGTAGCAACCATAACTTTAAAGAACATACTGGCAATTACAATATGAATGCCATGAGGACTTAATAACCTATTTTATTGTGCTTATAACTGACAAAATATTTGAATTTTTCTATGATAATTTTATAAGTTGATTCAAAAAAGAAAAAGCAAAATACCTAAAAACAGTTTTAGTACTTTTCTCAGAACCTGGAAAAAATAGCTTTGACAAAAAAATAAATAAAAAGAATATTCGGTACCATAAAAGTATTTTTCTAAGTAGTAGCATAGGAAATAAGCTAAAAATGAGTGTTGACTGTGATTAAGAAACAAAAGTTTAAAATTCCTTATGACTTAAAAGCAAAAAATGAGCTAACAAAACTAAAGAAGTCAAAGTCAGCAACCTTCGGGATCCAATTAATTTGGCTCCATAAAATTCCTTGGGTACTCCTTCATGTGTTGTCACGACCATCACCTATACCATGGACAAATAAAGCTAACCAGTCAGTTTACAAGGTTTAAGGGGAAAAAAATACAGGGCATGTGTATATAGAATCAGAAGGAGTAGATAAAGTTACCTCATCTCCCATTTCACGAAGGTATTTTATAAAATTCTGGAAACGGTTTTTGTATCCTGAGACATATCTGCAAAATAGATAAAGGTGGAATCAACATTCTGTTCGAATTGAAGAACATGTTTTTTCTTCCACAGCAGACACCACACCACACATCTTATAAAGGATCGCAAATCAATAGTACCAAGTGTAATGCAATAATCTCATTGGGATTGTAATTCAGACAGAAAGTAGAAAACATGTGAGGCTAATTTCCCTCCAACTTTTCCTAAAATTAATCTCTAGTCACTCACAATTTTAAAACTAATGTCTAATTGGGGTTCTTGACATGCATCCCGCAGCTCGCCCTTAATTTTTTTAAAATAATTGTCACTCAATTTTACATCCAAGTCAAAAGAGTTGTGATTTTTGGACACCTGCATAGTGTAACACCTCGTTGACACCCCTCATTTCTTTTCATTACATCATATCACATGTCACATTTATTGTTCTCAATCTTTTATCTCTTTTTCTCTCCAGGTATCTACTAGAACAGGGTGTCCACATAACATTTTTAATTCACAAGCCTGAGTCAGTTAAAAGCAGCAGAAAATCGCAGAGATGCACTTTCTGATGCTGAGACTACAGAATTATTATTAAGGTAATAGAAATGTTATTCCTAAACAGTTGAAGACAAAGCTAGCTTAATTAAATTATAAAATAAAAGCTTTCTTAATTATTATTATTTTTTCATTAAAAAAACATGAAAACCAAATTCAAATGATCAAATCCATATGATCTACAAAACCTCAACAGTCAATTCACCAAAAACCAGAGTCAACGCTGAATCAGAACAATAAAACAAGTCAACTGCTGCAGAAACTAAAATTCAATGCTGTTCCAGCCCAACTCCAATGTTTCAACATAGAACAAAATAAAAAAAGATTAAAACCACTAAATAGGCAAGAGGGGTTTCAATATTCCAAAACATTCTACATTCAATGAGAATTGGAAACCACAAACAGTGCACATTGAAGAATTAAAGACTAATAAACCAACTCACGCAAAAGGAGAAGGCTCAACGAAGAGAGCAATTCTACGAGGCCTAGAATTGTCCTCAGGATCAAGCAAAGCAAAATCAGGAGGACCCTCTTCCTCCTCCACCACCTGCAACAAACTATCCTCTGCTATAGTCATGTTGGTAGCACAAAGCACCAAACTTTTTCTGCTTTTCACACTCGTTGACCCTTGCAGAGAGCACAATCTTGCTTTTCTGCAAAAGGGGTTAATGGGTTTTGGTCGAAACGATTGGAAACAGCTAAATCTAAGAGAGTTCTGAGGGAAAGTGGAAAAAGAAGAAGATAGGGTTGTTGTTTGTGTGGCAGGTAAACGAAAAGGAGGAGTGAGAGAGGGATTTATAGAGAGAGACGTAGAGTTGTTCATAATGATTGCAAATGCGTGAGGGAGAATAATAATATAAAGTTACAGTCTTGAATGGAATGGTAGATTAATTATATGATACGTTGTTGTGCGTTGTGCACGGAAGGAAGAGAGAGAAAGTGTGTGTAGGGGTGCAAAGAGAGGAATCTAAGACACATGTAAGGCTCTAATGATGGATATTCTCTTTTTGATGGCGGGACTTCGAGGAATCAAAAGGGAACTGGGAGCATATGCTATTGGGTCACTCTCTTGATACAATTATTATTTTTGGGTTTTTTTAGCATGAGAAAAATAAGGTCCAGATAAGAATATGGGTTGACACTTGACACTTGACACTTGACACAAAAGTTAAGGATTTGATATGAACTACCATCTTCTGTGTGGATGTAGGTTTGAATTCTAACAACGCCACTTTCTTTGCTTAACAGCAATCCTTTTCGGGAGATTCATTAACGTATAGAAGCTAAATAAATGAGAAGATGATTTAAAATCTCATTAAATAAAAACAAAAATCTTAGCCATATAACTTCAAAATATGATATAATATGAGATAACAATGTAATATAAAGTATAATAAACATAAACGAAAATAAATTTAGTGGAGAAGTTTCAAATAGTTTGGGTTAAAGTGCAAAAAGGTTATCCTTAGTTAAAAAATATTCTCACTGCACTGGTAGAAAAAATTGATTGTATTCCTCTATAAAGATATAACAATTTGTTGGTCTTGGTTGTGTTCAGGAAAAAGATGTTTTTTCTCTCAAAAATATAATTTTTGTTATTTTTTATAAGAACAAGAAGTGAAAAAATTTAGAGGAAAATATCTTGATTTGTAGTAACCAGCAAAAATATTTTGCTACTTGTGTCTATTGGCTAAAGAAAGAGAGAGATACAGACATAGATCCCTTGTACAACATTAGAAAACTCATCAAAGTAAATATGTCACACCCTTATAAACGTTGAAAGCCAACGTGCAAGAAAAAACAACTTAACAAACCAAAGTTACAACTAACTACTAGTCATAAAGTAAAAAACTTGTAACGTTACTAAGGAACATAATAACAAACTATAATTGATTTGTAAGGCTGATAACACGTAAAAAAAAAATGATCCAATAAAAAGCAAAATCCTAAAAGAAACAAATTTAAACTATTATGATTTTAGTTTTATGGAACAGATTCTAAAACAAATATTTTATTTCATAAAAACAAAATTAATATATATTTATAAAATTTAAATTATAAAACATATATTTACTAACATTCTCCCACATATTTAAAATTTTAAAACATTAAAAAAAAACATAATTTGTATAAGAACATAAAAGAAAGAGATATTGTATTTTAGTATAAGGAGTCTTTTGGGTTTGAGTCTTATATCTACTGTTTATGAACTTTCACCCGAGAAAAATATAGAGACTTAATTGTCTTGAACTATACCTTCTTTATTCGGACTTTAGTGTGCAACCCCTACAATATTGGTGTTCATTTATGTTCTAATAAGAGGTTGCACGTTACATGGCCTTGCATATGTTTCTTGTTTCGTGAGTGTCATGTAGAGATTAACTCATATCTCAAAGTGGTGGCTCCATCTCACCCCTACAACAATTGTCATCGAATCCATTAAGAAGTATTTTTTTATTAATTTTTAAATTAAAAAAATACACATATGTAAATACATCAACCTTAATATTGCCACAATTTACAATACACCTTATCATAGAAATGAGAAATGGAACAACTCCGCAAAATAAATATTTTGGTGTACTTTAGTCAATAAATAATTTCATTGTTTACCCGTTGAACTCCAGACATGGGATCACCAATCACACGGAGACGAGTGTCTATTGTTGTGACTAAATAATGAGCTTTAGTCCTATTTCCCACGACAACTCAAGTACTTGTTGGTGCATCAACCATTTTGTAAGCAAATCATTAATATTATTTTTTGTCCTCACAAAGTCAAGAGAAATAATACCATAAGAAATCAAATTTCTAATAAACTTACATCTTACTTTTAGATGTCTTCTTTTCTCATTAAACTTTTTTGCTAGTAATCGTAGATATAACAACTTGACTATTACAATGCATTGAAATTGAGGGTATAGGCTTATTTAATAATGGCAAATCAAATAGCAAATTTTTAAGAAACTCAGTCTCACTAGTAGTGGTATCTAAAATAATAATTTCTACTTCCATGGTAGAACGTGAAATAATAGTTTGTTCAACAAATTTTCATGATATTGCATCATCAGCTAAAGTAAAGACATAACCACTTGTCAATTTTGTTTTATCAAAATCAGAAATTCAATTTGTATCACTAAACCCCTCAATTACAGCAGGAAAACATGTATAATGAAAGCCATAATTAATGGTTCCTTTTAGATATCTAAAAATCCTTTCTAATGCAGTTTAATGAGAATGATCAAGATTATGAGTATACCTTCCTAATCTATCGACTGTATATGCAATGTTAGACTTAGAGAAGTTTGTCAAATGCAACAAAGAACCAATAATTTGAGAATATTTATGAGAAGAACTTCCTTTACTCAATTTTTTCTTTAACTTAATGGATGAGTCATAAGGCGTAGAAACATGTTTCACATAAAAATAATTAAACTTCTTCAATACCTTTTCAACATAATGTGATTGGATTAAAATCATGCCATCATCTTTCTTTATAAGCTTAATACACAAGATCACATTTACAGGACCAAGGTCCTTCATGTCAAAATTACTAGACAAGAAAGACTTCACATCATTTATGACATGCATATATTACAACTAAATATCAATATGTCATCCACATACAAACATAAAATGACACATCTTCTATCACCAAATTGTTTCACATACACTCATTTATCACTATTATTGATTTGAAAACCATACGAAAGAACAATTTGATCAAACTTTTCATGTCATTGCTTTGGAACTTGTTTCAAACTATATAAAGATTTAACAAGTTTGCAAACTTTCTTTTCTTTACCCGATTCTACAAAGCCTTCAGGTTGACTCATATAGATTCTTTCTTCTAAATCCCCATTTAACAAAACAATTTTTACATCCATTTGATGAATTTCCAAATTAAAAACACAGGAAAGTGTAATTAAAACTCTAATAGTAGTAACTTTAGAAACAAGAGAATATGTATCAAAGAAATCCACACCTTCTACTTGTTTACAACCAATCACAACAAGTCTTGCCTTAAATTTTTCTATAGATCCATCAGTTCTTAGTTTCTTTTGGAAAAACAACTAACAACCTTTAGTTTTACAACTAGGGGGGAAGACGGGAGATCAGTTAGAAACCAAGTTTTATTAGTTTTGAAAGAATTCATTTCATCATTAATAGATTCTTTCCAAAAAGGTGCATCAATAGACCTCATAGCCTCACATTTCATCTTCATGCATATAAACGATCTTTTTTCTAAGCATGTATCTGATCAACAAAGTTTGCATATAAACGAGTTGGTTTGGACCCAATAATAAAAAAAAAACATTTTAAAAAAACTATCAAATTAGAAGAAATTTATTTTTTTTCTTTCATTTTTAAGCTAAAACCTATCAAGATTTATAACAACTTCAAACATTCAAACCTTCTAAATTAAATATCAAGGTCTTATATGAGTTTCACGGGCTAGCCTATGAGCTTACGATTTTCATGGGTCAAACAAAAGTTTACTTGTAGTTATGTAGATTTTTTCCGTTATCCACATGATCCATGAGTTTAACATATATCAGTCTGCGGACCATGACCTACACATCTATAACCACGATTGCTAGAGCCTAAAATTTCATGATATTATATAGGGGAATGTGACGCAAATTCGTTTTGTCTCAAGTTAGCAAGATCTCTTTTTGTTTTCTATGCAAATAACTTTTTGTGGGGTTTTGTGGATTCAAAAGATAAATTATGGTAGTAAAAATAGAACAAAAAATTGCATCTTAGAATCAATGAAAATAATTAGTTCAAGAAAATTGAACACTCCATAGCTTATTCACATGCCCCAGAGTGAAATTAATTGCAAATGTTTTCTCAATCTTAAATCACGTGGAACACATGGCCACGACACGATCCATGTATCTATTATCCATTTAGAGTTTGATTAATTAGATTAATGGAATTGAGTAGCTGCTCTAATGCCAATGCAAGATCCCAATTACTTGCATAACCCGAACTCAACTCATATGAATAATTAGATCAAACATTCATTGAATCTAAGGAAATATAATTGGTTATTTGTATTTTTTTTCATGAAGTTAATAAAAAAATGTTTTTTAAAATAAACTGAATCAAACCTCGGTTTTTAACTTAACAAGGGATTAATACATTTGATCGAGTCTCCCTCTCATATTAGCTATAATTAGATATATTAATGGAATTGGGCAACTGCTCTAAGGCTAATGCAAGATCAAACTTTCCTTGAATCTAAGGGATAGTAATGTTTTTTTTTTCACGAAGTTAATGAAAATAAATATTTTTTATAAATAAGTTCGGTCAAACATGCATTTACTTCCTTTGTTCCACATTATATGATGTTTTATATAAAAAAAATTCCAAATTAGTTGTCGTTTTCCCAAACTAATGAAGCATTAATAATTTTTTCATGATACTCTTTTTTTTTATAAAATTTAAAATATTAATTACATTTCTTAATACATGTGCTAAACCTTAAACATAATATAATATGATATGGAGGTAGCACTTATTTAAACCTCTATTTTTAAGTCAATGAGAATTAACACATTTGGTTGAGTCTTTGGCTCATATTAACTTAGAATTTAGGTTCAATTATTAGATTTTTTATGTTGATAGATAATATGTACTTTTTACTATAAATTCTCCCTCAAGTTATTAGTCTTCTTCCTTGACCTTGAAAGGCAATATATCTTCTCCTAATCTAGACTTTTTCTCTATCAATAAACCCCCTCTGTTTTTTTAGTGAAAAATGACTATTATCCATAAAAAAGTCATCATTGATTTAGACCAAGAACCACAAATAAGAACACCGAGTTGATCAAATCCACATCCAAATCATGCAAACCCAAAATTCAAAAGAGAGGAACATCAATTAATAACAATCAATAAACAACATTTAGGATCTCACAGCCAAGGAAACTTCTTGTGTTAATCCCACGTTATTTCGACTAAGTATCGAAATAATATTTTATGTTGATGCTACTGTGTTTGAAAATTAAAGATTTACAGTGGATATTAAAGATGAAGGTTATTAATGGTAGGGATTGAAGATCAAAATCATCGACGGTGAAAATTTATGAAAAGTTTGCAGCGATAGCTAGGAATCTTATTATGTCCATTATCACAATACTCATATATAGTAACTTTATCGCTTTCCTTTACATTTTTGTTGTACTTTTCTCTAAATCTTTAGTCACTATCCAATCTTCATTTCTTCTTGAAACTCATTACTCTTTTAATTTTCTGCATATTTTATTTGTGCCCTTTATTTCTATTGCATTTTTTAATTTGTTCTCATAATAAAAAAAATAGCACGTTGACCCATGATAAAAACCTTTAAAGGAGGATAAAAAAGCCTCCAAAAAAATAGATGTCCCTTTCAACAAATATCTATGAGATTATGTTTTTTGAGAAAAATGAAAATTAAATTTCACCGTCAACATCTTGAATCACAATGGAAGCCAAAAAACAAAAGAGAATGGAAAGAAGAGAACAAGAAATGTTTCAAAATGTGAGAATGAGATTGTCCTCTTTCTTGCTCTTTGTTTCTAGCTAGATAACTTCATGTTAAAACTTGATGCACAAATTGCTTCCATTATGGAAACAATCTATCTCTCGTCTAGTGATACCTAATTTGCTTAACTTTTTTATACATAACAAAATTAAAGACAAAGAACAACCAAAAAATTAAGGTCTAAAGTGCACAACACCCATGCTGTTTGCTAGTAGAAGGGTGGAAAGTTAGGAAGGACATGAGGTCCAAACATGAAATGAGTTTTCATGGGTATTTATATTTGAAAGGAATAATTTATGCAAAAATTGCAATCAACGCCACTAGACTCAAACAATCACAAAAACGAGATAGCATGCAGACCGGGTTTAAATGGAATGTAGGCTAGCGTGTGTTAATTAGTTTAATTTACCAAGACAATAGTTTTAGGTCCATAACATCTTATATAACTCTAGATATGGGCAAAATAGTGTATCTGGGTCATCATGTCATCAAGTACTAGGAAAAATTGTGCGTATGCTTTTAACTTTCATATTACCAAGTCATTGATTTTTACTTCTCTTAATTACGTCGCACAAGAGTTAAGATACATGATATCCTGTCATTTTTATTTTTTTTATAACCATTGTAAATAAAATATTTTGCTCTTTGTTAAACTCAAAAATATTCTCACACCAGCTCTCTATGTGTTACTAATTAAACTACACTTACTGTGACACATCTTTCCATTTACCAATAGTAGTGCTTCTCATATAGCAACCCTTGGTTGAAATAAAAGATGGACCCCAATGGTTATAACTAAGATGTAATTTTGTCGAAAAACCTAACTATCAAAATGGCATAGTCCTTTTGCCTGTTGTTTGATAACAAAATTAAATCTGGCCCTGGCCGTTTTGCCTGAACTGTAACTTCTTTTCACACATATTCATAAATATCATTTTATTATTAAAATAAAAATAAGCATAAAATTTGTTTAGACATAACTCAATTTGAGTATTGCCACATAATGACATACACAAACAAGGGAAATGCACATTATATTTTCTCTAATTGAACCTGAATATGTGAAACTTTGATTCAAAAAGCCAACAATGTGAATTTGACAATTCCTTCAAAAAAGTCTAGTCTTACATTTACCTTTTGTGAACAAAAGTCTATTCTTACATAATTGACAAATAAGATATTATTATAACTCCACTATATGATTTCTTCTATGCACAATTTCAGTATAAGTCAGCTGAGTGCACTAGATAGCCACATCCTTTAGTTACCCAACACGTGACAATCTGATCTCATTTTATTTTTTACATTCATATTGAGACAATAATAAGTTCTACTGAAGAAAGTTGTAATTGAGTTTATCAACTTATAATTATTACTACTTGTCCTTCTGTTGGGGCACTGAACATTTTGCCAACAGAAAACAACTGGTTAAAGGATATTGCAATACAATTGGCCCCATGCTTATTGTGTAATAGTGGTCATTACTTTTTGTAACATGTGGTGGGGCTATGCTTGTTAGAATTTTAGAGGATCCTTATAAAATACCAATATAACTACCAATAACACATTACGTTAGATTATTAAGAAGGGTTTTAGGGATACCTGGATCCCCAATGATTGATCAAACAAAAGCAACATAATGTGAATCCGTAGGTAACCGATGACTTCATGATTCTTCCTCAATCATAATCTCTTTATTCCTTAATAGGACTTTCATAACTCTTCAGATGGGGAGAAGAGAAACTATATGTGACGGCTCGGTATAAATTTGACCAAATTAGAAATAAATTTTGGTTTAATAAATAACTCAATATATGTCTCAACCAAATTCAAATGAATTGAGTCTTTTAAAGCAACATAAAAGTTTCCATAGTTTCAACTACAACTTTATGTCATCGCCCATATAGAATAATCTTTCATTATCACTTGGTGGATGACTCCATAAGTAGCATCGTATAGACATACTTTTGTGAGTAATAGAACCAAAATCTATCCACTAATGTTCATCGGTACAAAACTAAATTAATTTTAAAACAAACAAAAATGAGAAGTTTACCATTCTTCACACACTAAATTGAGACTTTTTTTTATATGCCTCATCCTACAAAAGTAACAAGGAAATTCCTTATATTATTTTCTTGTTTCTTCTCTAGAAAAAAATTATGCAATATTCTCAATTCTCAATTGACTCCTTTCAAACTATAAATTTTATGCATGCACCTTTGATATTCAAACAATATGAGTATTTTAAACCGTAGTAGTAGCAACAACAACAATTAAAGAGAAAGTAAACATACAATGCAAAAATAATCTTTATGGTAAATTTCAAGACCCAAACAAGATATCTAGCGCATCATTAATCCTCAATCTTTGAAGAAGACTAACTGCAAGTGGTACTCTCAGTGCATTGATCAAACATTGGTGATAAGTCCTGTCAAACAAAAGTTGTCTTTGGACACTCCATTGCTAACATGAAAAACTTATATGATGATTCCTCCGATCAAATAATGATTGTCTTTGAACATTTCATTATTCACATGGAAAATCACACTATTTATAATCTCACATGTTTACCATCGCAAGCATGTAACATTTATGTCTTTCTTTGAGCCGAGCATAATTTGCATGAATAATTCCATGTAACATTTATGTAAATTCAATCAAATCAACTTACGCAACAAAGGTTACTTTGACAACATGTTGTTTCAATTAATTTAACCAAAAAATACAAGATAATTTAATATAATAAATGGGAGGTCTTAAAATCACACAACTTTCACATATAATTAAGTCATATAAAAATATATATAATAGAACGTGCAAATATTTTGCATAACAGACCCATCACAAGATACCTAACACAACATTAATTCCTAGTCTTTGGATAGAAAAATTAATTTTTAATTGGTACTTTCAATGCAATGATCAAATATTGATGATAAATTCTGTCAAATAATAGTTTTTCTTTGGATCGACTATTATTCACATGAAAACACCTTATAATTGTCACACATTTATCATCATAGGTACAATATTATTTGGCCAAATTGTGTCTTCCTTTAGGCTGAACACAATTTGTATAAATAATTTCATACTGATATCTATGTAATTTTAATCAAATCAATTTTCACAACAAAGATTACTTTGCCAATATATCGTATCAATCAATTTATTTAAAAAATTACTAGACATTCAAATAAATAGGAAGAATCTGTTACTGTTGGATTTACACCCAATCATGATAGGAGAAAAATATAAAACACTAATTATGCCAAGTAAATATTATATCATTAAATTATATTTAACGCTATCATTAATTTATATTTAAGATATACTAAGTAAATATCACATTCGTAAATAACCCTGAATCCATAAAGACAATGTAAAAGAATATACCCAATAATGTCACACGGTATATTTAAATCCAAAGAAACAAACCATAACAAAAAGACATTAATTTGGGATTTTTTAAAAATCAATTTCTCTCTCTTTCTTCTATTTGTTTTGCTCCTAGGGCTACCCGCTCTTGCGATTTTCTTTTGCCATTGGAGTGGAAGGCCATTCTCACAACTTTTGAGAAAACACATTAAAGAGAATGAAGAATGCATAGCAAATTGCTAATATGGCTTTTATAGGTTTGCTTCTCGTGATTCATGCTTTAGTTGATATAATCAAAGCAAAACAAAATTAGGGTTCATATAATCAAAGCAATCCAAGCATAACAAATCAAAGAAATTTAAATCCCTATAATCTAATAGTAATGGTGGCTTTGATACCACTTGTTAGAATTTTAGGAGATTCTTATAAAATACCAATAATATTATGTTAGATTATCAAGAAGAGTTTTAGGAATACCTGGATCCACAATGATTGATCAAACAAACATAGCGGAATCTAAATCCGTAGGTAACCGGTGACTTCATGGTTCTTCCTCAACCGGAAACTCTTTATTCCTCAATAGGACCTTCGTAACTCTTCAGATGGGGAGAAGAGAAGCTATATGTGACGGCTCGGTATATTAGGGACCATAGTCTTCTTATAATGTGTTAACCTAATAGAGTTTCCATCATCCCCTAATGGGCCAACATTGCATCTGCTCATTTAAGTCTATATCCTTTGATTTAGTTGTCTAATGGGTTCATTGAATCACATACAATAAAATCCATTAATGATAAATAACTAATATATTTGTCTTATAATATTAGCTCACATTAATTAATTATTGGAATAGAAAACTTTTCAACAATTTCTTCATACATTTTATTTATCAGTTTCCAATTATATTTTACAAGGCACATGCTGATAAGGCAATATACTGTGAGTTACCCCAAGTGCTATAAATTGGTGAGACATAAGGATTAAACTGGTTTAAGCACAACTTGTAAGTAAAATAATCAACGTCAACTTGACACAGTCTTTAACTTTTCTTCTTTTAAATCTTCTTTGATTTTACTTATTTCATTTCATTGTCTCCTTGTTAAAAAGAACAAGAATATAATTTATTGAATTATGATTGTAATATTTCTGTATTTAGATAAAAATATAGCTAAAAATAACTCAATAAATATTATATAAAGTTGATTGAGTGATAAAAATAGAACTAGGAGATCGTAATGAAAAGAAAGAAATGGGTTAGGAACATATTCCATTGGATATTCGATCCACAAGTTGATTACATACATCTTGAATAGGTTAATTATAACATATATATGGGCCATAGGAACAATAAGTCAATACATATCAATCCTAAAACCATAATGCCTAAGCCTCTTAAATCGTATCCCTTGGGTAGGCGAATAATTAATTCTGTCTACAGAAACTGGATTGATGCTTATTGGTCACGGAAATAATAATTTTGCAAAGAATATTTCTTTGTATGGCTCACAAAATCTAAGGTACTTGAAGGAAGAAAGAAGGGCATCCGTTTTTCATTTAATATTAAAGAAAATAAAAATGGACGGAAAAGGAAGATACAAGAGTATCCTTTGGGTGCATTTCTACGTGAATGACAGAGCTCTACTGGTTTACATAAAAACAAATGCTATTTTTGCAATATTTTTCTTATAGCAATTTGTTCTTTTTCTTTGCCACGCCATTCTTTTATTACATTTTTAAGCAATAGAGTTTAAGAATAATACATTAACTATATAAATCACAGTTTATATGACTTTCAAGATAATTTTATAAAAAATAATAATCTTATCATAAATAATATGTTATAATTGGATGACAGTGTAAAATAATTTTATATTATCAGTGCATGATTTTTTTTTTATATCTATTAAGCTTTAAAGAAAAACACTAGCAACACATTCTTTGTTATTTCTTAGAATTTATTAGAAATAATTTTCTTTGAATAAAATTATTAAAGAATTAGTGAAATCCACATTTTTTTTTTCAGTAAAATTTTTATAAATAATAAAGATAATGTTCAAAAAAGTGTGTTATTAGTATTTTTTTAAGTGTAAAAATTTGCTATTTTGGAAAGCTTGTTGAAGGGCAAGTAAACAAATGAAAATATATTCCGATCAACGTCATAAAACGTAGATCTACTTGTCATGTATAGCATATTTTTCCTTAGGGTATACGATAAGACAAAGCCTCCGCATGCAATGAATTCAACATATTTTAATTCAAATGGACTTTCGTATACAAAACTACTATAAATTACCATTAAGTTGATGGTCTAAATAGTCCTAAATTTGGTCCTTTTAATTAAAAATTAGGATTTGGAGTTTTTTAAATAAAAAAAATGTAATTGAAAGAAAAGATCCCATTAAAAATAATTAATTAAATTGTCTGATAAAAATTAGATATCAGAACATTGGTAGATATTTCATACCGATACTCATAAAAAAAATTACTTGACATTATGTATGATTGGTTACCCAAAAATAGCATGTTGATATACAAACTAATATTTGTTAAAAGGCCATCTGCTAATTGTATGTATATATATTCTTTTCTGTCAAAATAAAAAAATAAAATAAAATTGTGTGAATTCTTTGGCAAAATATCTCACGCTTCCTAATACCATTTGAAAATGGCTCTGAATATACGTGTGCTTATAGAAGACAATCGAAGATATTATGTTGGAGAAACTAAAGAAGAAAGCCCAGAATTTGAATCATCTTTATCATATAAAATAAAAATAAAGATTGATTCCATTGAAAAACAAAATATATAAAACGAAAGAAGTGGCATCATGGCCTTAAAGTTATAGAGATGGGCTCGCAGCCTGGTAGTTGTGTAGCTACAGCATCGATTGGGCAATTCCTTCCAACAACTCATTTTTTTTCTTCCTGCACCCCCGAATAGTTATTTCAAAATATGAAAATTATTTCAAAATAGGTATTTCATAATAGGTTTCTGAATCATTTATCCCTATTTTGAAATATAAAAATCATATTTTTGATTAATTATTCTGGAATAGAGTTAAATAATTCAAAAATCTATTCTAGAATAGGGCGGCATCTCCATGTGGCAAATCAAAACACACCAAACCCCATTTCTTCTTTCGGGTTCCATCTCCGTCATGCATATACACCCCAAATTCCACATGTTCCAATTTTCCTCTTACCCTTTCATGGCCTATCTCTCCCACTCAACAACCTCTTCCTCTTAGTTTCACTTGCCCACAATTGGAGGGTGGAGGGGGGACGTGACAATGTTGGGTGGTTGCGACGGCGGTATTTGGGTGGTGGTATTGGATGTTTACAGTGGTGGTGGAGCGTAATGGTTATGGAGGTTGGACGATTAGGGTTTGCTTGGGAGAGACAAGGGTGCCTGGTGAGGGGTATTTTTTATCCGTTTGGGATCTTTTTGGGAGTGTAGGAAAAAAAGATGTATGGAAAGTAATTTCTCATTATCACTTTGTTATCAAAACTAGACATTATAGACAAAAAAAAAAAAAAAAGATTGACCAAAAAAACATAAATTTGCACCCTTTTGCTACTAAAAAAATTGGCCTAAATCTAATTTTGGTCCTTAAAAAATAGGATTATTTTATTTTGGTTTGTCAAATTTTTTCTTTTGATTTTAGTCCCTATGAAATTTAATATATTTTTTATTTTAGTCTTTCTATCAAGTAATAGTTCAAATTGATGACATAATAATGATATATGCAGCCACTGACTTGTGTTGATATTAAGGAGTCTGACAAGGAAGTTATATGTAAAATTTATTTTCAATAAATTATGCTTTTAAATTCTTATGTGTTCAAAATAGTTAATGACATTAGACTAGTTGATGAGAGATTAAAAAATACATCTTGCTAAAAAAAACTACATGTATGTTTTGTCAGACTTCTTTCTTAATGACGTGACAAGTAACTAGGTTGTTAACATTATTGTTATGTCATCACTTAACATCATTACTTGACAACAAAATCTAAAAGGAATTTTTTTAAAGGAGCAAAGTCAAAATGATCCTATTTTTCAGGAACTAAAATTATATTTAAGCCAACAAAAATTTACGAAAAAAGATAATGCATTTGTTTTTGGATAAATGATCATTTTAGTCCTTGAATGTGTAAATCGGTGATAATTGAATCCCTAGAAGATCAAAAAATTTAATATAGTTCCTGAATGTATAAAAAGTAAGACGATTACATCATGTGTATAACTTAATGACAAATTGGTCTCTCAACTTTACAACTTAATGTCAAATTGATCCACAAAAATACAACTTAATTAATATCAAATTGATCCTTAAACATTATAACTTAATGACAAAATTGTGCCATAAATTTAATGGCAAGATGAAATTGTCATATCTTTTACTCATTTAGACACTAAATTAGAATTTTCCGTTTTTTCACAGATTAAATTATCATTTGTTTACACACTTAGGAACCAAAATGTTTACCCTTTGTTTTTTTAAACCAACACTTTTGAGAAGGGAATTTTGCAAATATAGCCTTGTTCTTCCATTACTTATAATGGTTGCAATCCCTAATGAAGCTCTAAGTATTTAGCAAAGGAAAATGCAAGAAAGAAATGAAAATAATCATAAGAATAATATCAATAGGGATTACAATCAACTACTAACCATTCACTTGTGCCCTCTTACAATGTTTCCCGCCATCACAAACATATTGGAATTGTGGATGATAAACTAGTATTTGACCTTGTTTATTCATGAGTTTTCTATCCATAATCATGCATTCTAATATATTTTATTGGCAAAACTCACATTTAGGTTCTAGTTTATGCACCACGAGTACTTAGGAGCGAAAGAGTGCAAAAAGAGTAAAAAAATGGATATTTTGGCTCAAATGGAGATGCTGGCACCTGACCATGGCTATACTGACTTGATTGTGGTCGTGGTCATCACCACGACCATACGGGGATGACCACAACCAAGAGCTGATTTTTACGAATTTATCTGCGGATGACCATACTCCCTTTACCATTGCTATGCGTGGAATCTTATGAGTTTTTCACCACGATCGTGGTAGGGCTGTGGTTTGTGAGATGCTGACAGCCACTTAAAATTTTCCTTATAAATAGTGGGCTTTAAACATAAACCCTACCTTTTTACTCCAAAGTGTGATTTGGGGTTTTTCTAGGGAGAAGAGCACAGTGAGGTCATCTGTGACTACAGAGGAGTGTGGAGATCACAATGGGATTGTTTCTTGTAAACATTTCTTCCTTCTTTGTGTTTTCATGACTTTCTTTATGATTTCTAGCTATATCAGGACCATGAAAGACTAGTCCCTTTTGGTCTAGGATTATGATGTAGTCATATCCTTGTATCCCTTTTTATTTTAATGTTATTCAATGTTAATTTGGATTTGATCATTCTGAAACCTAATTAGTTACACAACAATGATCATTTGTGTGTGATTAGTTGACCTAGCTAGCAAGATATTATTTTGTATCAACTTGCATGATCAAATTGATTGGACAATTTCTAGTGGATTAACTTGATTGGTAATCATCCTTGTGATTAAGAATTTATACCTTGATCTAAATCAATATTTCTACGATCAATTGAATATTGATTTAGACCAAAGAGCATTATTAGACCTAGATCAAAGACTATTAATTGAATTAAGGGAATACTAGTGATTGATTTAATTGAGAGCTTATTGAATTAAATTGGGGGAAAAAGATATGCACGATTTCATAATCCCAGGCTTTTCATTATATTTTTTTTTTCACAAAGTTCTTCTGCTTTAATTCTTCTTTTCACTAAAGAGTAAATTGATAAAAAAAATAATCTTCCTTTATTTGATAAAAGTCAAATTGCCTATTACTAAATTGATTATTTGGAAACAAGATTGGTTCTTTGGGTTTGATATTCATACTTAAATTCACTGTCACTATAATATAAGATACACTTATCTTTGTGCGAGTCATATTTGTATGCATAAATGAACCTTTCATCTAGACCTTTGTTCAATAGTAGACTCATGGAATGTTAATAGTCTTGCAGATATCATATGTGCACTTATAACATTATTGTTCAAATCTTAACCATAATACACTACTAAAAAAAAGGCTTTCTACATCGCTCAATTAACATCGGTTATTGCAAAAACCGATGTTAACGAAAGTGCGGTGGCATTTTTGTAAATAAATGGAGTTACTTAACATCGGTTTTATAAAAACCAATGTTAACTACTTAATGTTAACATCGGTTATTTAAATAACCGATGTTAACATGATGTTAAGATGAATATGTTAACATCGGTTTTGCCAAAACCGATGTTAACTTCATAGAGTTAACATCGGTTTTGACAAAACCGATGTTAAGGAGTTGAACTGAACATCGTTTTTTTGAGAAACTGATGTTACCTTGTTGATGTTAACATTGGTTTTTAGAAAACCGATGTTAACATATTCATCTTAACATCGGTTATCCTTAAAAAAACTGATGTTGTTATGTTAATAAGTTAAAACGTGTTGAAATTTCACAACTTGCGCGCTCGAAAACCCTGCACTCTCTCTTCTCTTTCTCCTCCCACCTGAAATCTGCCGGAAACCGCTCGCTCGACACCCACATTGCCCCACATTGATTTCAATACTGTTGGAAACCGCTCGCTGGAACCCACAGAACCCCCTATCGAAGAAAAGTCGAAGAAAACCGTACACTGCTCTTGGAACTATGGCTCGAGGAAAACCCTACACTCCTCCGCTAGGTACTAGGTTGCTGAAAAAGTCGTGGATGCTCAAAGCTCAAAGCTTTCTATGCTTCCAGTTAACAAGGTATGAGCTCTACCTTAGTTTGTTGCTCTTCTTAGTAAGTTCTTAATCAGTGCGGTGGGATTGTCCGAAGGTTCTTATCAAATTATTCGGTCATTTTGTCCACTTGGCTAACCATATAAAAGTATCAATAAGAATTCTAATGTGGGGTTTCATTTTGTTGTGGCAGTTGATTGTGCTTTACGTGGTTTTCAAGTTTGACGAGAGTTACACGCCGAGCAAAGTTTCCATCCGTGCCGGTGATGGTTTTCACAACTTGAAGGTAAATTTTTATTTTATTGGTTTGGGTTTGATTGGGATGATTATGGTTAATTATTTGGTGTTGACTTTTGGAACATTATTAGGAGATTAAGATCATGGAACTCGTGAAACCAGCTGGGTGGGTTTATCTATCCTTGTCTGGAGTTGATCTTAGGTAAGTACAATGTTCTTTCTGTTTTGCAATCTGAGAATTTGTTTATTGATTGTTTTGCCATCGTGTGATTTTGGTCTCTTTTGCTTAATTATGCTCTGTCTGTAGCTGATTGTGGATTGTGTTTGTTTTTAATGGGAGAAACTACAGTAACAATAGTTTATTGTAGGGAATGTGAAGAAACAAATCCTGCTACTTTATGAATTTTTGTTTCATGATGTTAGTATAGTTTGAAACTTTCTATACGGTTTCGAAAAGTTTTATGTTGAGGACTTAATACAATCCTCCTCTTTTAATCAGGCTTGAGATCACAGAGTTAAGGTGTAGTGTGTGATCCATGTAATTGATCTCACCTAGTAGGAAAAAGGTATTGTTGTTATTATTGGAATGATGAAATTGGACCTTCTCCCTGCTTTTGATCATATTGTGTTTGGGGCATTATCAGTGGCTACTGCCTAATGATCTTCTAAATCCGTGGCTGAATTCTTCATGTACGTTGAGGTGACTTCAAGAATGAGGTTCTTTTCCAAACAATAGGCTCTTTCTCTGCCCTCTCTAGTGCTGACTTGACCTTGTCAAGGGTGCACACACTTTGGTAGTTGTTGCTTGAAGGGAGTGTGGATGAGACCAATTTGAGGTCCAAGCTTGTTTCATCAAAGAGGTGCCTTGTGGAATGAGGATCTATAATAATATTAGAATAAAATTGGGCAAGTGATGCAATGGCTTTGTTCACGGATAAAACATAGAAACAATTTACTAGGTACTTTTAATACATGTTTGGGTTCAAGTTAAAACATCCAAACCATGTTCAAATAGTAGCTAACATAATTTACACCGCACATGAATATTAGTTTGCATAGGTGTATTAAATTTTTTACAGAGCACATCATATTAACTTCATTTGTTTGATAACCATGCTTTTGTGTGAAGACTCGATGCCATTGATGCTAGAAGCCAAAGACACTAATTGTTTGTCCTGCTGCTCCCAGTTTAGGTACTGTAGCTTTTGCTGTCTAATTAGTTCATGTTCTTCATTCAATAACCTTTTTGGCCTCACACAAAGATACGCACACATACACAAATGAATGCATTGGGTAAAAAGTTAGGGTAGCACTTGTAAGTCATTAAAAAAGATGGTAGATTCTTGCCTTAGAGGGTTGAGCATGTGTGAGGATGATCTTATAAGCCTTAGTAAGGAGAGTAGATCAGATGGAGGATAGCCTTGTCATTAGAGGCAGAGGGAGAGTAAGAAAAACCATAAGCAAAAGAATTAAAACAGATTTAAAGATACAATGGAACATTATGGCATTGTTTGATTCATGTAGTGAACTCCACCTAGTGGGAAACGGCTTGGTTGTTGTTGTTTTATCAATCACTGAATAGAGTTGGTTTTACTAATTAGGGTTCTTCAGTTATCCCAAAATAAGATATATGGCAATACAAGTACATTCAGCCACTCCAAATACGTAAGTTAAACATACACAACTGATGAAGGAATCAGATTCCTTCTATTTCACATTTATTTAAAGGCAGGGACAGTACTTTAGCAACCATAGAGCCCTTAGATAGAGATACTATTTGGAATTCCTCTGAAAGTTAATCCCTCCTTACTAGAAGGATAGAGCAAAGTGTAAGGCATTTTAGCTGGCCCATAGCGGTTTCTCAATGTCTCATCATTGTTCTTCTCTATAAGCTTATTTTCAATCTCTTCAAGGTTCTTTCCAAACCTCTTAAAGGCCTCTAATGGCCCGGCATCAGAAGTCCAGTAGTCACCACCATCTCTTTGCCCAAGGTAGAACTCATCAGATGCGTGCCTTGATAAAATTTCTATAACTGTAAGGTCAATGAGGGTCTCTTTCTTGGCAGTAATAGGCTTCAAAACAGATGTGTGCCTTCAGTTTTTATTTTCTTCTTCTGCGGGTTGTAACAAAAACATGATTGTTGTTTCCTATATCTCAATAAATTTTTACCAGCACCCCCATAACATTTTGGAAATGGGGTGCAGGTAGAAATATACAGAGGTGCAGGAAGTTTTGGCACAAAAGCATTGGTTATAATATTCAAAGCCTGGACCACTTTGATGGGCTGAAATTCGTCCTTGTTTTAGATTTTTGGTCGAAGCCCAAAAATAACTAATTCGTTAGGAATTGAACATTTAGATGTGCTGACCATTTTTCTTTTGATTAATCAACATTACATTTTAATTCACAGATTGTGACTGAGAAATCAATGCGAGTCGAGTTCGTGGTAGGACCACCACTAGATAACAAAACAAAAATAAGTTAGTATTCATCATCAAGGTATAGTGGGTGCATCATTCTATTTGCACCCTCCCACTCCTTTCCCTCTACCAGACATGCTCTTATTTTCTTACTCGTTGTCCACTCTAGCATAATCAATTAGAGAGAGAGAGAGAGAGAGAAGTCTATGTATCCATCATGAAGGTAGTAGCAGTAATTGGCATCAATCTAAGTTAATTGGCAGCTACTATCTTTCTTGTGTTTCACTGCAAAATCAATAATTTCTTGTGTCTCCTTTAAGCCTCCAATCAAACTGCCAGCTACTATCTTTCTCCCTGCCAATTATGTTAAATAGTACCTAAGTTAATTGGCATCAATCTACTTAAGTTTTGCACTAAACTATTCTTATATATGAATCATCACATATGCTTTCATGTGATCTGCATCCTATAAAGGGAAATATTTTTCACATGCTTACCAGCAAGTAAAGGAAAGACTGGCAGTTCTAGAGGCTTCTCTGGTGCACCCACCATTACAATCTTTCCATGAGACTTGAGTAAACCAATGAGAGGTAAGAGAGGATGAACCGCAAAAACTGTGTCAATAATACCATCGAAAGCACCCATTACAGCCTACGAAATATCAACATTAGTTAATTGAGAGAAATGTGTGTATTTTGATATTTTCACAATATTCCAAATGCATGGCATTGACATATATATAGTTACCTGCATCTGAGTTGGTCACGGCTTAGTAGAAAGGAATCAACTGCAAGATGTTGTCTAGCAACCTAATAGATGGTTTTTGCAATTAGGAAACAAAAAACCTGTGGGGCAAGGTGTTGTATTTGTTGTTCAGAATTCTGGATTGATCCGACTGATACACAGCCAGATTCCTATATCCAGTAGCCTATCTATAACTTTAATGTATCTTTAGTACCTCTGGTACTTTTATCTAATAAAATCTACCTTTGTTGTCCAAAAAAAGAAAGCTCCAAGATGTTGTATTGCTTCATCCTTTTTACTAGGTGATGTACTTATTACTGTTACCTTAGCAATACATAATTAAAGCTTGATTTGAGCCTGACTTATTATTGAGTTATGTCTACTACAATTGTATAAATGACTTGACGCTCATCCAAAAGTACTTACAAATGTATGTCCTTGTCTGGTTTTAGGTGCTACTGTTAATGAGAAACCTGTGCATGAATTTAACTAGCCCAGATTTTTAGCATCATGTAAGTATTGATGGTCTGACCTTTAGATTGCTATAAATATGTAGCATGTCATGCTGAGTAATTGCCTGCCCTGTATAATCACCATTAGAGTTCATTTTGGTAAAGTGTTATCTTGGTTTTTGGTCTCTAAATATGTAGTATGTCATGCTGAGTAATTGCCTGACTTTTTTTTTTAATTTGCTAAACACTAAATTATGCTGCCATACTATTTTCAAATTCCATTAGGAGCGATTTTAGTCATTGTTGATCTTGTGGTCATTGCTGGAAAGTCAATTGTGTTGAAGCCTCGAACTCAGGTATTTATATCTTTGATTCGAAAACTACTTTGAAATTCTTTTTGTATGCATTACTGGTATAGTTGTAGAACTGTTTGATTTATACGCACCACTTGTTGCTGAGTACAGGATAACTTGCAATGCCATGAAAGTAGTTTTTATTGAATAATTTGGAAAGTTAATAACAAATAATCAATTTGCAAGCCCAATACCATTCTTTGGTAGATAAATTGCTGTATTTGTTTGACTAACTTATCTAACATCTAATGAGTATCAATCAATACTCCTCCCCTAAAGTTTCATTTCATCGTAATGATGAATAGCTTGGGGCTACTGACACAAAGTTCCAATAGTGTTTCAAGTAATTGAAGCATGGTCACGAAGCCATGCAGCCTAACTTAAGTTTCAATCCTCCTACTCTGTGTGAAAATTTGATGTAAGTGTCTCCATTTTCTTTGGTATAGAGGTTTGCAGCAATGGACTATACCCTTCACCATACACACAAAGGGTTGGCTTAAGTGTTTCTTCCGAGGAGAAGAGTTGTCACATTCCACTTTGCTTTTAGAAGTATTGTCTTGTGGGGTGAAACAAATATTGGATTTATCCAGTGATGTAACACACCAAATGCGAACAACACCATCTTCATCTCCACTCGCTAAATACTGACCACGTGGACTAAATTTCATGGTCCAGACTAGGCCTTTGTGTGCTCTAACCTCTTGTCCAAGGTATAGGCCACTAAACTCCAACCACCTCTTTTTATTCTGCTTCACCTTTATTCTTCGAGTTTTATTTGTCCCTGCATTCAATTTGGACCTTACATTTCCTTCACCACTTTTCTTGATGTTGACAAAGCGCTTCCACCAGTTTTTCCTCTTTCTTTTACTCATATCAAAATCCTGAAATTCTTCTTGTGAAACAGCTTCTCTGGGTCTGTGCTCCTGAGCTATATAAGACAACTCATGCTCTTTTCCTTGAATGTTTGCTTCTGCTTCATCTTGGGGACACCCTTTGAATTCATCCAATGAGATTTTTTCTTTAGAAACTGCTTTGCCTCCAGAGAGAATCAACTTCTCAGATACTACTTGATCAGTATGCAAAATGCAAGCATTTGAGATTGCCCTACTGCACTCCCTAATCCTCTCCAATCCCAAGCTGATAGATGAGTCATCTAAGCTCATTTTCTCTTGTGAACAAACCTTGGAAGAAGAATCAGCTAAGCCCAAATCTTGTAGAAAACGTTTCCTCCTCTCCTTCACACTAACAGGATCCTTCACACTTAAAGCAATAGTGGATAGATTTCCATAATTTGTAATCACACAAAACAACACTGATCACTAGTTTGCCCTTGAATTTTACTAGCATCACAACTACACACATCCTCATGATACACTCACACCCTCATGATACACACACACACACACACACACACACATATACCCAACTACAATAATAAAGCATAAGCACCCTCCAAACCCAAAATTTGAAATTAGTTACATAAAGAACTGCTGATGTCGATATTTGTCTGTAATTGAAATTTACCTTTTGTATGTTCTTGTATGTCATCAATGTAATTTGCTATATAAACAACTGTTGTTCATGCTGAGTGAACCTTAGATTCCCGTTTGAGACTGAATGCAATGATTCTTGCGGACAGTTTGCATTAGTCATTGTATTTAGTCTTGAATTGTTCGTTTGGACAGTTTGGGGAGACTAGTATTTTTATGTTAGATTCATTCGTTAAGGTTATTGTTATTTTGATTAATTTGATGAAATTTCGGTACAATGCATTTCAAGTTGTTCTCTGAGTGCATA